>NC_138029.1:46984188-47584188 GCF_964106645.2 Podarcis pityusensis | reverse complement strand
ACTGTCAACTCAGAGGACTTATGGATCGATCATATACACTTTGAAATCAATAAATAACATTTCTATTGAGTTGAGGTCATTGCATGTGCCACTTTATCTATACTGTAATAATTCAATTGAGTGAGCACAACTTGATAGCAAACACTCTCATGAGAAAAAAATACGTCTTGCCTAGGTTCACAAACAACTGGTTAAGCTTCTGAAAGCAAATGCTATTTTCTATGTCAATGTTAGAATTTTTACACGATGATAATTAAAAGTATGTAGGACCTTAAATTTATGATGGCTACTTCAACGTGACACAAAGCACGTAATTAAGTATCTGTGGTGAATGTGTTAATTAAACTGGCATGAATGTTTACATGATTAGCTTTGTCAGTGGTCTGGAAACCTTACAGGTAATATTTATGGTAGAGTAACCTTTATGGGGGTGGATACTGATGCCATCCAGTAATAAATAAGCAAGCTCCTGAAATGAGCTCAACTTTTTAAAAAAATCCTCAGCAGGCTACTTATCAGGGAAATGTTTGACTGTTGGACTTCTCTGTTTTATCAAAAGCTGCATTTTAACAGCCAGAGCAAAAGCGCTCTGCTGTTGCAAGCAGCCTTGCATAGTGCATATACACAAGAAAGGTGGGACAGAAACTGAAAATTTTGGGTGGGTACTTGGGGTTTCATGAAAGACCAGTACTCGGAGAACTGAGTTCACAACTGGTAAATATGATGAGAACACTCCTCAACTTATAGGACATTTTTCTTGCTAAATATAAATCAGAATTATTGGAACTAGTTTAACTAGCATCAGAGCTGCTGTGTCACGTACTGGCGGGATACTGAGGAAGGGAAAGATCATCCTGGTGAGGGGTGTGGACACAATTGGTATACACCAGGACAAGCTGAAGATAGGGAAGGGGAGGTTGGGGACTTGGGAGGTACTCACCTGACACCAGAGGATATTGCAAGAGCAGCCAACAGTTCAGAGGACTCAGGGGATGGGGACACATCACCAGAACCAGAAGTACTCCACCCCCAGCTCCATGGACATGGCAGGCTCTGAGATATCAGGAACAGTGGGAAGTGCATTTCAAGAAACTGAGGCAGGCAAATGAACACAGCCCAGCTCACCAGTGGAGCAGCTGGAGATCATGAGGCTCGTTAGGTCTGAGATGAGGTTTGTGGTCACTCAGCTGGATTAAGCTCAGGGCAGGTGAGGATCACATGCCTCGTTAAGTGGAAAGGCACCACTGCTCAGGTAGAGCAAACTCAGGTGTAACAATCAAGATTGGGAAGGATAGAAGGGAAGCAGGGCAGAGACTCTGGGTCTGCTCAACTTTCTCTGTTGATGGACTATGGCTTGGCTGCTTCAGAAACACCACTGGACTGTGATTTCAGGACTGGCCTTAGGACTGTGTGTGCACTGTCAGGACTTATGCCAGGGTTCAGGACACTCTGGAATTTGAAAAATAACATTTGGAAAGTAAAGACTTCAACATCAGTCTTCCACAACTTGGTGTCTTCCAGATGTTCTGGACTGCAGCTCCCATCAGCTATTGACTGGGCCTGATGATGAGTTGTTCCAAACATTTGGAGAGTTAGAAGTCAGGGAAGGCTGCTTTACACAGTGCTACTCTGGCTCTGGATATATTATTGTTATGAATCCTACCTAGTCAAAGATAATGAGAACATAATTATTTTTCACTCACTTTTCTTGAACCTCAGGGAGAGCATCTACCTGTCTGAGTTACACATTTCCTGTCAACTTATGACCAGTTTCAATTTACTTCATTGTCCTTTACAGAATCCCTTCCAGTTGTATCAATAATAAAGATGCAGCTTTAGAAGAATCCATAGCAAAACATGAAATGCCAACATTTTAATCTATTGACTGATAATGGACTGTGCAGTGTTTCTGAAGACCTGCCTAGTCCAGGTGTCCCTCCCTCCCTCCCCATTTCTCCTGTACACATAGAAAAATGAAGAGAAAGTAAAGAAGTTAATCAAGAAGAAAACTTTTATTGCATGTGAATGTGTCCTCATATAATGTTTTTATTCAGAGATGCTGTGGTCTAATTTTCATGAACAGTCTTCTCAAAGATTTCACCCTCATTCTGAATGTAGCTATGACAACTACGTCAAGGTCCAATGATTCCAATTAGAGAGGTTTTCTCATGAAGGTAAAACATACTGCGCTTCCTGACAATTCTGTATTAGGTCACAATTACTGTTAACGGGTTTATCTTAAAAGGGGACAGTTGTAGCTACAATCTTGTTCAGTTACTCAAAATTGCGACAAAAAGCACTGGCTAGCACTATCTGCCATTGGCATAGAGTCTACAATGAAAAAAACCCATGACTTTCATATACTTGGTTCTTTCTTCTCTACCTCTCATTGTTGTTTTAAAAAAGAATTAAAGCAGAAGTCAAGGCAAATTTGAAAGTGGGACAATGAACACTAAGGTCCCTACTTGCATTTAAACTATTATCATTAACTTTTTGTTTATCTTGAATTCATCATTTGGGTACGTGCATGTGACTAAGTGTGTAGGAACTTAAATCTGAGATGAAAGGTACAGTCTTTACTCATCCATAAACCCATAAACTGGCCTTAAGCAAACAGCTCTCTCAGCCTCAACCATTGATCTGCAATTGGGAGGGAAATAATTCTGGGCCACCTTAGAGGATTATTATAAGACTAACAATGCAAAGCTAAACATATAGGACAGATCCACACCATTCATATAAGAGCATATGAAGAATCTGCTGGATCAGGCCAATGGCCCATACTTTCGAGCATCCTGTCAGGGAAGAGTTAGAAGTTATCAGTTTCTCAGAGGGAGAAAGCATTCCCCAAGGGGGGAAGAAGAGCAGTGAATCTAATAGAAGAGAGCAACAGGAACAACAGGAAGGGACTGGCTGTTCACAGGAAAGGCAAGGGTTAAGTTCTAGCTCAGATTTGGAGGAGGGGAGATACAAGCCAGCTCTAGCCAGGAGGTTAGAAAAAAGAGCGGGAAAACGAAGGGAAGGGTGCCTTCGCCATTTTGAGAGTGGCTGGTCACGGAGAAGCAGAGCTCAGAAGGTATCTGAAATAAGTGACTCTGAGGAATAATAGTTAAGAACCGTTTATAAGATTGTTTTGTTAATATGCAATAGAAAGTTATAAAAGACAAGAAGCGTTTGTGTGGTGATCTGAAGAGGACAACGACCAGTCCTGACACATCCTATTCTCATAGTGGTCAGCTAGGTGCCGATAAGAAACCCTCATGCAGGACTTGAGTGCAAGAGCACTCTCCCCTCCTGTGGTTTCCAGCAACTAGAATTTAGAAGCATTGCTCGTATACAGATGCACATTTAAAGCACATGACTTTCCCAAAGAATCATGAGAGCGGTAGTTTCACCTCAGAGCTACGCTTCCTAGCACACTTGACAAACCATAGTTCCCAGGATTTATTAAGGGAAGCCATGTACTTTCATGGTTTTAGGATGTGCTTTAAAGGAATGGTGTGGATCTGCTTATAGCGGAAACATCAAGTGAGCATTTTGTATCATATGACAATAATAATCCGTGCTTGAACTCCTACATCTCCAATATCCATTCATGGTCTCTAAACTGATGGAACTGTGCCATAGAGCCCTCCACCCTCTGATAGTCCATATAATCCTTCCAGGAAGAGATGTTGAACGTAGACCAGGGATCACTTATTTGTACAGTATTCCTTCTTGTTACGGTAACTGTGGCGATCATAACGAGCAAATGTTACATAAAATATAAATTATTTTGTCATTTGATAGCAAGAAAAACTAACCTATAAAAATGTCAGATTGCAACTGCGAGCCATTTCTGCTAAGAAATCAAATCCCTTCTGCTGTTATAGAGTGTATTTTCCAAATGGTTATGAATGCCCTGGAAGGCTATTAGCTGCTTTTAAATGCCACAATTAGAATTTAAGAGTGAGAGCTAAGGGGGCTTATACAGGTGATTTCCGATACATTAAAACTATGCTGACTGGAAATATTTCCTTCCTTCGCACAGGACTGAGCTTCTTAGAAGGCCAGACAATACAAAGGAGACCTTTTGTGGTGGTTTCTCCTTCATGATCACTCAAGCTTGACCACTATCTCTGCATTTATTTTTGTGTGCACACTTGACTTCCCACCCCGAATCTGAAGAACTGTACAAGGAGGAACCGGGGTGGGTGGAGTGGGTGAGATTGAAACTTCATGCAATCATTAGCTAGCATACCAGAATATTTCACTGGTCAGCCCTTGACTTTGTAAAATGTTTTGTTTTACTTGGAACTGATTTCCCACTATTCCTCAGTAATATTTCTCACTACTGTTAAAACTGGGTGACATTTGAAACAGATGGACATAGTATCAGCAATGCCAAGCTGAAATAATAGACTAAGACTTGTTTCCACCAGGCACCATTCCTATAAATTGGTCTGATGTTCTGGCACCTGCAAGATCTACTTCATTTTTTCAAACAACCCAAGTTGATACTGATATTGATAAATACAGGAAATAAGATGACGGGTAATTGAAAGGCTTGTGCAAGCTGTGAGATTCATTTGACAAAGGGCAACCTCTGAGCAAAGTAAAACAATAAGAAATGGTGAATGGGGAGTAGACTAATTAGATCTAAATCATGCAAATCCACACATTCATGAATAGGTCAAGTTGGGCCTTCTCAAAAGAGATCATTAACTATATTTAAGAATCTACATTACACCATGATAGAAGCACGAAAGAAGGAAGACTCAGCTCTATATAAAATGCAGTTTTTGGAAATAAGTTGTAATATGAGAGTCACAAAGGAAGTGTGGGAGTTTGGTGTGGATAATCAGATACATGAGGTGAAGTGGGAGGCACTTTGGAGCATACAACTCATCAGGACCACATTGGCCACGAACCAGGTGAAAATGCTAGAAACGATGCTTTGAATTGCATGAAGATAAAATTTAGCTGCATCAATAAAATGCTGGTTTTTTTAGTTGTTGGGGATGCAAGACAAATGGTATGTTCTTTTGTGTGTGGTGGAGTTTTTTCTACCTCATACCCAATACATGAACAGAGGCTCTTACATGCAAGCAAGGAACAATACAGGCTTGACAGTGGACACAGAATTCGAGTCCAGGAGTCACAATTCAGGCATTCAGAGATCAGGCATAACATTCAGAACTGGACAGAAGCAATGAAAGTGTCCCAAGTTCCATTGAACTATCATGGTTATCTAACCTAGTGGTCATTACTGTATCTTGTAGCAGTGACTTTCAAATGTTAATTTTGGATGCAACTTAGTTTGCCCTGGAGGCGCATGGAGAGAGAGAGAGAGAGAGAGAGAGAGAGAGAACCTCCAAGTTTCCTAGACTATTATTTCTGACCTAACCTGTGCTGACTTACCCTCAGGAGCTAGACTAATGCTCTTAAGGATGCTGCCCTAATTTCCAACTTCTTAATCCTGACCTTGAGAGAGGAGACATCCTTTGTGCTTCCCTGCTGTGGTGGAAGATCAAGCATGGCTCAAGGCATCTCCACCTAGTTAGATAGAACTAGGATCTTTCCTCTCAAACATGTAATAAAATGAGCTCAGGGAAAAAAGAAAGCTTATCACTCTTGGTGTGGGTATATCATAATTATAATTATAATTAATTGATTAATTAACTTTGTTTACTGCCTTTCATCCAAAAATCACAGGGTGGTTCAAACAAAACGAAAAAGAAAAGAAAATGAGAACACAAAATACATAATAAAAGCAAAAACAAAAACAAACCAATAACACACACGCCATATGAACACATTGAAAAGGACACAGAACGTTAATCAGCCAAAGACCTGGTTAAAGAGAAACGGTATATGTAGGGTAAAGATTCCCTCCTCCAGTAAGGTTTCAGTATCCTTCCATTTCTGCTTAGCTTTTTAACTCCAAATGCTGACATTATGTGTAGTGTGTAGAAGTACAGTGGTGCCTCGGGTTACATACGCTTTAAGTTACATACGCTTCAGGTTACAGACTCTGCTAACTCAGAAACAGTACCTCGGATTAAGAACTTTGCTTCAGGATGAGAACAGAAATCGTGCTCTGGCGGCACGACAGCAGCAGGAGGCCCCATTAGCTAAAGTGGTGCTTCAGGTTAAGAACAGTTTCAGGTTAAGAACGGACCTCCGGAATGAATTAAGTACTTAACCCGAGGTACCACTGTACTCACTTTCATCTATCCTGAATCAACTTCCTTCAGTTTCACAGGGTGACTCCAAAGTTTTCACTTTCAGAGGCAGGCAGCAAAGTCTCTCTCACCACACCATTCATAATTTAATAAATTTCTATGATTCCACCCCCGTGTGCTTCTAAAATAAGAATTCCCAAATGCTCCAGCTTTTTCTCATGGGTAATGTTATCCAAATGCAATGTTTGTTTATTAAAATCTTTTCATTAAAAATGCTCAAGGCAGCTTACAACACGGCAATGAATAAAATAATTACAATAAAATACAAAACCCCTAGTATAGATAAAGCAGATAAAATAGTTCAGAATTAGTATTCCTGGGAGATTAAAACTTAACAGGTCAACATCTGTTGAAAAAGAAAACACTTTGCACGGTGGTAGAAGTCCATCAAAATGCAGGGTTTTATGGTTGCAGAGAGTTTTATGGTTAATTTACAAAACCTTTGTGCCATGAACAGACAATCACATATGGAAGAAGACAGGCCTTAGGGCAAGGGCCTTATGTGATGCCATCCTGATGTTGTTGGACTACATTTTCCACCATCCTTGACCATTGACCATGCTGCCTGGGGCTGAGGGGAGCATGTAGTCAAACAATATCATCATATTGGCTACCCCTGCCTTAAGGCATTCCGGTTCCAACCATCTAAGGCTTTGCAGGTCATAAGCAGTACTTTGAATTGGGCTCAAAGTTTGAGCAAAGCCACTGAAGCTACTAGGATAACAGATTTGCATGTTCCTGTTGACCAAACCTCTTGTCCTCCATTCTGGACTACCTGGGGCTTCCACACCACTCAAAGACAGAACCACCTAAAACACATTACAGCAATCTAATCACTATTTGAATATGAATTCTCTAAAAACTGGTAAACCAAATCTGGCAAAGACACTCTTGGCCACAGCTGCGATCTGGAAATCTAAGGTCATTGTTAGATCCAGGATGAACCTTCCATTTTATTTTGTTCCTTTCCAATTTTCAATTCCATTCCTTTCCATTTTCTGCTAATCCCAAATGGGAAACTCACTTTCCCCACTGTCCCTATACACTAACTCAATATCTTCAGGTACCCACCTCAACTCTAAGCTCTCCCTGGTTACTCGTTGCCAGTTCAGCATAGCATAGGAAATGCAGGATAGTTAGACAAACGTGTTTATTTCAACACATTTATTTCCCCCAGATTTTACCCCTCCCTCTGCACTGAACACACAGCACAGCTTACACCCAAATGCAAAAATTATACTCTTTTTTTATTTGCTAATACACTTTTCATATGTATTTCATACATTTACCTTCTACTAGGTGGTTGTTATAAAAATATCAGGGTCCTTCTTTTTTTCCTCCCACAGGGCAATCTCAATTTTCACATTACAATAACTGCACCGAGGTCTGGAAAAGTGACTCCTGATTGACGGTGGAGTAAACAAGCAACAAAGCTCAGTTCCTTTAACACCATCACTTTCTATGCAGATATCAAAGCAATTTACAAAGGTGGTTAAGTTTTATTAGCTACATTTTACAGCTGGCCTAACTAAGTAAAGAAATTTCAAACAATTTTCCACATGAGCTGATGTGGATTAAACATGGATTTCTCACTTCCAAGATCAAGCTGCTTTTCTGAGCTCTGCTTCAGAGCTGCTATTTAACCTCCACTTCCTCCTCCCCCCATTTTGCTTTCGGTCTTCAGTTACTACAGATAAAAACCAACAACCCTCATTTGTTTTCTTTTTTTTTATATAGAAGGCTGCTTATGTTTATCCATTTACCAGACCCTCCAAGTACCCCTATTTTCAAGGGACAGTCCTGGATTTACGATTTGATCCCAGAATGTTCTGTTTTTCCTTAGGATGTCCATATTTTCACTGGAGAAATGTTGGAGGGTATGAATTACATGTGTATTCAGGAAGTGGGCATGCTTTAAAGAAAGGGGAGGGGGAAATTGATTGTGTGGTAAAGTATAACTAACCTATAAGAATATCTTACATTGTCTTTTTTTTTTTATGATATTTATTGAATTTTTTTTTAAAATTACAAAAAAAGACAAAGCAGAGAAAGAAAAAAGAAAAAAAGAAAAAAAGAAGAAAAAAACAAGCCACATCCAACAATACAAATTCAAAAAACAAAAATACACCACAAACAGATAAAAATAAAACCTTCATTCTCAAATCTTCAACTTTCATTACCTTCTTTCTTTGACCTCCTCCTCCTCCCTTTTTTGTATCCCAGTTAATAATTATCGCAGCAAATCCTTTCCATATTTCATAATATTCTGTCATTATATTACCTTGATCTATTTTCATCTTATCTTATAAAAAACCTTAAAACTTAAAACTTAAATCTTATTTTTACCCACTTCTCATAACCATAATATTCTTGCCTAATTCTTTAAACATTTTTGCTAGAGCCAAGTAATTTCATTCCAACATTTTTCTAACAGTCATCAATTTTATAAAACAATCCTAGTGATAAAAAAAAGAAATAGAAACAATCCAATCTTCATCCAGCGTCCCTTCCTCCTGGTCTCGGGTTTTGTCAGTCCTTTTTATCCCATCGATCTAGCGCATTAACCTGGTAACCTTATATCTGAGGCCCTTAAATCTCTTCCATGTCCCTTCCGCAGCTCTTCTTCATATTCACCTTTCACTCGTGGGAACTCCAGCTTGGTAATGTTTTTCACCCTTTTCAACAAATCAGCCCCCTTTCCATAGTCCAGACTAAACTCCATGTGGTATTTAAAAACATGTTTCAGAATCCCTCCAAAATTGAGAGCCCCCACAGCTCCAAACATCTCACGGCCCATTGCCAGACTCGGAAAGTCCAAACATCCCTGCATAGTGGGGTCTATCCAATCCCCCATTTCCAAACCAGTCCAAACTTTATAAGAATATCTTACATTGTCATATGGTCACAGATCCAAGGTCCATGCTATTGAACTCAGTAGGCCAGGCTTGGGGAACCTGGGATTGGACTCCATCTTCCATGAGCCCCATCCAGAAGAGTCAGTGGTCAGTGATTATAGGAGTTGTAGTCCAGTGAAATTTGGAGGGCTACAGGTCCCCCCATCCTTAGACTGATTCTAGACTTTTGCACCCTTAGAGAGATTTCTTATTAAGTTGTTTATAGTTTTTTTATTAAGTAAATCAATAAAATAATTATCAATCTTTTGTCAAAATAAATGATTTTGGAGAGGTTTAGAGGGTTTTAAAAAATATATATATTTAATGATGCCCAGGAAAAGCTTCTTACTGTTGCTTTTTTTCTCTAGCAAATAGTATTTTGCCCCACTTCTGTTAAATTAGTGTTAAAATATGGCATGTTTTGGTTCATGCTGTCATGCACCATTAACCAGATTTCTGTTAGAAAGCAGTCTTTAGAAAGGAACCCTGCTTAATATCAGGAAGAATAACGCATGCTCTTATTGTGGAATAATGATAGTGCAATCTGTCCTTGAAGCAGTTATAAATAAGCCTTTGAAAGCAATTTTGTTTTTGTATTTTCAATAAAGGATACAGCGAGTCCTGAAAAGGATCTAGCCTTGTTAATATTACAAGCTGTTTCTCTCTTTCTGCACTTGGAATAGTCTTAGTAGAGCATCTGCCTTGAAAGGGGCTTCCACAAAACTGTCAGCATAGAATCCCCACGGTTTACACAGAAAATGAATACAGCATTACTCCAGTGGGAGTCTTTAGTAATCCTCTGTCTCAAAAGCTGCCATGCGTTGGCCACTGGTCTTTGAAGTTGCGTAAGGCGAGAAGTTGATGAAGATTATTTAAAGCCAATAACTTTTGAATGTTTCCTCCCCTCCCTAAAAAAGAGGCTTAAGAAAAGGTTGCAGGAAATGATAGGATTTTGCCATCTTGTCTTTAATCTTTAGTAGAGGGTTTAGATTTAAACCAATGCCTTGCTATAACTCAATCTATTCCAAAACAAGTTGACTTAAATGCAGGGAATGCATTACTTTCTCTGTGTGCTTTTAAAATATTATCAATAATACTGTAGCAGGTAGAAGCAAAGAGTTATAAAACAAAACTTCAGATGCTCTGGGTGATCTAAAACCCTGTATCAAAAGAATGCTGGCGCCACATCCGCTTGAATATAGACTAGACTTGAATGAATGAATGAAAAACTCAAATTTGAAATCCTCACAGAGGTTTTGCCAGGTGATGCCAAGAGGCAGGGTGTCACAAGACTTTCAGAATTTGTACAAGTCCTCTAAAAACCCAACTTTGGAGTTCCTGAATAAAGTGTGAGTATCCTTGGTGATTTGTGGTGGCTTGATGGTTTCCTTTTAGTTAAGCTCTTTGCTAAAAGTCCACCAAAGAAGTTGAGATTTGAACTCAAGTTTCCTGGGTCCCAGACCATTACACCACATTGGCTCCAGTTAGCACCAACATTAGTGAAATATTTGCATGCAATAAATTATCTCTAGGAATAAAATTTAAAATTGGTGTGCGTGGGGAAACTATTCTCAAGCCCAAAGACAATAAAAACGTTTCAAATGTAACAAGAATCAGACAGATGAAAGATACCTTAGATTATTAAATGACAAAACAAAGTAGACATCCAACAACAGAGAACACAGTTACAGCTTTCCTCTATAGACTCCCATCCCTGATGCTGCCACATTGTACCCCTAGTATATCTGTGAATCTTAATTTCCTTTATCAAGAAGAAAGCCTAACAAAAGTACTGCAATCATTAAACTGCAAAAGGAACATTAATTAATTATGGGAGTGTAATTATGGATAGAATAGCTTTCAGAAATGAGTTTAAAAGGGTAGCTTCCCAACACTCGTAAAGCTTTATCATAATTGAAATAAGCTGCACACGTGATGATAGTTTGCGATGAATTTATCTTTGTGAAGACAATAGCTCTATCCTTATTGGCACTGAGGCATGAATTTTGTGTGTTGCTTATACTCTCAAACTAGCGGCTTCCATTCCCAAGCCTTCAATACTTTTTTGTTCCAATACAACTACGAGGACAGGACCAAATGTGTCTCTTAACTGTGGCTGTGCTACATGGAGAAAGTGTCCTGAGAGGAATCTTTCATATTGGGAATACTTATGTTGTAATTAACCCTGTTAGTAAGATCAGCTACTAACTGAAACAGCTCAGATTTCAGAATCCATGGTTAATGATTTTCTGTTTGTCTTCCTTTTGCCAGACTATAATATTAAGCTCACTGGTATTGCATGAGCTTGATTTATTCAACAATTTCCTATTGCCCCCGAGCTGGGCACAAGGCTTTTGTTATTTTAATCATGAGAAGGAGTCTTTGAGATGACCAATAAATGAATCACATGATAAATGAGCTGAAAAATTTAATAAAATTTTGCTTGAGAGTTGGAATATAAAGTTGCTACTTTCTTTCCTGAATTAAGGCCCTGCACAGTAGAATATAAATTCAGCCTGTGTAGTTTTTACTGGCATGGAAATGCGGTGATGAAAGCTGCAACCCTAAATATATGGTAAATTCATATAAATCAAGGTTGGCATTCTCCCACCGTGGTAGGAGGGGGAACACTTTCAAATCAGCTTGCAGTAGATGCTTCTTGAGTTTATGAATTGTTCAGATGGTAGACCAATCTGTATTTGGAAGCTTGCCAAAGACAATAAAGGCAACTTTTCCAATCAAGAAATGAGTAGAATTCAAGAACCTACAAGTGCGGGAAATATTTTGTAGGCATTTTGTTTGGTGGCTATGTTCCTAGATAGGGTATTCATTTCTTAAATCAATATAATTCCTTCCTTCATTTATGTAACTTGTGACACAGCCCCACACGCAAACTAGATCAACAACAAATAGAACATTTGGAACTCCTGAATAAACAAAAATTCAGAGACCCTTTTTTACACCTCCAATCTTCTTTTCTGAGTTTAATCTCCTCTTAAATAATAGTCCAACTGCTCTACGCTGTCTATTTTTCTGTAAGGGAAGTTAAGAACTTTTATGATGGTGAAACTAACTTCTAAGCACATTTCTCTTTGACTGATTAGAGACAGTTGCTCCTTTTGCCATTGATTCAGACTATAGTTCATCTAATGCATTTTAAGGTGATTTTGGGGTTTCTGTTTGTTTTTATGACTGATTTTTTACTGTTTCATTCTCTGTAAGATGAGCTGTACAAATCAAGAAGTGCAGACTCTTCCACACAAATACCTGTACATTTGTAGAGACAGGTTCTACCTTGTGTTCAGTGTAACCTGTCAAGAAGCCTGCAGTGTCCTCTCAGCTTGGGTGAAATAAAATGAAAACTTCAGAGCCAGTGTGGTGTAGTGGTTAAGAGCGGTAGACTCGTAATCTGGTGAACCGGGTTCGCATCCCCGCTCCTCCACATGCAGCTGCTGGGTGACCTTGGGCTAGTCACGCTTCTCTGAAGTCTCTCACCCCCACTCACCTGACAGAGTGTTTGTTGTGGGGGAGAAAGGGGAAGGAGAATGTTAGCCGCTTTGAGACTCCTTCAGGTAGTGATAAAGCAGGATATCAAATCCAAACTCTTCTTCTTCTTCTCTTCATTTCACCTCAAAGCTGGGATAGATACAGGGGTTATTGCTTGTAGACTGCCTAGAATTCATCAGAAGGTTCTGACTGATGACAGCCTAAGGATGCTTTTCTGGGGAACACTTAGAAAGGGGGTCAACTGCGGTAGCAGTCAGATGGGCCACAGTGTTTACCTGAGATCCCATCACCAGTGTTACTTTACTAGGAGGGACACGGGGAAGGGAGAGGCCTTATGTCAACACACCACCCTCTTTCCTGTCCCGTCCCCTGTCACCGGTGATGGGTGGTCAAGTATGTATCACTGCTCCACCCTGCCAACTGTTACTGGTTAACAATAGGGAAAGATGCCCTCACCAACACCACCCAGATATGTCACACCACTTAAGACAATACTGGCTTCCCAAACATTCTCCTGTCAAAGCCCTGGATAGACTCAGAGCTGCTTAATCTCACCAAATCTGCTGGATGACATGTCTTCAGGCCACAGACTGGGCATAAAATTACGAGTAAATATAGGGAATATCTTGTTCACCATGTACAACTGATACTGTCAGAAGACATAGTCAGTACTTTAATCTGACAAGTTTAATTACAAATAACTAGGAGCCCAAATTAATATAATGGTTGGTAGAATCTTAAGTAGTGGAGCAGGGAAATTTGAACAACTCGTTTTTGAAAGGACAGGTGATATTATTGCCAACATGATTCTTCTGGCTGTTAAAAAAAAAAAAATCCTTTTGATAAGTTCAAGATGTGCTTTGCTGTCTTGTGAAAATACCAAACTGAAAAGAGTTTCCTTACGAGGCAGGAAATGGTTGGTGCCAGTATAAATGGCATTAATTAACTCCAAAAGCACAGACTTACGAGCACTTTATAGAAATAATAATAGAAAGGCATACATTATGAGGTGGGGGGAACTCTACCAAAAAAAACCCCACTGATGTAAAATGAGTTGAAAGTGATTGTACAGAGAATATATTAAATTGTTAAGTCCTAAGGTTAATAAGAAGAGACAGAAAAATGAATAACAGACAAGGGCAAACTGATGTTTTACAATAAAATTTCAATAAAGGAAAGAAAGCCAATGAGACAGAGACCTTCAGAAAGTCAAGTTTGGCTGGGAGGAATAATTGACAATGTTGCACCTGGTTATATACTGTGTGTGCTGCAAAGTACATCCCATTGGCTGTAGGCATTTTGAGAGGAATAGACTTTTTTTTAGAAAAGGTTTCTCTGAATCTGCCTGATTCAGCCAGCACTGGTGCCCGGCCCTAATGCCAACTATTGCCTCAGCATATAAACTGTTTGCAGAAAGAAGACCTAGGGAATGCGCTATGTAGCTGCAAATATAATGTTTTAAGTGCATTTTTAGTACATTATACAATGCACTTGTATAATGGTGAGCTAATGGATGATTCAATATATATTTTTTAAATGTTTTTTCCCACAGCGTTTTTATATGTGTCTAGATTCCAACCTTGTGCGAGACTTCAGTGAGCAGGAGGCAGTAAGTAGGAGACAGAAACTGACAGTAATATCACTGAAGAAAAAGAAGGGGCACCGTCTAAGAAAACTGTAAGGTGAAGGGGGGGAATATAGATTATTATTATTATTATTTTAAAAAAGAAAGGCACTGATTTGAAATTAGTTTATTTCATGCAGCCCCCACCTTGCAAGGAAGATTGGCTCTGACCCTGAACCTTACCAAAGCAATCTCTCCAGTAGTGAATTCTATTTTGTAGAGATAGGGTTCTATTATCTGCTTGTCCTGAATTATCTATTGACTGACCTACCTGTATCATGTTTATCTCATGTTATGAGGAGTCTGTATGGCTTTTGACCAGCATATTCATCACATAGGTTCTTGTTATGCCTCACTATTTCATAGTCCCAAAGGTAAATGTACTTATAAGACCAGGAGGAACTTTAAAATATGGTTATGTGCATCTAAGAATGAGAAAGATAAAGAAAAGAAATCGTTTGTCTCTGATGCCTTCTTTTTGTGTACACAAATATAGCTACTTATGCACCTACATGCATAATATCATTGGAACTGCATGTGAATTAAACACCAGATGGACTTCCCAGCCACAAGGAGGGACTGCCAATCAGATGAGACTGGCCTGTGGAATTTGAGCAGTTTCCTTAGGAAGTGGCTTCTTGTCTGACTGCCAAATGAACTTCCATACATTATATCTTTTGGACAGAAGTGAACTGCCAGTCTATCGCCTCATATAGTTTGCCCTTTATTTAAAAGAGTTCATAATAATTATGGTTACATTTAAATTTCCCTGCACAATGTGACCACACATACTCGCCTAATACATTAACATGCCAAACTCTTCTCTACAAATGTTATTAATTTTTGATTGCGTAATATCAGATGATGTCATTTCTAAATCCAAAGGGTAATAAATAAATATGGTGTTGATAGCCACATATACAGTATATTTCCAGAAATGCCACATTCTTGCACATTATAAGAAGGAATTGTGAGTATGCCAAACAACTAATCATGTTAAGAAAATTAAGGAAGGTGGTATCAGCAGATACTGGTGTCCTCCCTGCCTATACCATGGGGAAAGAGCCCCTAGCCTGTGGCCACAGCCTGTGGTGAGGGGGAAGCTTGGAGAGCAAGAAAAGTCAACACTGCCCCCCACTATTTACCCCCTCCTTTGATGGGATGGCTTCTTTTGCATGAGTTGGCTCAGAAGCTTCCCAGGCATTGTGGGTGATACACCAAACTTTGTGATGGCTAGGACCCCCAGACAGCTACAATTTCCAGAGTTCCTTGGGAAGAAGGAATGAGAATTGTTGTTCTAGGAGGTGAATAGGGGTTTCTTAACAATTCTCAGTACCCTTAACAAACTACAGTTCCCATGATTACCATATTTTTCGCTCTATAAGATGCACCCGACCATAAGACGCACCTAGTTTTTAGAGGAAAACAAGAAATAAAATATTCTGAATCAAATGTTGTTGAAGAGGCTTTGCGCGGCTATCCCTGAAGCCAGAACAGCAAGAAAGCAACGCAAAGGTATTTGGGGGAAGCCGTTACTGTTTAAAATGGTGCAGTACTGCTTTAAATGAATAGTTCATATGGGGCCCAAGCACATGACTTCACTATAGCCAGAAGGCTCTAGAGTCCTGCCAAAGGGGTGACAGTGGCATGGATGACTAGGCCAGTTCCTTAGGTGGATGAAAGTAGAGAAAAGGCACCCTAACTTCCCTATATCCACCGATTGCAGATAGGTTGTATAGAATGACAATAAACCCTTAAAGAGTTGTAAACCAAGGCCAGCCTCTACCTCTTTACTGCCAACCACAATAATGCAGAACATGCAGGTCACCAGCACACTGGCAAGCATCCAGTTAGCAACAAGTCCATAAATCTGCATTTAGTACGCCTCTGGTCAAAGAAGTTAGCAGCAAGAGAAAGTTTCCCAAATCCCAACATACTTGGTGCAAACAAGAGGTTATGCTACTAATTTGCTTTAGAAAGTTATAGTGGGATTAATTCATGATGATCCTCAAAGTTTGCTACTCCCGAGACAAACAGCAGGATTTTCTGATGCTACACAGGTGAATTTCTTTCTCAAAAATACACTGATGTTTAATTTTGCAGTAAATCTTGGAGCATGCTGAGAGCAGTTTTGCCAGTTTTTCTGCTTTTGAGCTCCCACTGTTCTTTATTGTGTTAATTTCAGCTGAGTATTTGTTTTTCTAGGTCTGTTCATCCTGTTTTTATCCTTTTCCCCCCTGCCTGTCTTCTCTCTCCCATGTCCTCTAGAACAGGAAAATGAGAAGGATGGGAGGATAGCCCTGCCCATTTGCTTCTCCTTCTCAGAATGAAATGGTGTGCAGGAGTCCTGTGTCAATTGTCCCCAGTGCGGTACGCATGAAGTCACTGGAATCAGTCTCCAGCACTCTGTGGGACTCCATTTTGATCTCTCTTTGCACGCTGTGCAATCATTGTCTTCCACAAAGAGCATCTGCTGGTAGAGCCACATCAAAAGCTTTCCGTCTTTTGTAGATCTCTCATTTAAGAGTACTCCGCACTATGTTCACAAACTTGACACTTTATTTCCTAATGTCCTCTATGATCCTTTTCTTCAAGTCTCCCACAGCTTGATGTGTGCTGCCTCTTCCCCTTTGTTCTGTTCTAATCTCCATTTTATCTGCCCTCCTCAATCAAAAGTGCTTTGTTTTTATTAGAAATTGTGCTTTTCCTAGTGTTTGTCTGCTCACTTTGGATTTCCTCTTTGGCTTCATTCACTGGACATGTTGCTTTCAATAGTTTGTCACTCAGATCTTGGCTTTATTGCTGCTCCCCAGGGGTATGCCATATTCCATGGCTGAAGTCTAGGGAAATACTATGGGAATTTCTATTTTTTATTTCTATTTTCTTAGGCTTGATGTCTTAATGCTGTTTTGATTGAAATGTACAGTCAATCATCACATATTTAAAACAAATATGCATTTACTTTTGCTTTTAAAATGAGGAAAAAAGCAAAATGCTATATGTCTAATGCATATTTGCTCACATTATTCCTGGTTACCCTTGCTTTCTACATGCTTCCCTCTATTTTTTTGTTTCCAAACAGCTGAAATCTTTATTTTAAGCTGGGAATTATCTATTGGCTGTCAAGCCAGAGATGAAGAATGCAATCCATAACATACTAGGGAGTAAGACCCATTGAAATCATTGACATCTAAGTTTACACTAATAGGATTGTACTATAACACTGGTCAACAACAAATTTGTTGTCTGTGTTTTTTCAGTTGATTTAGGAGAAATCTGATGCACTGAATCCAAAAATCACATTGGTTTTGCTCAATCAGGTCAAGTTTTTGAGCTATGGCCACATGTCGTTTTTTTACGTTTTTGTTCACATGTACGCTTGTGTGGAGCATTTTAGAAGAAGTTGGTGGAGGTGAAATGCCATGTCGAATAATTGTTTTGATTGGAAATGATTATTTTAATGACAAGAAGTATTTAGGTCCAATAGTTCTGGGTGATTATGTCGAAAAGGGATCAGTTTGAAGTCATAAAACCTCGAAATCTTCCATAAACTGATGCGGCAAAGCATAAAGTTGGGGGATCAAAACTAAGTTAATGGGGCAGCCGCCCCACGAAGAATTGCCACAGGACTCGCCGAACTGTTGGCATCCAGATTGAAGGGAAAAAACCTCCTCTCTGACAGTGCTCGCATCAGCTTCTTCCGCAACAGGCATCAAGAGTACCTCCGTTTTTTCTCGGAAGAGAAGAACTTGGTGTACTGTGCAGATATTGCGCAGCTTCTGCTCAAGCTTGGAGTGCCACAGTACGAACCCAAAGATTGGAGACTGTTCATTGACAGCAGCAAGCGATCACTGAAATGTGTTCTGCTACACAACGGCAACCAGTTTGCCTCTATACCCCTGGCTCACTCGACTACACTGAAGGAGAACTATGAAGCGGTGAAGTATGTGCTGGAGAAAATTGGTTATGATCAGCATAAGTGGTTTATTTGTGTTGACCTGAAGATGGTGAACTTTTTGTTGGGACAACAGTCTGGCTTCACCAAGTACCCATGTTTTCTGTGCATGTGGGATAGTAGGGACCGTGCTCAGCATTACACAAAGAAGGACTGACCTGTGCGAGAGGAATTGGTGCCTTGCAAAGAAAGGAACGTCATCAATGACCCTCTGGTGGACAGAGACAGAATACTTTTCCCACCGCTGCACATCAAGCTCGGCTTAATCAAGCAGTTCACCAAGGCTCTGGACAAGGATGGTGACTGCTTCACTTACTTGTGCCAGGCTTTTCCAGGATTGACCATGGAGAAGTTGAAAGCTGGCAGCTTTGACGGTCCTCAGATCCGTCAGCTCATCAGAGATCCAGAGTTCGGAAACTCAATGAACGAAGTGGAACTGGAAGCGTGGAAGGCATTTGTTCTGGTAGTGAAGAACTTTCTTGGCAACAATAAGGCCAGAAACTACGCAGAACTTGTCAACAACATGCTGACTGCTTTCAGAAACATGGGCTGCAACATGAGTGTCAAGATGCACTACCTATTTTCACATATGGACCAGTTTCCTGAGAACCTGGGTTCAATGAGTGATGAGCAGGGGGAGAGATTCCATCAGGACATGAAAGAGATGGAGACCAGGTATCAGGGTCGCTGGGACGCAGTCATGATGGCTGACTACTGTTGGACTCTGAAGAGAGACCTCCCTGCTGCTGAGCATTCCAGGAGTTCCAAGAAACGGAAGTTCAAGCCCTGAAGTTTGAAAAATGGTGAAGCGATATGCAATTTACGTGTACTTACCTTTATCAATGCCCACCATTCAGTTTACAGTAAACCTGACCTGATGGAGAGAAACCAATGCCATTTCCTGATTCAGCAGTGCAAAAATACCCTACATCAGTTGTAGAAATCTAGACAACATTCAAAAAGTAAAAAATTGTTGCCCAGTGTAATCTTTATTGGATCCATTAAATGTGTTATTGAATTACTTTAACAATTGAAGAGACTGAGACATTAATATATAATTTCTTGGTGGCAAACAAAGATGGGTCAAGCATCTAACAGCACAATTGCCATCTATCTTGGAATAAATGAAGTGTGGTGAAACTGACACATTAATCAATGGGTGCTTCCAGACTGTCACTATTTCTCAGTGGGATTTAATCACATACCAGAAAATTCAGGCTGAGCAATTACAGAATTGGGATTTCATTTGCAACAAACCTGATTCACCAAAACCAGACTTTTTGCGATAAGGAAAGTGATGTGGAAATGCACTGAAAGCTCTTGCATGATACAGTTATTGAACCTTCCTCAAAACAAATCAGAATGAATGCTCAAGTTTGTGTAGAAAGTTGTTTGGAGACCCCTATTCCCCTCACAGAACTATTATTCTCAGAGTTCCCTGGGAAGAGAGATTTGTCGTTAAACCACTCTAGGAAAAAATCAAATTTCAAAGGAACATGAAAATCCATCTGAAATTTGACAGGACAAATATAATATAACAATCTGTGTGTGCTGCCATGTCAGAAAAGTGTATATGTGTGTGTGGAAAACAAGGAAGTTATGGTCATTTTTAGAGATTTAGAACTTCTGAATCATGATCTGGATTAAGATCCAGAACAGGTTAGAATGAGTCCAGATCGGTCCAAGACAGATAGGGTCAATTAATATTTTAAAATCAGCCTAATATATTCTACAATAGCCTATTTTTAAAAGCCAAGTTATAAAAATTTACTTGAAACACAACAGTTAAAAATATAGCTAAGTAGCTGTAATATGTGGAATAGAAGATTGTATACTGCACAGTTCCCTAGTATTCATTTGCATATTTTTTCATCGATGTGAGCTAGGGACAAGATAGCCACTCACTCATTTTGCCATACTACATGTGAAGTTAATCATGTGCTTAAACAAGTGATTAACATGGAGAAAAAAAGCTATTGTAGGATCCAGAATGTGCTCCCAATCTTGATTAAAGTCTTGCACTGTTTGCCTGCTATTTAATTTCCAAGTTGCTATTTTCAGTAAATGGAACTTTGGGGGAGTAGTTTTTCCCCCAACAGTGTGGGCCCCCATTCTGGATCAGGACCCCAAGGCTGCTGTAATCAAAGGGGACAGATTAATTAGATATAGTGAGTCATGTGGCTAACATCACATGTTGTTTAGCCCTCAGAGATTATCTAGAGAGTCGGTGGGGATTTCTAATTAATTCATGAGATGATAAATAACCCACACCAACACGGTTTTAACAAGGCATCCTAAAGGGGAAAGTGGGGATTCACAGGAGACAGAATGATACCAGAAAATAGGGGTTGTTGGAGTGTATTGGAGAGGCAAATATAATTGCCTCCATACTGCAGGTGTGGAGTTGGGGCTGGGAAACTGTGAGATTTGAAATAGGGACTTTCTGATTTGTAGATCTGTCAGTATGGTATAGTGGCTAAATCAATGGGATAGGACTGGGAAAGCTTCCTTTCAAATCTTTATTCAGCCATGAAGCTGACTGGTAACCTTGGATTGTTTGCTGTTTATGTGAAAAATAAATTAAAATTTCAGCAAAGGGATAAAGAAAGAAGATACAGATTATTTCTCTAATATTTAACCTAACAGGCCATGCGACTACTGGAGTTAACAGAGTCCTTGTTAGCACAAGGATTAAGTAGCCTAGATAGCCTGTTGTTTGGTAGGAAATAGTGAAGATAGCTGGCACTTTTATTACCATATTGTATGCCAATCTTCTACTGACAGCCAGTGCACTGTAGTGGTGAAGGGAGATCCAGGTCCAAACCTTCACTCAGCCATGAAGATCACTGGGTACCTTTGGGCCAGTCACTGTTCCTCAGCCCAGCCTATCTCACAGGAGTAATGTGAGGATAAACGTGGGAGAGAACCATGCACACTGTCTTGCGGTCCTAGGAGGAAAGCTGGAACACAATCTAAATAAAATAAAAGCTAGGGAGCATCCATTCTTTTCATTTCATTCCTGGAACACCTCCTGCCTTCTCCACTCTGGCCAGCTCTATTTTCACCCCCACCTTTCATGCCCACTATGCTGTGTCTGGCCCCAGATTTTTGTGATGGCAGCAGCACAAGCAGAATCAGACAGAAGAAGGATGAATCCATTTTTAAAAGCGAAATCTGCAGTGTCATACCTAGCCAAGGAGAAAATGAAAGAGATTGGACGGCTAGACAAATTAAGCACAAATGCGATCAGGCCAGATTGCATACGGATGCAATGGAAGGTGGCATAAACTCAGCTCATGACTGCTGTCAGAAGGAGAGAGAGCAGGATATACTACAGCTCATCAGTGCCGACGGTTGTTAGCAGAGGGGAAATAGACATATAGAGACTAAAGATGAATGAAACCAGAGACGCTCAAATGTGATGTAAGTAATAGTAATGCTGTTGCCTACACATATATCTGTCTGGCTTGTAGGAGAAGCTCTTCCTTAAAGAAGCTTCAGGGGAAAGAGAACCTTTAAAATGTAGCACAGGTGAATTAAATTCCATTTTGCATATTAAAAAAGAAAGATGTGGCATGGTTATAGGATGCAAAATCAGTATGTCACTCAAAGACTGGCTTTTGCTATAATTTTGCACATGCTGGGGACTCAGAAATAGCATATGGAATAATGTAAACATGAGCTAGAAGAAAGATGTTGCTTGGGAACATGGGAATTTTGTTCATATCTCAATATAAATGAGGTGTTTTGCAGATATGTGCGTAACACGACACTCGCAGAAAGACAAAGGCCTCTCCCTGTTGCCACCTGAAAAGAAATTTATCTGTTTACTCCTAATCATCAGGCAGAGCCTGCAAATTTTAGTAGTATAATTGCAATACAGAACTCATTTTAACATTTATTGTGGCGACTTGCAAGGACACAGCTCCTTGTAGCCTAGGAAAATCTCTTCTGAAGCCAAGACACTGCAGACGACAATTATGATTATGTAACTTTCTAAAGCATTGTTTCCTTGAAAAGAACTGTCATGTTCTCTTAAGCTACCAAAGCCTTCAGTTTTTATTACTCCATGAATTTGAAGTAATCAGTTCACAGTGTCATTTGTCCTGGTTCCACACATTTTCATGGACCATTGACAAAAATGACGATCAAAAGCAGGTAAATAGAGCTTGTGACACAGATGTGTCTCCATTTACAAGTGTAGCCTGGGGCTTTCCAGGTACTTAAAGCTCCCAGCGACTGCAGCAATCTCTCAAACGGGGTAGAAAATTACCAGAGTGCAGAGGCACTGTTATTTTCCAATGTTCTAGTATATAATGCATCAAAGTATATTTTATATCTGATGGAATGTACACACTGCAAAACAGAAGTAGTGCTGCAAAGTCCACATATAGCAGATATATCCATTTTGCTGAAGCAAGATTAGTTTGTGCTGACTTTTTGGCACTGATAAGACAGGAAGTATTTTGTGCCAAGGAAATCCCAATCTCCCTGTGCAAGGGGGTTTACTTCAAGGTGCTTCAAGACAAAACTAGACATCATTCTAAGCTCACTCACCCCCCCCTGTGTCCCCACCCCCCAACCTGTGGCTACTGCTAGGAAGGAAACACAGACTGTGAGGTTTCAAAGCCGGGTAGGTGATGGCACACAGTAACCTTTTATATTTATTTTATTTTTAAAGGATTAAAATATAAATTATTAACTGTCTGGAAGAGCTCCACTCACTACAGCAATGTTCGGGCACTAGCTTGGACACACCATTTTTAAAACTTGGGACATGGAAGGGCGTGCAAAGCAGCCCTGCCCCCAGTCTCCCTGTGTGCATCAACCTGCCTGCACAGTCCCTGAGCACCGTGTGCCCAGTTCTCTTGCCACCAGCTTTTTAAACATCACAACAGAATTGTTTTAAGGATAAAATGGGAAACAGAATGAACCGCACACTCTGCCTTGAGCTACTTGGAGGAAAGGTGGATTATATATGTAATAAATAAATATTCCCATTTCCAAATTAGCACTAATGGAGAATTTCACAACTGATGCGTTACCCTATCTTACCACACACATGACAATAATCACCAAACAGCGGTGGGGAAGGGCGGTATTTGTGGTTAAGCACAGTTGTGGGACTGGGAATCTTAAGTAATGACTATTGACAACCAACTATTAAACCCACACAATGGTTTTGTTTTTAAGAAACTTTGCAAATGATGTGTTCCTTTACTTCCTGCAACAGGTGGCTGAACTATTTTTAAGGCTAGAAGCTTCACAGAGAAAGAAAATGTGGCATTGGATGCAAAGCAGAATGGAAATTATTTCAAAGAAGTTACAGGAAGATGTATCTCAGAAAATGGTCCATCTGGCAGGTAGGCAAATGCTCTCTCCACCCCCCACTCCCACAAAAACCAGAATTCAGAATGAAAATACATACCACAAGGCTATTAGTTTCCATAGAAATTGTAGTATCTCCAAGCAGTCATTAGGATTCATCTCTGCTTGGCCAATTTTAGCTTTGCTTGCCTCTCCTGGATTTCCAGAGTCCTCCTAGAACAGCTTTCCCCCACCTATTTCCCTCAGACATTTTGAACTACAGCTCTCTATCATCCTTGACCATTGGGCCATGCTGGCTGAGGCTGATGAGAGTTGTAGTCCAAAACATGCAGAGGCCACCATGTAAAGAATTCCTTACATAGTTCAGACCACTTCCTTGGGCCCTAATTGGTTACCAAGCTGAATCAAGCATATTTTGCCCTTTTAAGAGTGAACTCTTTTTGGATCCCCTGCTTAACTTATGGCAATACAGTAGAGTTGAACTCACAAGCCTATTAATGGAACAAAGATGGGATACACTTTGTGTGTTGCTAAACTACAGTTCACATCCTTACTGACCAAGGCTGATTAGAGTTGATCAACATCTGGAGAGCCATGGGTCCCTTATAACAACAACAACAACTTATTATTTATACCCCGCCCATCTGGCTGGGTTTCCCAGCCACTCTGGGTGGCTCCCAACAGAATATTAAACAGAATAAAACACAGTGGCGTAGCGTGGGGGGTGCAGGGGGGCCCGACCACACCGGGTGCAACATCTTGGGGGGGCACGCTCGCACTCGCAGCTCTCTGCCCCTACCTGGCTCACTCACTCTCTCTCACTGCAGTGCTGGCTGTGCGAATCTGATCCGAGCCGTTGGGTTGCCGCCCACTGTGGAGGGGGTGGGTGCCAGGCGTGCGGTGCGGAGAGAGAGCGAGGGACTATCTGGGGGAGGGACAGTGCAGCGGCCACCCAGTGCAGCGCTGAGCGCGGGAGAACCACACCAGACCAGACCAGGCAGCAGCAAGAAGAAGCTGGCAGCGGCGGCAGGTTAGGGGGCGCAAATTACATGCCTTGCCCCGGGTTAGGGGGCGCAAATTACTTGCCTTGCCCCAGGTGCTGACAACCCACGCTACGCCGCTGATAAAACATCAAACATTATCCCTCTTCTAGCTGCTGACACAAGATAGCTGTCACAAGGACTTTCCCCCACCTTAATCAACAGCAGTAAACATAGGAAGAGCACTGAGAGAAACCAGTCCCCCTTTTCACTACCAAGGATACAACACTATAAGGGATACAACAAGGAAGCAATTCTAGTTAGTGGTGTGAGTGTATGGAATGGTCCCATCTATAGTTCAATGAGAAATCCTTAAACCCCCAAAGAGCGAGGAGAAATAGTAAACTCATAGAAAACTCATTTTAAATCAACTGTAATTAACTGTATTAATGGACTTCAATGTCTGTACACTAATGTGCAAAGCATGGGAAATAAACAAGATGAGCTTGAGCTCTTGGTACAGCAAACTAAATATGACATAATAGGCATCACTGAAACCTGGTGGGATAAGTCCCACGATTGGAATGTAATAATGGAGGGATACAATCTATTTCAGAGAAACAGACCAGACAAGAAAGGAGGAGGAGTGGCGTTATATGTCAGGGATGTGTATACCTGTGAAGAGATCCAAGATTTAGAATCTCAATGCCAAAGTGAGAGCATTTGGGTCAAAATTAAGGGAGAGAAGAATAACAGTGACCTCATTGTGGGAGTTTACTATAGATCCCCAAGCCAAACGGAGGACACAGATGATGCCTTCCTGGAACAGATGACCAAGCATGCAAAAGGAAGGGAGATAGTAGTAATGGGGGACTTCAATTACCCGGATATTTGTTGGATGTTAAACTCAGCCAAGAGCATAAGGTCAAACAGATTCCTCACTGGCCCTGCAGACAACTTCATTGTCCAGAAAGTGGGAGAAGCAACAAGAGGAACAGCCATTTTAGATCTGCTCCTAACCAGTGATGATGACCTGGTTAGTGGGGTAGAAGTGGAAGGATCATTAGGCGCGAGTGATCATGCTCTTCTGAAGTTTACTATACAGCGGAAAGGAGCAGCCAAGCATACTAGGACTCAATTTCTTGACTTTAAGAAAGCCGACTTCATAAAACTTAGGGAAGTGCTGGGAGAGATCCCATGGACAGTAATACTAAAAGGAAAGGGAGTTCATGATGGCTGGGAGTTTGTTAAGAGGGAGATAGTAAAAGCACAACGTCAGGCAATACCAATGAGACGGAAACATGGAAGGTGCCTAAAGAAGCCAGGGTGGCTATCTAAAGAACTTTTAACTGACTTAAGATTAAAAAAGGATGTGTACAAAAAATGGAAAAGGGGGGAAACCACCAAAGAGGAATTCAAACAAATAGCCAGCACGTGTAGACACAAAGTCAGAAAAGCTAAAGCACAGAATGAACTCAGGCTTGCTAGAGAGGTTAAAAGCAACAAAAAAGGCTTTTATGGGTATGTTCGTAGCAAAAGGAAGAACAAAGAAACAGTGGGGTCACTCAGAGGAGAAGATGGTGAAATGCAAACAGGGGACACAGAAAGGGCTGAACTCCTCAATGCCTTATTTGCCTCAGTCTTCTCCGATAAAGAAAACAATGCCCGACCTGAAGAATTTGGAGCAAATGATTCAGCAGAGGAAACACAGCCCAGAATAACTAAGGAGATAGTACAAGAATACTTGGCTAGTTAAATGTATTCAAGTCTCCAGGGCCAGATGAACTGCATCCAAGAGTATTAAAAGAACTGGCAGATGTGATCTCAGAACCACTGGCAGTCATCTTTGAGAATTCCTGGAGAACAGGCGAAGTCCCAGCAGACTGGAGGAGGGCAAATGTTGTCCCTATTTTCAAAAAGGGGGAAAGAGAGGACCCAAATAATTACCGCCCAGTTAGTCTGACATCAATACCAGGGAAGATTCTGGAGCAGATCATTAAGCAAACAGTCTGTGAGCACCTAGAAAGGAATGCTGTGATCACCAATAGTCAGCATGGATTTCTGAAAAATAAGTCATGTCAGACTAACCTGATCTCGTTTTTTGACAGAATTACAAGCCTGGTAGATGAAGGGAACGCAGTGGATGTAGCCTCCCTTGATTTCAGCAAGGCATTTGACAAGGTGCCCCATGATATTCTTGTAAAGAAGCTGGTAAAATGCGGTCTTGACTATGCTACCACTCAGTGGATTTGTAACTGGCTGACTGACCGAAGCCAAAGGGTGCTCATCAATGGTTCCTCTTCATCCTGGAGAAGAGTGACTAGTGGGGTGCCACAGGGTTCTGTCTTGGGCCCGGTCTTATTCAACATCTTTATCAACAACTTGGATGATGGACTCAAGGGCATCCTGATCAAATTTGCAGATGACACCAAACTGGGAGGGGTGGCTAACACCCCAGAGGACAGGATCACACTTCAAAACGACCTTGACAGATTAGAGAACTGGGCCAAAACAAACAAGATGAATTTTAACAGGGAGAAATGTAAAGTATTGCACTTGGGCAAAAAAAATGAGAGGCACAAATACAAGATGGGTGACACCTGGCTTGAGAGCAGTACATGTGAAAAGGATCTAGGAGTCTTGGTTGACCACAAACTTGACATGAGCCAACAGTGTGACGCGGCAGCTAAAAAAGCCAATGCAATTCTGGGCTGCATCAATAGGAGTATAGCATCTAGATCAAGGGAAGTAATAGTGGCACTGTATTCTGCTCTGGTCAGACCTCACCTGGAGTACTGTGTCAAGTTCTGGGCACAGTTCAAGAAGGACACTGACAAACTGAAACATGTCCAGAGGAGGGCAACCAAAATGGTCAAAGGCCTGGAAACGATGCCTTATGAGGAACGGCTAAGGGAGCTGGGCATGTTTAGCCTGGAGAAGAGGAGGTTAAGGGGTTATATGATAGCCATGTTCAAATATATAAAAGGATTTCACATAGAGGAGGGGGAAAGGTTGTTTTCTGCTGCTCCAGAGAAGCGGACACAGAGCAATGGATCCAAACTACAAGAAAGAAGATTCCACCTAAACATTAGGAAGAACTTCCTGACAGTAAGAGCTGTTCGACAGTGGAATTTGCTGCCAAGGAGTGTGGTGGAGTCTCCTTCTTTGGAGGTCTTTAAGCAGAGGCTTGACAACCATATGTCAGGAGTGCTCTGATGGTGTTTCCTGCTTGGCAGGGGGTTGGACTCGATGGCCCTTGTGGTCTCTTCCAACTCTATGATTCTATGATTCTAAGAAGCAGAATATGTAAAATCAACTCACTATCAATGCATAATGTTTGAGGAGAGAGTAGGGAAATTTTTCTGAGAAGGGAGGAAGATTTCCTAAAATGGTAATTCTAGTGCAATGCTAACAAAGATGTTAAAGAGCAGGTTAGGGTACAGAGTTCATGACTTTTAAAAGTGTTAAAAAAACCCAACCCAAACACAACCCACTTGCTGTTAGAAACACAATTCACTTTTTACTCAGATTCTGAAGGTGGCCTTGGCTATCAAATCAGCAGACAAAGGTTTGCTGTTGTTTACATGTACCACTCCTCAGAACTGCGGAAGAGAAAAATAGTACATTCCTCGGTATGTATCCACATTTTAACAAAATGACTGAAAGAGAAATACTCTTGCCTGAGGGAGATAGTACAGCATGAGCAGGGAACCTGTGCCTACTCAGATGTTGTTGAATTGCAATTCTTATAATCCATGACTATGGGTCATGCTGGCTGAGGTTGATGGGAGTTGGAGTTCAACAACATCTGAAGGGTCAGAAGTTCCTCACCCCCATTGTAGAAGAACGCATGTGGCAAATGTCAGTAGCTTTAAAACTGTAGCCAGCTTCTCCAGTAATTCCCTATGGTCTGAAGTTGTTATTTGTATTCATTTTGTAGTGGTGAAATCCTTGATATTTGTTCATGTACTCTAAAACTGTATTCCTGTAGTATGAGGATTAATGAGGGGACAACAAAAGTGGACTTTACAAGCTGTTATGGTCACTAAGAGACATATAATACTCACTGTCTGTACTTCACTACTGCGGCTATAATTGACTATATTTCATATAGACAACAATTTTGTGTGGATACCTATTTCGCCACCTGCAAGACTTCCATAAATGTACATATGTAACTTAAGACGTATGTAGGCTGATAGTTATTCATAATGTGATCTGCTGCTCCTCATGATGATTCATTTCCCCCTTTCCCCCCCTTTGTTGCATTTGCTAATAATAGTAGTAGTAATAAAATCAATTGCAACTGGGCAGAAGTTACAATGATAGGAGGTTAAGGATAAAACTTCCTGCTTCCCAAGTGCTTCTGAAGACAGCCAAGGGGAGGAAGAGTCCAAGTTCTTCTCTAGGCTCAGAAGGAAGAAAGGCACAGACTTTCCCTGATACTGTGCTGAATATCAAAGTGTCTTAGAAAATTGTGATGAATCTCACTGTTTTTAGAGTGTCTCCACAGTCAGAATAGTGTCGGTGAGAGTCCCTTCACTACTCCAGGCAGGGGAGCTGTCCCTGGTGCTGCAGTGAGACAATTGCCTGAAAACAGCAAGGCTTCTTATAGCTTTCTGAGCAGCTCTGAAGGTCAGGGCAAAAAAGCCCGCATCACTCTTCCCAGCTGAAAACAGTTTGGATGTACCCTTTGCTTAGCATAATAAAAACAGCAGTCCCTTCTTCCTTTGCAGGAGAGGGGGGCATCAAGGTTTTGGCACATTTGCAAACATATTTGTACAAATTTCAAAACTTGAGTTCCACAACTATGATGTAAATTTGTCCAAATTTGACAGCTACAAGTGTGTACAGCAAAATCTGAAAGCTTTACTGTTGTGTTATTCTACATAACCCTATGTAAGTCATCCAAAGTAGGTACCACACGGTCAGATCTGATCATGTGATAAGGGGTATAAGAAGAGCCTTGGTGGATCAAGCCAAATGTGCATTAAGTCCAGTATCCTGTTCTCACAGTGGGACACCAGGTGCAAGCAGTTCCTCGGTAAGACGTATGGTAAAGGATGCATCCTAATGAAAACATTCCTGCTGTTGGTAAAGTTTGTTTTCAGAGCCTGTTCTTTTTATTTAATTCTGATATACAGTGGAATGTTTTGCATGAAACAGAATATTTGAACAGTATAACCCCAAATCCTGTTGAGAACTCAGCATTTAAAAAATTTATTGTCATGATAGCATTGTCATTGTAAAATGGAAATATTAAATCATGTGGGGATGCTATGAAAGACATAAAACTTTAAACTAAATGTCATTCGTAACACCTCAAAGCAAGGAAAATTATGTGTCTTTGATATAAGGAAGCACATCTCCAGCAGTATCTGTCATTAATAAATTGTCAGATAAATTTTCTCCAGATGATGGCTGTTTTTACAGTTCTGAAATAATAAAGATATAGGATGTACATTTGTATTGAGCATTTTATTTTATGTTTTGGTTAAAATACCACGTAGTTAAACTGGCTCTCATCAACAGTTTTATCAGTGTCAGGGTGGATTTTCCAACATGTTATACAAAGAAATCTGCAGTTTTTTTGCCATGTGTTTTTCACCACATATTTGAGAACATGCCCCAAAGGATAAAAAGAATTATGAGCAAGCAACGATTCCTGTTCCTGCAGTTATTCTATAACAGGCTTCCTCAACCTCAGCCCTCCAGATGTTTTTGGCCTACAATTCCCATGATCCCTAGCTAGCAGGACCAGTGGTCAGGGATTATGGGAATTGTAGTCTCAAAACATCTGGAAGGCCAAGGTTGAGGAAGCCTGTTCTATAACATTCAAAAAGAAAGCTCATGATTTTCCACCCATCCCACCCGATTTGTGTGCAATGCCAATTTAGGTAGCATCTCTGTGTGAAAGAGATGATTATGCTCCTTTGGAACATTATAAAAGAAGCAATGGAAGGGGAATTGTGACTCAGTACTTCCTTGGGATTCAGGTAGGTCGCCTTGTTGGTCTGACGCAGTTGAAATAAATAAATAAAATTGTCCAGTAGCACCTAAGAGACTAACTAAGTATGTTCTGGGTATAAGTGTGCATGCACACTTCTTCAGATACTTCCTTGGGAGTTAATGGTGCATAATTAAACTGGAATTCATTACCACCAGAACTAATGATTACTGCCAATCTGAATTACTTTAAAAGCAGATGAGACAAATCCATGCAGAATGAGGCTATTGGTGGCTGTTGGCCATGATGGCTCTGTACTACCTGTGTGAACATTGGTTGCTGGGGAACAAGAGTGAGGAGAGTGCTGCTGTGTTCAAATTCCATTTGAGGATTTCCCATAGGCACCTGGGTGTGGCTACTGTAAGAAGAGAATGCTGAACTGGATGGGCATTTGGTCCTCATTGAACTCTGTAGAATTTACTGTGAATGATGCTTCCAAATTCAGTACTTGTTTGCATGCTAGAAGCTGCTCTACCTTTAATACAAAGTTCACCTCTTCCAAATTGTGGGATTTGGAAAGCAACACTGAATTTATTTTTATTTATTTATTTTTTGCAGAGCAAAATGCTCAGCAACCTTTGCAGACTCAAAGGCAAAAGGATATTTGAACCTGGGAAATCCAAGTGATGGGTGATGCTTTTGCTGGACAGATTGTCATGGCTTGAAGGCTTGTGTGCTGAAAAACAGGCTTTGTTGGAGCTGTTGATCTATGCATTTCATAGTGGTTTAGGGTGTGGTTTTGATTCTATGAGATTATTTTGTGGGGTTTTTTTTGTTATATTACTGTATTACTAACCTCTACTCTGATGTGGGTGCTTTGTTTTACAGGATTTTTTGGGTGCTGTGATTTGATTGAATATGTGCTTTAAATAGCTTTAATTTTCTGGCACCTAGAGAACTCTGGTTTTGAGGCAACTAATAAATGTAATAAATAAATAAGACCTCAGATGAGGTTGAGGAAATAAAATCAAAGTCGACTGTTCTAAAGGTAAGCTGTTTGAACTGTACAGGAAGGGAAGGGGTGTGATGTATGGTTCTTATGATGGTGTCATTTCAAATTGCAGCTGGAATTGCATGTTGTCATATGTTGAAAAGTTCCCTATGTGTAAAGCACAGGAATTCAGTGCACAGAGCACGTGACAGCCCCCATTGTTGAAAAAAATATGCATCCAATAACTCTTTAAAGTCCATGTGCATGCTCACAAGCAAGACAGTGGATTTTTTTACCCTGTATTTATAGTAAGAGAGGGGAATGTTATACCTCCAGATGTTGCTGAACTGAAGCTCCCATAAGCCTTAGCAAGCATGGCTAATGACCAGGGATGAAGGAAGCTGTAATTCAGCAACATTTGGGGGGGGGGGTCATAGGTTCCCCTCACTTGATTTGGAGGCTTTAGAAGTCATGCACAGGACTGCAAATGAACCCTTTTGTCAGACTGAGGACTATGGTACGTTCCCTTGCTGGAAATATTCCAGGGGGCCACACTGAAGCTGTGGGCAGGCCAGAACCAAATGTAGGGAGGGTAAGCAGCAAATATGAGCCGTGCAGCAGACATTCCTCTTACGTCTCTGGAGTAGGCTGCATGCCCATTGTGCAATGTGAGAGGTTTCTGCATCCACCCACCCATCTCTGCATCCTTAGTCCAGGCCAACAAGAGGCACGGTTCAAGGACATATTACAGTCAGACCCCAGAAGTACAGGTCCAGCAAATGCATGTGGCCCAGGCATGGAGCTGGCCTAAGGATTTCTAGCCCCAACACAAATAATGGGAGTCCTTTTACCTGCAAATCTGAGGCACATTGCAAGACTGTCCTTCTGACATGATCTTTCATTTGCTTAATAAGGCAAGGATCCCTGAAAAAATACAATACAACCTAGACATGTACGGAAGATAGCAAAGCACTATGTTCATTCCAAATGCAGAATATGGGTGTGGGAGCACAACTGTTAGGGGATTTTAATGACATATGGTAGGATTCATCAGTGAGAACCCAGTGCAAGGACTTCCACGTGTGCAATGGGGCTTTCCTCCCCCACCTGCACAACCCATGAATTTTGCACTTGTGAGGGTGGAAGAACCTCCAGGAGGAGGACAGAGCGGATTCTTTCGTCTGGCAAGCTGAAATGCTTGTGCAGATGGAATGATTGGAAAAGCGTTACACTGAATTTCCCCCAATCCTAGCCAATCTTAAGGGATAGAAATAATAATAATAAAATTGGTATAAATGAGAATCTTAAACTATGGAATGTATTACATACAGAGAAAATTGGAAATTGGTTGACTATAGAAAGAGAAGGTTCACTTCAGGATCAAGCCCAAATAATCTACTGTCTGAGGCAGCCTTGATGCCTCTGTCTTGGATGCTTTAGTTGAGATTCCTGCATTGGGGGGGGGTTGGACTAGATGACCCCTGTGGTGCCTTCCAACTCTACAGTTCTATGATACCCAAAGCCAGATAAGTTATTTCCATCATGTGGGCTTCCCACAGACATATGGTTGGTCACTATGAGAACACAAAGCTGGACTATGCAGACCTTTGATCTGATGCTGCAGGGCTCCTTACGTTCTTATTTTGAAACCTGAGAAAGAAAATTCCACAGGCAGGTCTCTTCCTCCCTGGCCCCTGCCCAACAATAACAAATTAAATAAATAACAATTTGCTATCTCTTCGTGACACACAAAATCAGTTGCCTGATGCAGCCACCTCGTTCTGTCTAATGGTGGGACCAACCCTGTGGGCACTCCATTGCTGTTACCTCTTCTCCTACAAAAACATCTTGTTGTAAGTGGGATCAATATCCACTCAGCTTGTAAATTGTACATCAAGGACAGGAAAAAACAGCTACGTTTATCATTACGCACTGGATGTTCAAAGCAAATACAGACTTTTTTTAACAATACAAATATGTCTGGGTTTTGAAAAATATATAAAAGAAGTTTGAATAATGCTTAGACAAGTGGCCCTGCTTGGCAAATAATGTTTTGCAATTTATTTAGTAAGAACCCTTGTCCCTGATCCTCAGCATCTGCTCAGACATTACCGGGAGTTACTGTGGCTGCAAATCATTATTTTCAAGTCAAGTAATGACTTGTATTAACTTGACCAATAAGAGATCTCCTAATGGGGCTGCAGATAAATAGTATCACTCTGGTAACTACCATGATCAACTCTAGTAAGCAGAAGAAAGTGAATCATTAAGCGCTTCAGTTTGTTCATGTATCTCTATTGACTTTAAGTGGACTGAGAGTGCTTGTGTGCCCCTAGGACTGGAAATTAAGCCTTGCTATTTATGGTCCCTCTTCCTAGTTTTCAATGCTGTTCAAGGAAGATGTCACAATAATGCACCATTATATTCATCCAAATAAAGCAGTCTGTATGCTAGAGTGAGGATGAAGATAGATTGGCGTTTGGAATGGTAAATTACGAGCTGTGATAAAAGCATCTACCACAAATGGTGTTTGCTGTTTCTGGGACATTTAGGTTTAAGTTTGGGATTATAGCCCAAGAGCTCTCTTCTTCTCTCTTTGCTAGGTCTGAACATTTAGGAAGGGATTCCACTGAGTGCAGGCTAAAACCTATTTGTAGTACTGAGACTAGGCTACACTCAGCATGGGACTTGCCCTTGCAAACTGTTCTTACATTAAGGAATAAATTTTTAAATTAAAAAAATTGTCCAGTAGCACCTTAGAGACCAACTAAGTTTGTTCTGGGTATAAGCTTTTGTGTGCATGCACACTTCTTCAGATACACGAAAGCTTACACCCAGAACAAACTTAGTCGGTCTCTAAGGTGCTACAGGACAATTTTTTAATTTTTAAAATTTATTTTGTCTGCGTCAGACCAACACGGCTACCTACCTGTTCTTACATTGTAGCTGATATATATCACACATTCCTCATCATATTTCTTGTTCCTTTTAGGTGTTGTTGTTTTTAAGTGTGTGCCCCAAAATGTAAAGGGTAATGCAATGAACAGGTATTTTCGCTAATAATAAGCAGTCACCTGAAGTACACAGGGACATTGGTCCATTAGGGCAAATAGAGTACTTTTGTCTGACGGCTTACTTATTTACTACTGAGATACCTGCTGGTACTGGCTGACAACCTTCTGCTTGGCCAGCTTCAGTCTTGTCCTAGTGAAATTCTGCACCTACTCATCTCAAGAAATAGAAGGTTCTATAAGGATAGATGTAGCCATTGCTTATAAAGAAACAATGGAATATTAGGAGGAACAAGTAGGAGGGAAGGAAAGACTGGCAGTTTTGGTAAAATGATTTTTGCTTAGGTTAATTTATGCACTGCCTGCTTAGCTTCTACTTTTCAGATGGGAGCGCCTTCAGTCTGCATTCATTCACTTATTAGTTAATTATATTTATTACTTTTGTCCGAAATGCGAATTCAAAGCAACTTACAAAAATAAGCATTAAAACCCTTTGTGAACCATCTTGGGGACCTTTTTGGCAGAAAGGTGGCATAGAAATAAACTAAGAATAAAAATGCTCTTTGACACCCCTCATGCTTAAGAGGCCCTGCACTTTCTCTTTTTGGAATGAGGAGCTGGAAGGATGTGTTGAGAGGCCCTGCTTTTCTCCCAGCAGAGAAGAAAGTATGACAATGCCCAAGTATACTGAGCCAAGAAATTCAGCTAGAAATTCAGTGTCATGAAATTTTACTGCTGTAGCCTCCATGTCATTGAAGGGAGGGAGAAAGGAACAAAAACCGGAATTAGTTGGTTGTGGCTCTGTTTCCATCTCCCATTGACCATCCTGCCTGGTTCCAATGGACACCAGACACCACTGAAATAGTAACTCTCTTGTGTACCATCACAATCTCCAAGGCCAACAGAAAAAGCTTGCTTTCTGCCTGCTAATACTAAGTGAATATAAAGCAATGATCATATTAGTTGAGAAGATGTGGCTCTAAGTAGAAGCTTGCCAGAGGCAACAATTCCCCCTCCCACAAAGCCTTTGGGGGGGGGAGTAGCAGGAGGAGAGGAGGGATGCCCTGTTGCACAAGTGGGAGACCCTGTGCATGGCTTCTGCTGCTGGGACTTGTTAGGTGAATCAAACCCAAAGTAGTCTAATGAAAGCTAACCACAAATAAACTGAAATACCATAGTATGGTCTTTCTTTAAACCAATATATTTAAACTGCAATAAAAGTCTAATCTGTCAATCTCCTTCTCACTTGCATTCTTAGCATTGTTAGAGCCCAGTTTTTGATAGGATTGGGATACCTGTTAAACTGTTTAAGCGCATGACATTGATCACTTCTACTAGTTGCTCAACATGGATAACTTATACATGTCTGTTCTCTGTGCAAACGCTCCATCTCAGACCATATAGAAGATTTATGTACTGCCTGCACAAATAAAAAATATGTTGTATTTTTTAAAAAAATCAACTCACAGACCCTCATATCACAATGTGAACCTACTATGGCTTTGAAAAGTGATTTGCTACCCCAAAATGTGGGATTATAGTGTGATTGAGGTTCTGTGCAAGAAGTTATTTGGGGAAGCTACTTGCATGACTCTGTCTTAGCCTTTATACTAAGTGTCCTTCAGTAATTAGACAACATCTATGAAACTTGTCTATGTTTTGGCTTAGTTTCCCCCCCCCCCAAACAAATATAACAGAAGAGTCACACATTATTAATTAAGCAGAAATTCCCAGAATGACACACACTCAACCTATTTATTTGTTATGCTATTGTTTAACTTTTCAGTTGTCTGATCCAACTCTTTTATAAATAATTTATGGTGGCCCCAGTGAGCCAGCACTGAATTCTAGGTGGGCAGGAGTTAATATTCCATGTGGGCAGGAGTTAAAATTGGATTCAAATCAAGGGCATTCCTTGTGATGAGTGACAGTTATGAAGCATGCCCTGAAGGAATTTGGATCTCTAAGCTAATTCCTAAGGGTCACATCCTTAGTTTCCTATTCATTCACCTGTGTGTCAGGATTTGCCACAGTGTGCATGTCTTATTCAGCAGGATCTTGACACTTCAATTTCATATTTCTTTCCACTCACAGCCTGATGTATGACACCCATTAATGCTAGAATGGAATACATATACACAGAAAGGAAAATAAATATCGCAATCAGTTATATGCTATGTTATGGATATAGAAATTAGATGCACTGTTTATTATTAAGGTTACTGTGAATATGATGATGAAGGATATTTCAAAAAAAGTTTACAATTGAATATATGCATGATTTTTAAAATAAAGAACCTCTGATACACACAGAAATACACACATACATATGAATGAAATAAAAACAACCATATCTCCAATTCACTTATTCTGCTGACAAGCAGAGCTAACCACTCAAAATAATAAGTAAGCATAATTATTTTTAATACATGTCTACTCTACAACCATATTTCCTGCTGATATCAGTGTTGGATAAATCATGGCAATTCATTTATGCAACACTTTAAAACATAGAACTGCATCATATAACCTGTTATGTGTTAAAGGTAATGCTATTAAAATACAAGTATGAATATATAAATGCTAAGCAATTAAAATATAATGTAAAACTGGATGCAGACAATCACAGTACTGAAGCATATCAGGATGAATTTTATAGAAGGAAAATATTACTAGTAGAGAACAACTTTCTTTCCTAATTATAAGTTAACCTATATCTGAACCTAGCAGTTTACTTCTTTCTTCACTCTTGTTCAACATTTGTATGAAACTAATATAGCCCTGTTCAGGTATTGCTGGCAGTAAGAGAAATGTGATGTGGAGCCATGCCTTTAGTCATTGCATGGTTCTTCTTGCTGATCCCATGTTCAGCTGCTACATCTGAAGTTGGGAGCCTCTTGTACTTGTTAAGGCTCCCTCTGCATTTCAAAACCCTAGAAGGACTTGTTTATACAATGCACATAGAACTACCATGAATCCTGAGGTTCCCTGCTTCAGATGCAGCAGCTGAACACAAGAACAGCGATAAGGAACTGTCTGATGAGAAGGGTGGGGTAAAGGTGCCCCCACATTCCATTTATTTTTCGTCTGCCTGCCAGTAATACCTGAACAAGGGGAGCATGTGCTGGAATCAATGTGTGCTAATATTCTGTTTTGTTTTTCCTTTTTGTCTAACAGACCCGGAAGTAGAGATAGAGTAGAAATTCAATTCAGTACAGTGGTACCTTGGGTTACATACGCTTCAGGTTACAGACGCTTCAGGTTACAGACTCCACTAACTCAGAAATAGTACCTCAGGTTAAGAACTTTGCTTCAGGATGAGAACAGAAATCGAGCGGCAGCAGGAGGCCCCATTAGCTAAAATGAGTTTCAGGTTAAGAACGGACCTCCAGAATGCATTAAGTTCTTAACCCAAGGTACCACTGTACACAGTTAAATGTGAATCTATCAGATTTGCACTTGCGGAAACAGTATGTGAAACACAGCTATTCTCTGAAATTCACACTTATCAAAATGTTGCAAAGCATTTCTCCAACCAGTCAATGCTTTTAAAAAATGCATATATGCATAAAGTATGCATAAAAATGAAGATATTGGTGAAAATAGCATACATTAGAGCAGGCATAGGCAAACTCGGCCCTCCAGATGTTTTGGGACTACAACTTCCATCAGCCCTAGCTAACAGGACCAGTGGTCAGGGATGATGGGAATTGTAGTCCCAAAACATCTGGATGGCCGAGTTTGCCTATGCCTGCATTAGAGAAAATGTGGATATTAGTTAAAACTGCATATAAAATGGCTTTAATGGGTTTATTTTTAATTCACAAATTGATTCAAAAAGTGTAGAACTGAACTTAAGATTAAAAAAATAGAAATCTGATCTTTCTGGTAGGGATGGGAGGAAAAGTTGATTTCATCCAAATTACACTTCCAAAATAATATACAAATTGAAATGCAGCTATCTTTCAAAATGAATACAATATAGAATTTTGCACTGCAGTTTCCCATCCAAAAATGTGTATATTAGGAGAAAGTGTGAATACAAATGCATATATTGGTGAAAATAACATGCAAAATGCATTTTATTAGGGGAAATGACTTGCAAAAATTATTATAAGAAATATGTACTACGTAAAATGCTGATGAATTTTTAAGAGGACTTCAAAACAGTTCATAAACCGATGCAGAAGAATGGAGAAGTGTACTTAAGATCACAAAAAAGGGGGAAATTGAGAGACACAAAAATTGATAGCTTCATCCAGCTCTACTTCCTTTGTATTGCTCTGATATCTCTGTTCAGAGCATATGCAAGCAAAATGCTTGAGAGCTGAGTAAGGACTAAAGGAGACACCCACAGAACCACTGATGTCATAAGGACTAGAGTGTGAGGAATCAGTTTGAACACTGAGACACATTTGGAATGGAATGGATACAATGTCAAATTAATTAGTGTATTATTATTATTTTGCCAAGGTGGCAACAGTACCACTATAACCTTTCCCTTAATACTGTTGCACACCATCCCAATCTCAAAGTGGTGTGAGGTTCCAGGCATTCCATGCACCTATCCAAGGTCCATGTTTCCTTTTGGAAATGAGGCACAGCAAAGACTGTGGTGCCTTTATGATATATGGTTTATTTACACATATCTACAACCTGAGCCTTTGATGGAAGGGGTTCACACCATCAACACCCCAAGTGGGTCTTTTCCTTCCCATAGTCACAGTCTTAGATTCAAGCAGAAATCTGGCATGGCGTGCTCTCTCTGCTTGCTGCTTTGCTTCTAGCTCACATCGCTGCAACTTCCAACCCTAAAAATCTGGCTCTGTCCTTCCAATTAATGGTAAGCTGGGGGAGGGGTCCAACCCACTTACCATCTCACACAGAGCCCCTTCTTTTGTTTCCCTTAATGGCCCATCATCAAGGGAAGCTAGCCTCCCTTACATGTTAGCACTTATTGGATCCAGGGGTTAAAAGGGGGGGGGGGTCAGGCATTCAGTCTGCCTCCCCCAAACTCATAAGAATATCATGCCTTGTAAATTCTAAACTTATGTCACTCTTACCATCACTCTCTATCTGAAAAACAAAAGGCACCAAAATATAACTTCAGGAGCCACCCACTTTTGACATGATTTGCTCTGAAATATTCATTCAGCTTGTTCATTCAGCTGAAATGTTAAAACAGACTTTCACAGATTAAAACAAAACAAAACAAAATCCTGAAAATAAAAAGGGTTGGTTTTGTATTGATCCTAACTTGATTCCAACCCCATTCATGGAGTACTGCTGCTGTCTATGGCAGGGAGTATAGTTCTGATCGTGTTATCTCCACATGCCTTGGATTCCTTATATAACAGATGAAACAGATGAATGGCTCTCAGTGAGACTCAAGACTCCTGCTGAAATTGTCCTTAAACAGAACAACAACTGGCAGCTGTTTGGTGGCACCAGGGAGTCTTGTTTGGCTTGCTGTGGGGGGAGGACTGTAAAGAATGACTACAGATTGAGGGATGTGGGAGAGAAATTCCTGCTTTTCTGTCTCTGATAGATGGAGGAGACTTGATTCAGCACCCCCAACATCCTCAATAACAATCTTCCCTTTGCCCTGCTGCTTCCATCTGGCCACTGCCACCCCTCCTCAGAAGAGGGATGGCCCTTTCTCCCAAATTTAAAGGGCTTGGAAGAAGCGAGGGCAAATAAAGACATGATGGGACCCAATCTGAATCAGGACCAAACTCAGTGTATTAATTCAAGTCATATATGTTGTTGTTGTTTAGTCATTTAGTCATGTCCAACTCTTCGTGACCCCATGGACCAGAGCACGCCAGGCCCTCCTTGTCTTCCACTGCCTCCCGCAGTTTGGTCAAACTCATGCTGGTAGCTTCGAGAACACTGTCCAACCATCTCATCCTCTGTCGTCCCCTTCTCCTTGTGCCGTCCATCTTTCCCAACATCAGGGTCTTTTCCAGGGAGTCTTCTCTTCTCATGAGGTGGCCAAAGTATTGGAGCCTCAGCTTCAGGATCTGTCCTTCCAGTGAGCACTCAGGGCTGATTTCCTTAAGGATGGATAGGTTTGATCTTCTTGCAGTCCATGGGACTCTCAAGCGTCTCCTCCAGCACCATAATTCAAAAGCTTCAATTCTTCAGCGATCAGCCTTCTTTATGGTCCAGCTCTCACTTCCATACATCACAACTGGGAAAACCATAGCTTTTACTATACGGACCTTTGTTGGCAAGGTGATGTCTCTGCTTTTTAAGATGCTGTCTAAGTCATATCTGAATCATACCTAAATTGACATTTGAGTTGGGACAATGGTGACCAAGACCAGTGGGCTCTTGCCATCCCTAGTTCCAACATGAGTCACATGCCTAGGATTTTTGCAAAACCCTCTGAAGTCTCTGTAAATATACTCATGCATTCATTTATCTCTGGAATGCTTTGTTACTATATTTCAATGTAATCACTTATGAACTGTGGGATTGTGATGAATGAATGAAAGCTGGAGGTCTTCAAATTTACCAGAGAAAGTAAATAGCCTTGGGGGACTGAAGGCTCTCTCAGATAAACAATGTCAACAACAGATTAAAGGGAAGAACTTCCTGTGGAAGATAAAATGGCACATTCCAGGACCATTGTGCCCTCTGGTCGTTAGACAGAGCAACTACTGTTGTAACCATATCCTTGTAGTGCATCTGTGCATGTGCTGTATGTCTGAGAGCCCTTGAACAAGTGAAATAACTGGCACCACTGTCTTGGTTTTTGCTCTATTCGCCTTTGATATCAGGATGCATTCATGACACAACTCACAAAGCAAAGCCCAAGACATTTTGTTGAATGAAGCAGAGCTCAAATGGCACACCCATTCAAATAGTAGGATCAACATTTTTAAAAGTCTTGCTGCACTAAAGGTGCCACCTGAAGCAGGTTGCTTCATTTTGCATGACAGGCCTAGTGGTAAGCTATGATTCAACCATTAATGTGGGATATTTCAGAGCATTCATCTAGTTGCCATACTAAATATAATCATGATGTGACCATTTTGCTGTTGATCCACAGATCTGAGGTTTTCTACATACAAAATCTTCTCTTTGTATATTGGGTATTTTCCAATTCACATACATTACAACCACCTTATGAAAGCAGGCAGAAAGTATGTCTGTTGATCCCTTTGGTAAGAGTTTCTGTGTGATCCTTTGCCATAAAGTATATCTGATGTTGGCCTGAGGTTTCTTGGTAACAACCATATGCTGGGGGTGAATCTATGTAGTGTATAGACCAGGGGCCGGATCCGGCCCAATCGCCTTCTCAATCCGGCCTGTGGATGGTCCGGAAATCAGCATGTTTTTACAAGAGTAGAATGTGTGCTTTTATTTAAAATGCATCTCTGGGTTATTTTGGGGCATAGGAATTCGTTCATTTCCCCCCCAAAAATATAGTCCAGCCCCCCCCCCAAGGTCTGAGGGACGGTGGACTGCCCCACAGCTGAAAAAGGTTGCTGATCCCTGGTATAGACCAAATACAATACCTCAGCCATGTGGAAACACTTTCACATGACAACCATCTTATATAAAAAGTGCTGTGAATAATTTCCTAGTTATGAGACGTGTCTCCTGAGCTGAAGAAATGTTTGCATATATGTTAAAAGTCATAACTGGGAAAATAAAGACTGCAGCTAAGTACCCAAATATCATAACTAGGATAGCATAAGTCCACTCATGGTAAAAGCACAAAATCAGAAAATATAGGCATTCATTGCCTCTCTATCAACAACATTTCTATGCCAGTTGTAAAAAGGTTTACTAACAGAAGAGTTTATATATTCTGCATAGCTGCCTCTAATTCCTGCCCTGCACCAGTTGTGTATCTGTTCATACACATTTGCACTATTTTGTCTTCTACCCCTTCTATCTTCACCAAAATAATACACAACAGCAGTAAAATGAATGAATTTTGGTGACAAGCTGCACCTGCCAAGTTAACACCTGCAACAAATATGTCTCACTGCAATCTAATTCTCAAATCACTTTTTTTTTCTTCAAAAAAAGCAGGAAGTAGAAAAATATGGGAAGACTAAAGATCATCATGGAGAGGGGATATTTTATTAATGGAATTATATTTGCTTTTCATCAAAGGGGCAAAGGTGAATAAATACAAAAGTCCAGGGAGAGTTTTCCCCAATTTAGATTTTTAATTTGAGGAGTGAGGACTCATTATCCTTTCACCTTTAGGTACTAGGAATATTAATTTTAAAGTGACAGTTGCTGCTTTAAACTCTGCTCAAGAGCACTGATGGTGAAGGTTCTGCTCTTAGATTGAATAACAAATTAAATGCAATTAATGTGCTAAAATGCAATTATAGGATGCAAATTCTAAGCCACAGAAATGCAGTTCTGCTGAGCTCACAGCCATATAAAATCCCAATCAACTTCCAGTGCACATTATGTGCATTAAACAGGGGATGAAAAAGGTAAGTGGTATTTCTGAAAACAATTATATTCGGTAAGATATTTCTGTAGAACTGCATGCTATTTATTACCTTACAATATATTTCTATAATTTATTTATTATTAAATGTATATATACAACTTGCCATTTTAAATATAACAAAATAAAATCAACAGAGTGGACAAGCAAAGAAATCCTAGGCAGAGAAGTGGGAAATGCAATGACATAACAATGCACCAAATCATGTAATATGTGCATTTTCCTATAATATTTTGAGTATTATTTTTTTTTTAAGCATGCCCTGAAGGGGTAAAAAACCATTCAAGTTTTGTAAGCTCATAGGAGTAAACATCACACCATTTTTCTCTCTGTTGCCCTCTAATTATGGATTTTAGTGATACAAGTGCAGTTACTGTGAAGAAAATTCCCTCCACTCTCAAGAGCTGCTATACCATAGTGATTTGGAAATGGCACTCAGATTCTGCCTCTGCTAGGATCTCACTGCATGGCCTTTGGCAAGCCACAACCTTTGGGCTGCATTTGAATATGCTCCTCTTTCTCTCCCTACTAATTCACTAAACCCCTTTCCCTCCCATTGTGGCAGCGAGCAGGAGAAAGGAAGAGATGGAAGTCTCTCTCTCTCCCCGACAATACACTGGTTGGCTTCACCATTATGGTAAATAACTCCAGAAAGCAGATCCCAGAGGGCAATGGCATCAATCCTGTGGTTGTTGTTCTCAATTCCCTTCTGCTGGAGGGGAGTGACCATTGCTGCTTTAAGCATGTGTATCCCATGGCCTTCCTTCATCCTCTAAGTTAGCTTGCTGCCCTCAGGTGTGCTTGGGGATGCACTCCTGTGACAAGCAGTGGAGTAAGATTCAACGCCCAGGCAAGTTCTTTCTATATGTGGAAAGCTCTATCTCTTCTGCATGTGGGTGCATGTTGAGTCAGCCTTGTCCCCTCTCCAGTACCTAAAATTGCACAGTACACAGGTTTTAATTAACTCCCAAGACTGCGATCCTGTGACTATCCTAGGATAAGTCCCACTGTAGTCAATGAGGCCTACTTATGAGTATCTATTTAGCTTTCCTAAGGGCTTCTGTAGTGTTAATGGAAGCTGCTCTGGTGGGAGTAAGAGACAAATTCTTCCCCATCTCTGATAAAAATCTGAAACAGAAAGGAATTCAGGAGTCTTAACCTGTGCCCTGTATTTGAAATATTACAAGTTTCCCATACTAGTATTTCTGTGCCTAGAAATACGAGTCTTGGTGACTAGTTTTTGTGTCTATGAATTTTCTTTGAAAATGGACATTAGGCAGAAGTGATAAACTCTTGAGGAACACGATGCTCTATAATAAAGGGTGTGAGTATAGAATGAACTTCTCACAGATTACTTTGATTAGTATGAGAATGACAAAGCAGAATACAATGCAGAGCTGGAGACAGCATTGTGACTAGTCCTAGGTCCTAACTAGTGAAAAAAATACTTGAATACTTTGTTTTATTTTCTAGTTGTTGAGAAAAAGGGAGAAACTTCTACTGATATAATTGGCACCTGTCTTTTGCTGTATCTGGGACCAATGTTCTGCAGCCCCTCAGCATGTGGGAACATTCTGTTAAGGCAATAAAGAAGTCTTCAGAGTTTTTAAAAACTTTGATACATAAGAAAAGAGAACTTTTTGACTAAAGAAGTGATGTAAACTCTTCATAGGAAATCAAAGTGAATAATTCTTCAGGAAAAATAGAAACTGTGCTGGTATAATTCTCTGTTTCTTCTTCTGTCAAATAGTTAAGATCCCATGACCATTTTGCTTTGATCTTACTCATAGCTTTGCTATCTCTTTGAAGCAGCATGGCACAAACTCTGGGCACCAGCTTATTAAAGCACAAGTTATTGTTAAAAGCAAATTCCAGCTGAGTACAAGCTGATTCAAATAAGATCCCTTCAAATTGTTTACAAAGAATACTGTTAAACTGGCAGGGGGAAAATGGAAAGAAAAGCTAGCCTGTAATTTGTTTTGGAATGTTTTTATTCACTTATGAGAAATTATTTCGTTTTTCTTTAAAAATAAATAATGTTGCATTTCTCCTTGGAAGAATAGTATATATTGTCAATGAGATTACATAGGCATACCTGGCAGGCATAATGTGTTTCCAGTTACTTGCCTTAAAAGCCCCTCTATGGAAACAGAACAAATATCTTATTTAAAAACCCATGTAATATATGAGTACATTGTTCTTTCTTATCAGTACCATTGACTTACATATATGTAAGCAACAAAATGGTTCTAGATTGTTTCTCTTCCATTGTAAAAACAGCCTGGCCAAATGAGTCTTGATATTCTCAATTTTATTGATCATAGCGCTTGTTGAAGGCTTGTATACTGACTCTGTTTGGACATCATATTCTGCTTAATGGTGAAGCCAACAAACTTTGAGACAGACACTGTTGGGGATCATCTGTCCTTCCTCTGTCCTATGCCAGGGTTGGATGATTTCCACTAACACCCCAACTGAGGATGATGGAGAACCAACCAATAAATCTTAGCTACAATTGCATACTGATTCTATCGGACCTCAGCTTGAATAATGGCTCTGACTCCCACAATACTTTTACACATTTCTTCAGAGTAGGAATAGGGAACCTGTGGTCCTGCAGATATTGTTGGACCATAACCCAGTTAGACACAGAACTAGGCTCAGAACACAATTGGGGGGGGGGGGATATCTCAAGAAAAAAATCTTGTTTATTTCATTTTTCAAACCAATGTTGAGGTCTGGTCACTCTCCCTATCTGCTTGAATGAACCTCAAAACCTCATATCCCTCACCTATCTATCTACCCACCTTTCCACACCCACTAATCTGGGTTGCACTTACCAGTAGAAGCAAAAGGAGATGCAAAGCCTCAAAATAATACTGCAAAATGAACCTTCTTGAGGGTTGTGCCATTAAGGGTTCCCTGTCAAGGGAGAGGGTGCCTTGAAAGATAGCCTTAATCTTATGTCCCTGATCAAGGTTGTTATCAACAGAAATATATCAGGCATTTTATTGTTTTTCAAGGACTACTTTTATTTGTTCAAGACTCGTTTTCTAGCACTATTTTGAGCCTTTGTCTCTTTTTCTTGTTTCCTTTGGTCTTTGGTGCTACCTCCTCTTTCTTCCTCTCAGCACTCAACAGTGGCACCAATGGAATATAAAAAAGACAGTGCGGCTCCCCTGCCCTCCCAACTGATACATTGCTATGGCTATCATTGTCAGGATTCACAGAATGCTGTGTGAGATAGTAAGTCTGCAGGCTTGAGTTTGCTAGCTGATGCAACTGGCTGATGCAATCAGCCTGCAATACTTTGTATGGAATACATTCTGACTCAGCAGTAATGTGCTGTCAGTTGATTGGCTGTCGTCGGTTTAAAAGGGAAACCTGTCCAGCAGTAAAGGTGTGGTGTAGAAGAGTGTGGTCAGTGACAGAGAGATAGAAAGGTCTTCCTATTTGCCTTAAGGTGGAGGCAGGTACTCTGTTTGACTGTATGAACTGCTCGTGTATTATAGCCTGTAGATATTTGTATATATAGCTCACAATAAATATACTACACTGAAGAACCTGGAACTCTGAGCATTTCTGCTAAAGTGCCATGAAGAATTCGCGACAATCATCTGGGCACCAGTCCTCCCAGAGCTACAGATGCCTATATATATCAAGGAAATCACTAGAATGATTTATTCATCCTGTAAAGCTTTACTCTTCCAAATTGTCAAACACAGAACTGCACTTAAGTTCCAAAGGGCTCCATCCAGTGTCTGCTACTTATGTCTCATGCTGCTTAGACTGTGAGCCTGTATGGAGGGATTTGTGCAGCACCTGATTTATACGTAATAAATCAGGATGAAACAGTTGCCTAGACATGCCAGCAAGTTCCACTCTAGACTGAAGGCTCCAGGTGGCCTTCCTGGTGTGCTTGACTTTGCTATGCCTTTGCAGAGACCTCTGACAACATACACAGGTAGTGCTGCCATTGCAAAGGCTATAGATTGCATGCCATAGGCTGGCCCTTCTTGTTTCGCTTCTGGCCCACAAAATGAATGATTTTGGTGTGTCAGTGACACGCAATGAGGCCGTTTTAGACTGAAAGCCTTCAGCCAATCTAATCCACGATTAATTTGACATGCAAAGGAAACTTTTATGCTTTGGTACATTTCTTACCTCCTCTTTGTTTCTGATTTCCATGGGTGTTTGCATTAGCTTAAGAAACTGGACCTTACAACCCAACTGGTAGTTTTCTCTTCAGGACCAGATATTGTGGACCATATTCTATTATCTATCTGTCTCATGACAAATAATGATAGGAAATGCCATCTCTCTCTGTAGCTGGATTTTATTTAATGCCATTTGGTTGGGAGGGAATAATCAATGAGCATTTTCAATTCCACACTTGCATAAAACACTATTTCTTTGCCAGTGAGATGCCAGTGCCCTTCAGCAGGACTGTCAGCCTCCTTTCCAAGATAATGAACATATCACTCCTGCAATATATCTTTTCTCAAGCAGTGTGTTGCCTAAAAATTCAGAGGCATATTAAGAGTAAAAACCTCTGGTCCCTGTATGCCAACATGATGTGCTGCCACCAACCATGCCACTAAGTAGAAGCTATTAGGCTGTTGCAGTGGTCCGACCGCTAGTAATATTGAACTGCATGTCCTGGGGTAGCTCAGAACTAAAATTGAACCAGGATTACTGAGGAGTATATTTGAATACAAAAATATAGATGCCATCATTCAAAGTCTGAAAATTAGTACGAGTAGCATGCTGCGAAGTTAAAGAGAAGCTGCTGAAATAATACAACAATCACAACCCTTCATTTCTGGCACTTTTAAAAGAGGTGTTGATGAAGGGGGGGGGGAGCCCACGGAAGATGTATAGCAAACACACAGCAGTAGCTTAGTCCAAAACTGTGGTTTTCTTCTTGTTTGACTCCACATAATTTTACTATTGTTTTCACATATTTATTTTCCTTATTTATTTTTAATTGGTGCATAGTCATGCATTTGCCATTAGTTCAACATCTTTTAGTTTTATCTAAAAGCTTAATTAAGGGGATATTGTTCCCATGCTAATCATGCGAAATGAGATTGTGTCACAGAAATATTACAGTAGTTCTCATGTAGTGCCGAGGCAGATATTTCATTCAGTCATTCCCCAGAGTGACTGGGGAAACCCAGCCAGATAGACAGGTTATTATTATTATTATTAATAATAATAATAATTTATCATAATAATTTATCATAATAATTTATCATTATTTCCCTAGTTAGAGCTCTGTAAATCTTCACTAAAATGTAACTTCATTCAGCAAAATTAATGATGCCCCATAATAATCTCTAGGGAATTGTGGAAGGCCAGGTGCCTGCTGGTGTGAATGAAGTTTAGTGCAACATGGCAGTCTTTTCATAAAAATGGCACAGTTCCATAATGCAACAGGTAATGCAGTGTAAAGAGAATATTAGAAACCAGGACAGAAGCACTAGAACAGGCATAGGCAAACTAGGCCCTCCAGATGTTTTGGGACTACAACTCCCTTCATCCCTGACCACCTGTCCTGTTAGCTAGGGATGATGGGAGTTGTAGTCCCAAAACATCTGGAGGGCCGGGTTTGCCTATGCCTGCTCTAATGTATGCTATTTTCACCAATATCTTCATTTTTATGCATACTTTCTTCTAATATATGCATAGGCTGAGTTTGCCTAGCATTATAACCAGGAAACCTAATGCAATCATCCCCATATTCTGAATGCACCATTAATTACAGCCACAAATGATTGTTTGACTATTTTAAAGCTGCTTTTTTTTACTTAACACTATAGAGTTATTATTCATGGCCAAAGGTCGTCAAACAAAGATGGTTTTTAGACTTAGAACAAACACAATATAAAGTACTTTTCTGTGGGTTCCTACCATGAAAGAGTGTAGTGCTGCAATACCTGCATTGGGGGCAGAACTAACCCTATATGTTTGTGGTATTGGCACCTCTTTCCAATAGTGTGTCAACTGTGGGGAAGGTCCATGTGATTTGCCCTGACTATGCAGTTGTGACCCTTTCAGCATTACACGAATGTCACTGGAGGAAATATGGCACAAGCATAATGTTTTAAGAGTAAGCCTCTTCCTCCGCCCCAGGATGCCAAGTTTTCTATTGTAAAACTGCACTTGTGAGCTTTCAAGGCTTGCAGACAAGGAAGGAGGGAATGAAATGATACTTCAGGAGACACTTTTATGTTGTGTTTATATATAGATAGATTAGATAGATAGATAGTTTATAGTGGTCTTCCTTAAATCTTAATTTATTGCTTCATAACTAATGAAAGAGCATCTACTCATTGAGCCATCTAGGAAGTGTTAGGACACACCTGCCCCAAGGTTCAACTGTTGATATTGCAGCAAAATGAGAAGCTACAAGCAACATCAAAGTTTATGTGGCTGTTCATTTTGGGCAATATATCTTTTAGACTGGAAAAAGATTAATTCTCCCCCCAGCAATTTTATAACCAGCTTCAATCAACAGCTGTTGCAAGTGCTCCAACACTATCATTTTCCTTATGAGGTCATAGACATTTCTTATCTGAGCAGACCCAACCTACACTAGTAACTAGCACTTCTCCTTTACCTTTTTCCTGCCCAGAGACTGAAAGGGCAAAATATCTATGTGACATGAATGCAACCAGGGATTGGAGGGGGAAGGCACAGAGACCAAGGCAACAGTACCAGCAGTAAAAAGTGATTTATTAATTTCACCCATTCAAAAATTATCAGTTATGCATTGCATTCCCAGATGTTTGGCTGGGATGCAATTACAAATGATAGCTTCCTTCTCTATGGCCAGTCTAGTAGTACAGATGAAGTGCTGCCAATATTTTTGCCTGAAAATGTCTCTTTCCCCAAAGTTCTCATAGTGTTGCTGTCTCCAGTTGCTCAGTTCTCTGAGCCTCTTTCTCCATTTACTCTGTCCAAAGTTGTATAACAGGCAAGCTGACATCATGATTACAGGGATCTTTATCCTTAATCAGGATGCTGCTTCCTTTCTGGAAAACTGCCACCCTGACTATGCAATTTCAGCCAGTTCTTGCCTTTTTAAGTGTAATGAATACATGAGTGCATCAAACTTACTGCACAAAATAATATCTGACTTACTGTGGTGCATGGCATGAGTGTCTTGTCATATTTGGGTAAAATATAAACATGTACAAGAATATGCAGGGGATCCTCATAAGCATATGTGCTATTTCCTATTATTATTATTATTATTATTATTATTATTATTATGAATTATTATTATGAATTATTATTATTTTATTATATCAACACATGTTAGCAGCTTCTTTGGTGCCACTTTTCAGGTTGAGATCTGAGTTCATACTTTGAACAAGGTAAGTTTATCCCATGGATATTTCAATTATTCTAAAATTAAAGAATACCTTTAGAATACAACTCTAAGCATACTCATTTGGAAGAAAGCCCCACTGAACTCAGTCTGACTTACATTTGAGTAAACATGCATAGAATTGTTGAAGGAGGATCCATAGCTCGGTGTCAGAGAACATAAGGACATAAGAGACTTCTAGATCAGGCCAATGGCCCGTCTAGTCCAGCATCCATTATGCTTGCATTAAGTTTTGTATTGGAAGCTTTCATTCCCATACAACACTATTTTTTCAGCATTGTATTTACACTAGTTGCCTACCTACCCAGTGGGTGTGTATGTGTGTGCACCCACCCCCACCATTGTTAATATGCTTAAGACTGACATGGTATTTTTCATGTTGAGAAGTTGCTGAATTACAGCTGAAAACTATGGCGAGACCTGGTCTGAATAGAGATATTGGATTCTTGTCTCTAAAAATAGCTAAAGCTATTTTTTGTCCTCTGCATACTATCTCTTGCTTTTTCCTGTAGGGCTAATTGTGGTCGTTAGCAGTCATCAACAGGTTTACCATGCCCATTGAGCCAATCACCCATCTCCTACTACCCTTCTGAGAAAAAACCCACCCTACCACTAAGGGTCTAGTGACTTCTGTTTCAGTGTATCTGAAGAAGTGTGCATGCACATGAAAGCTTATACCCAGAACAAACTTAGTTGGTCTCTAAGGTACTACTGGACAATTTTTTATTTATGATATTTTCAGAAATGGATGTCTTGCATAATGCAGCCTGCCAGAATCTAGCATACATACAACACACAAGCAGAATAAACAGCGCTTTTTGTTCCAGCTGAGCAAATGTTCATAAGAAGTGTCTCGGATAATTCCATTGCTACAGTTGGAACAGTGGGCGAGTTGGGTTCCTATGTTATTTAGCTTCCCCTTTCTTGCCAATTTGGCATATTTCCCCCCTCTCCCTTCCCCCCAACTCATGTGTGCTTGCCAGACAAAATTTCACCAAATTCTCAAAGCTATAATTAAAAGCTACATTTAGTTAAAGTAAATTAGGAGTTACAATAAAGTGGAAGGAACATGTGAAATGAATAATTAACATGGTATAGACTTCGGCATCATAATTAAGATTAACTACTGCATATATTCAAACTAGATTAGCACAACCATTGAAAGCAGCAATGAGCTCAGTGGGAAGAGTCTATGCATTCACTAAATAATGTGTTATGAAGAGTGTTCCAAAAACATTAAGCATAAGGTTGTCATATATAAGATGATTAAAGTTTTACACAAAAGAAGCTGTAATTCCAGTAAATGAAGTAATTTCATTTCCCTGCTGCTTCCACCTTTAGGAATATACTGTAAATGGAAAATGGCTCAATATGAAATCTTGCTAAATAGAATATGAATCCCCTTGTCTCAAGCTAATGAGTCTTGGATACCTGCACACACAAAAATTCTGTGTATTTTAATCGCTGGTTGCACTATGAGTTCCACAGGAGACCCACTTTTCATTTAAATTAACACTTCCATTGTCTTACACTTAACTAAAGTAAATGTCATATTTTGCTTCATGATAGCATCTCTGTCTTTCTCTTTAAAAGTATGCTACGTATACCTCGCTTAGAGACAACAGCACCTCTTCCTGTTTCCTTTTGGTAAAAGCACTGTCACATTTTTATGTCCAGTGATGATTGGTTCTTAGTATATATGCCAAATATATATGCATGGCTCAGTCACCCCCCCCCCCAAAAAAAAGACAAATCGGAGGCCTCTATTCACTGCATGTTTCCCTGGCTGGTTGTCATTGCTCAAATGACTTCTTTGAAAAACAAGCAGTCCCAGTTATGATTAGAGAAATATGGCTAAGTGAAGAGAACTGTTGGTTCTTTTTGAGGGGTGAGGTGATGATCGAGGAAAGTATGTCATAAAAAAAACAGGGGAAGAAACCAAAAAAACCTGTACCTTTACCTTTAATTTCAAAATAGGATAACATCCAGAATATTCTAGCTATGATAGATAAGTTTTTGATGTCATATCCAGTATAACAGGATAGAGAGAGAAAGAGAGAGAGAGAGAGAGAGAGAGAGAGAGAGAGAATGAAGCATTTTTAGAAAGAGAAAGGAAATGCTATTTTTCAGTTACCTTTGTTGAGGTATATTACAAAGCCATGGCTATCTCAACACATAAATCAAAAAAATTGGTAAGAACAGTTGTAATTTATCATACTGTATAGTATTTAGCCTGTTTTGAAACCAACTTTTATTTTTTTAACACCTTTATTTTATTTTTCATGCAACTACAAAACTAACCCCCCCACTCAAACCAAATTTGAGATGACTAATATACAGTGGTACCTTGGTTTACATATGCTTCAGGTTACATACGCTTCAGGTTACAGACTCCGCTAACCCAGAAATAGTACCTCGGGTTAAGAACTTTGCTTCAGGATGAGAACAGAAATCAGGCTCCGGCGGCGTGGCGGCAGCAGGAGGCCCCATTAGCTAAAGTGGTGCTTCAGGTTAAGAACAGTTTCAGGTTAAGAACGGACCTCCGGAACAAATTAAGTACTTAACCTGAGGTACCACTGTACACATCTTGAATAGCACTCATCTACAAATCAGTACAAATGCTTTAGAAGTAACCAGGTTTCCTTCCATTAAAATAACAAAATAGAGTTGCTCCCAGATAACATACAGTGATACCCAACTAAGTTTCACTCAGAGTAGGCCTATTAAATTTAATGGCCCTAACTTAGTCACGTTCATCAATTTAATTGGGTCTACACTGAGTAAAACTTGGATATAGGAGGGGAGCATGTGGTTGCACTCAGGGGTCCTGCTTGTTGGCTTCTGGGGGACATCTGGTTGGCGACTGTGAGATGGGTCACAGGCCTGATCTAGCAAGGCTATCCTTCTGCTCTCAGTGCTAGTTCTCTATAATAAGATATATACAACTGAGTGCTTGAGTTCCACAATATGGGTCCTAACATAAGTCCTTCATGCATGTAGGCCTCAGTGTAAAGTGCTCCTGTCACACATAGTCATTATTCGCCACATTTTGTATTCACATATTCCATTTGGTACGTGGTTCATAAGAGGGGCACAGATTGCACTGCAGGCCCAGTAACTGCATGGACCACTTGGGCCCCCAAATATTCTAGTCTGTTCAGGAGCAGCCCAACCCTGCTGCTGTCCTGTTCCACCCCCAAAAAGCAACATGAGTATGGGACTGCACCACCCCACCACTCTGGTCACTCATGAGCTTGCCAGTGCCTTAAGAACTGCAAAGGGGATTTCCCCTCTGCATTCTATCATTAAGATATGTCCATTATGTGGTGATACAGTGGAGGGCATTCTCTGTGGTGGTATTCCATCTGTTGAACCTCTGCCCCCTTCAGCTGTGTGACAGTGAGGACTTTACTATCACATCAATGATAATTTTAAGGGTGACTGATGTGAATTCCCCCCACTATTAAAAGCCAATATTTTATGAAATATTATTTACATGCAGTTATTATATGGTGACAGTAATTAGAGTGGGATGTCTGAATTCAAAACATACAGAATTCAGAAACACACTATGCAAGAATTTTCTACATCAGCACCAACCACTGTTCTAGACTGAAGCACTTTTCTAAATGGAAAAGAGAACAAAGCAGAATTAATTGTTGCAGATCCTTGTTTGGATTTACTTATTTTTGCCTTGTTTTACTTCACGTATCACATAATATGAAGCTGATTTTCTTTCTCAGATGAAGAGTTTAGTTATTGCTGAAAAAGCCTGGTGCAATATAAAACATCCAGAATGCATTTTGATCCTTCTGAAATTCTCTGTGACTATTTATGCATTTTGTTTATCTTCATGTATATCACACACCCCTCCCTCTGGTCTCCCGGGAAGTGTTTTTAAGGTTTAAATAATGTGCAACCTGTTCTCTCAGTGATATTGCCACCATCTGAAAATAGAAATGTCACAAACAGAAGAGATACAGTGTTGCAGGACCCTTTCAAATGGCACCCAGAAACAAACAAGCATGTATATATCTGAAGCCCAGCTGCTCTGCCTCACATTGACTGCTGAATGCCAACAACTAAATCCGAAAACACAAAGTGGCTCAGAAGTTACTACAATATTTTGACTCATGCGTACTTTATATTCACATGTAATCCACATGTCAGCACTTCATTCTTGAATAAGATGAGAGAAATGTAGCATTTACTGTACAGCAAATATTGTAATTTAGCATTTCCACTCATTCCCTCTCATTCCTAGAAAGGAAGCAGGAAAACAACCTACTAACTGCCAGGCAGTTCCAACTTGACTGATGTAAGACACAGGCTCAAGCTTTGGAAAGACCAAATTTAAACATTATATACTGGAAAGTTCTTAGTTGCACTAATGCTGCAAAGGAGCAGTTGAAAACTTCTGTGCATAGCTGCATCAGAACCCAATCTGAGCACACCTCTCCATTAACCCATGGTTCTTGGAATGTCATGACTTTCCAAATAGGGCGCACCATGACTTCCATACATAAAGGGCAGTGTAATACCTTAAGTATTTATGCAGCACTGTAACTACAAAGCTCATTATGGAGTGTAAACACAAGGAAAAAATCCATGTGTGACAATATCTGTGCTCAACATTTCACTGAATAACTGAAACCAGACACATTTTGAATCAGGCAATGAATTTTTCACAGAAATCCCTAACTTTGGACCAGGAATACAGAACAAGGAGGATTTTAAAAATATGTATCATATACATTTTAATAAATTATATTTTCCACAAGAATTGTCAAAATGCTCAGATATTATTTTGGAAAATTTATGCAATGTATATGCAGTTAACTAGAAGAATGGTTTGGTATCCTGAAAAGTGTGTACAAAAGATATAAAATATTTTATTGTTTTGTGTCTACTTGGGAACGTCATTCTTACATTTATTGAATTGGTGAACATTGCACTTTATGGAACCAAAATACTACAGATCTCAGAGAGTCTAAATCCCACTATAACAAGCATATAATTTTATTTTTACAAGCCTATAATAGTGATATTTGTGGTTTAGCAAGTATTTTTGGTATACGTGTGTCTGTTCTTACTCGCAATAAATTGTAATACTTTCCCGTGAAGTATAAGTTTGTACATTTCTTCTTCAAATCTGGAGCTCTGATGTACTGTAAAATTGTTCAGCTCCTTGTATTCTAGTTAGAAGTTGAAACTTTGCACATACAGTCATACTTCGGGATAAATATGCTTCAGGTTGAGCACTTTCGGGTTGCGCTCCGCGGCGACCCAGAAGTAACGGAGCGCGTTACTTCCGGGTTTCGCCGCTCGCGCATGCGCAGACGGTCAAAATGATGTCACGCGCATGCGCAGAAGCGAAGAAAAGCGACCCGTGCAGACACGCTGTCGCATCTTACGTTCTGTTCAGGATGCGAACGGGGCTCCGGAACGGATCCCGTTCGCATCCCGAAGTACTACAGTACTTAGCCCAAGACACTTTGATTACTAGTAGAAATGTTAGAAGGAACCTATCTGTTCCTATAAATGGAGAGCTAAAAATCTATTACGAAATGATTAACACAGAAAAAACTTGAAATGTGGCACTTATTCCAAGGCAAATTGGCAGACTAGAAAATGTTGAATATTGGATTTTATTATTAGTATTATTGAATTTATATGCTGCCCTATACCCACAGGCCTTATGTAACATGTGGGGCATGACATTTACCTTATCCAGTGGCGGAACTTCATTCTCCAGTACCGGGGGGGGGGGGGCGGAGAGCAGGCAGGGGCTGGTGTGCATCCCGGGGGCGTGGCGCACCTCCCGCAGGAGCGTAACATGCGTCCTGGGGGCGTGGCGCCTAGCATGGGCAGCGGGGCAGCTGCAATGGCACCCCACCAGGATCGCGCTGCCAGGGGCAGTGCGCTCCCCCCCCCACTCCTCTTCCTCTACCAGTGATCTTATCATAGATGGAACACTTCAGCACACAGCAAGCCCTAGTCAGAATGTTTTTATTTATAGAAGTATTTACATACCACCTCATAAAATATCAGGGCAGTGTACAGCAGTATAAAAGTATTAAAAAGCGATCAAAACCTTTACAAAGCAAAATGACCGATTAATTAAAATAAAACCTAAACAACTACATAGGCAGAAAGTCAAGAGTGAGGATTCCTGCTGATGCTGGGGTACAGGGGCTCATTTCATAATTTAATATGGGAGAGGGCCCACTCCACACAGCAGCCAGGAACATTGTTCTCTGCCTGCAATATGCATGCTTAATTTACTAGTATAGTATACAAGCATGGTGGCGTAGCTTTTTCCATGTGGTTTCCAGATGAACAAACATGAAAATTAATTAAAAGCACTTTCTCAAAAGTGCAAGCATTACTCCAAATGAAAGAAAATTCTAATTTTACAATGTAAATATAGTCTTTGATAGAAATGAGAAAAGGAAATACAGTCCATAGCTTTATGGATTTAAATAATACAGCTTCAGGTCTCTCAAGCTGAGTGCTAGAGACCATTAGTGTAACAATAAATTTTAGTTTATAGCAGTATAATTGCAGGTCCTAAGTTTAGCTAATATTAATAGCCTTATCAATTACAGTGTCATAAACATACTTTATAGCGGTATAAATATTGATATTAATGCAATCAAGCATCGCTGTACTAATTCACAGTTTTGAGTCTGATTCAGCTAGCTATACTCAGCGTTTCAAGTTTAGAACTGCTGTCAGGGTGGATCTCCAAATACAATAATTTCACGTGCAATTCTAATCACATTTTAATATGGATGGAGACAAATAAGCTCTGTTAAATTGAAGCATTTCAGGTGGAAGCAGTTTTCATCTTGTAAAGTGCACTCATTAAAACCAAACCATTTTGTACAGGGATAGTACTGAGATAAAATATTAATTTTGCACTTAAAGACACAGTCATGATGATCCATAACTCTAACAGCAACACAAACTTCACATTGAAAAGTACAGGAAGCTACAATTTCCTCCTCTGATACCTAGCGAAGATGACATTTGAATTAATGCATTTCTTTGTGCTTTATAAGCCTTGAACTATATGAACCCCACTAGAACACTGCTCAGGAAGATGATTTGTTACGAACCAGGACTTAGCAATAGACACTCTTTTACACTAGTTGACATCTTTCTCTGGCATACTTTTAACAATTCCTCAGCAGGTAGAAATTCAAGCTTTTAACAACTCCATGGCAGGCATGACAATTAAAACTTTACCGGTTGAATTTCTTCCTGATGTTGCTTTGCTTTCAGGAAAAAGTAGAAGCCCTACTTTGGTTTATTGAAATAAACTATTCTTTAGATGTTTCACTAGTAAGTAACCTATTTATTTACACACAAAAAGTAAGTTACTTTTTAATGCTAAACATTTGAGAGATGGTTTATCCAGCAGAACCAGGATCGAACTATATATATATTTTTGTATTTGTCTCGTAAGCAACTAACTAGACATAGTCAAATTTATCACATACCTTGGGGAGTTTTTAAGGACTTTTGAAAGAGGTCTGAGGCAGCCATTCTAAACACACCAGGGAGCAAGCTCCATTAAACACTCTTACTTCCAACCAAACATGCATAAAATGGTGCTGTAATTCAACATATTCAAATAAATAAATCAGTTAAGTGACAAATTTGTACTTCACTGTTACAACAGACCAACTGAAATAAATTAATTTGAGTTAGCTATGGCTAACTTTGACTAGCACTGATTTCAGAGAGTCTCCTCTGAGTACAGCTTAGCTGAATACAAGGACAATTTAAATGGCAAAACAGCTTAAATGAAAATTCCACTATCAATTGGCAGCTCAGTAACCTCAGATCTCTTCCCTGGCAGGAAGTAAAATAAATAAAGATGTAATACCAAATTATTTTTAACTCAAAACACTGAATTGTTTGTGCACACATGTCAAAGTTTAGAAACCTTCAATCTAACGTTAAAGGTTTTCTTTCTATCCTCATTGTCAATTGACTTGTGGTATAGAAATGGATACGTGCCAACTTTTTGTCTATATTTAAATTTAATTTACATTTAATTTAATGATTTTCCTTCAAGAGAATGTGCTGGTTTACAAAAGTCTTAATAAGTCTAGACATCTCTTCAAAGTAAAACAAAGCCTGATGGCATTGTGTGCTTCATTAAGATGTCATAAGGTGCAATCCTATATTGAAGAACTGCCAAGTCAGAGGGTATAGGATTCAGCGGAAGACCTTCTATGCTGACAGAATACTGGATATTCTGCTTTCATGATATATACTGGTAGAATGGCTGAAATGGAATTGTGGGCAGAATGAGAGTGGCATAGGGTAGCAGCACACTTACATCTAATTCTGTATCCCAGAAGTCAGCAATGTGCCAGTTTGTGCTGCAGATGTACCTGCGCAGGCCTTCCCTGGTGATCAAAGGATCCATTCTCCTTGCTATAAAGAAACAGAATATATTGTGGTGTGTGTTTGTTTGCAGAATGTGTGTGTGTATGCATGTTTAGTGTAGAAGAAGATGAGTCAGTGGAGGCAGAAGCAAACAAGGAGGAGAAATAGTATCTTGTGTATGGGGATTTTTGAATGGATATTTACTGAGACCATTCACTGGTGTCGCCACAGAGGTAATGGCGGGCACATTTGCACTGAAGGGCATATGGGTGACTCCAATCACAGCACACCATCACCTGTGGCTGAACCCACAAAGGCAAAAGACATGTCAGACGAGAATATGCAGGGATGACAACAGGTGTGACCACACATGTACTTTTGGAACGGTGTCTAAAATATCAAACCATAATTTACATGTGTGAAATGATCACCACAGACAGAAACACCCCGGACTGAGCTGAAATGCTATTTTATGCCACTGCAGACCCAATTCTTTTCTGTGGAAGTGGTTCAAATATTCAGCTGTGATAGGATGGAAAGAAGCATATGGAGCATCCAGACCATTAAAAGCATGTGACAAGGTGGCACAAGCTTGTTCCATCCCCTTCTACTGCCATATCTTCTGCTGGACAAGTATGAGAAAGAGCCCTACACATGTTCTGGCATACATCAAGAGAGCTCTTGCACACTGCCTGGTCCAGTCTCCCCATTTGATTGGCAGAGTTCAATAGTAAATGTGCAGGGTCCCTTTTCGAATTCCTCAAACATGCAGTGTGTTACCCCACTGCCTGCTTCAGCAGAAGAGTAGGTTTTCATTTTGTACATGCATATCTGAAATAGACTTGAGCTTTGGAAACACCATATCTGTGTTCCAGACCTGCACAACCAGCAAGTCAAACACATAACACAAGTCATACATCATATCCCTCCAGAAGAGATTGCCTGCGCCATACTGCAGAAATAGGGAGGGGTGTTAAGCACTGTGCAGGTTTCCTGGCAAACCACTAAAACTAGCTGCATCCACCTTGGTGGGTTCAGTGTTAATGATATCATGACTCTCACTGTCATTTACTTTCAGCAAAAAGCAGCAGGCAAAGGAAGAGACTCGTATACATTATCAGCTGCCATAATAAGAGAGCTCAGCATGAAGACAAAGACGTGCACAATTAGTGATTGCCAGGATGCTTCTGGGACTTCTCACTCTAAATGCACCCTCATCATCAGGCTGATGGAAGAAGCAATAAGGACCATGGCATGTCACCAGAGGTCCATGTACCATTGTTTGAGAGCAATTGTTTTCTAATATACGTACAACAGATAGACACAAGTGTGCCAGGTAATTAATGTTAACTCACAGCTAAGGTTAAGTACTGCAGCAAAAGTGCTTGTTATTCACCTTGGAGAATGTGTTTCAATTCCAACATAATCTTCAAATTAAAAAGTTAAACATGTTGGCATCAGCTCTGCTCCTCATCACAGTAGTTCACAGTGTCCCAAAGCATCCCACGGGGCCTCTTGCTTGGTAAGCCATTAAAATTACTCTCACTTGTATACTAATCTAGCATGGATGGAAATAGGTTAACAGAATAAAGGGCTGTAATAAAGGCCCTAATTAAAGGCAGCACAGTTACAATCCCAAGGAAGTGTGTGTGTGTGTGTGTGTGTGTGCGTGCGCACGCACATGGGTGAAATAGCTCTAAGGAAAATTGTGTCATTCAATTGTTTTCCTTCTTACTTTTCTAGAAGCAGAAGTCCTGGCTTTTGACAAATGATAAGGCCATACATAGCATGCAGTAGATCCTTGTTAGAAGGCCAACTGCTAATTTTGAAATTCTACTGTTCGGGCTCATCTATTTAGAAAGTCTACCATGCTCAATTTTCAACTAGGGACTTTTATTGAGAGTGAAGCAGAATATATCTAAGGGCATTCAGGCAGTTGTATAAACAAAACAAAACAACAACCAAAAAAGAGAGAGAAAGAAAGGAAAAGTCTTAATAATAGTGCTGGAGTGAATATTTACATAAGCTGGGTTGCTGAAGTGAAGCAGTTGAAAGAAAACAGCTGTTTAAAGCCAAAGCCCTTTGTATTTTAATTAGTCCAGCTTGCAAAATCCTTCTGTTGCCAAACTAAAACAAAGGGGGAAGTAGCTATCTTCAGTCCCAGGTAAACAATTCCTTAAACTGGGCCTGCTTTTTTATCACGCAAATAAAACTCAGCAACTCATTAGGTAGGACTCATGGTGGTTGGGATGCAGAAGAAACTTGGTTCTTTTACCTCAGGAAGTGTGAACCTTTCTATTTTCAGTGAGTGTTGCTTTTACCTGTTTCCTATAACTGAATTCTGTTTCATTTCTGCTGTTAAAACTGCCCAACTATCTCAGACGTACATATATCAGATAATCAGAATATGTACTTAGATGTGCCTTTTCTCTCAGAATATGTGTGTTGTCTTTCAAAATCCACGCATAAATATGTATTTCCTTATGTTTAAATTGTTGAGAACTGCCTTTGCACATATGTCAGGCACAGAACCGGTAATTTCATGTCAGGATTCACAAAGACTGAATTCCTTAATTATTAAGAATTCTAAGGTTTTTGGAAGTAGTTCCCATTTAAGCACTATGAAAGTTTGCCGTGGGTTATAGTGTGATCATTCTAACTCCCTTCAGTTTAGGAACCTTTTAAATTTCATTCTGTACATAGCCATGTACGTTGATAGTAAATAAATGCTAATGCTAATAACACTGAACACAAATAATAATTAGTCATAGGTAGCTTGCCTCTACGTTGCCACTTGCAATCCAATGCTAGATAAATGGGACACTTCTATTGAAAAATACCCTGAACAAAACCAATTTCCCTTGGTGCCACAAATTTTCAGTGTTACGCTAACACCCAAGCTCTGGAATGGCAGGTGTTTTCAGTAGGCCTGTAGGACACATTCTTTCTTGTATGCCACACCTGCACCACTCTGGCACATATCCTGTGCACTGGAGCAACTATATAGGTGGAAAAGGAAATTGTGACCTCCTCACCCCAGCAAATGCTTGTACCTTTATAAGAAATGTTGTGCTTTGCTGCCACTGCTGTGCCTTTGGGGCATGGGGATCAGGCCACAAGTCAGTCAGATTAAACCAGAATAAACCCATTGCAATTTCATCATGTGTAAGTGCAGAGTTGAATATATTAGGGATAGCAAGCAACTTAAAATGTGCAGATATGTGCTCTACAAAAGCAAAGTTCCCCTCAGGATGTATTATAACTTATGGGTTTAAGCTCTGGTGTTATACATTTTGTTCAGCTGTGGCTTGCTTTGAAGTTTTTAATGAGGAAATGGCTGATGTTTCCTGTAGTGTGAATCAATTTTTGCCTACCATACCCCCCCACACACACGAAAAGGGGGGGATGGGGGAGTGCTAATCCCCCTCAGGACACATAAAAGTAATTGGTGAACAGTGTAAAGAAACTTTCGTTATGACTGCTGGCTTACCTGTATTATAAAACAATAGCCAGTGGACAAAAGGCATCCCAGCCATGAGAGACCACGAAGTTTCAGAGGTACAGTAATTATATGGCAGAGATATTAAGTGGCAAGTTAGCTCAGCATGATACTGTCATGACTTTTAGCAGCCAATAGATGCTTATTAGTGACGGAAATCATGTTTTATGTGTTTATGGTCCATGACAGACTTGCTGTTTGTGCTACAGACAACAATTGAAGCTAAATCATATTTATATGATTTAATAGATAATTATATGAATTTGAATTATTAATGCAAATATAATACCAGGAAAATCTAAATAATTAATGACGTACTTATAAATAATTTGTATTAGTGAAATAGATTGAGAAAATGATTTGTTCTTAACAGTAGGCATATAAATATTTAACAGCAGCCAGTGGTGGAGTTTAGAGACACTCAAATACCCCAATGTTGTTATGCCGTTCATATGACACAAAATGTAGTTATTAAATCAGAAACGTCACTCTTTCACTCGCATGCACATGTGATAGCAATGTGTTTGAATCTATGCTTGGGTTTGAAGCCAATAAGCCACCAATTAATCTGAGGCTAAACTCCTAAGCAAACCTACTTGGAATTCCACTGAAATCAATGGGACTTCCGTCAAAGTAAATGTGTATAAAACAGAGGTGTTGGCACAGATGAGCGTTCAATAATGTACTGTATAAGCAAGAGAATTAGCATGTTATGGAACTATTATACTACTATCCTTTTCCTTGACAACTTTGTCTTGTTGCTTGAAATTTGCTACATGGGGGAACTTAGGAAGGAATGTCAGTAGCTGCCTTATAGACTATTAGCCCAGTTAGCTCGATATTGTTTATACCATTGGTGGAGAACCTCTGGAAATGGCTGCCCATGGTTTCAGACAGCAGTTTTCCCAGCCCTACCTGGAGGTGCCAGAGTTTGCACCTTGGACCTTTAGTTTGCAAAGCATGCACCCTGACACTAAGCTATGGCCTTCCCCCAAAGGAGGGTGGACCAACAAAGCTCAAGCAACAGAGTCTTTTTTTTTTTTAAATGATATTTATTAAAATTTCAAAAGGAAAAGATTACATTAAAAGGAAAATTAACAGTAAAAAGAAAAAATACAAAATACAAAATACAAAAAAGAAAAAACAATTAAAAACAATTCCATCTTTTCATCACTTCTTTTACATTTACTTGTTTCCCAGACCTCCTCATACCTCCCTCTTTTGTATTCCAATTCAATTTATTAGTCCACCGATTCCTTTCCCTCCTTTTTAATCCTGATCTTTAATCCTGATATATTATAACATTAAATTTTAAGATATTAAAAACCAATTTTTCCATGTTCTTTTATACCATTACTGCTAGAAACTGCTTAACTTCAATCCGTCATCATTCTAACATTCATTAATTTTACAATATTTCTGTAAGTAGTCTTTAAATTTCTTCAAATCTTCTTCCACCGACTCTTCTCCCTGGTCTCGAGCAACAGAGTCTTCACACAAGGCTGCCAATCCTGTGTCAAGTTCCTGCTACTACTCCTTGCCATGTGGAGTTATGGAGACATGTGATGTTTGGGCACCCTACACACCTACTGTGGAAGCTAATAACGACGAGGCATGGTAGCAACACATCCTATGTTTCTACAACTGCAGGGCAGAAGAGGGTAAGCTTAACACGTGGTTTTGGCAGCAAGAACATGCTTGTCGCCATGCCTAATTCTGGCCTGCCTGTCTGTACATGTTACAAGTGCAGACTGATCAGTTGGACTAAATGGCAAAGAAACAAGTAACCCATAGAACTATTCATTTGGGCTTTCCCTTATGAGCTAGGTTGCCTGGGCATCTGAGTCTCAAAGTCAATCTTAACTCATCTGTAAGGATTGAGTACCTGGGAAAGGGAGGCAATGGAGCTTTTGTAGTGCATCACCACTTCTATCGACACAATGAAAGAGACATGCAGATGCTCAAGAACATAATTACTGCACTCATTGGCATGGAAACCATATCCCCATAGATAGGCCCTTCAGAGAATGATAACCTTTCTTTAGCATTTAGAAACTGTCATATAAATGTCTGTCTATCGCACAAACGTAGCTCCTCAATTCTGAAGGCTCGCTGAAAAATCCTGTAGAAATGACATTTCCTAGTTTTAAAGAGAGAGTTACAAGGTTTTCCCTTTTTTACACGTCATGTGCTCTTTTTGTAAACTTCTTTCTGTATTTCTGCTTGCTTACCTCCACCTGGTACCCCGATAATTGCAACTATATTAAGAATATTTGTGTAGTTTTGCGGCATATATAGGCCATACCAATAATTTAAAATCTGGTTTAACAAAAGTGATACTTATATTTATAGCCAGAGGGTCACCTTTACTGACGACACTCATCAAATTTGCAACCTTGGGGAGAATTCCACTGCTGCTATATTAATTCAAACAATACCAGGAGGCCACCTGCCTAAAGTGTGCCTGACCATTTGCAGACCTGCCCAGCTGTTAAAATTGCATGTAGATTTATAATTAGCTCATTTTACACTGGCTGCAGTCCCATACCCTCCAACATTCTCCAGTGAAAATAGGGGTGTCCTATTAAATATTATTATTATTATTATTATTATTATTATTATTATTAAATTTTATTTATATCCCACCCATCTGACTGGGTTGCCCCAGCCAATCTGGGTGGCTCCCAACATAATAAAACATTTAACATTTTTTAAAACTTCCATATATAGGACTGCCTTCAGATGTCTTCTAGAGGTTGTATAGTTAATTATCTCCTTGACTATGTATCAGGAAATACATAACTCCATACCGAACTCCAATATTTCTCTGATAAAAAATAGGGACGTTCTAAGGAAAAGTGGGCCATTCTAGGATCAAATCAGAAACCAGGATGGATTCTGTAAACCATGATTAATCATATTGTTGTATAATATATAAACCTGAACTGATTCTTCCAGTAGAAATATATTTGCTCCCTTCCCCCACCCCCGGTCCTGGCATTCACTATGAAATTGAATTTGGAATAGAAAACAGGATATTTTGTTAACTGAAAGGGCCAATAATTACTTTCTTCTCTGTCTGTTGCATAGTAGTCTCCTTAGATTACATAGCCAAGTGCCCTCATACTAACTGCTGCTCTACATTTAAAGCTGTGAGCTATGTTTTCTCTTCTCTGGGTTAATTAATGACATTTTAGCTGCATAACTTCATTTCTCCAAGTTATACGCTGTTTAGATGCTCCATTCTTTACTACTGTGTTTGGGTAATCAGTTTGTCAGGGAGCATATTAATTTCACATTAGCATGCTCATTCTCATTCCAGCTTTATTAACGCTACTATGTTTGGCAATTTGTCCACAGTGACTATGTTACATAAAAACATAAGAAGGCACCTGTTGGATCAGAGCAGAGATCTAGTCCAGAATCCTGTTGCCCATAGCGGGCAACCATTTGCCTACAGGAAATGCACAAGCAATTATCCAGCAGCTGGTATTCAGAAGCATGCTGAGACCGCTATCCAAAATGAATTTGTCTAAGCTCCTGTCAAAGCCACCGAAGTTGGTGTCCATCATGTCTAGTGGGAGAGCTGTCCATAGTTTAACTATGGGCTATGTGAGGAAGTACATTGTCCTGGATCTCCCATCACTCAGGTTCATTAGACACTCCTGGTGGAGTCAGAGTTCCTCAAGTAGAGCAGGAGACCTCCACATACAGAGACCACCACACAGCAGTCATGTATCAATATCCTTCCACTGCCAGTACTAGCAACACTGGAGGTGACAAAGAGGATGTGTTCCAGGGGTAGATTGGATGAAGCTTTGGATCCACTGAATTAAAAGTCCAGATTTTTGCGAGGGAAGGCAGTATGTCAACTAATGAAAGCAAAGAAAAAAGGAAAAGGAAACCTTCTGCCCTGCTGATATGGACCTGGCAGGGCTTTGGTTCTGGCAGTACTTCTGCTGTCATTCCCCACCCTGTTTCGATTGCTGTGCCCCACATGCACTAACTAGTTAAGAGGTGTGTAATTTTGAATTTATTGAATTGTCTTTACAATGAGAGTGGGGGCCAGTTAGGACTGTGCTTTGCATGATATGAAATAGCTCATGATTGACCACTATGAGAACAGGATGTTGGACCAGCAGGGCCTTTGGCCTGATTCAGCAGGTCTCTTCTTATGTTCTTTTGAAGTGTGCACTGAGTGTTTAAAGTTGTACCTGGACATATGGCGATGAGGTCACCCAACCACATAGGCAATCACATTGTGATAAACTGAATAAATTTCATTCCGGCTCATCACAGGCCAAAGCAATTAGACATCCAGCAATTAGACAACTATTGTGCATCTGAGCATGTGGCAGCTTGTGATGCATGCAACATTACCTGAACCAAACTAGATCTAGAACTCTTTCATCTTTATAAGATTTTGATTACATGAATGGCCAGAGTAAGAATAGATTAAAAGCTTCATCTGAGTGGCTTAACTTTGTCAGCAGCAGCCCTCTGACCTATGTTTCACTATTCATCCAGTGTACATTATTTAACAGATAAACCTGTGTCTAAAACTACACTGGTCAATTGTGGCTTGTTTAAAATGCTAATAAAAGCATTCGCCTAATTGTTGCTTTTAAAACTTAGCAACAGTCTTTTGCAATTTCCTTCAGAAACAGTGGTAAACCTTGGTTCTTTTTTTAAAAAAATAGGATGACCTTTGTATGATCTCAAATCAAGTTTAATACTGTCCTTACATGTGGGAGAAAAACTTAAAGAAAACAGACCTTTCAGTCCACAGACAACCAGACACAACTTGTGAAGTGACAATGCAAAGCCAGCTTCCTAGAAAATTTGTCACTGTGGCTCACCAGGTGGTGCCAGGGGGATGGTGGTGTTTGTGGGTACAGGCAGGGCTTTTCCTCAGCCAGAACTCACTGGAACGCAGTTCTGGCCCCTCTCCGGTGGGCTCCATTGTTATTCTAAGAGAACAAGGGAGGCACTCATGGTGAGTTCCAGGGTCTCTTTTTCTAGAAAAACAGCACTGGGCACCGGCACACTGGAAGAGTCAATCCAGCACTACTGCTTGTGTGCCTGTCCTACCCTCCCAGTAAATGACATCAATGAAGCTGCCAGGAGGTCTGTTCTACATTGCTACCCTGCTCCACCAGCTACTCCTGCATTTAGCTGCATATAATGGTTGGATTCTTTACTTTACATTTTTCTTTCTACAATTCATATACCACTAAACCCCATAGCCTCTAAGCTGTGTACAGTAAAGATGCAAAAGAGAGACATGAGATAAAACCAGCCAAAATTACTTAAAATGCTGAAATAAAAAGTTTCCATCAAGCACCAGAGGTTCAGCACAGAAGAGGCCTATCTGATCTTAGCTGGAAGGGACTTACACGGAACAGGACCCACAGTACTGAATACACAGCTCCTGATGGATATGAACCATGTGTCTGAGCCTTGGGGGATCAGTAACAGAGTGGAATTTAACCTTGTGCTGATATGACCATTCCTTCAGCTTGCCAGATGGAATGATCTCCTTTCAATTCCCCATCACACTGTTCTGGTGGTTTTGCTGACCGTCCTGAACAGATTTGAGGCGGGGAGAGTGGAAGTCTTTGTGCTTGTTTCTGCTAGTGCACCAGATTACTTGAATCCAGACACTCCTAAAGATTTAAGTGCTTGAGCAGGCCTATATTGAACCAGGGAGTCTTTTTTGCTTTCTGGACCTCAGTAGTTGAGGGTCTTTGTAAATTAAAACAAGAACCTTGAACGTGGGCCAGTAACACATGGGCAGCCCTTGCAAGCTTTTAAGTATAGGAGATATGTGCTGGCTGTGCTGTATCCATCCCACATCTAGGGCAGTTCCACCACAGTTCCACAAATATCATACTAGGAGGGATCCAGAAGGAACAAAATTTAAAATAAATAAACAGATTTCACAATGCAGCATTCTACTTTCAGGTAACTATGAGTTGAATTACACATTCATTTAAAATTATTTTAAAAATGAATCCCAGACACAAGGGTGAGCAATTTCCATTGGACCACAGCATTTTCATAGGGGGGTTAAACTTTCCATCCCCAGCCACAATCCCTATGGAAAGTATCATCATCTTCATTATTTTGTTTATTACCTGCCCTTCACCATAAGATCCCAGGATGGGCTACAGCATTAAAAACAATATTCATATTAAAAAGTTAATATCAAATGATATTAGGTAAAGGTAAAGGGACCCCTGACCATTAGGTCCAGTCGTGACCAACTCTGGGGTTGCGGCGCTCATCTCGCTTTATTGGCCGAGGGAGCCGGCGTATAGCTTCCGGGTCATGTGGCCAGCATGACCAAACTGCTTCTGGCGAACCAGAGCAGCGCATGGAAACGCCGTTTACCTTCCCGCCGGAGTGGTACCTATTTATCTACTTGCACTTTGATGTGCTTTCGAACTGCTAGGTTGGCAGGAGCAGGGACCGAGCAACGGGAGCTCACCCTGTCATGGGGATTCGAACCGCCGACCTTCTGATCGGCAAGTCCTACGCTCTGTGGTTTAACCCACAGCGCCACCCGCGTCCCTATCAAACAATATTAAAACAGTTAAAAAACAACTTGCAGACATAAATATTAGCTGGGCCCTAGAAACATACCCCACAATGCATTTTTCTCCCCCTATCTCCTATCATCTTGGGTTTGGGCAAATTTCTATCAGCCACTGGGAAGACAAATACCATTCTCCCCTTCCTGTATGCTAAAGCAATGGCCAGTGGGGCACTATTGCTTTTCTGATCGCCCATCACCAGTATCACTGTGACTTACAAGGAGGGGGGGGGAGTGCTGAAGCTGTCGCAGTGCAAACTCACCAACAGAGCCAACCTGCATGGTATGTGTGGTTGTCACTGGCTCTCTCAGGTCCTGAAGGAACAGCCGCCCCTCCCAAACCCCCACTATGATCAAATTTAAAATTCCTATGTTGTGGCTGCAAGCCCCACAACCATGCAGTGGGCATTTAAGCCTTTATAAAACCAAACTTCGTACATTAGTGATGGGTGAGGCCCCCACAGCTCAACTTGTAATTAATTCATTTTCCCCAGGCTTTCTCAGAGAACTCTGAAAAACCAAAACAAAAAACTAAGCTTGTCTCTAGCTGTCCCTGCCAGCTTGTCCTCTATTTCAATCAATCTTACTTTCCTTGAGAATTGGAGAAGTAGTTTTATCCTTAAGGCCAGCTCACCCCTTCAAGCTCAGGAACATCATTTCCTATGGGTTGCATGACACCTGCACCAGATTCCTCTGGTGCATATAGATTTTATATACATATAATTTTCCCCACAATGAGAAATGCATACAGTATACTTGCTAGACAGGTATTCAAGCAGAACTTTCCTCTTTCTGGGGGGTGTCTCATGAAGAATCGAGCATGTATATTCTTAACTGTAAGAACCAGGGTTTTTTGGGCTGGGGTCTTTTCCCCCCCAGTAAAAGGTATGACACAAACTGACACAAGGTAGGAAATTCAAAGCAGAGCCTGACATATTGCCTGGGACCCATGCTGTGCTGCTGTCACAAACAGATGGAGCTAGAGATGTGATGTTAGCCCAAACGTTGACTTCCCTGATTCCCTGCCTTTCATTTAAGCACTGTTAGCCAAGTTATGGCTGCCCCTGCAGAGCCATTCAAAGCCAGTCCCTCCACATCCATAAAACACATGAGGAAAGCAGCCATAATGCATTTGCCCTTGTTTTCTGAGAAGTATTATCCTGTGACAGCAGGCTTCTGTTTCAAAAATAAAATAAAATATTCCTTTGATCCACAGTAAAGTACCTACAACTTGTTTTTCTTAACCCACTTGGTTGCTGCTAGGAACAAGGCAAACTGTGGAAGAATTTTGCAGAGAAGGAACTTTGCACATGTCCTATGCTACACACTGAAAGTGTGAAGAAAGAAGTGGGATCAAACTCCCCATCCATTCCCCCACAAATCTTTGTATGTTAAGCAAACCTCTGTATGGAAGTTGTCCTTCCACACATCACAAGAGCTTTCTGTACATATAAGTCTTTTTCCCACCTTCTATGAATGCCTAGAGCAGGCATCCCCAAACTCGGCCCTCCAGATGTTTTGGGACTACAACTTCCATCATCCCTAGCTAACAGGACCAGTGGTCAGGGATGATGGGAACTGTAGTCCCAAAACATTTGGAGGGCCGAGTTTGGGGATGCCTGGCCTAGAGGTCAGGGAATGGGGCCAGTGAGTGTATACATCTATACATCAAAACATTCTTTCACTGAGTTGCAGAATACCACATCCTCCAAACTGTGCTTATTCTCGTTACTGGAAACTACTGATACTTCCTGCTGTTGTCCTACAAACTACAGCAGAAAGTTCCACCAGAAGAAATGCCAAAAGGGGAGAGGTAGTCCAGCTGGTATTTGGCTTGGGATTTCTCCTAAAGCAAATCAATTGCAAAGCACTGAAACTCTGTCCAGGCCGGGCTCTCACAACCTGGTCCTAAACTGGATTATTTTCGTGAGTAACAGGACATGCTCCCCTGTTAGTATGTGCAAGATTCTTTACAGCTTCTGGAAAATGCTGACTAACACTCCTGAGCAAAGTTCAGTTTTACAAAAAAAAAAAAAAAAAATCTTTAGTACAGGTTTACCAGAATCTTTATGGCTGCTTGATCCACAGAGATTGAAAAAGTGTGAGGTTGCCTGGATAGAGAATTCCCAGGTTTTCAGTGGAAGCCATTTTTAAATCTCCCCTACGGCAGAAATGAGAGCTGCCAATAGCAGATATCTGAGGTTTTAGTGTGGCTGCTATAAAACAGCAATACATGTCTACCCAGAAACACAAGGTAGCAGAAAAAATACAAGTTTGTGCTTCTCCTAACACAAGTCTAATTTTATGTTATTACTTTTTTAAACAAAAACCAAACAAACATTCATTTGAAGCTTTGGTTAATATAAAATCAAGCTGAAAGCACTACAGTATTTGTATTGAGGAAGCTTCTGCTGCTGCTTCAGCATCAAGGCAGCATTGATAGGGTAATAAGCATCATTCGTCAGTCCTGAATGGAGATGCCAGTAGTAGCAACAAGTAACTGCTAGATGTACATTGGCAAAGAGCCTCTGGGAGACCTATGCTCCATTGGGGAAATCAGTTTTTCAAAATGGAGAAGACTGTATTAAGGACCGTGCTTGTAAATGAAGAAAATACATTTAATCAAAAGCAGTGTGCTCTGAATTTTGGCACATTTTATTTCATGAATACATTATTAACACCTCAGGCCAATTGGCTTAATGCCTATTTAAACACGTTTTGACCCTACAAAACCTAATGGATCTTACAACATTCTGCTTCTTCCTTTAAAAATGTCTTCCATCCATAGTTAGTGACCTGATAAAATGTGCTGGCTTTTCTAAGGCCATTATAATCTATCATGTTAATCTTGCCACTACGAGTTTTAAATGTTCTATTAAAAACATAACAGGCATGGTCAAGAGGAAAACAAAACAAAACCCCCAAACAATTTTCTAATTAATCCATCATTCTCGGCTGCCCAACCCCCAGAACACATTAAGACATTAATCCATCTAACAAACTAATTGGCACTACATTTACAGGCTGTGAAATTGTTTTCATCTAAAATAATGCATAAACAAATATCACCTGTTTAATTACCTCCCCCCTGCTATTGTGAGTCTCTGCAGTCCCTCCTTTGCCCTGGGTGCCCTGCGCCTTTGTTCTTCTTTGGGGAAGAATAAAACATGGTGTGAGGCTGCAGGGCATAAGGGCTTAATGTGTCCCAACCAGAATTATTCAGGCTCCCTGTCCTACACTCTTCTTGGCTGCAGCAGGAGGCAATGTCTGTGTGATTGCTTGAAAGAGCAGTGGCAGACCAAGGTATTGTTGAGGCAGTGAACTTCAACAGCTTGCAAGTGGAAGTGGTGGCAAAAGAATCAGTGAAGCTGCTGGGCCTTGAGTTTCGGGAGCTTTTATTCCATAGTATGAACAGGGCCTTCTGGAAAGTTAATGTGCCCAGTGGAACCATTTTGGGCTGTGGCAGCTTATTTGTAGCAAATTGTGAGTGGCAGGTGCTTGCATCTCCCCATTGAGGATAATTAGCTATTTTCTGGGGCATTCCCTTTCCCAACACTTTCCATTGGCTGGTGAATGAGGGTTGTCTGTGGCCCTGTGTGGGTCAACCTTTTCTCCTTTGGCGAAACCAAGGCTTCCCTGGGCAAATGTTGAGTACCATTGACCCTCTTTTAGTGCCATATATTGCTCGACTAAGTGGAAACAGTGCAAGCTGTTTGAAGGGTTGAAGAGACTAGATTTGTTTGGGCTTCTGTGCTCCTTGGGTGCAAATGGTATTGTGAAGGACACACTGTGTGATTGGGGCACTGCTGTGTGGATATACTAGGTGGTTCTGCTAGGGCTGGCCTGCCCATGAGGTACAGTGAAGCAGCTGCCTCAGGCTGTGGAATTCCACAGGGCACTGTGGGACCCTGCCTCCACCCAGCAATATCTTACTGGAAGCCGCCACATCAGCGGCATCTGCCTGTTTTACCTCAGGCAGTGAAACAGGACAGGCTGCCCCAGGTTCCGCACTCACCTGAAAGTATGTTGAGACCGAATCAATGCCTTGAAGTAGAAATGGGATGACAAGGAACTTGGGACCTGAAAGGATGATACCTCCAGCATACAAGTAAATATTTTAGGGCAGCACCATTCTAACTATGCAGAACAAGATGTAACAGGCCAGGTAGACCCTTACTTAGGGTGAGCTGCCTCAGTAATGGTGGAGCTGGACTCCTCTCTCCTGCCAACACACTGGTTGATACAATGAACCAACACAACACAACACCATCACTTAACCTTGGGCACATTTCTTCATAAGGAACCATCTGAGAACCACATGACCGTTGTTGGCAGGGCAGAAGCAGAATTGAGCAGATCAATGGGTTAAAGTCTTTGCACATTCCATCCATGTAAAAGGCATACCCATGCAGCCACAAATCTTTCATCCTTCATCCCGCCAAGCAAAAGGCATTATCACAGTTCAAGGGCACATTCCAGCCAGGCAAAAGCACCTGAGGAAGGGACAGTGTGGGGCATGGCCTGTGAAAGCATCCTTAGGGCCTAACAAAGGGACCTGAAGGGTCACAGGAATGACCCATGGCTCAGAGATTTTTCAAGCTTACATAAAGAAGGCTACTCACCCTGTATACGAATCAGGCCCCGCTCAAGTGAAACCTGCCATGTATTGGAAAGAATGCTCACTGGAGACCCCCAGAAGGAAATTCAAAATGGGGGAGCAAGTAATGGTGGTTCTAGTGGTGGATTTGGCAAAGAAAGAACAGCACTTCCTCCTTATCCATGCTGTTTTCAATACCAACGAAGACAAACATCTTACTCAATGAGAGAACTACAAGTCCCACCATCCCTACCAGGACTTGAAATTGGCATTTTTTGCTTGGGAAGATGGGAGCTGTAGTTCAGTTCCATGATCCCAGACATAAGTCTTGATATGCAGCATCAGTTTTCAAAGAAGGATAGTGAAGGAGAAGAGGCTTGATACCTCATCCAATCCACAATATAAGCATTTTCACATTATAGATCAGGTCGGGAGCAGAAGTGTGTTAGAACAATAGAGGAAGACAATGAGTACCTCTGCTCAGTTTCTTATTCCTCATGGCTCCTTTGCACGACCCCAATCACCTTTTTCCTTGCGCAGGAAATATAGAGCATTACACCAGTAAAGTAGAAGGGAAGGCAATTGGTACCCATGGTGTGGTGCAACAATGGTACAACTATGCACAAACAGACTATTCATAATCCACACAAATCTTGTCCTACATTGCAAAGACAACACTCACTGAGACATTCAAGTGAATGGGCTAAAAAAATTAGGTTCTAAAAGTAGAGGTTCAAATAAGTTCTAAATTTAGAAGGGGAGAATTTGGATCAGTTCTGTGTAATCAGAATATGTTCTTTGAGAAAGATGCACAGGAATGCCAGGTGCTGAAAAGTCTGCATTATTAAACTTCTTTAATTAAATCATCTGAATTTTCTGCTATTTTTCTTCCATCTCTAGATAAAGCTGAATTCTTCCAGGCTGAATATACTCTGTAGTCCTTCCTGTGCTTCACTATTCCTAATACCCTTATTTCACTATTCTCTCTCTCTTAAAAAATACCAGAACCAATGGTAGAATAAGAAAATCACTAAACGATCCTTGATCTTTTCTTTTTTCTAATCCCATTATACTGGCCACAACAAAGTATCAGCCTCTATTTGTTTTTGTTTTTACATAAAATCTCTCATTTCCCTTAAATTGGGACTTTGACACCTGGAAATACCAGAGGTCTTTCCATTCTAATATATGATGATTTCTAGCGACTAGGAAATACCAGAGGTCTCACCCTTTAATAGACAATCATTTTCAGTGACTTCTTGAAATTATCTGCAAGCCCAGGACAAGGTTGCACTGCATATTTAGGCTTGAAAAATGGCTCCTTCCAAATTGCTACTCCTCTAAGTTATAAGTGTCATGAACAGAACTGTTACAGACATTGTTATTCTGGTATTGCCTTTTGTTGACAAAAATCACGTCTCCAGGACTAAATTATACTTTATAATGTTTTCATACTTTTGCATGTCAAAGTAGTACATTCTGTGAATCAAACAGAGTTGAGCAACCTGTTACTTTGTATTAATTGTACCAACCACTGATCACCTCTGATTACTGTATTTTAAGAGACCAAAGCATATTTCAGACCAAAGCTCTTCCACTGATGATGAGATTATACCTAAGGAGAGGGAGCTTTGAAGCCAAAAAAGAAAAAAAGACAAATGAATGCATGTTCTACTGTGGATTTGTCTCTGCCGCAAATATTTGGAAATATATTATACAAAGATTGTCTTTTGTGTTGTTATCACTGAGGCAAACAGATCAGCTTTGCTAACTCCTAGGCATTCTGTCTGTCCCCTTCCTGCGTGTGTGTATATGATTGCAGCCTTTAGTCACTAATGCCATAATGTACAGTAATTTTGATTCCTGCATCAGCTTGCTTTCATTCAGACCTTCAGGATTTACTTTTTTTCCAATGTGTGTGTTCTTTTAAAGCCACATTTTAGCTTTCTGGTTTCAGGGCTTTTCAACATTGTTTTCTAACCCCATTGTGACCCACATGTAACACGATCGCTATAACTTCAAAATACTATGACTGAGATGTATCTGTGGTCCACAACCTTCATACCAGATTAGGGTTGCCATACGTCCGGAATATTCCACACATATCCGAATACCGCAGTAGGCAGCAGAGACTGGCGGAAAATAGCTCAACAAGTTTTTTGTTGAAATACGGCAACCCTATACCAAGTGCATAGGCTATAACCCACACCTTCAAGTGTCCCTATTTTCCAGGGACAGCCCTGGAATTACGAAAGCCATCCTGGATTCTGCCAGCAGATTCTGCCAGCACCACCACCGGCAAGCTTGGGGAGGAGGATGAGCTGGCGGCAGCAGCGGTGGCCTCTTCATGGCCACCACTGCTGGCCTCATCCCTTGGGTAGCTCATAGCACTTGCTGCAGAGTGGGCAAGGAGGAGGAAGAAGAGAGGCCCAGCCTCATATGACTCTCTGGCTCTGAAGTGTAGGCAGAGGGCAGTCATGGCTATCCCCCAAAGAATACTGGGAACTGTAGTTTGTTATGGGTGCTGATAGTTGTCAGGATATCCCTATTTTCCTCCCAGAACTACTGTTTCTAGAATGATTCAACAATCAATCCTCTCTTCCCAGGGAACACTAGGAATTGTAGCTCTACTTATATAGTTCTACTTATATACACCTCCTCCCAGGTATTTGGCCAATCGGAGAGGCATGAGAGTTCACTAGGTTTTTCTTTTCTTCATTTTTGTTTTGTTTTGTTTTGTTTCATTTCCCCTTAAAGTTCAACTTTCTGAACTAAACATTTGTCCCTCCTGGTCAGCAAAGTCTCTAAAACATTTTACAGCCGAAACAGAGCACAAATGACTAACAAGTATTTGTTCCTTCACAACAGGCGGGAATTCGCCTTTTTTATGGCTGCCACTCACTGGGTAGATATCTTTATTGAACTATCTACTAGGATGCCAAGTCTCGCTCCAGCTCTGCCACCTCCAGTTCAGACCCCAGGAGCATGTATGTGAAATTAAGATTCTTTGCTCCAAAATGCATCACTTTACACTTGTTTACATTGAATTGCATTTGCCATTTTACTGCCCACTCACTCATTTTAGAAAGGTCCTTTTGGAGCTTTCTGCAATCTCTTTTTGTTTTAACAACCTTTAACAATTTACCATCATCAGCAAAATTTAGTGGGGTCCAAGTTACTGCAGATCACTAGAATTTCTAAAACACCAAATCATAGGAATCAAATATCATATAGATAGATATGTGACAAGCCTGTTGAGAGAGTGCCTTCCCAATACCTCCTGACTTTGAGCCCTGCAGGCAACACTAGAGTCCCTACTTGTGATCTCATCAACCCTGGCAAGATGGTAACACAAGATAGGATGTTCTTGGTAGCAGCACCCCATTTACAGAACTCTCTCCTGAGTAATATTTGGCTGTATTCCACATAAGATTTATGTTAAAATCATTCATATGTACAGGCCTTCATGTCTTAAGTCATTCCGGAGCAGATGATGCTGATTGGTTTTGATTTCTGTTTAAAGTGTATTTGATTTTAGACTGTTTCTACTGTATATTTTTATATTCTCTTCTATACTGAATTCTCTTTGGGGTGAGCTACCCTGTATTCCTACCTTGGAGAAAACGCTGGTATAAAAAATGCAGAATAAATAATAAACAAACAAACATTTGGGAGCACCATGCTGGCCAACCCTGGCATTGATCAAGTACATACTGACAGAAATGTCACCACATTCTTCCAGGATTTTCACATAACCTAAGTAATCCCTGTAAACCTCATTGATTCAAATGCACATTTCAAATAATCTGATTGCTGTTTTGCCCTTTTGTTGCAATTTGATAGCTCTGTTCATACTAATAAATCTCTTACTTTAAAAGTTGCAGTTTTAATCTGGTTATTTCTTTTTTAAACAACAACACTGTATTTGTTGAGAAAACCTGTTTGCATTTGGTACGTTTTAAATTTCATATCACTTTAGCATCTCCCTTATAACCTCCTCCTCCTCCTTATGCTCATTTGTTATGCAAAATTTCAGTATGGGGGAGGGGAAGAAAAGGAAAAAAAAAGGTTGATATTTTAGTGATGATAAACAGGATGGGAAGTGGCAGTAGCAGAGAAGGATTTCCAGCTCTGTGGAAAATAGAAAAGAACAATTTGATGGATATAAAGCATTCCCCACGTCTCCTCACATAATAAATTGGAAAATAGAATGTTGCCTTCTTTGTTTCACTGAAAGCAAACAGAAAAGCAAATGATTTAAGACACATTTTTTCTGGTCATGACTTCCATTTTACAAAGGAGTTTTCAAGATAATATTAGATAACTGTTTCAGGGAACAGAAGTTTATAAATCAGTCATGACAAATTCTTAAATTAATGGATGTTTCTGCAGAGAGCTCAGCATTTCAGCAGTGCTTCTATTCACTGCTGAGCTTGAGCAAAATCACCAAAAATATAAGGATGTTTGCAATCCTTAAAATGGCAACAGCAACATAGCAGTAGCTCACTTTTCCCACAAACTAACACCTATTTTATAAATGCCCATTCCCCACTCCAAACAATATTCCAAGTCCTCAATACACCGCAGACACCATTCCAGAACTTAATCCTCTTCTACACATCATTCACAGAGATGTCTCCTATCTTCAGCTTCCATTTCTGTTTTCCTCAAAAGCTGATGAATGAAAATTCTCTTCCCTGTACTGAGGTGGAGTTTGTTTGTTGTTGTTGCCAAATGAAAGCAATGGAGACTGACAGGCATAATTCTTACATTAAAAAAACGTTGATATGCTCATGTTTGCTATTTGCCTATTCCCTCTTTCCATTTTAATTGAAAAGTACCACTTCTTAAACATACTCACAAGATACTTAGTAGATATGGAATGGACATTATGTTTTGAAATCAGATCTAAGACAATGTTCCCTACATCATGCTATTCAAGCTGTCTTTACAACCTGCTTTGTCTATAGTCATATTTTAGCCTTCCTTTGACACAATTAGAGAGAAAGCCAGGCATAGAACAGAGGCCAGAATCACAACAGGCATTTAGCAGAGCAAGTTGGCCCTTCTGGGTATGAGGCCTCAGCTGCCTCTGCTTTGGGCCAGGCTTGATTTCCATGCTGTTGAAGCTTAATTGGTAAATGTTGACCAGATGGCCAGGATATACAACTTGAAACAACATGCTAGGCCAGAATATTGAAGGAGGAGAGGCTGCTTTAGTCAGGGTAGGGCTCAAAATCAGAATATAGTGGGAATAAATGACACACATAAGCCTCAACATCTGGAATTCCTAGTGTAGAGGACTATATGGCCTGCAACTATAATCTATCTATTTACCCATCAGTGCAGAGGAGGCAGGCTATCTGGTTTTGAGGACATATAACTGTGATCATATGCAATTGTTTCTATGCTTGATTTAAAGTGTTGATATTGATCTTTGAAAGGGTAGGGATACTCAGAAACTGTAAGCTCTCATATGAATCTGCTTTTAAGACTGACCATAGAGGCCTTGTCAAATACAGTGCAATCTCTGTCTCATCCATATAAGAAACTGGTTTTATAAGTGTTTTATTTTATTTTAAGACACTTTGTCTCAACAGAAAAGCAGCATAAATAGAATGGGTGAAGTCCAACTGCATCAGTCCACCAACAAAATTGACACTATTGCTAGAAATAGTTCTCCCTTCATCTGTAGCCCCCTCTCAGCACCCCACACATACCTCCAAAACCTGCCCCTCTGGGACCCTCCAGGAAATATTTGGTGGCACAAGGAACAGTCATGAGGGAGGGAACAAAGAACAAGTCCTGTTGCATGAGTGCAAATCCACTTGCACAACATTGGATGTTAGCCAATAAATTAAATTAAGGTAGTTATTGTGTGCTTCTGTTTTTAGCTCATGTGCTACTGTGTCTAACCAGTTGTATCTCTTTTTTATTACTCTGTCACCAGGTTACTGTAACAAAGCCTTATTTTGCATTGAACAACATTTCTGCTTTACCTTTCCAGTTTTGCCTATTATTATGAAGTTAGACATGCGTTGTGCAAAATACATTTTTTTATCAGAGGAAAAAAACTAATTAAAAGAAAACGCTAATGATAAGAATTTTAATTACTGCTCACTAAAGATGCAATTATAAGCAGATAACTTTCAATTACAGAAGCAGTGATGAAATAGAAAGAGAACGACAATTACTTTTTCTTTGGGCTGCCTGTAGACTGTTCCATTTAATATCCTGTGACCTGAGGCCAACATGGAAAAACACAGAATCTGACACAAGGATTGGGGGGAAACATGAACATACCAATCATACAGAATATTTAGATGAAGGTGGCTTCCAGAATGCTGCAGCTCTAGTGTGGAAGTATTTGGGTCCAATCAGAAGTTTAAATTTACTTCGCCAGAAGCTGGATATTATTTTGATGTGAAGCCAGTCGATCTTGTGCAAATGTTGTTGGTTTTTCCTGTATGATGGAAGACCTTCAACAGATTAGGCAGATCATGATTTTCAAGCGCTAAGGAACTTACTATTGGACAATTGTCTTCTGCAGAGAGTTACTTTGCAGGATTATTCAAATTGTACTTATGTTTTGCTGTATAGTATTGACATTTGCTTTAGCATCGCAAAGCACTTGGCAATCCACTGATCAATGGGAGTAACTGGTCATATCATTATACTCTTTATCTCTGGCTGAATTTGCTTTCTACATCTGAACTGAAGAGTGCAGATCTATAACTAACAAAAGCAGATCAGGCGCCTATAAATATTAAAGAGATACAGCATAACCTACATTATTAAGTCTATCTCTCTTTTTTTAAAAAAAGGATATATTATACTTATGAAGAAAACTGTGTGCAAAAGAAAAACAGGAAGCCACCTTCTTCCATTAGTCATTAGTGCATCTAGTTCAGGACTGGCTTTCCAGGGCTCCAGGCACTTTTCTTCCAAACTGCCTGAATACAAAAAAAATATGCCTTTAAACACATGTTCTACCACTGAGCTATGGTTCTTCTTCACAGTGTGCAAAACATTTTCTATTTTTATTTTGCTTGTGACAGAAGAGATGTTTGCTCCACTGGTAAAAGAAATCTATGTGACATACAGCTCCATTTGACAAAGAAATGATATCTGCTATACTCTACGTCTGAATTATAAAAAAAGATCACTAACTATTCCTGCAGTCTAAATTCTTTAATCCTACTAACATAAACCCTTGATATCTATTTCCATCACAATTTATGCCTTGCTGTTTTGAAAACCTGTATTGAGTATTTTTAAAAAAGAAATATTCTCCCCTTCCCTGTTTACTTAAAGTATCTCGGACAAGCCTCTTTTCCATCCTGTAATGGACAAGAAATTCCAGTCAATTCATTGATAGAATTCAAATTTTCACCTTAAAGGATGTGTTTTGGAATGGAAGCTTGAAGTTATGCTGATAAGCATGTCTGAGACCAGCTCCACAGCAATTGTAATTCTTGTAAGAATTACAAGAAAGTAAGGCTTGGGGAATGTGTGGTCCTCCAGATGCCATTGGACTTAATTTCTCATCAGCCCCAGCCAAAATTGTCAGTGGTCATAGATAAAAGGAGCTGCATTTCAACATCTAGAGATCCACAATTTCTGCAACCTTGTCATGCTCTACAGATCTACAGCCCCCTAAGAGTTTCTTGAGGAGGGTCATGGCAAAACTGGCTTAATTATCTAGTATAGTCTGGCACGATACAAGTCTGTGGCTTCAGGCATCAGTTAGGGCTTAGGACATAGGCCAATACAGTGGTACCTTGGTTTAAGAACAGCTTAGTTTATGAACAACTTGGAACAAGAATGCTCCAAACCCGGAAGTAGGTGTTTTGGTTTGTGAACTTTGCCTGGGAAGCAGAACATGTTCCGCTTCCTGTTGAGTATGTTCCATTTGTAAATTGAGTCCCCCGCTGCTATGGGAAAGCACTCCTTGGTTTAAGAACAGTTTGGTTTAAGAACGGACTTCCGGAACAGATTAAGTTTATAAACCAAGGTATCACTGTATTGAACACGGAGCATTATGACAAACCACTCATTATTTTTACTCAGCCCTTCAGATGGTGGTGGTGAATGACAAGAAATCATTCACCGAATTGACTTGAATCTTAACTTCCACTCCCAGACCAGGGATTTCCTGCTTTACACCTCTGTGTACATTTTCATATATCTGCTTCTGTGGGTTGGGATATGCTTTCAAACAGAATGGCATCTGCAGCTGCAGCAGGAAGAGAGAATTAACAAAAGTGGGGCTTGTATGAGAGGAAGTGCACACAGTGGTTTCAACTTCTGCAGCACCACCATCCGATCTAAGCTGTATATTGCAGCTCCTTAACAGAACAGTTGTATGCCAATGAGAAGAATAAAGATGCACTACAGTCTCTATAACAGCAAGTTCAGTTCCAGATAGATGAATCTTGCAACATAAAGATTCTAGGGAACAATAAGTCCCAATGAAGAATTAATTATACTTAGCACAGGGTGAATGTGACACAAAGGGCAGGTTTATCATATTCCAAGGTCTTTAAATTTAAATTTGGTCAGGGCTCAGCCTGACTCCCTTTCTCTTTTTGTATAAGAACTACAGTGGTACCTCAGGTTAAGTACTTAATTCGTTCCGGAGGTCCGTACTTAACCTGAAACTGTTCTTAACCTGAAGCACCACTTTAGCTAATGGGGCTTCCTGCTGCCACCGCGCTGCCAGAGCACAATTTCTGTTCTCATCCTGAAGCAAAGTTCTTAACCTGAAGCACTATTTCTGGGTTAGCGGAATCTGTAACCTGAAGCGTATGTAACCTGAAGCGTATGTAACCCGAGGTACCACTATAGTATGAAAGAGGCCTCCCAGGATTCTCACAGGCCCATAAAAGAACATTGTAAACAGTTGGGCCTGATGAGCATTTACTGTTCCCAACCCTAATCCTGCAGAAAGCCATCAAATTCAATTTTAATTTGATCCTGACTTGTTTTTAGGAGGTAATTTAATTATTGTTTGATTTTATACCAATGTTATATATTTGATGTTAGCCGCCCTGAGCCTGGTTTCGCCCAGGGAGGGCGGGATACAAATAAAATATTATTATTATTATTATTATTATTATTATTATTATTATCATCCCCTTCATGGATCACTGCCTTGCCGTGGCGAAGGGGCTTGAATAACTCAGAGAAGCTATGAGCTATGCCATGCAGGGCCACCCAAGATGGACAGGTCATAGTGGAGAGTTTTGACCAAACGTGATCCACCTGGAGCAGGAACTGGCAAGCCACTCCAGTATCCCTGCCAAGAAAACTCCATGGACAAAGACAACAGGCATATGAAAGTTATGACGCTGGAAGATGAGCCCCTCAGGTCGGAAGGCGTCCAACATGCTACTGAGGAAGAGCGGAGGACAAGTACAAGTAGATTCAGAGCTGATGAAGCAGCTGGGCCAAAGCCGAAAGGACGCTCAGTTGCGGATATGCCTGGAAGCGAAAGGAAAGTCCAATGCTGTAAAGAAAAATATTGCATAGGAACCTGGAATGTAAGAACCTTGAACCTGGGTAAGTTGGATGTGGTCAAAAATGAGATGGCAAGAATAAATATTGACATCCTGGGCATCAGTGAACTAAAATGGATGGGAATGGGCGAATTCAGTTCGGATGACCATCATATCTACTACTGTGGGCAAGAATCCCGTAAAAGAAATGGAGTGGCCCTCATAGTCAACAAAAGAGTGGCGAAAGCTGTACAGGGATGCAATCTCAAAAATGATAGAATGATCTCGATACGAATCCAAGGCAGACCTTTTAACATCACAGTAATCCAAGTTTATGCACCAACCACTGGTGCTGAAGAAACTGAAATTGAGCAATTCTATGAAGACTTACAACACCTTATAGAAATGACACAAAAGAAGGGTGTTCTTCTCATTATAGGGGATTGGAATGCTAAAGTAGGGAGTCAAGAGGTAAAAGGAACAACTGGCAAGTTTGGCCTTGGAGTTCAAAAAGAAGCAGGGCAAAGGCTAATAGAGTTCTGCCAATAGAACAAGCTGGTCATCACAAACACTCTTTTCCAACAACACAAGAGACGACTCTACACATGGACATCACCAGATGGGCAGCATCAAAATCAGATTGATTATATTCTCTGCAGCCAAAGATGGAGAAGCTCTATACAGTCAGTAAAAACAAGACCTGGAGCTGACTGTGGCTCAGATCATCAGCTTCTTATAGCAAAATTCAAGCTTAAACTGAAGAAAGTAGGAAAAACCACTGGGCCGGTAAGATACAATCTAAGTCAAATCCCTTATGAATACACAGTGGAAGTGAGGAACAGGTTTAAGGATTTAGATTTGGTGGACAGAGTGCCTGAAGAACTATGGATGGAGGCTCGTAACATTATACAGGAGGCAGCAACTAAAACCATCCCAACGTAAAGGAAATTCAAGAAAGCAAAGTGGCTGTCCAACGAGGCCTTACAAATAGCGGGGGAGAGAAGGCAAGCAAAATGCGAGGGAGACAGTGAAAGATACAGGAAATTGAATGCAGATTTCCAAAAAATAGCAAGGAGAGACAAGAAGGCCTTCTTAAACGAGCAATGCAAAGAAATAGAGGAAAACAATAGAATGGGAAAAACCAGAGATCTGTTCAAGAAAATTGGAGATATGAAAGGAACATTTCGTACAAAGATTACCATAATAAAAGATAAAAGTGGAAAGGACCTAACAGAAGCAGAAGACATCAAGAAGAGGTGGCAAGAATACACAGAGGAACTATACCAGAAAGAAATGGATGTCTCGTGTACCCCAGGTAGTGTGGTTGCTGACCTTGAGCCAGACATCCTGGAGAGTGAAGTCAAATGGGTCTTAGAAAGCACTGCTAATAACAAGGCCAGTGGAAGTGATGATATTCCAGCTGAACTATTTAAAATTTTAAAAGATGATGCTGTTAAGGTGCTACACTCAATATGCCAGCAAATTTGGAAAACTCAGCAGTGGCCAGAGGATTGGAGAAGATCAGTCTACATCCCAATCCCCAAGAAGGGCAGTGTCAAAGAATGCTCTAACTACCGCACAATTGCACTCATTTCACACGCTAGCAAGGTTATGCTTAAAATTCTACAAGGCAGGCTTAAGCAGTATGTGGACCGAGAACTCCCAGAAGTGCAAGCTGGATTTCGAAGGGGCAGAGGAACCAGAGACCAAATTGCAAACATGCGCTGGATTATGGAGAAAGCTAGAGAGTTCCAGAAAGACATCTACTTCTGCTTCATTGACTATGCAAAAGCCTTTGACTGTGTCGACCACAGCAAACTATGGCAAGTTCTTAAAGAAATGGGAGTGCCTAATCACCTCATCTGTCTCCTGAGAAATCTCTATGTGGGACAAGAAGCGACAGTTAAAACTGGATATGGAAGAACTGATTGGTTCAAAACTGGGAAAGGAGTACGGCAAGGCTGTATATTGTCTCCCTGCTTATTTAACTTATATGCAGAATTCATCATGCGAAAGGTTGGGCTGGATGAATCCCAAGCCGGAATTAAGATCGCCGGAAGAAATATCAACAACCTCAGATATGCAGATGATACAACCTTGATGGCAGAAAGTGAAGAGGAATCAAAGAACCTTTTAATGAGGGTGAAAGAGGAGAGCGCAAAATATGGTCCGAAGCTCAACATCAAAAAAACGAAGATCATGGCCACTGGGCCCACCACCTCCTGGCAAATAGAAGGGGAAGAAATGGAGGCAGTGAGAGATTTTACTTTCTTGGGCTCCATGATCACTGCAGATGGTGACAGCAGTCACGAAATTAAAAGACGCCTGCTCCTTGGGAGAAAGGCGATGGCAAACCTAGACAGCATCTTAAAAAGCAGAGACATCACCTTGCCAACAAAGGTCCGTATAGTTAAAGCCATGGTTTTCCCAGTAGTGATGTATGGAAGTGAGAGCTGGACCATAAAGAAGGCTGACCGCCGAAGAATTGATGCTTTTGAATTGTGGTGCTGGAGGAAACTCTTGAGAGTCCCATGGACTGCAAGAAGATCAAATGCATCCATTCTTAAGGAAATCAGCCCTGAGTGGTCACTGGAAGGACAGATCATGAAGCTGAGGCTCCAATACTTTGGCCACCTCATGAGAATAAAAGACTCCCTGGAAAAGACCCTGATGTTGGGAAAGATTGAGGGCACAAGGAGAAGGGGACGACAGAGGACGAGATGGTTGGACAGTGTTCTCGAAGCCACAAACATGAGTTTGACCAAACTGTGGGAGGCAGTGGAAGATAGGAGTGCCTGGCGTGCTCTGGTCCATGGGGTCACGAAGAGTCAGACACGACTAAACGACTAAACAACATTATTATTATTATTATTATTATTATTATTATTATTATACTTCCATATCGCCTGAAAGAATGATTTTGTAAAAACATATTAGTTTTCTGTATCAAAGATGACTCTACCTCACTTGGCAGAAGTTTTATTTACCTTCTCAAAGTTGATATATATATTTTTAAAGGATCTAATTTTAAATACATTTCACTGTGAATTTTTTGATTCCATTTTAGTAAGTTAAAAAATCCTATTGGTTATATTGTAGTTCAGGAGGATTGGAACAGAGGGCAAAGGGGAAGGATAACCCATGGAGGAATAAAGGAAGAGAACAGGAAAAACCCACTCATCCCTAATGCAATAATGAGGACTTAACACCCAATACTGTAATAGAAATCTATTTATTCTATTTTACTGCTTCTCGATGTGTGTGTTTATTTGCTGCAAAGCATATATTATTATTTGTAACATATATGAAACAAAAGTATCACAACTTCTAAACAAAAGGAAATAAATTTCCCAGCACAGTCAGGAGTAATATTGCATTTGTAGGTCCTTTATACTTAAAAGTTTCAAACAGCAACTAGAACAGACACACAAGTTCTGTGGCCAGTGCGTAGAATTTGTCCTTTAAAACATTGGAATTTCCATTGGCAAAGTGCACTTCGAACTGATCTACAAATAACTACCATGTGAAAGCAAATGGATATAACTGAATGGCAATTGTAGATCTGAGGCGTTGATTGACTTTTTTAAAACCTCCAATCAACAACTATAAAACATTTTTATAAATATATAGACTGACCACAGTGGTTTCCTCGAAACTTGATTACTGTAACATGCTTTATGTGCGCCTGCCTTTGTATCTGGTCCGGAAGCTGCAAGTAGAACAGATTCTGTTTGTTTTACAAATGAGCTATTTATTGGACTTACGCTTATCGATTTGTGTGTGTGTGTGTGTGTGTGTGTGTGTGTGTGTGTGAATTCCTGCATATTTTTCACTATTATTAATTTCATTGTTCCCTTCCCCCAGAATGAAATAGTCAATGAAGAGCAGGTTAGAAATACTCAGAAATAATAATAAAAAAGTAGTAGGGGAGAACACAAACCATTTCAAGGCAGCATTCATGTGCATTTCTCTATGAAATAAAATTCCTAAACATTGCGAGAGTACACTTTCCCCTCATAATTCCGTGAATCCTTCGAGCAACACACACATACACCTGCTTGCTTTCAAGTGTTCTCTCTCTGGGCATGAAGCACATTGAGTTATTTCAAAGAGCTCATACCCAGATACAGATAAGAGGCATTTAGTTTTTACATCTGAGCAGCTCTTGTCAGGCCTTAGCATACATCTTGTATACAATTGCTTTGCTGCCCTCTTTGTAAACAAAGGGACTAAAGTAAGTCACATGCATCTGTAGAGGATGAGGGCACAGCACACAAATGGGATAGAAGGGGATTCTGGCTTACACTGGGAAATGTTTCCAGTGTGTGAAAAGAAAATTCAATACGAAAAATGTGCAGAAGGCTTCAGTAATAAAAGCAACTGAACCAGATGCAATAGGCAGACATTACTGGCAGTACTTTCAACTCCCCCCCCCCCCCGCCCTGCTTTTCTTCATATTATCATGTTAACCTTGAACCCATCTTTTCACTTAGCCTTCTATAGAATTGCCCACTCAAAACAAATGTTCACAAAAGAGATATAAAGGAAATGGGGTCTGAATGCTTTAATTGAAAAATATTTTCTTCCATGAAAAACATGTAGAAAAGTACCTAGGGAAATAAATGGAATCTTCTGCAGGTTTTACATTCTTGTTTTTTTTTTATAAAGGGGGAGTGGAAAAAACCGCAGAGAGTAGAAAATAAAATAGCTGTAAAAATTCCAAGTTGACTATTATAGTAAACCCATCAATAGTGTATACTGTATTTATAGTATCATTTCTTTATTAATGCAGAAAAATAGCAAAGGAATTATTACAGTTCATGTTAATGTCATTTTATCTATTCTGAAAGTCTTCAGCTATTTGACTTTTTCCAAGTATGGGCAACCCCAATAACCAACACACAGTCTCTCTCTCTCTCTCTCTCTCTCTCTCTCTCTCTCTCTCTCACACACACACACACACACACACAAGTTCTAAATGAAAGCTGGAAATAAGATTGGCCCTGAAGAGTTCACCATGTGCCCTTATTGCCAATCCCATACTTCCTTTTCCCCAATGAAGGAAGAAAAAGAAGACTACTAACAAGAAGAGTGGGCAATTGATGAGCCCTTTTAACTGGGGTAGGAAACCTCAGGCCCAGGGCCCTAATTCAGTACTCTAGCTCCCTCTGCCTGGTCCTTGGGACTTTCCCTAGGCCACCCCACTTCCCAGGACACATCCCTGAGCTGTCCTGCTCTCCTGGAATGTGCTCTTGAAGCAATTATGCCTCTTCCTTGCCTGGATGGAGAGAGATGTGTGCCCGGTTTCTGCATGGCTGGAATATAGCCTGTTGTGCAAGGCTAAGAGTCACATCCATTGCTTCACCCACTTTTGACTTTTGCTCCACCCACTACTGGCATGCAGCTGCCAGAAGGTTCCACATAAGGGATTGTGGCCTCCCAATCATAATTCTTATGGCCTGTATGGTCTTGAGTATGTTCACTACTGGCAGTCTTCCTCCCCCATGCCCTGAAGGATGCTATGCGCATTCTGGAGGGAAGTTGTAGCCTGTAAGAGGTGCTAAAAATTGTGTGTGTGTGTGTGTGTGTGTGTGTGTGTGTAGGATAAGGGCTGATGCACTCCTGCGACAGCTAACAGTAATCCCTACAAATCTTTTAAAGAATTTTACATGCACACTGACACACCCCTCACTCTCAGGAAGAGAAATGTTGAGGGCAATTCCTCAACACACAATCAACTCCACCAGGTTCCTATCAGGTAGCAGGCAGGCTGCCTGAGGCTGGATACATGCCCAGTGCTTTAGCCAAACCTAATATTTCCTGTAATCAATAAAGCTGTGGCCTAATTCAACCCAATACTAATCTCCTGTGTCCATTTTTGTGGGCTCCCTTCTTTCTGCCATGGCCATTATGTGCCTGTGCCAGCAACTGTTTATTCATTGTCCTTTAGTTATAAGTTGCAGTTAGTAATAACGCTACACACAAATTATTTAAAGGCTTTTTAACACAAGGTCCAGGGCAAAGTGCAAAAGTGTGCATTTTGTTTAAGTAAATGTTATGGTGTTAAAAGACCCATGCTTAATTAGAAAAGACAGCTACTTAGTGATTAATACATTTAAAGACTAGCCACATAGCTTGATGGATTTTTCTCACAGCAAATCAGCCTTTGGAGTCTGGTAAATTTTCAAAATGTTACAGCTTTGAAAATTTAAAGTGAAACTGGAGCTTGGAAGCAGCAGTGGGAATTATGAGCAAACTGAAAGGCATTTCTATAAAATGTGCCAGAGATCTTTCTGCATTTACAAGGCAAAAATAATTTTGTTATCTTTCAAAGCATCTTGGAAGCCGCATTCAGATGCAAGAAGGCCCTACAGCAAAGCAAAACAAGCCAGGGTGAAGTGGCACTATAAAGAGAGCTTACAGAACCCCAACTTCCTCTGACTACTTTCCTTTAGGTAAAAAAAGCAAACATTGTTTGTTTTACACATAAGACTGGGCCTGCCATGAAACAAGATGAAGCCACCTGCTTCTGGAAGCAACATGAAGGAGAAATAGATGAAGGCAGGAACTGATGTCTCAATGGTGCAGAAAGTATCAGGCCCCAGTGGAGGGCAGTAAGATGTCATGGGCTGGCACTGTTTGACTCTCACCAGTTTTGCAGTTGCTACAGTGTTCTCTCTTTCTTTCAATGGGTTTAAGGCCATAGCTCTGTGATAGAATACCAGTTTTCTATGTAGAAGTGCCCAGTTTCAGTCCCTCATGTCTCTGGCTAGGGCAAGGCATCCCAGCCAGAATTCCTGGAGAGGTATTCAGTTAGTATGGACAATGCAGAGTTAGATGGGCCAAGGGTCCCATTCAGAATAAGGCAGTTTCCAATGTTCCTAATGCATTGTATTGAGACGGAATGTTCCACTTTGAATCACCCTGAATTCACTGTCGTTTTCCTAGTGCTTTTCTAGATTATACACTCATACAATCCTAAACATGTTTACCAAAAAGGTATGTCCCACTAAGTTGAATGGGGTTTACTTCCAAGTAAAGTGTGAACAGCACTGGAGTCTTAAATCACACATTATTTATTATTATCAAAGCATGATCCGGGCCAACTCAAGATGTTTCGTGGCCTAAGATGAAGGACAAGGACTGGACTGGGTTGGAAGTTGAATCTAATTTCAATACTGGCAGTGGGATAGTGTCTTCCACTGTACCCAAGTGCAGTAGGCTGGCTATGGAGGTAGGCTTGTTATGCCCTCCAACAGAAGGGTACAGCAAGAAGGCTCTCAAAGGCGGTGAGAGGGCTTTCTCCTTTGCCCTCACATTAGTTGCTGCAGTTTCGCTGCAGCCTGGGATAGTTGCCCCATTTTGCCTAATTGTAGTGTTGGCCCTGACAATTATGAAAAAGTGAAGTTCTTATCTTCATGCTTTTATTTTATTGTGATAGTAAAAGTGTAATGCTCCTCAGAAGCTGGCACTTTTGCTTCAAATTCTGCTTTAACCAAAATATGGTGACAATCTATGGATGTGCAGATTCCACCCATTATTTACCCCTGAAATTTCACTAGATTTATCATATCTTATTTGGTTTCCATTTTGCCTGAGAAGAAAGCCATACATTTGCAAACATTAAGCAAATTAAACCTTTCCCGGTGATGTATTTCCATGAGATGATTTGCTTAATTTCTAAGTTTAAGAAAGCTGTCAAAAGCACCAATAAAATATGTCTGGAAATCCTAAACATATCTATCACAGATGGAGTAGTAAATAGCCACTGATGTATGAAAAAGCCTAGCTATGTTGAAGAAGGAAAAGCAAAACAATCACATCTGAAAAAAATAAAGCATATTTAAAGGTTTTTTTTAAAACAAAGCCCCATAGCTCTGAAGATCAGATTTTATTATAATAAAACACTATAAACCAAGAAGATGGACTTTCTTTTAAATCAGCTTATTTCTATTCATATTTCTTTTCCTTGACCAATTCATGGCGGCCTTTTCTTTTCTTTTCTTTTCTTTTTTGAATTTCACGAGGTTTTCCAGGAATTGAAGGGGGGTACACATACACCCACCCACCCCACATTCACTGAAAATAATAAAAACAAAAGAGGGAGATGGCAGGAATGAAACACCAACTAACTTTGCATTAGCACAGACTTGCCAGGGTGACTGGAGGGCATACATATCTCCAAAATCCACCCTTGTTTTTTTTGCTCTATCTGGTATTTCTATCCTCCTTGGGATTTAAAACAATTTGAAGTGTAAATTATTTAATTTGGCCTTTTCAAAATAGGGAGCTCCTGATTTTAGAGCTTCTTGGATTAGTAATAGAAGCTGGTGCACTGGAAAGCTTCTTTGAAAGAAATCTGAAACAAGGTAGCTGGCAGGTAAGTTTGCACTGCAAGGGCTTCTGACAGCTTGTCAAAGTCCCACTTTTCTCACATTCAATCAACTTCTGTCTTCTGAAGAAAAGCACAAAATAATATGTCAAAATGACAACCACTGAAACCTAGCACAGCAACAACAGCCTTCCAGACCCATTGCCTCTGGAAGGATATCACTGTAAGGTTGTGTAAATGATATGTGCTTAAGAGAGGCATAATTTCCCTGGTCAAATAGGAGCACAATTAGAGTCCAATTAAGACTTCAGGTGTTGCTATTAACTGCCTGTGTCTGATGGCCACCGAAGCTCTGGAAAGAGGAACAGAACAATGCTTCAAAGAGTTTGTGCACCTTGCGATTTATCGCTAATGATTTCCCACAATTAATTTGCCACCACATTGACTGCAATTAATTTGAAAACAAGCTCAGCAGAGACAATGCTGTAATTACATGGGATTTTAGACTAGTAAGTTGGGTCAATATAGCCATGATTATCAAAGGAGATGGAAAAACAAATGAAATTGTTTATTTGCTTAAAGTCTTAATTGATAATGTCATCATTGTCAATTCTGCACCCTTTGTCAGAAGTCTGTATGCATCATTATCGCTTCAGGGGAGGGGTGAACATGCAAATGCTTGAAAGCAACTCTTGTTGATTATGGTTTGTTCATGAGTAGCTCTAGATAGATCATATTCAACTGTATATTTTAAAGCTGCTGTGATACTTGCAGCCATCAGAAAGCTGAGCAATTTAGACAGAGATAATAAAGGATATCCTTCCAAGGGAAATCTATTCAAATAAATTTGGATTGGTTTCTTATTTTTCTTAAAGGAGAAAAATATGAAAAATGAAATTGGCAAAACTCCTGCCCCCCTATTTTTTTTCTAGATGTCAGAAAAAGCTTCATTTGCTTAACTGCTGGGTATTTGGACTGTTGTTAAAGACACAGGAGCAGGGTGGCTATGGAGGCGGGAGCCAGCAATGGTAATACCAGTTAGGGTTGCCTAGCTGAACCTTCAAAAATTGCAGTGTACTAGCAGCTTCTTTGGTGAGGTGATCTAGTGTCCTGCTCCCTCCCTCCCTGCACTTTATATAGCAAGCAGAAGGGGAGGAAGGATAAGCAAAGTGTTTGATGAAGAAACAGGGAAGGAGAATCTGTGGCTCTATCACCTCCCACATGTCAGCTGGGGGAGCAACACAGTTGTTGTCTTAGTGCATCTTTGGCCTTTGAGATGTTACTGAACTACAACTCCCATTAGAACGTTCCCATTAGAACGCCTCTGTGAGCTGTTGGGCAAGAAAGGCAGTGCAGGTAAATTCCCTGCACCAACTGGTTCATTTCTAAGGTGGTCTGAGAGAGTGGGAAGGGCTTAATCACACACAGGAGGCAGGTGGGGCTGCTAAGGGGCAAGGGTGGCCTTAGTTCTTGAAATGTGTTGCTGACTACGTTTTATTTCGGTAGGTGCCTATATCTGGAGGTAGCGGTCCAAGGTACTTATCTGCAGCCACAGCATGGTGTTTTGAGTCAGTCAGAGGGCTGCTGCTTCCAAGTTTGGGGTTGATCCAGTTGGCATCAGTTTAGTGGTTGGGCCGCCAAGGCATGCATTGGAACCAGTTGCTCCCTTTGCTGTTCCGGGAGGCTGCAAAGCCTGAGCCTTCCCAGGTGCTGGTGGTCCACCTGGGTAGCAATGATCCGAGTCTGCTGAAAGGAAAGGCTCTGAGCCTGTAAGTCATGTTGGATTTTCAGGTTATCCAGCAACATTGGCCAGTAGTTACATTAGTTTGGTCCGAAATACTGCCTAGAAGAGTATGGCAGGTTTCTTGGGATCCAAGGGGAATAAATGGTACAAGGAGAAAAGTCAACAGGGAAGTTCAGCTTGCAGTTCAGGGCCTAGGAGGTCAAGTAATCCGCCATGAAGGTATCGTGGCGGATGGGGTTGAACTGTATAAGCCAGATGGAGTCCATGTAACGGATGCTGAAAATAACATCTTTCTATCCAACCTGCAGAGGGGGCTGCAACAGTGCCTCTCAGGGATGGGGAAAGGGGACTAAATAGAGATTTGTCCCCTTTCAGTGGCAGTTTAGGTGTGGGAAAAGAAATAGTTTGGTTTAGCCTGGTGACGCCCTTTGGGTACCTTTCAGGTGATGGGCCGGCCCCGAGGCTCACTTCTCAGACTCTGCGGTTCAGAGGGTGTTATAGGGGCCTCCTTTGAGGCCAAACTCCCTCATCCACCTGGGGTTCTGCAGTCCCGGGGCTGGTGACAAGCTAAGACCTCCCTTCTCACCTTCAGGGTGTGGCCTGGCAATCTGGGCAGGCTAAGAAGCCATGCCCTAATTCTTTAGGCAAGGGTGGGTCACCCAATGGCTACAGTTATACAGTTAAGTTAGTTCTTGCCCCATAGTTAGTTCCTGCCCCATAGTCCTGGCCCTTTGCTGATTTCAATTTAAGGTCTAAAAATCAGTTCAACCCCTTCTAATGTGTCTGCCTCTTTATTTGCCTATTGGGGCACAATCCCTGGCTATTGGCCATGTTGGCAGCTGTACTTCAGTAGCATTTGGAGGTCCACAAGTTCCCCTCACCTAGCTTAGCATGGTGTGAGAACCAGGCTAGTAATTAACTTTTAAATGAAAAAACAACACCTCCAGGTTGCAATACGGTAACCGCAATGTCAGTAGAATACTAAGTATAATTATCCAAGAGAAACATGCCCTTCCCTATAGTAGAACATACACATGATTAAAATTTGAAAGCTGGTTGCTTGCTGTAGCCATTAAAAATAACTTGGCACAGGGTACCACTAGAAAACAGCAGGGTGGCCCTGACAATGGGGTAACCCCTCAGTGTGGGAATGAACAACCCTGTTTCCCAGTATTTTGGCATGATGCTATGAGAAGCCCAACTCAACAAGAAAACACTTTAAGAGATGACTTGCTTCCTGTCATTGATCCAACACTGCTTTCTGGGCACTAGTCCAAGAGAGACCTGGGTGAGACTGAGAGCAGAGTCATTTTCAAAACCTCATTTACACGCTTTTAATATTTCAAATTAATGATGATGGCATACTGTTTGGTGGCTCAAATCAAACCACATACATGCATTTGTAGAACAAAAAAAATGCTTTAGGTGGCTTATTATCTTCCAAACAGGCCTCGGCTTCATTTGCCTTCATCTGAACCTGCTATAACTGCTGCTTGAAAGGCAATAAGAGCCCTTGTGCTTGGGCATTCACAAGAACCCTCCCTGATTTCTGAATTATATAGCATATCAAAGCTTTTAGAGCTCAGCTTTCTAAAATAAGAAATGCATTTTTCTGCTACCAAAGAAGTTGATTGGACGTAATGCTTAACAAGTGCTTTCTAGGAACTCATGCCTCCCCCCCCCCCATTTTTTCTTCTAGATTGACTATAATATACACCTCAGTGCCTGTGAGTGCAGTGGCAACCATGAGGACTTTCTCTGGTATCCACAAAGCCTCTGAGTCCTTCTACTCATTGTCCCTCTTTTCATGAGGTGCCAAGGGGTTTTACGTTTTTCCTGCGTTGAGAAGTATATAGAGCTGAAGAGGAGGTCTAAGAGAACAACACTCCTTCCCACTTCCTCTTTCAGTTCTATATGCTTTTCAAGGAAAAGATCAGTACCCATTCTGGCTTAAAAAGCACAAGGGACAAAAGAGAATGTGGGAAGAGTGAAAGGAGGTAAGGTGGGAAGGAAAGGGCAGGGATATGGGAGACCAAAGACAGGATAATGAAGTGGCAGGAGGCAGAGGCAGAATGGCAGAAGTCAGGGATGAGAAAATGGAGTGGCAAAGAGAAAGCATTCATACATGTGCTTGTGCACACACACATTCTATCAATTAAAAATGGGCCCACTTGCAATTTCCACAGCTTCCCCCAACTCCCATTTTTAGTTATGATGACAAATAGCCACTAAAAGTTCTGTCCTTTATGGATTTGTACAATCCTACTGCCTTGCAGCTAGTTAGACTATTTGGTTCATCTACCCCTGGTTGTCTACAGTGGCTCTCCAGAGATTCTAGCAGGATTTTCTTGTAATCCCAACTGGAGATGGCTGGGATTGAAATGGGGGTCTATACAGTGTGGGGATGCAATAGAAAAATAGCACCCTTGTGCAAGATTGTGCAAGAGGAAGCATCTGCTGACTTGTTCCCCTCACTCGCCTGGGTCACTGTCGCGCTGCCTAACCACAAAGCTTACGCGGCTGTCATGCTGTCTGGAGTTATGTCCTGGTAGAGAATAGTTATTCTAAGAAATACAAACCCTAGCTGTTTTCCACCCGAGTGCTACACGTGTATATGCAACATGATGTAATGTGCGCAAGGCTAATAAACATGCAAGGCTGCTGGGAGAGAGAGCTCACTCCTTGCTTAAACCTTCACCCATGACTCCTCGTCATTTTCCTCCGCACCTGGTGGGCTGGTTCCCCGACAATACAGTATGTTGTTGTTGATCATTTTTTAAAACCACCATGAGGTCCCAGGACTGTGCTCTGTTACTGAGCTATGGACCTCCTCCATCTTAGCTGGTAGTCATCATAGCACCTTCAAGTTAACTTTGTTCTGCATGAAGTAATACTTTACTTTTGGTCTTGAACTTTCTATCATTTTCATTGGATGAGTCCAAACCTCTAGTGTTCTGAAAGTATGAAAGTAATTTATCTTGAGCTCTTTCTACACAAACCTATATTTTTATATTTAAAAAATTCACCACATCCTGTCAGTTGGCTTCTTTTAAACTAAAAATATACTGTCTTTATCACAATGTACAAAAATTCTTGAAAGATTTCTTATGCTATAAAGCAAAGGTGGACAGGTTGTATACAAATTGACAAAAATAGATAAATGAAGGCTAAATAGTCGCCTAAGATAGTCAGAGGTAGGGCAGGCTTTAGCTGAGAAATAACAGCTTAGTTTTTTGGATAGTTAGGCTCTTCAATGGGTTTCTGAAGTCATTTGGCACAACTGTCCTGGAAATATGCATTTCTCAAAATTTTACAGTTGACCTGTAGGGATGGACAAATATATCAACTTTGGCTTCAATCAGTTTCTTGTTTTTCTTCCTTTAATCAAACTTCATAATTATAGTAAAAAATCTACTATAATCTGGTTCTCCCTTTCCTGACATCTATAATGACAATCCTGACACTTGTGTGGCCTAAATGGGGGGGGGGGAATATTAAGAGTAAATAATAACTTTTCTCCAGAACTAAGTTTTCTGAATGTGAGCATGGAGTTAAAAACTATCGAGTGCAGAACCATTTCCTCAGGAGCTTCAAATGTTATTCTGTATTGTTATTAATGATAGATAAATCCCTTGAGGTTTGGGCTCAGAGCTATGTATCACTTTCTTAGTTCTTTGATATAGTTCAAGACTACTGGAAGTTCTTTCACAGAAGTTACAAAGTTATTAGACTCAGAAACTTGGAGACTCCCATTTGAAATCTTTATTTATTTGGGTAACTCTACAGATGTTCAATTTTGGCACAACTTGGGAACCTACACATAATTGCAAAGGAATACTATTTTGTAAGAAAACCAACACACTTGAAAGATGCTCTGTGAAGATGGCTTTGCTATCCTGACTCAGGGGAAGGGCTGATGCTCAGTGGCAGGTATGTTAACTAAAGAGGTAGTCCCACTGAGTTGAATGGGGGTTTACTTCCAAGTTAGCATGACTAGTACTAAATATAGTCATGCTAAAAAACTGGTATCCCCACTATGGAAGGACGTGTGGATCCAGAATTGGCCTCCGGAGTCACTTACGGACTCACTGTTAAAACCGTGTTCATGGAAGACAATCTTACTCGGCTACAAGTGATCGCCAAAGAAGAAGACTAAATCTTAAATCATACATTATTTCTTCCTTCATCAAAACATGATCTGGGCCAGCTCAAGACATTGTGTGGCCTGAGGTGAACACGGACAAAGTGGCACCTCCTTTACATACTGGCAGAGGGATAATGTTTTCCACTGCACCTGAGTGCAGCAGACTAGCTCTGGAAGTAGGCTTGTTATGTTATACAACAGAAGGGTATCGCAAGAAGGCTCTTGAAGGCTGCCCCGCTGCCAGTGAGTCTGCAACAGACCTGAGCTAACTGGATTTTTGATATTTCTAGTTAACTGAAAAGCTGTGCTGGAAAACTGGTAGGAGAAAGTTGTTTGTTACTTTCCAACTTTCTATGACACTCACTCGAGGTGAATGATGTGGTTTCTTTTTTCATGGATATGCCTGACAGCACTATAAAATAAACACGCATGTTAACAAGGATGCAAAAGGTCCAGATTCTGGTGCTTTGGTATGAACACAGATTTAAGACCAGTATGGCTTGGAGAGAGGGGCAGGGGGAGAGAAAGGAAAGATATGAAACTAAAAGTAATTTCTCGTAAAAATGGAAGTGCCGCTGCTGGATTTTGCCTGTTGGGATTTCAAGTGTGCTCTGATTTCTATACCTTAAACTATGAAATATGCGCCATGCACATGGATCCACACTGCTAAGCTTTGCATGAGAAGAATACACTGGGAACATATTAATGTATAGAAAATCAAAAGTAGACATGTAATATGCAGAAACACATATTGCCCATCACGTAACTAAACTCACAAGAGCAGTTTGGAATTTGCAAGCCCAGGTGTCAGGGGTTCAGGGACAGAGGCACAGGGTAGGCAGGAGATGGAGAGCGATGGGGATGAATCCCAGGACAGCGAGGAAGAGGATGACAATGACTCAAGAGATTCCATGAGTCTTTCCAGCGAATCAGAGGATTCCCAGAAGGGGGCGCCGGTGGTCAAGGCCAGGGGAGCCCCAGGGGGGACGTGTCAGGAGCAGGGGGCCAGCAGGGGATCCCAAAGTGGCAGCTGGGCGTCAGGACCAGCCTCCCCGCCAGAGTGCAGCGAGGGGAGTGGAGGTTCCAGTGTATCAGGAGAAGCAGCTCCGGCAGCAGAGAAGGGAGGGAGGTCGGAGCAAGCCACCCTCCCGGAAGGGGAGGGGAGTAGTGAAGGGAGTAGTGTAACTGTCAAAAGGAAGGTTAGAGGTTGGGCGCGCGCGCCAAGTTCAAATGTAGAGGCGCGCGGAAGTACAGGGAGCCCAGAGGAGGAGGGGCCAGGTCCCAAAGCCCGCAGGAGGGGGGAAGAGCAATCTGGAGATTCCGCCTCAGGGGAATCCAGGAGGGGCGAAACCCCAGGGGGCAGGAAGACCCTGCGGAAAAGGAAAGAGAGAAAGAGGTGGAGCAGCGCAAGCTTCTTAAACTGGTGCAGGGGAGGGACTGACTCAGAGGGGACTTCAACGGTCTAAGCGTACAGACGTGGGGCTGCGCGCCTCGGATATGAAGCAAACAATGAACTGCAATAAACACTTTTGTATATAAGAAGAGATTGGCGTTGGTCTTTTGTGAGCTGAGACCTGAGGCAGCCTTGACACCAGGCTTAGGTTTTGGTTTCACATTTTTAAAGAACTCTATATTCCTGAGCACAGTCAATTTTTCTTATCTCAGAAAGAACAAAATTAAGTTAGGATTGGAACCCAGTATGTTGATGGGATGAGTGTAGGAGGGAGTGGAATGATTTTTTGGTTAGGAGACAGTGCTCATGTGTAGACACACACACACACACACATTTATGATTTTAAGAATTTCAGGTCTTTTCTCGACATATGGTCCTGATTCCTGTCTGTGCTTCAGGAAGGTAGAAAAAAAGAAAATCTCTATAAAGAAAAGCAATATAAGTAGGCTGACTTTTGCTGCTGAAGTGCTTACTATATCATTTGAAACTTTTACAACAAACTGGGACAAATATAATGTCCACTCCATAACAGACATACAGTCATTGTTAACCTTAGAAAATCTCACACCAAGCAACTTAAAAGTGTTCAGCCACCATAGAATTTAATTTACACCTCAAATATGGGAGCAAGATACATATCTATAAAAATAGACCTTTCTGTTCAGAGTAGCAGATTGACTGACCCTTATGATTTGTGAAGAAAAGAAATCCCTCTCTTTCATTCTCTTTTATATATGGGAGACATTTGATGTGATACTGCCCAGACTTCCTATTTTATCCAGGGGCAAATTTACTTTGGTATATCTTAATGCGTCTGGATCCCTAATAACTTTTTTCTTTTTCTTTTTAGTATTGGCTATAATGAGTAACTTTTCATCTTTGCAGCTCAGTAAACACACTCTTGTAGCAGGAAGGCTATGCTCTAATGATACCTAAGATCCATGATCAGAGATTTGTCCTGCTATCAGCAAGCAAATCACATTTGAGGGAGAAACATTTTTCAATTGCTAACTTACACTTTTAAGTTTCAAGGCACTGATTCTTGTATAGAAAGCTCACATTTTTGCATGACCCAGCTGGAGAGTCAAGATGATCTTTGGCCTCTGTTGGCAAGATCATCATTTCCTCACAACATAAAAGGGGGATGGGAGAGCAGAAGTGAGAAGAATTGTTTTCTCAGAATAAAAACATCTTCCCCAGCATCCCAATACCTTATAGTACATATCTACTTTCCCTCATTTAATTGTTCACCCATGTGCTCACTTATGCTACAATTACTTTCTAAGGTTTAGGTGCCAAATTCAGATAATTGTTGTTAACCGTTGAAATTATTTCAATAAGAAAGAAGAAGCAGAGAAACCTCCTCATGTCAAGGCTTCATAATTTTGCTGTGTGGTCAAAATAAGAAAGTGGGAAAGTTAAACCCTTTGCAGTTGGCTTGCCAGCTGCACATGTCGCATGAATGAAAGACCTAGGTGCAGCTTACAAATTCCAGTCTACTAGTACACACACCTGTCTACTACATCGAACCAATTTTATTTAGAATAAAAGGTATGCTAATTTAGGGTTGGTGGTGCTCTTCCAGTCCCCTCATTACTACCAGCACATGTCTGATGCAGATGACAGAGTTAAAGAGCAAAAGCAGAGATTCCTGCTCAGTAATGTAAGATCCAATATGCTGAACTATCAATTTATTTTTGATGGAGGGATTATGGGGGGATGGCTGAGAGAGGGCAGAACTTCAGGTTTCTGGAAGAGGAAATGACAGACAACAGTGAAGTAGAGCATATCCCAGGAATAATGCCATATTGAAGGACTCAAAACCTCTGCCCTTAACACCTTAACACTAAGGAGCCTATGCTTCTACAGCACATATGCCTGCAATCCTCATTGGCTTCAATAGCACTTAGTTCTGAATAGGCATAGTTGCAATTACACTATTATATAGAATGTATGTCCCCGGGAAGGATCTTATCCATATACAGTGGAACCTTGGATCTCGAACTTCATCTGTTCCAGGAGTCTGTTTGACTCCCAAAACAGTTTGAAAACCAAGGCATGGCTTCCGATTGGCTGCAGGAGCTTCCTGCAGTCAAGTGGAAGCTATGTCAGATGTCCGGCTTCCAAAAAAAAAGTTCACAAACCGGAACACTCACTTCCTGTTTGCGGCGTTGGGAGCCGATTTGGTGGGGAGTCAAGCCGTTTGAAAACCAAGGTACCACTGTAATCATTCCACCTAAACCAGATCACATTTAAACACACTTTCCAAGTGCCCATTCATGTGTAATAATAGTGCCCAATGGTTTGGATGCATGTCCAATGTTTTTGTAAATATGAATGGGTCAACACACCCATTGACTGCATTAAAATGTGCCAAGGCTTGTGAGGAACACTGACGTATGTGAGAGCTTCAGCCACAGACACCCATTATAAATCAGGCTTGAGAGAGGAATGTTGAAGAAATGCATGCAAAAAGAGTGATTAAGAGCAATAGAAAGTAAAAGCAAAGCGGGGGTGGGGAGTGGACAAAAGAAGACAAAGAAAATGAACCACTAAAGAAATAGGAGGCAGAAGGCTGAAATAAGAAAAGGGAAGATGGAGGGCAGACTAAGTAAACATTGGAAAAATTTCGATGTGACAATTTTCAAGAAATATCTTATTCCTGAGAATGAGTTGTGCTCTTAGTTCTATAACTGTTCAAGAAAAGAACACTGATGGGTATTGTAAGTCATAATAATAATATTGGACAGAGGGTATTAAAGACTAAGACACTTGAGGTGCTTCTACTACAGGGAGCTTGTTTATCAGTATTTGAATCTCTAGTGAACAGATTGCCACAGCTTTGTAAGTAACTATAGCAGATGGGGTTAATTAACAGGATGTTGGCTTATTCAGTCCCATGAAAATTAGTATTTATTTTTTTAAAAAATCCAAACTCAGCATTCCAGTTTCAATAAGGGACCCAAAATGAGATTGTTGAAGTAAATGTTTAGTATTTACTAATTGTCTCTCCCCAAGGATATATGCCGTAGTTATATTTAGTAACATCTTCTGTTTAATATTAAAGGGGGGCAGGGAAAGAGTGTATTCAGGGAAAGGCGCTTGGCAAAATTCCTAGAGTATTGTGCAGGGACAGCCACTGCAGTCACAAAGTTCACCACTTTATGGTGGCAAGGATAATAAATTAGAGATGCCCCCTTGATGTGTAAATTATAGCTACCATAATGGAACAAAAATGCCAAGATGTGAAAAGCCAATTCCACTGTTGAACAGTGACCAAGACAACCTTTTTTCCTTGCGGGGCCCAGTCTGTGTAATGGCCTCCCTTCTAGAGTAGGTCAGGTGTTACAGTGAAATTATTTCAGCACCTACTGAGAACTTACTTGTTTTCTGAGGCCTTTTCTAAGTATTGATATCAGCTTGCTTTTTATGTTTGTAAATGCAGCTGGATTTATTGTTTTTGAAGTGAAGGCCCAAGACAGGTGTTGATCATAATGTGAGCTGCGCACAGGTGGGCTGTAGCGAGCGAGCTACCACCATTCCTGTGGAGCCTCCTTTTATCGAGACAAACATGCAAGCTAGGCAAATACATTTTTGGGCTGTGACCTTTACACATCTTCCGTCCCGAAATCGTGGGGTGGTACAGAGCTATTTTGGCACCTGTTCCACAGTGTCATTTTCCCCTTGCACAGTGTATGACGTGGGAGACAAAAGGTCTCAGGGAAAAACTTACAGAGAGGACACCGCTGACTCTGAGACCGCAAAAGGTCAGACATGGGTAGAACGATGTACAGACAGCTGTGGCTTGTCTGGGGGGGGGGGTTTCCCTGCACCCCAAGGTCACGCATGCAGGCAGATTGTGGCTGCCTGCTGGTGGGGAAGTGTGCTCCCTCCGGACCCCACTCCCCACTCCGCAATATCCCTACAGTTTTAATATATTTTTAAGTGAATTTTATTATTGTGAATCACCTTGAGATAGTTTATGATAAATGGTATAAAATATTTTAAATAATAATGAAATAAATAAAGAGAGGGAAGGAGAGCTATTTAACCCTTTGGAATCACGTATCACTCTGTTGGTGTCCCACTCAAAACCATTCCAACTTAGTAAATGTCATGATGAAATAGCCCACCCAAGTACATGGTCACCCTCTCTCCATTTGTGCTTTTCCAAAGGTATGGACAAAGGCTAGGGGTGGTCAAATATGCCAATTTCAGTTTCTCTCAGGTTATCACTTTTCCAAAATAATAAATTTCTGTATTGCATTTTCACTACATGCTACTTGGCTTGATAATTGTATTGCAAAATTCAGCAAAGTGCGAATTTCAAAGGACATGTGTGTTTCAGTTCAAGCATTGCTCTGGAAAGTGAAAAATAGATTAGTTTCACTTTTACATGTGAACATAATTAAATTTCTCTACTAATCCTTTAAAAAAAATTCTAGAGAAGTGATTTTTCTCAGGGCTGTGGCTAGGATAGAAATCCATTTCCCCTCTCCACCTCTACCATCCTGGGGCTGCTAATGGTTCCCAAAAGCTGCTAGTAACATGACAAAAAATGTGCACATCAACTGCATTCACATAATTAACCTCATATCTAGTTCAGCCAGTTTAGTTTATTTAGCATGGAAGGAAGGATCCCTTTCTGTTGTCAGATTAGCAGACAGGGAAGTGAATAAAGACATTCATCACTTGCAAACTTTGAGGGCCCTTTGAAGCAGGATTTTTCATCACAAATTCTTGAGTAGCGACTTAAGGGCTGTAGGAATGGAGCCATTCACCTCATATGGAGACAAACGTGCCCAGGCAGTGACATGCTGCAAAGGGCAGATAGAGATGTTTTGAGAGACGTTTGTCTCACCACAGATCCAACTTGCAGCTGTTGCTTCATAAGCCTCTGCTTGTGCCATAACAGCTACAGCGGGGGTTAGGATCAGGCTGCAAGTGTTACTGCTGTTTGTCTACTAAAATCACATATTTGAGAAAGCGCCACTAAAAACCCTTCACAAATTCCCCATCTCTTTTAGCATTTCCTATCTCCCGAAAATAGAAAGAGATAAAATGTCTCACTCTTTTTTGCCCTTCAACAATGAGTGCAAAACCACAGAGGATTAAATGAGCACTGACACAAAAAAATCAACCTTTCCAAGCTGAGTCCCTTTGGTCTGAGGTGCAGATGTGATTGTGTAACAACTTGCATTCCGCCTCATGCAGTGGGAAGACACACACACACACACACACACACACACACACACAGAGAGAGAGAGAGAGAGAGAGAGGTTTTTAAAAGGCTTTGCCTGATGGAGGCAATTTAATTTATTTATTTTTGGTGGCATTTCCGTCTTGTCAACCTTATTATTTCTGTCATATTCCTCTAATAATTATGCTCCTTCACACATTATATTCATCAATATGTGTACACATGCATCTGCACAAATCCACACTGAGAATATTTGCATTATACCTAATGATAACTGACATAGCTGTCTCTGGCCTTGTGTGGTTTCCTTGCCTGTGATATCTGAGTACTTGACAGCCTCCATAGATCTCCCTCTTTTAATACACAGGTGAAGAAGAGAACTATTACCTGCAATATAATGATGGGAAGCTGGTGTCACAAAGCAAACCAAATATCCTGCATCACCCTATCTTCTGATACAGCTCTTAGTTTCTTTAGTGAAGAGTCTGCCTTTAAAAATGTTTTGCAAAGTAATTTCTTAGCACATAAAACATTGTTTTAGACAAATGCTTTCTATAGTTGTTGAAGGTTCTGTGGAGATTTCCCAGCTTTCTCCCCTCTTCTGTACACTGTACACTGGTATGGAAAAGTGAGAACTTCCCCTAAAATTCCCTGTAGCTCTATTGCATAGGAGAAGGGGCAGACTTTTTAAAAGCCTGGCTAATTTAATCACTGCCTCTGATGATTAACAAATCATAACTACATTTTACTGAGTTCTCTTTCACAACTATTTCTGGAGTTTTTGTTTCTATTAACCATAGCATTTACCCTTGAGCCATCTCACTGAGGGCACTTCCAGACTTACTATTTTAGGGTTACATTCAGTCACAAAAAAAGAAGAAACTGATTTGACTTATGAGGACCAAATTATATACTAACCATGAGCAAGCACTGTTCCCTGCAAAATGCGCTGATGGCTTCAATGGTGGCCAAGCCCACTTCCTCTTATTACACTTCAACTTCAGATACCCAAGCAAGGCTGTTTGTGAAACGGAAGCTGCAGTGGGTTGGAAGAAATTTGTCAGAACCAGGAATCCTTGATTCCTCCTTGTTATATTGCAGAATAAAAGGTCATGTAAAAACAACAACAGGTCACTGCCTTAGGATATATATCAGTACAGTGGTACCTCGGGTTACATACGCTTCAGGTTACATACGCTTCAGGTTACAGACTCCGCTAACCCAGAAATAGTGCTTCAGGTTAAGAACTTTGCTTCAGGATGAGAACAGAAATTGTGCTCCGGCGGCGCAGCAGCAGCAGGAGGCCCCATTAGCTAAAGTGGTGCCTCAGATTAAGAACAGTTTCAGGTTAAGTACGGACCTCCGGAACAAATTAAGTACTTAACCCAAGGTACCACTGTATGAAGAGGTGGGTGCAAAGCAGTTGTCATCTAACCCAGATGACTATGCTCTGCCTCCATGCCTAGAGGCAGTATGCTTCCGAATACCAGTTGCTGGAAACTGCAGGGGGCAGAGTGCTCTTGTCCTTGGCCCTGACACCAATGGAGCTTTCCTCCCATTGTGGATAGTGGATGTGGTGGCGGATTCACATTCAGTAGGGACAAAGCATTAAAGCCTCTCTTTTACACTATCATTCTAATCTAGCTTTCCCACCTACTCCCCCCCCCCCCGTCTACTTTTTTTTTTGTTTAAAATAGTTCATTCTACATGACAGGTGTCACCTCTAGTTTGGCCTTGCACCATGCATCAAACAAAGTAAGTAGTAGCCATGAAAGATACACTTGTATCTTTGTGCCACAAATTTTACAAAGCACTCTAAATGTATGAGTGAATGGGTGTCAGGGAGGGGTAGTACCACGTCATGCTCCTTCTAGGGTAGTCTGCCTTTGGTCCCCACCCTACACTCAGCTCTCACCTGTGACTTCTAGAAGCTGTCAGCATGTGACAGCGGTCAACCCCCTCCCCGCAGGAATGACTTCGACTGGCTGGCTAAACCAGGTGAGGGTAGCAGATGGGTCTCAAACCTGCAGGCCTGTAGAGAAGTGAGAGGCAGGTTGGGCTCATCAACCTGGGGAGATAGCCCATCTAGGAGAAGGAAAACTCTGATCCTAAAACTCTGCTGCCTTTCAGGAAATCTTAGGAAGAAGAAATGGCCAAGGTGTAAACCCTACACAAGTACAGAGTGGAGTCCCTAAGATAGTTGGATGGTGCCTTGTATGCCTGCTTCTGGCAACTCCTGCAGCCAAGTTGTTGCTTAAACTATTACTTTTCTTTTCTTTGGACCACATCCATGAGGCTGAGAGCAGGGTCTTGTCGTTGAGCACCTCAGAACCTCCATACACACTGCCTCAGCTTGTGCCCTGGAGAGGTCACTTCACTGCTACTAACGCAGCAGTTTGATTTCACCCCTGGAAGTGCACTCAATTGTCTCTTTAGTAGATAGATGCCAACAACTCTAAATGAGGTTGATCAGAGTAGATCTATATTCATTAGCAGTTAGAATTTTTGTTGCTTGTTTGTTTTCATTTGTAAACCACTCAAAGAATTTTTGTTATTGGTAGTATCTTCCCAAACACAAGAATTAAATAGTATTTGCCCAAAAGGGCCTCCCCCCCCTCTGTGTGCCCTCCACCTCTCTCTCTCTCTCTCTCTCTCCCTCTCTCACAAACCCCACACTTTAATACATAATAAAAGTGGTTTGCATTGGCTCTAGTCCATGAAAGATGCCACAAGTCTTTTTAGTGATTTGTACTCAACATGAAGATTTTGGACTGGTCTATCAAGCTGTGTCAAAGCAGCATGGGCAAAGGTGGCAGGAAGAATTAGAGGATATTTACCCATACCTATGAGTCCTAAAAGCTTTATACATACTTGTAGTGAGACTTATCCTTATGATCTAAACAGGATGCTGCTGTCCCATTAGTTTTATACATAATGTTTTATTTCAGTACCGATTATCTTATCTATAGGACTGCAGTATCTTTCTTTCATAGATGACAGCAGCGATCACAATAATCAATACACACTACACTTATTCAGCTGATTCTGCAAACACACTTGGCACAAACTGAAAAACAGCTTATTTTGCTCTAGTAATCCACACAGTTCCCAAATAACATATTCCACATTTCATAAACTTAAACAAGTTCTCATCTGAAGCCAAAGTGATCAGCTGAATAAATTCTGCTGCCTTAGAAAAGTTAAGGAAGTCTAAAGGCTACTGAATGCACTTTTCACAACATAAATCAAAATTGTTTAACATAGGTGTTTCCACAGCTGATACACTGAGAAGGTTTTACAGTGTTCAATGACACTCACACTTTTGCTGCTATTTCTATGGTGTCATTGTCAAGCACAGTGAGAATGAAATAGAGGAGTGTTGAAAAACTCTCTTCTTGTTTAAATGGGTGGGTTTAAATTTGTGGCCAGTTAATTCAACACCACACAAACATTTCTGCAATGCTCTGGGTAATTTATAGTGTTTCCTGGTTTTTGTCAGTTTCCTACCATGCAATTCCTCATGTTACCAAGAGGGTTTCAGAGGGCTGCTAATTATATGTCAAGTTATCAAGCCTGGTTACATCTGCAGCTCAAACATGAAGAAAGTGTAAATGACCGACTGGACAATAATAATGTTGTTGTTGTTTAGTCATGTCCGACTCTTCATGACCCCATGGACCAGAGCACGCCAGGCACTCCTGTCTTCCACTGCCTCCCACAGTTTGGTCAAACTCATGCTGTGGGCAAGAATCCTGTAAAAGAAATGGAGCAGCCCTCATACTCAACAAAAGAGTGGCGAAAGCTGTACTGGGATGCAATCTCAAAAATGATAGAATGATCTCGATACGAACCAAGGCAGACCTTTTAACATCACAGTAATCCAAGTTTATGCACCAACTACTGGTGCTGAAGAAACTAAAATTGACCAATTCTATGAAGACTTACAACACCTTATAGAAGTGACACCAAAGAAAGATGTTCTTCTCATTATATGGATAATATTAATACAATTGTGTATTTAGAAAGACTGGGGTTGGTATGCGCAAGGAGGGCAAGGAGCAACAGAGAACACCAATGTGAGTAGGTGCTACTTGAAGGGTTGCTGTGCCCAAATGAAATTGGGGCTGCCCTGTTTGAAAAGTGGGTGTCGTATTTAAAACTTCCCAGTTTTAATATTTCTCCCATTTATAGTTTGAAAGATGTCCATATGAGAAAATCTTTCCAGCAGTGGGACCTGATGTATTCCTCTCTTTGTATTCCTCCACTGGATCATGGGTTAGTCTTGGTGAATAACAGCATGACTTTATCTTTCCTGACCTTGCAAAGGGACTGTAAATTATAGGCTACGTTTGTGGATGATTTGAATCATTTTATGTGGGAAGCCCTGGAGTTGAAGCCATAGGTGTCAGAGGCTTCTTTCCTACTTACTGCACCATAACTGTCTGCAATGGTTTAACAAAGTTATCCGTGGAGCTCTGGAGCCAGCTGCCTGACCAATCACTATCTTAGCACACACCCCAGTCTGCAATGGGAAATGGGCCGAGGTCTCTCATTCTGTCTGTTCAGTTGCATGTGTTTTCTGGGTAGGATACTGACATATGGCATTTGTACCATATCTGTGAACCAATTGATGCCTTCCCCATACAGATAATATGTGAGGGCATCACTGGTGAGTGACCACGAGTATATACAGTGAGCAGTTGCTGGAATGGCTGCCCACATTTCTATGTTGGCTTTTATCTCTACAAATGCTGTTGTGATGTTGCTTCTACTGCAGAGGGTTACAACCACATTTCAACAGTGCAAGTCCTGGCGCACTAGCTTCCTGGTGCTGCACAAGTGTAGAATCAGCCTGCTGCTAGCTGATCTTCTTATTGTCTCCTAAATTTTGGGCCAAGATTCCAACCTTTGGAATATTCCAACAGAATATCCAACCTTCGGAACAGTGTTGGTTTCAAGTGACATATTGCAGGCATAAGAATCTCACGGGATCAGAGTTCCATCATAGGAAGCATCATTAATGGAAAATTTATTTGGGTGGTATAAAAATAACTATATATTTTAAAGACTTATTTCCCTTTTAAAAAAAAGACCTGACAGTGCTAGTGTTCCATTTCTGAGAATTTATGATGCAATTTGGTAGATTACAGAAATTCCCCTGCTTGGAATGGCACATATGGGATCACCAATGACTGTGAAACTTTGTTTCTTATACAGATGCTCCTCTGGTTGGTTCATATTTAATCCTCTGATTAATGGTATAGCAGAATTTCCAATTTATATACCAAAAAAAAATTAACCTGATGGTGGCCAAGGAATTAAAGATTTTGGCAAGCAACTGGTAATATTGATTTCCCCCCATCTTCTTTGTGATCCAGTAAATATTTCCCAAATGTACTGTTGCTGTTGCAACCAAACAAAATAATACAGTTCTTTTTCTACCATCCATTAATTACGTTACATCTGAGACTAAAATGCTTCTTAAAGAGCAACGGTTCAGTTGGAGGCTATGATTTAATGTGTCAGTCAGCCTGAATTATAGGTTGGATATTTAAGTATTCCCACGATTGCGCTTCCTCACTCACAAAGGCAGATAATATCTTTTAAACGTTATTGAACGTTCACAGCTTTCTTAAGTCTGAGTTAGAAGATCAAGGAGATTTAGAACTGTTATAAGAAGAAATTCACTTATGTGATCCTGTCCTCATACAAAGAAAAATAAAAAGAAGGAGAATGAGAGGAGTGGTGGGAGGAGGCCATGTGTTGAGGAAAAAGGACATTTCAAAGCATACGTTCATATGCAACAGAGTCAGATTGCTCATTACATTTATTTGACAAGTGAGATTTAATCAAGTCTCTACAGCCAAAACTGTTCAGTCTATCTTCAAAGACAGTCACAGCACCATCAATGAGAGATTAGGCTGAAGAACGACCCCTCCGCCTTATGTTCACAGTAGCCTTATATGAATTCAGGGCATTAACTCTAAGTTGGATGACAACCACAACAAAATTACTGTTTGCATCTTAGATGCAATGCTATCATAAAGGCTGAAAAATGGTAGCAGAAAAGATACTTGATTTTAAGATCAATGTGATGAAAACTTTCCTGGTCAAAAAGTGTAGTGCTAATATTATTTCACATCAGTTATAATTAAGCAGTGCAGAGAAATCTGGTGATATTTTAATAGACAGCTTGGATATACCATTGTTTTCAGAAACATTACTGTTTGCTTTCAGGGCACTGCAAAAATGGCCAGAAATGTCTGCGTTGAACAGCTACACTGAATTTATTATGGATGTTTTGCATAAATATTTTCCTTTTCCTTAGTGCCCTTTCATTTTAACTCAGTTTGGCCTCTAAGGTTTGCCTTTTCCCACTCTGCACTTGTGGGTTGGACTCATCTGAGTTAAGAAGACATTTGGGGGATTTAGTATTAAGAGAGAAACAGTGTTGGTTAATGTTATCCCCCCAGCAGTCTTCCCTACATTAAAGCTTTTGCTTTAAATTTCAATACTGCTTTTTAAACTTGAAAGTTGTGGAGATCCTTTGGTGCATCATCCAAATGACTCCTTTGGAGAAAAATATGGATGCCTGTGTGCATTTCTCTGAATCAAGGTCCAATTGTGCTATATAATTGGCTACCATTTTCTGCCATATTCTGGATATTATGGCTCATTTTCTTTCCATTAGCTACAGGGTTACACAAAGCATTTATACAAACAGTATAGCACTTAGGGATAGTAACTGTAAATGCTTGCATTATTTGTTCAGAGCAATTTACTTGATGTGTAAAGCATTTTACCCCCATTTGTGTATTTACAATGAAATCGACTTATGACCCTCTGTTGCCATTCAAAGTGTGGTCTTAGTTCAAAACCACAGTCCTTTTCCCTGAGTGAACTTCAAGCCGACAAATTCCATTTCAAAGCACATAAAAAATATTTTAATAGGGTCTCACTTCGGTCTCCAGTACAAATGGTGCGTCAAAATATGCAGAATGACGTAAATGTCCGATTGCTGATTAGTGATTGCCACATACTAAAACAAGTTCAATATATTGTTTCTCTGTTACACCCAAACTGTTAAGACATTACTTGGTTTATATTACATCTCTTTAAAAAATGAGATTTAAAATATTTTCTTGAAACAGAAGACTCTGGGATTCAATGCAATTTAAGTCTCTTGCATATTTAACAATCAAATAGGTTCTTAATTTATTTTGGGGGAAACAAATCAGCAAAACATTCACTATTTTCAATATCTATTACTTCCATCACTCTAAAATGGATACACCAAGCCACTCTTGCAAGCAAATGCCTTATTTTTACTAGCTTATTTTATTTTACTTTTTATTTTACAACATTCCCATACTGGTAAGGTGGTGATTGGGCTGGATGAAATGATCATGATCCATAATACGCCCTGAGAGCGAGTCCCATTGTACTCAATGGAGCTGATATTTTAATTTGGTTGTGCTATCAATCATTTATGACTTCAGAGCATGACAGGTCTACACAACTTAAAAGGAATTAATAATTTCAGAGAGAAATGGTTATTTTTATTCCAGATGTGGCTTCAGTTTGCTATTAGTATTTTTGCCTGTCTCGTGCTATGGACATGCCTGCCCTAAAGCAGGAACCTTGGCAGAGGTGGAACAGGAGTCACAGTGCTCTGCATAGGCAAGTATCCACCTTCCACTCTGCCCTGATGAATCTTTCTCATGGAGAAAAGAAGGCATGGGTCCTTCACTAGCCCCACCCAGGGTGCTGCTGTGGGGCTTAGCTAGAGAATGGTGACAATGCTCCCCTCATGTCAACCTTCTAGGCCTTTAAAAGGGGAATCCATAGGAATATATGGGAATTATCATGTACTGCCCCCCCCCATTCTCCTGCAAAGTCAGGGAAGCAATTTGAAAATCCATATTCTAAAGCAGATTCACCTGCTCCACAACACTAGTTCAGAACATGGTCTGCTCCACAAACAGCCATCTCGAATTTTTCTCAAAGAAAGGGCTACATTTTATCATTTCCCCCTTTTTATTTTTAACAAGATCTATCTACAGTCATACCTCGGGTTGAATGTGCTCAGGTTGAGCACTTTTGGGTTGCGCTCTGTGGCAACCCGGAAGTAACGGAGCATGCTACTTCCGGGTTTCGCTGCTTGCGCATGCACAGGCGCTCAAAATGACATCACGTGCATGCATGGAAGCGGGAAAACACGACCCGCGCATGTGCAGATGCGCCGTCGCCTCTTACGTTCCATTCGGGATGTGAACGGGGCTCCAGAATGGATCCCATTCGCATCCCGAGGTACCCCTGTACTTGGATCAGCTTGAAAGCAATTAGATTCCAAGTACTTTGAATGGGGCTGGAAATGCCCATATGTGGGATGGTACATGATGACATACTATCCCACAGAAAGACAGTGCTTGGAGAGGAAAGAAATCTATCTGCTTCCATGCAATGATGGGCATTGGTCATATTTTCCCCCATACAATGTTCCTGTGACATTTATGACATACTGTTCTTCACAGTGACAAATCCAGCCCCATTTCGAAGTGTGTCACTTCGAAGCACCACACATGGTCTTTCAAAAACATACACAACAACTAATAGTTGGTCAAATGCAAAACTGGTATGGACCAAACCGAGTCCAGTTTCTTCAACCCTATCCTTCTGCTCAAGATCATACAGATTTACCATATTTTTTGCTCTATAACACGCACCCGACCATAACACACACATAGTTTTTAGAGGAGGAAGAACAAGAAAAAAATATATTCTAAATGAAACAGTGGATGTATGATTTTTGTGGTTCATGCTGTGGCCACAGACATGTGATCTGATGGTGAGTTTGGGGTAGCCCAATGCAAAAATTCTGAGGATCCATGCTTTGTAACCATGTTTTTGCACCATTGTGGCCCCAGGCAACAGTGGGTGCGTGATTTTTTTGGTGCAGGCTGTAGCCATGGACATGCTATGTGATCTGATGGTGAATTTGGGGTGACCCAGTGCAAAAATCCTGAGGATCCATGTGGATCTGTGCTTTGTAACCATGTTTTAAGTGGGGAGGGAAGGAAAAGCACTCAAGGGACAAGGAACACGCGTGGGGTGGGTGGAGAAGGATGCTGTTAATAATGCAGAAGAGGGGTATAAGAGGAGAAGGCTCCTCTCCTCTCCCGCTTTGCTCCTTTAAAGGCTCTGCTTCTCTCTCTCCTCCCTGGCTCGCTGAAAAACTTTGCTGCTATTTAGCAATCTGTTCTCTCCCTCCTCCCCGGCTCGCTGAAAAAAACAGCTCCGGACTCATGTAAGCGGCTCCTCTCCTCTCCTCTCCCGCTTTGCTCCTTTAAAGCAAGCAGGCTCTCTGTCCCTCTCTCCTCCCCACTCAGCGGCTCTTCTCCCGCTTTGCTGTTTCAAAGCGAGCCACAGAGGAGGGAAGGAAGGGGAACCATGGATCCTCTGCTCACGACTGCAGCAGATCCCCCCGCCATCCGTAGGCATTCGCTCCATAACACGCACAGACATTTCCCCTTACTTTCTAGGAGGAAAAAAGTGAGTGTTATGGTGCAAAAAATACGGTATTTATATCATAGTCATGGAAGGGAGTGGGAGAGAACTTGAAAGAATACAACTTGCAAAATTATTAACTCCCAATAACAGAATTATTCAAGGGAAATTTCAGCTCTGCCTCAGTGGGAAGAGCAGCATTGTGGTGGTGTTCTGAGTAAATTCAGTCTTCATTTCCAGGTAACCCATGGGCTATACAGAACACAAGTCCCTGGTCATAAAGACAATCCTTCTATCTCAGGCTCAAGATTAGGATTGCCCACTCAAGCTGGCTATTGGGCTCTCCTGATCTTTGTGTGAGCAAAGTCCAGAGGAACTGAATTCCTTGACTCTGACTCCTGCCTAAGAACATAAGAAGAGCCTTGCTACGTCTGGCCAAATGCCCATCTAGTCCAGCATGGTGGTCAATCAGACGCCTTCAGAAGCTCACAAAATGGACTTGAGTGCAGCATGGTTCTCCCCAATTGTGCATCCCAGAAATTGTCAGAGGCTTATAGAACTGACAGTACCCACTGATACCCTTATTCTTATTCTTTCCCATGAATTTATGCAAGTCATTCAAAATGGCTCTTCCTTCCTAACACAGCTCCTGTTTCTCAGCTCCTACACTTAGCCCTTACATTAAGGTAGTCTCAGACATGATTTTGAAGTCTCCAGTTTTTTTAGTGTCGGGGTATTTCAGCATTCATGCCAAATTATTCTATTGGGGCAGCCCAGCATGTTATGACTGTCATGACCCCAAGGCCTTTTAAAGGCTATGTAGCAGGATATGAAATAAATACATAAAACTGAAGGAAGAAAATGCAGCAGAATAACTTATTATTATAGAAAGGATGAGTGATTTATTAAAAGGGCCTGTTATCAAAAGGAGACAGCCTGCTACTGATGTGCTACATATTCTGCACAGCTGAAGTGTGAAGAAAATTGGTAAGGCCAATTATAGCAAATGTCAGGTAGACAGAAGAGAAACATCTTTTGATCAAAGTGCAGTTGGTGCAAAATTTTAGTGCCTGAGTCCTTCACTCATCAGAACTGGTACTAGTTTAACAAGTCAAGTTGCAATATTGAGCTCAGATGAAAGGTTGCTTCTCTGTTTCCTGTGCAGTTAGTGATGATTACCCTGACTTTTCATCATGTAGCTAAAGTGATTACTGTTAGTCAACTCCCTTTCTAACCAGATTAGAACATCAACAAATCTCAGCTGGTGATTAATACTCGTTTATGCTAGCACTTAGGTAAGCGTAAAGAAAATTTAATGTCACATGTGAAAAAGGGGCCCAGCAATGGAAGCAATTTGGCCCGTGCTGAGCATTCCTGACAGAAAGGCAGTTGTAAAACACTGAGGCTCCACTTCGATGCAATATTATTAGCACTGAAACCTGATAAGAGTGTAGGGATCCCTGGCAGACTGGTTCAAACAAATGAATGGCACTTTCTCCTTCCACAATGGTGATTTTAGGTCAGGGATGGGGAACCTGTGGTCCTCCAGATTTTTTAGGCCTACAACTCCCATCTTCCCAGAGGCTGCTGGGAGTTGTAGTCCAACAACCTCTGAAAGACCATACATTCTTTACCGCTGATTTAGATACACAAACTTGTGGAGAAAATGTGTGAGCCCACCTAGTCTCTTCCATGAGGATCACTACCATTTTACTGCCTATTCCTTCATAATAATGTTAAAAACAGTGTCTTTGTATCTGACTCAAGACTATCTAAAACAGGGGCCCATCACGCCAGAAGCTTCTTGTGCATAGAAGCCACTTAAAGTTTATATCAGAGCCTGTATATAAAATGAGAGCAGACTCAATAAACTCTCTCACTTATTATATGAACTTAAAATGAGCTTTGTTAGTGTCATGGGCACATTGTAATGCAAAGAAAATGGCATGATGGGTAGGGTGTGTGTGGAAATGAATGTGAGATAAATATTTTGCACACGTGCACCCACCATCCACTCCTTTGTACAGATGATTTCTATTCTCAGCAATGATGCCTTTGGCTGCTAATAAAAAAGTATTTGTTCATCAGTATCTGTTTTTTATTTAAATCTATAACTGTTGCTCAAGTAGTAAAAGAAGATATGTATTCACTGCAATACAGTGAATCATTTAGGGATGGTACATGCTTGTCAGACTCACAACAGTTCTGGTCAACTTTTAACACTCACAAGCAAGAGTAAGTCACCAGATTTCATACTAGCATGAAACTCAAGATATCTCCATCATCCAATCGGTTTCTTTATGCCCAGCAGCTAGGGTTTTGTGCAGATCCAGAATGGTAAAATGAGCAGCTGTCATAAAGATGGATTCTGTGCATTTGTCCTATGCAGAAGAAGGCACACTGAATGCAATATGATTTATTCACAAGTAACCTTTCATAGGACTGCAACATTCGTTTCTTGGAACACACGTTTATTTAATTCCAGAGATGAAAAAATAGTCTTAATTCTCCCTTTATACTATGTCAAAAAGAATGTGCTTTAAGAAAGTGATTTAAGACTTTTTGTTGGCAACATCTTTGAAGAACCTAGAAACAAATGAAGAATGGCTAAATAAGGATATGATTTATTTAGGAAATGAAAAATAAATCGAGACATCTACAAAGAGCGCATGAAGAGGATTCTAATTGATAAACTAGCTTCACATCTAAAAAGTCAAAGACCTAACACAAACCTCTGTGGCAAAAGCATCCCCAGTTGATGATGGTCCATTAGGTTTCTTGGGGCACTGCACCACCACCTTGTTTGCCCCCAGCCAGCCCCCACCTGCCTGTGTTATTACAACCTGTCCAAGGTCCGGAACTGCCTGTTAACTTCCTCTGCCCTAGTTGGTGTTGTCCTTGTAGAACATAGGAGGGAGGACGATAATGACATAACTAAAACTAGTTGGCTATAAGGCCACTTACTGTTGGTCTCCCTGCCTTCTTCCCGCCAATGGCCACTAGAATCACGTGGTATTTTCAATTTTTCATATATTAACAATGAACTCATTTAACACTGGTGATGATGTAAGAAATAATAAGTTTTGAATGAATACTAGATCAGTCATAAAGATGAAGCATATAACCTAAAGCTGAAGTTTTTTGAAAGTTGGCATGTCAGGAAATCAGTGAGATCACGGTCAATGGATACATCCATGTTCAACACTGGTGTTGTTAAATATGTTTCTTGCGTCGGAAATAATGAAAATATATCATTAATTGTAATATTGTACTTATTTTGATGATCTGGAATACTGCTTGTATGTACTAGATGCCTTATAATATCGGGTACATTGTGAAGAATATATTTGTTGTACAGTACTTTGCTTGCCATATATTGTGTCTTTGTATGCTGGCTTGAACCCATGTTTTTCTATTTATGTATGAGTCATTTACTATTGGCTGTACACGCAGTTGTCGCTCAGAAATGGAAGACATGTCAGAACATAAATATTGACCAGTGGTACCAAAATATTCGGCAAAGAGCCCTTTTACAGAAACTAACACAAGACAAAGGGCAACCAGGGGCCAAATGATAGAAGATCCATTTGAGAAAATATGCAAAATGTGTATTGATCATTCACATGTAAATAATAATGCCAGCTTTCTGCCCTTGATACACCCTAGACTATGGACCTTTAAAGTTATCCCTTCATCTCAAAGTTCATTAAAGAAAAATCCTGGAAAGAAAACTATGGAAAGAAAATATATAGAATAAAATGTTAAGATTATCAGTATGTATAAGTTGCTGAGCTGTCTTAAGCCTGTCATGTTAATAACTCACTATTTGCATATGTTTTGTTTTGCTTCCTTTTCAATTTATATCTTCAAAAAAGTTCAGTTAAAACATTATTAAAAATAAATAACCTAAAGCCACACCAATATTTTCAGCCAAGTTGATTCTATTTGCTTTCATGGTGGGAGGCAAAGGAAAGAAGGAAGAACATGAAGGAAAGAAAATGCTCCAGAGATGTACGGTGGGATGGGATAAATTGCTGATAATTTCCAGGGACCGGAGACATTAATTTACTCTACGGATCAGGTGAACAAATGTAATGTGTCCCCCCACTTCTTTTTTTAAAACCTCGTCTGCCACTAATTGCAGCCAGTGACACTGTCCATTCCTGCAGCCTTCTGGGTTCCTTCTGGACATGTTCCCCTTCCTGTGTCAGTCAGATCTTCATGGAAATAATGCTATTTAACATTGTTTCCATGGTGATCTGGCACAGGAAGAGGAACACGGCTGGAAGGTATTTAGAAAGAAAGCTGCAGAGGTTGACTCTGTTTTTCCACACCTAAGGAGTGGCCTAATTATTTGGGTTTCAAAAGGTACAGGTATATTTACATTACTATCCAAAGATTCTTTTTTTTTTCTTCCTGGTTGTGGTGTAAGCCATCTTAACCTTTTAGAATCTTTCCCACTTCTCTTATTAATTGAATGACCTTTTCAAAACTGACTTTCTGAATAGAAAACAAAACTTTCAGACCTTTCTGAACAGTGCAAAAAAAATATTATTCTGCAAGCAAACTGAATCCAAAATGGCAGCCAGTGCTTAATAATTCTGCACAGTTCTGTGTGAAGACAATGGCATGGATAGTCAATTAGGAAATACGATATTTCCTACATCGGAATTAGGAAATCTTTGTGTGGCCCACCTGGAAGTGAATGAAGCTTAAAGAATTTACTGCTACACACATTATTTTCATCCTCTGCCATGTAGACCTTTGGCAGCTGATAGAAAAGGCAATATTTGTTCATCAGCATTGATCTGTTTTTATTTAAACCTATACTGTTGCTTAGCCACTTGAACCATGCACATATCCATCACCATTAAAGGCAGGGATTCTTTGTTTGTTTGTTTTATAAACTGCTATAAAAGGAACATTTATTTGTACCATACAAATAGCTTGCTCCCAGCCTATTGTCTTCCTAGGACTGTGCTAAAACACTGTAGTCCTTCTTGCAGTAAATACGTATGTAGGACAGCTGAAGGCAAACCACTAGGCTGCCAGGAGTGGATAATAGCCCCCAAAGTACTATGTAGTGCATGACCCATCTTGCAATTCCAGCTGTTAAAATAACGGCTGGGACTTTGAGAGCCTTATGAATGCTTACAAACTATTTAAACAAAGATGCTCTTAAATGCACTCAGAAAGCATGAGTACCTGAGCAAGTTTGGAATTACCAAAATAAGTTATCTGTGTTGGCCTAGCAGAACAGAACACAAACAAAAATCACATACTCAGGGAAGCAGTGTATTTTAACAAGATCAACTACTTTTCAGGGAAATATGCTAGCTTTTGAGATGCAGAGAACTATTACTGTTGTTTATTTATGGAGGCCTTTAGCGTGCTGGTGTCTGTCCTCTGGAACTCCCATTACACATCAGATAGGTGTGGTTTCTCTTGCATTTTCAGGGCCTGTTGTACACCTTCCTTTTTCAACAAATCTTTTAAAGTGGAGATGTTTACCCAATGTGTCTATCTTGGCTCTGAAATGCTTGTATATGTATGTATTTCTTTTTTATTTTATTTCATAAAATTTATATACCACTGTATTGGGGGGAGGGTGTTTCCCCCCCAAAAAAAAATCAGTTAAAAAACCTCAAAACAGTGGAGAGTTTTTTGTTGTTTTGGTTTTACATATGGAACTGTTCCAATGCTAATGCTTTTAACCGTGAAGTTGCTTTGAGATATTTTTGAGGAAGTGATTCATAAATGGAATCAAATAAATAAATACAGAGTGCAAAGCACTCTATGAAGAGCAAGAGAACAGGCCTCTGCTCTGAGGAATATACAATGTAAAATTTGACAGAGGTGAAACAGAGGAAGGTGAGGCAAGGATAAATAAGAGAAACACACACTCTTTCTCTCCATGTTGTCTGTCATAACTCTTACTAGGTCTGCAGGTATTATTATGAAAATGGAAGACAACAAAGAACAAGCAGCTTATGCCCAAGCCGCATACTAGTTTTCCAAGTTACACAAAAACTTGGAACAAAGAAATTATGACTTATCTGCTCTCTTTTGGAAATATAAAAGCCATCCATATGATATGCCTAATTATTTTCAAAGGTTACAGATCTCCCATTTCCGCTTTGATGCAGCTGGTTTATGTGTGTGTGTGTGTACTGATAGAAATTAAGAGTTTTGTGGGATGCTGTGGTTGAGAGAAGTAGCTCAGTGGCTGTGGGAAGGAATTAATGTGGAGAGATGACAGACTCATCATTCCATGATCCCTTCAAGCACTGAACCTTTTCATGACTGTCATGTCACCCAATTAGGGAACAAAATCTGAGTTCTGCTAGACATCACACGCGTGCATTCTCACTACACACACACACACACACACACACACACACACAAAAAAACCCTCAATGGAAGAAATCATTTGATTTCAACTGCTTTGGGTTCCTCTCTACTATTTTTTAAAAGAAAGAATATATTGCGGTATTCACAACAACCAAATGATGTTCGAAAGTAAAAGCACAGATGTAATGTATACAACAAAGTATTGAAAAGGAACCTAAAAGAGGGTGAGAATGAGCACATCTCCACTAACTGATTCTACACAGGTCCTAGACTTTGTGGTTGGTTACAATTCACAAAATTAAAATATGAAAACGATTACTGTATATTGTTCTCTTATCCTGAGTTCCATCAGTAAAAGATCAACACATTTGGATAAGCTACTTAGCTTTGTAGTCTTTAAAAGTAAATATTTGATCAGACTTTGTCATTCTCAACATACTGCTTTCAATTGAGATTCTAGATCCTGCCACCCACAAGGGTGAGTATGGTTTCTTAATGCATGTTTGAAATCCTTCCCCTTGATTAGGTTTTCCTCCCTGCAGTGCTCCAGGTGAATGAAAAAGGAAGTGATGAATGCAATCTTGGCATGCACCCACCCACAACACCATTGGGCAGATGTAAATAGACTCGCCATTGCTGGGACTGCCTACATCTGTTTTCAAATGGATACACTGCAGAGTAATGCAGAATCAATCTGTAAACAGCTTTTATTTTCCGAACTAAACAATTTTTTAAGAAGTGCTTTTCAGAGCCAAAGATATGCAATAGATTTAGACTGTGTGTGCACTATGTAGAAAAACCAAGTACTCCACTGATTCTAGAATAAAATGCCATGCCATGTCTTCACCTTCCTTTCTTCCAGACAAGCCAATTGATAATTATTCCTTTTGTGTTGGCCCATCTCATCTTTTACCACGTGGAGCTAGGCATCACTTGCAAATGCAATTCCATTAGCATCATCTTTTCATTGCATGTGATATGGACTCTGGATAGAATCTAGAGTTACACAAGCAGACTTTCACTGGTGCAATAGACTTTGACCTTCCTCTCCTCCCCCTACAGTTACCTGCATGCCCCTAGAATCATATTTGGAGGTACAAGGTAAAGGCAAGTGAACTTGTGTTGCATGAGTAGAAGTCTGTTCAACTCACACATGGACAGTGTGGAGTATAACTCAAATGAATTAATGAGCCTATTTTGCTTGTACATTTAGAAACCAACATGTTGAAGATTCCAGTCCTCTCACATCCAAAGAAAAACCCTGTAGCACAGAGGTAGGAACTGGTTCTGGTCAACAGGCCAAACTCTGACTTTCCATAGTTTCTGCTGTTCAATTTGCCAGGTGGGTGGGGACTGATGGAACTTATTTGGCCTGCAGGCTGGAAGTTCTCCACCACTGCTATAGAATTTCTTTCAATTTTTTTTTCCTGTCTGGGAGAAAGTGGGAAGTTGCTAACTTTGGGAAGCAATGACAAATTTCTGGGAGGCAAGATGGTCTATAAAATAGCCTAATTTCTCCAATAACACTTCAGAGAAAGAACCAGCAAAATAGGAGTGAATGAAATTCAAATCAGGAGTAAGTATTCTTAATTAAGCTCTCCTTAGGATTGTGAGCTTCAAGGATTTAATTCTTTATTGAAAAACAATAAGAGCGCTTACCCACCATGCTGGATTTTTTTCAAGTTCCTGCAGCTCTAAAAGAAATCTATTATAGATAAAAAGAAGTTTAAACAGCATATATTACCGCTTGCTTTTGTTTATACATGGTGAAGACGAGTATTCAGAGTAGACCACATCTTAGACTTGCACTAATCCTTAAATAATTACAATTCAGCTACTCAACACTGGAAAAAACCTCATGGAATGTGACTTTGCTCTGCTGGCTTGTCTAATCCAATTCAATTACTTCAGTTTCCTTTCCCAGAGGTCTTACACTTGGAAAGTGAGCTTTATGTAAGCCAAGAAATAGGGGGGGGGGGAGGGAAGAAAGAAAGAAAGCAAGCAAGAAAGAAAGAAAATGGGGGGGAGGCAGAGGAGAGGGAATGATTTAGTTGCAGTAGAAATTATTCTTCACTTTAAAAAAAAAAAAAAAAAACAACTTAGTCTATTGCCAAACATCAGACCATCAATAAACATGAGAAACAGCTTGTAAATTCACAAAGCCTACAGCAACTCTGTTGTGATAAGGGCAAATTGGTCTGGCCCTGAAAACCCTGGAGATGGGAATAGTTCAGTAGCTTGGACCAATTTGAATGGATGGAAATCACGGACGTCCCTGAAGCTACCAAAAACAACCATACAGCTGGCCACTGTTTGTCATCTGCATGCAGAAGGCAGCTGAAGAGTTAGAAACAAACAACACAAAGTGAACCATTTCTACATCACCTGTAAAGGATTTTCTGCTAGGTGGGGGTGGGAAAGAGATGATCACTTAATAACTGAAGTTGATGATCACCCTTCTCTCTTCCCACCCCTTATAAACCTTGCCCAGAACTAAAAGTTTATAATATTGTTTAATAAAGGAAGGAAAATACTACTGAAAACTGACAGCTGAACAGAAATGCCGCAAAAGAAATGATAATACAGTGAAAACTATTTAGAGGAATTATACACACAGTCTGTCATATATTACTGAGTTTGATGATGTGGGAAACAGAAAAAAGTATGTGGTCTCAGGCTTTTATCCAAAGCAATTCTAAGCCTTTTATTCTTTTAGCACAATAATTTATGCTTGCACTTCCCTTCCATTTCTTCTGTGCATCCTCTAAATCTGCTCTGGGTCCCTCCTAAGCCTCCAGAGCAGATCTGGAGAGGATGCAGAGGAAGGAGGGGAAGTCCCATTGCGTAAAGTGTAAAACCTTTTGCCAATGGAACAAGGGTATCGCACACTGCCCTTAATGAAGCACTTGGATTTTCACTGAAACTATTTAAAAAAAAAATTTTTTTTTTGGCAGTTCTGCATTTGTCACTATTCCTGACCTTGTGCTGCAACCTTTGCAGAAGATGAGAACTTTCATTTACAATTGTCTCGATCATTTCCACATAACTGAGTGCAATTTTTCCTGTTGAGGGATTAATCACAAAAAAGGGAAGGCATTTCTGACAGGACAGACCAAGAGGACATAACGATCTACGGCAGTAAAAAAAGGCTCCACTGGCATAATATGGCAGTTGCCTTCGCCATGTGTAACCTAACAAGTTGTGCTGTATTTCAAAATGGAAAACGAAGTAAAGACAACATTTGCAATGCATGGAGGGTGGGCCTTATGGTGCTGATTGTTCTGCTTCCCTCTGAGCCTTCAGATTCAGAGCAGGAGTGGAAGGCACTTGAGGATGAGGATAAGAAGAGGGGGACTTTGCATCAGAGATTGATGGATGCAGCTGGACCATAGGAAGCAGGACCCTAAGGTCTTGCCCTTCCCAGCCTATGGAGAATGAGTGGGGTTTAGGGGTGACAGAACAGGAGAGTGCAGAGGAAGAAGTGCATCTGGGGATGTCTCCTGGGGAGCAGTGTTACATTAAGAGAAGAGAAGACACATCTCACCCAACCTCAAGTCAGGAAAGCCTGCAGGGACTGGCCTTCTCAAACACGTGGAGCAAATGCTTGGTGTGGCTAACAGCTAAAGCCTATTCAAGCAAAAGTCACTTGCTGGTGCATGGGGCATTTCCAATAAAGGACCTGCCTCCAGTGATGGGTTCAAGTCAAAATGGAGATGAAATGCTTCTTTATGCAAAGCGCAGCTTGGGCAAGCAGAAGTTCCTCCTGCTGTTTTGAAAAAGCCCCTGGCCACTCGGAAAGTTTCTTTTGGCAGAGAAATGAGCATCTTTCACTGCCCTCATAATCATCACCACCACCAAGCAAGCCTTTAAATAGGTTCTATCACATGCATGGTCAGACGCGTCATGGTGTTGTTGCTTTTGCAACGTACAGTCTAGTCATCACCCACACCACTTCATTGACTGCCACTCCCCGGTATATCTTGGAGCAATTGGGTCAACTGCCAGAGTCAATTCCTTATTCCAGAGATCAATCGGGATGTTGACAGGAAGGCTGGAGGTGACAGCTGAAAACTCCCCAAGAGCTTTTAGGCAATGCATCACAATGGCCATTTAATAAAAGAAAGAAAGCTCAGTGCTGTCATTCATATTTGTAATAAGCACACCTGAAAGAAAGCAAACATCCAAACTGTATGGGGTTGGGTTTGTTTGTTGTTGTTGTTTTTTGACATTTACTAATACCTCCTAGTCTTCTGCAACCACCCAGCTGTAGTCTTATTCAATCATTATTTTCTCTCCCTGTTATGACTAGCATGCAAGAGAGAAGTGGGGGCTTGTTGGTCCCTCCCCTTCTGCATGTTTCCCTTCATTGTTTTTGAAGGCCCCTTCCCGCTGGTAGCTGAAAGTCTGCACCAAGAAGCCTGTCCTGTCCTAGAAAAACCAGGGCTCTATATTGCATGTTGAGCCTCCCTCAAAAGACTGCTAACATCCTGCGAAATGAGCAAGCGCTTTAAGCTTTGGCATGAAGGGACACACTAAGGGTACACATATTAAAAAAAATTCTAAACATGAGTTCTCGGAACCATATTTCCTTTCTGGGTGATTTCCTACTATTACATAAACAGGGGAGAGATGTGAAAAAGACGCTCCTCCCCCTCCCTGCTGAAAGACAGTTTGTTGCAAAAATAAAAGGCTGCTGGACAAAGCAATGGCATCTGCCAGAGGAAACTGCAACAGGTTAATACAGCTTTATTCCTAATCAGCAAATGATCGCTTCAAACAATTAATGGCAACTCTTCCATTCCATCCGTTTTAAGCAGCCAGACTTCCGTGACATACAAAAGGAAACATTGGATCTAACAAGCACCAAGTTCTCGATGCTCAAACTTCAGTACAGACCAGTACAAAAGCAAAACTAGCCACCTGGCGTTTGATGCTCTCTGAAACAAGCACAAATAATCGAGAGAGGTGTGCTTCATTTCACATTTCCAAGGATTAATCAGGCTGTAATTAATTAATTAATTAATTAATTGGCCTCTAGGATTCTAGCCTTGGTGTGATTGCATTTGTGTGGCATGCATTAATTATTTGCACTTCTATCCTGCCCTTCACCAATGCTTTAAACACCACTGTTATTTAGAAACAGGAGGGAGTTCTTAACAGAACCCCAGCCAGTAAGCTTTCTGCTGTCTTTTGGACCAACTGCAGTTTCTGAACAGTCTTTTAAGGACAGCCCACATAGATGCCTCTGAGATAATAAATGCAATAATATTTCATGTTGCCTCTATGTTTCTCATTAGAAACACTGAGCATTACACCTTGGTCTGTACACCACAGTGAAGAAAACTGTGTTTCTCATCCGTTGTCTACATTTGGCCACAAATGGGATTAGGGTAGGGGGATTGGAGATCCAAATTCACTGATGCCCTGCTCCAACACACCATTTGGGGGATTTCCATTAGCAGTCTTGGAAAAGTCAGATGGAATGATGTGTGTGTCAAGAAGGTGGAAGAGACTGCTCTAGTGTCAGTGATGGGGCACCTAGGACAGCCCACACAAGGAATGTTAACTCAGTCTAAAGCAGGCATAGGCAAACTCGGCCCTCCAGATGTTTTGGGACTACAATTCCCATCATCACTGACCACTGGTCCTGTTAGCTAGGGATGGTGGGAGTTGTAGTCCCAAAACATCTGGGGGGGGGGTCGAGATTGCCTATGCCTGGTCTAAAGTAAGTCTCATTGTCTTCAATTGGGCCTTACTCCCAAATAGCACATAGGACGGTAGCATAAAATGGCATGTGGGACTGTGCATGGATTAGTGGACTAGTCCTGCCACCCCAGCATTTTTACCTATTCATCCCTCAAGCCTATGGAGTCTGCAAGGCCTAGATGGGAAGCAAAACAGGGTAGGAGGGAATTTGCAGCAAGGTGCAACTATGTATAAAATTAAAAACAAGGAGCTACTGCTTGGACTTTTTTGCTTGCACAGTAAACGTTTTCCCAATGTTGTGGGGATGGATACTGATACATTGCAATGGGCATCAAGCTCTGCATTTTGGATCACAGGGAACTAAATGTCTTGTCCATATTTCCAGCTGCTTGCAAATGCCAGTCCCTCGGTAGTGTGGATGCAACTTTGTTAGCAACAGCATCCCTCAGCTGGAATCTGAATTAAGAGAGTGCAAATCAAAGACTCTAAGATTACTTACAGTGAGAGCCAGTGTGGTGTAGTGGTTAAGAGCAGTAGTCTCGTAATCTGGGGAACCGGGTTCGCGTCTCCGCTCCTCCACATGCAGCTGCTGGGTGACCTTGGGCCAGTCACACTTCTCTGAAGTCTCTCAGCCCCACTCACCTCATAGAGTGTTTGTTGTGGGGGAGGAAGGGAAAGGAGAAGCTAGCCGCTTTGAGACTCCTTAAAGGGAGTGAAAGGCGGGATATCAAATCCAAACTCTTCTTCTTCTTCTACTTGGGACTTGAACACAGGAGACAATGTTAATTTTTCTGGAAATCTGCTGTTTGGTTTCAGTAGCATGGTTTTGCATCCTGTCTAGTTGTTTATTCAAATATGCTTTGTTGTCTTTGAGTTTCCTCCGCTTATGAGTATGTTCAAGCTGGACAGAAGGGTGGGTTTGGGCTGGAGAATGTCAAACAACAGTTTGATAGCTTGAGTCCAAAATCTCAATAAAACATGTTTTGCTGGCTCTGCTCACATGTGGCAGGGAATGAATCACTGAAAACATGCCCTTGAGATTTGCACATTTGAAAAAAAGAGAGAGTTATTTTGACTGTCGTGAAGACTTTGAAAGCTGTTGTTGTTGACTAATCAGTCCCTAGGTTCCTTTGCCTTCAGAAAAGAAAGCTGAGTTGTTAGTTGAAGAAGAGAGGGGATGGTGGTATGCTATAACCTATGGCATATTTTATGTCAAGTGTTAGTTAAAAATATCTGTAGATCTGTTGATTGCTTCAGGGAGTTCACTGTATGCCCAGGTACAGCCTTGTGTTGTTTTCTTTTCTTGTGTTCTAAACTAGATCATGTCCTTGAAGGACCTACATTTGATATGATGAACAAAGGCCTATAAGCAAAAAAATAAATTAAATAAATTCTGTTTTGTGGTTAAAGGTGAATTATGGTCCTCAGCATGAATCTTAAGTACGGTAAATACTAGGTATAGCTAGCAGCCACATGAATTTACTCAAGCAAAGGATTTGACAGTTTTAGACTATGCCGTACTTAGTGTGATGCAGTTTTAGACCAGAGGACATAGATTTTAATTTAAAATACAACTGGAGAGAATGAAGCAAACAGTTAAAATATTTGCCTCTCAGATCATGGAATTACAGCACCCTGGAACTACATCTCAGTGTACATCTAATCCAAACCACTGAGCCAAGATGGCATTATGGTTGCATTCTTTCTTGAGCTGATTGGTTCCTGTGATCAGGGCTGATCCGTTAAATATTCTCTGAATGGGAGCTAATGGCTTCAAATGAATGTTAATAACCACCTTTCGAAGGGAACCCTTCAGGTAGTGAGATGAGCAGACAAACAGTGTTGCTACAGATTCAGCTGAGAGGCCGAGTCAGAGAGAGCACTCAGGCAATTTTAGCAGGACTGGAATTACAATGGGAGGCTGTGGGGATTCACAATGTTGCTTTGAAAATTTGATGCAGGGTCATTTCTTGAGAAAGGAGGGCTTTCTTAATACTGTGGCAACAGAATTTCTATTAGTAGCTGCTCACTCTAGCCACCATTTTATTTTCCCAGAATGTTGTTCTTGGATGGTGGCAGCTGTCATTTAAAAAAAAGGCACTTCCCAGTAGCGGACTCCATTTCATCCCCTTCACCAAAATTCTTGGGAACAAAGAAGCCTGCAGGGTTTATCAAAACAAATTCTGCTTGCTGCTGATCACATCAGAGAAAGATAAGTGATGGATGAATATGATTGACTAACAGCCACAAATGCGGTGGTCAAAACGGAACCCATTGGTGCTGTGCAGAGTTTGTCTGAGGCAACTTTGCTAGAAGAAAGTTATAAACTCAAACAAAAGAAAAGAGCCTGTCCCTGGCAGGGTCCCCCAGCCAACTTAGCCCTCTGAAGCTTGGAGCAAATGTTGTCTTCCTCCTGGTGCCATGTGTCATTCAGTGCTTTTTTTCTGTTTGAGAACAAATGAAAACTCAACAGAACAGGCTCAATTTTTCATTCATTCCTAGGTAAGCACACACCCCTGTGTGGGGGGCTTATGCCTATGGCTGTAGAGGCAAAACAGTCTGAGCAGCCAATATTCCTAAATTTAAGATCTTGCTGGGTAAGTGATGGGGATGGCAGAAGAAAAGGAGGACTGTTTCATCAAGAAGGGAAAAAGAGAATCCTTTTACAGAACTGGCAATTGATTGAAGTTTAATGGTATACTAGGATGAGGACCACTTTTTTGACTGACAATTTGATGTATCATCATCATGATGAAATTTATTACCCACTCTTCACCAACAAGCCACAGAGTGGTCTTTTGTTACTTGTATGCATCTCACTTTACTTAGCCAATCCAATCTGGAAGGAAAACCCTACAAAATCCTAATGTAGCCATCACCGTTAAGCATGCTTGTAGAACTAGTTGACTGAGCTTCCCAAACAAGTCTTTCCCCTCTAAGGTAAAATACTTTACCTAATATATTGTTTCCCTCCTGGCTATTTTCTAGAAAAGGAGTAAAACAACAGAAAAATGAAATCTTAAGTGTGATTTGTACATCCTTTCGATCCACATCACTTTTTGCTAAATGTGTGAATTGTTTCCATTGAAATATGAAGTGCAATGAATATACTGTTTACGATGGTATGTGGTGATCATTTCAGAATTACAAATCACCATTTGAAGTTATACTCATTGGGTACCAGTTTTTGTGTGACATCTTGTGTGAACAATGTCCTTCTCCTGATCCCAATAAACTATTATAAAGGTACCACATCTTCTTCTCTAAAGCATTCACCTTTTTTTTAAAAAAAGCCAAAGGTGTAAAGTAGTGAGTATTCCAGACTAGAAGGAAAGAGGGCAATCTTTTGTACTCCATCCCTACCACATATGAGCAAAACATGAATATCACTACAATCAAGAAATCAAACACGTAAATTCATATTTGACATGTAAAGTTCCCTATCTGCTCAAGTAACAGGTGTATCTACTTTAAATGTGTAGTCCTTGCTGCTGATTTCTTATGAGCCCTTTACCAAAAGGGAGCATCTTAAAAGCAGTATGCTGAATAGAGAAGTGCAAAGGAAAATAACATTTATTTTTATTTTTTACTGTATCTTAACCTTTGCCCTACAGGGAATAATCTCTAGGGTGTCATCTGAAGAAGGCACATTAGTAGTATGCTAATCAGTGTTAAACCTTTCAAGTAGTGGTTGCTGATTGTATCAAAAATGTGCCAAAAGAAACAAACTGTGAATGTAAAATCTATTTGAATTTTCTTTTGAAGATAGAAGGGTTTGTGTGTGTGTGTTTTTTTTAAAGAAGCAAAACAAACTCCTGGCAGCACTAGGCCTTCCCACCACATAAGATTTACATACTTTATGTACTTCAAAGAGCAAATGAGGACGATGGCCTTATAGTGCCTACATGTCCCTATATTTTATTTATATTGTATCTGTGCAATCAGGAAAAAAGGTATTTCTGTGACCTTCTGTCAGTGAGACATCTAACAAGACCATTCAGACCCATTGAAAATTCACAGTTAATTAAAGGTTAAAAGGAACTTGCCAATTAGTATGACAGATAATTGTTCTCCTTTGGTTACCTGATTATGTTTTCAGTTGGATATGCTCAAACGTGTGTTGCCATGCTGCTGTTAAATGTAATCATTAGTGCTCACAAAACCATGCCACTCTTAAAATGCCTAGAAACCAGAGTTACGTGGGGAAAGGAATAATCCTGCGGCATTTAAACTGTGTATAAAAGATGTGAGAGAAACACTTCGTTGTAGATTCATGTGGATAGTTGGACCTGGAATCCAGGACTGCTAGTGCTCAGTCTGGCATCTGTCAGAACAGATTTACTTGCTACTGGGGAAGTATTGTGGCCCTGTGAAATAAATAACTCCCCCCCCGCCCCCCGTTAATGAAGTCTTGGTTAGAGGAGCTAGAATGACTAACAAGACAACTCATTCTTTTTACTAAGACAGATAAGCAAGTTTTTTTCACAAGGAAAGATGGACATCTTCCTTGAATGTTTCTAACACAGCACATTTCTTCCCATTCTGTGTCCTTTAGTCTCTCCTTGCTACTCCCAGAGAGAGGATGACTTAATAAATCAGACTTAGTATTGACTTTTGATCAACAACAATTTGATAATCTTCCTACTGGAGATCTCCCATCTCACTGCTGCTTTCTAGGCCTCAGAGTTTGTTAACTTCCTAGGACCAAACTCCTGGACTTGTCTTCTGCCATTACTGAGCATAGTCCTCTGCTTCTGACTCTGTTCCTACCAGTTCTTGGATTGCGTTTCAAGATTTGACCATCTGTCTATTGCACTTTCCCCCCTCTTTTGATAGTCCAAATATTGACCCACAGTATATACTACAACTACACCAGGTGCTTCATTGCAATTCAAAATCACACTGAGAGAACTGTGGTTCCGCAGAATGAATCCCAATTCAGTGGAACCAATAATTTATGGGAAATGAAGATGGTACAATATTTGCTTATGCAACCTGCCACTGAATTCTAAAGCTGAGTAGATATCCTTGCACTGATTGTGCCATGTTGCTGCTGAATTAGTCCCAACAGCTTGCAATAATCACCATTCTTGCAGTTTCCTATTTAATTTTTACAATTATGCAAATGTACAAACTCTCTTATGCCATAAGAGCATATGTTTCTGCAGTTCTTATTGGAACAGCAACAATAAAGGACTAAACTGGAAGCTGTGGCTCAAATTTACTCCATGTGAACAAAGATGGTAATTTATTCATTATCTATTCTTTTCCTTGTGCCAAAAATGTGAGTAAATTTACCTGCGATGCAAACACAGCATTGATTATATAACGTGGGCAGATCTGTAAATGATTTAACATTTAAGTGTCATCATTTTTCAGTTTTTCATATTCATGTCTTCATAGAACTATTGACAGCATTATTTCCTCCCACTATACATTCCCAGAATGAGTTACTTGAAATCTTGAAAAATAAATAAATAGCTTGTTATATACATATAGCCTACTAATACAAAAAATTCAAGGGACCAATTTCTGTCAAGGCTCTGCCAAGAAGACAAATAGGGCCTGACACTACTATGTACAGTATCATTTAGCATGATGGGGTTGATAACCCCAAGCCGGAATGAAATCTGTTTTACGGCAGAGGGGAAGAAGGATCCAGCTGTCTGAAAACAACCCACTCATATTCATACAGCTACAAAGACAGAAGACATGGCAGTTCTGGTGGAAAAGAAAAGAAAAGAAAGAATGACATCTTCCCAACCATGTGAATTGCATGAGAGGTATTTTCTAGAGTCCGTGTATATAAACATAAATAAATACCTGTTATGTTTTGGGTAATGCTTTTGGGGAAACCCAGCCAGATGGGCAGGGTATACATCATCATCATCATCATCATCATCATCATCATTATTTTGTACGGAGCTTATACTGCAAAAATTATATTAGAATAAGTAACTGTAAAAAACAAAAAGTATATGTGACATTAAGAAAAAACACTTTGAGGATTCAGCTGAAATAATGTATCAGTCCTTCCATTAATCCAACAGTCTAGTTGCTTGAAAGGCAAAGATAAAGAAAGCTCGTATGTATGGAATGGATTATAGTCTTGATTCTGTGAGTCACTCTGAAAGCATATGTTGATATGTTGTCATATAAATTTAGTAGTAGTAGTGGTAATAGAAGTACATCTTAAGAGCACAGGAAGCTGCCTATACTGAGGCAAACCATTGGTCCATCCTGCTCAGTACTGTTGACAATGATTGGCAGCAGTTCTCCAGCATTTCAGGTAGAGTTATAACCCAGCCTCACTTGGAAATGCAGGAGATTGAATCTGGGAGCAGCAGATATAAACTATAGTGTACGTGCATGGATATTTTGGAAGCTGGTTGAGTTTTTATTATTATTATTTCAACTGCTTTTAGTGTCTTGGGTTTATGGGTTTATTGGTGTTTCTGAAAGCTAATACAAAACTGTGACAGGCAGAAAATAATTGCATTGCACTAAATGTGTTTAAGTAGGGATTAATACCACAATTTCACTTCCCCTTTGCATTATATATTAAATAATCTTACAAAAATGCCACGCTCCTGGTTATACTTTTGTGCAACAGAAAGGCAACCACATACCTTTGCGCATTATTCTTTCCAATCACACACAGAATGGCTTTTCAAGGAACAGAGGGTGATTAAATGAACGAACAAATTATATGGCTGAGGTTCCCACTGGCCCAATGAATGATGCTCCTCCTGAAATGGACTGATGCTCTTATCTTGATTTAGACTTCTTTGTAGAAGAAGAAGGAAAAAAAACCTGGCTGAAATCCCAAAGGATCATAATAGTCATCTGTGCCTCAAACAAATACTCAGTTTGCCTGTGTTGGCTAATTCTTTAATGGGCAGCCATTATTCTGAGAGTCTTGCGACTGTTTGTGACTGAAGGGACAGGGCAGTTATTTTCATGGGACAATAATCTCTAGCCTGGTGTTTTTGCTATTCTTTTCATTGCTTACTGCACTCTGCTTTTCCCTAAAATATCCAATCTCCTGAAAAGATGAAAACACATCCTCTTGCAGTGCCTGCTCAAATCACATTGCCACAGTAAGTGGCACTTCACAAGGTTTCACTTGAGCTGTGCCAATGCTCTATTGTTCGCCTTTTTCAGCTTCACCTTTGAAGCACAATGAAATTGTTCAGTTTCTCTTTGCTTGGAATGGTGGTAGGGTATAGCACTGATCAAAGAGTGGGCAATCAAATTCACAGTCAGACAAGCACTGCCTTTGGCTGTAAATTGGCATTCTGATGCCAGCCATTGGGACGTGATGAGAAATTGTTTTTCAGTCTTTGCTCACTGCCTTTGCAGAATGCCATAATAATGTAAAAAAACAACAAAAAACCTGAATTCACAAAAGTAGGCTGGGACTTCGATCTTACAATATTTTGGATCAGGGAGAGGAGACAAGAGAAAGAGGAGATCACGCTGGCTTTGAATCTCACCTGCTTTTTGCTATGCCAAATGTCACTTTTTTTAATTATTAAAACACTTGCTACCAGTGCAAAGGCCTTAAAACGTAATTAACAAAGAATTAAGGAGTAGTGTTGAGATGCAAGCCCCTTTGGAGTGGCTTTGTCAATGGCTGACCGACCTGGCACATCACAGTGTTTCACATAGCAGAACAGTGTCATATCCTTTCATTTTCATATCAGCTGCTGCTTGCTATATTGTAGAATAGGGCACTTTGATACAGAAACGAACATATGAAAACTTCAAGTAAAGATATAAGGTTGTATTACCCAAAGGTCAATGCATTTTAAATTTTAAGCACCAGCTTGTGTATGTACATATGTAAATATACTGCTGTACTTTAACATATATAATGACGTCCTTGGGTTAGAGGTAGCCATTTTACATGTGCCCATACACAGAGAATTCAAAACAATGGAAGCACTGGCAATGGAATATCTGTGTTGAAGTACAGGGTTCATATTGAGATCCTCTACAAACAGTTTCACACATTTCTATTTTAAACATTCAATCTTATGAGTATTGCAATTTTGCATTCTCTTTGTCACATTGTGCAAGCCAAGAAATACCAGAAAATTATGAGTGAGGATGTACCGGTGTGACAAATCAGGAGACCTGTGGTTCAGATTTCACCTCTCCCACCAACTCACTAGGTGGTTTTAGGAAAACTGTTCTACGTCAGCCAAATATTTATAAATTAGTGAAGCGTAACTCTATTCAACCCAGATCTAGCTGCTAAAAGCCACCTCTTAAAAGCATACCAAAGGCATGTCACTGTGAAAGTGATTCAATAAATTAACCACTGGATTAACTACAATTAAGATTCATCTTCTTCCTTGGCACAATTAATGAAGTCCACGTTTTTGGATGTTAGCTGCAAGGAAGCTGTTAGTGACATGTCTCTAAGCTACTATCTATACTTCATGTCTTGGCATTAAGTACCCCACAGTTTGTTAGGACATTCATGGTTTGTAATTACCTCAGAGTTCTCATTAAAAAAATAAATGGTAAAATAATTTGGTGTAACTGTTAGTGTGAGCATTTAAACTGCAAGGTGGGGGACAGGGAGAAAAATCATAATGGCTATTACGGTGTTGAGGGACATTGCAATGATAAATCTGCAAGGAGCAACATTAGTTCACAGTTAGTTCATGAAGAGAAGATTAATATAGTATCTATTTAGGCTGCAATCTTAACCTCATTTACCGAAGATTAAGTCTCATTGAATTTAGTGGGACTTACTTCTGAGTAGATATGGTAAGAATTGCAGTCTTTTTTGCCTATCAATCCTCCACATCACTAAATAGACAGAAACATAAGCACATAACTTAAAAAGGTGGTATTCAGTAAGTTTTATTCATAGTAAACCCACTGAAATTAGCCATGTCCATTAATTGTAGTGGATTTACTCTGAGTAAAACTTAGGTGAATGACACCCAAAATGCTTGATTCTCTGTTGTTGCTGGTATTTACATTTCAAAGTGGATAACGCAAGTATACAGGTTGCTGTCAATCAGCTAAAGACAATTGTGTTTGCTGTTCTGTAGACTTGGTTTATCCAGAATCTGTTGCTTTACAGGTAGGCACTGATGCCTGCCTACTGACACCTCAGGATCTGCATGGTTTCTGTTTTGCTCTAAACAGAGTAAGAGAGAAAAATTATCTATCCACACACCTTACTTCATAATGGCACAATACATATAATATATAACAAGCTGTAGGATAAATCAATTTGACCTCTTTTGGCCCCAATTTTTCATTGGGCTCTACAGTATATGCGTTTTGAAAGAGAGCTTGAGGGAGGGGGAGAAGGTGTAGGAAAATACGGCCAGGAGGAAAGTCCAATGAAGCTAGTAGGGAAAAAAATAGAAATCAATTCAGGTGTATGCACTTTTTTTTTTTTAAGATGAGGGGGGAGAGAAGAGTTGGAGAAAAGGGCAGAGAGGAAGACCTGTCAGTTGTATAACAAAAGGGAGAAAGAATAAAAAATAAATACATTTTGAAAGAGCAATCTGCCACTAAGGATTGAAGGGACTTTAGAGAACAGTTGATAAAAGGGTAATTCAGAACACTGTACTAACTTTATCAGAACTTTTCATTGGAAACATATAGAGTTAGACCTGTTAAATGAAGCACAAGATGAAGGCAGTGTATCTTTAAGAAACCACAAAGTACAGTGGTACCTTGGGTTACATACGCTTCAGGTTACATACGCTTCAGGTTACAGACTCCACTAACCCAGAAATAGTACTTCAGATTAAGAACTTTGCTTCAGGATGAGAACAGAAATCGCGCAGCTGTGGTGCGGCGGCAGCAGGAGGCCCCATTAGCTAAAGTGGTGCTTCAGGTTAAGAACAGTTTCAGGTTACGAACGGACCTCCGGAATGAATTAAGTACTTAACCTGAGGTACCACTGTACCAGCAGCTTTGCCAGCCTACATGTGACTGGGTTCCGGGTGAAAGAGCTAGGAAATAGCTCCTAAATCTTGAAGCTTATAATCTCTGCACTTGTTTGGATATTCATTCACTGTTCTACTTTCAATGTTTAATTAATGCCTCTATTTGTGCATGGCCTTCTCAAAGGATTAACATTAAGAGGAACTAATAGAAATTCTATAAACGAAGAAACTGAGGTTGCATTGAAGCAGAAGGATGGAATAACATTAAAAACATCCTCCCTCCCGTCACATTCGGTTGCAGTTTTCTTTTGGGATCTCCAGCCACTTGGTAAAAGGGAAACATGCTAAAGCTGATGAAATACATCATGAACATTTGCAACAAATGGGAGAACACCTTCAAAAATAACTGTATTAAAGGTGTGAAAGCAAGAAAGGTAAATGCTAAATGACATACGTCTATAACAAGATGCAAGAGAAACACTAAATTTGTTCAACTCTTGTGGAAAGCATAACAATCATTGCCATCATCCCACTACTATCAGTGTGTATGGCACAAGTGTCCAGATATCCGTCCTGAGGCGCTTACAATCTAAATTTGATATGGTTAATTTGGTGGTTGATATTAATATTTATGGCCACATTAATACTTCCAGAGTAGTGGAATAGCCTTTGGTGCTGAAACCACTCTAAGCCCCTGAAAGTACTGTTATTTTATGGAAATATCAGATATATCACTTTTCCCCTTCGAAAGCTATTCCTCCTTTTCTCCTTCTCTCTACAGGCTCCTATTGTCTTTATGATGACATTGAAGCTACCATTGTAACATGGTGCTCTTTTGTCCCCTCAGCCCAAATACTGTTCCTGGCAACCTTGAAAATATTAGCTATGAGAGCATATTTTTTTTTAAAAGTTCTTCATTTTCTAGATGTTTTTATTTATCCTCCATTTTATTTTATTTGGGATAAAAGGCAAGATGGAAATATGTATGAGGTATTCTACATATGCCTTCCTTGTTTTCTGTCCTTTTTTTGCCATTCATTGCTGTATTATAAGGTTGCCTCCTTTTCGACTTCCAAATACATTTATTCCATTTTCCCAACGCAGGCCCCCTTGATAACATTTGCTTCAATCTGATTTCCAACTGTTAAGAGATTTGTTTATTCACTTTCTTGGTCTGGAGCCCAATCCTTCTGCATCAATTTTGTTACCACCAAAGGCAGCAGGAAGAGAAATCAGATGGTATTTTTGCAGCCATTTGTTACTGCTTCACTGAAGAATTCACAGTTCTTTGCACAGATTGTCTTCTGCTGGGAGATGTTTTTCCCCCTTTTCTTGTCAGCTTTAATTGAGGAAGCCTCTCTGTGTGTAGACATTTCACTGTATGTGTGCGCAGAGGGGGGAATGCTAGGAAAGTTATATAACTCACAATTTGCCAGTGCAATATTTTGTTTGCACATTTGATAATTAATTTGATTGCAAATCTGGAAGACGCTCCCCAGAACATCTTTGAAGATAAAGATCAAGTACAAATGGAAGTTGCTGGGTTGGTGAGGCAAGCTGCTTCTATTGAATTATTTGAGAACTCAGATAGCTATGTGAACTGAATGTTATCACTGGCCCATCTCGCCCAGTATTATCAACTGTGACAGCAGTGGCTCTCCTGGAATTTAAGCAGAGGTCCATCCCATTAATTGCTGCCTGGTTCTTTCAACTGGAGACTTTGAAGGTGGGACTTAGGACCTTCAGCATTAGTGATGTGCCACATTCTTGCACCTCCCCCACCCTATTTATAAGAGAAAGAAATTGTATTTTAAAAATGGAAGAGAAATCTCATTGATTCGTGGGAGGTTCACAGGCTTTCCGTTGTGCTTATCTTACTTTTGAAGTGTTTGTGAGTGCCTTTCCTTTCTTTTTCTCTGATTTACATGCCATCTTTACCATAATCTGTACTCTGCAGCTTCCCCTAAAACCATGTGATGGCCTTAGCCACGTTTTCATGTAAACAAAGGAAGGAGAGGAAGTCGCCTACTGTATGCATCTGGTCACTGTTCATATAGTAAGTATTTTTTTTTTAAAAAAGGTATAAAGAAGGATTTCACTTAAAATCAGCTAGTGCTGCAATCTCGGGCATTTGGTAGCCAGCCCTGTACTCTATCCCTGTTCACATTTTTCAATTACAGCTCAGGGGGGAAAGCTGAGAGGCAACTCCTTCCATGGGGATTTTTTTTTTCCAGATCAGGAAGCTCAAGGAGCAAGAGAGGCTGTAGAGTGCTGGAGAAATGTTTAATGGAAAGAAAACACACACACACAGGATGCAAGAAGGCAGTGATTCCCATTCCAATCTGAATTTGACACATTCAACACTGTTTCCATTCTGATACAGTTCAGTTTCTGTCAATACTATGTTATTCATCTCACTGTCCACTATTCAATGTAAATTTACCTAAATGACATAAAAATACAAATAAACCATTCTTGTTTGCATACTTGAAGAAATCAACAACAATTTGAATGAGTACCAATCCTATTTGATTGAATGATTTCTATTCCTGATCACAGACAAACCCATAAAGTGTGTCAGTTTCCACTTCATTTTCCATTTTCATGGGGATTCTCTGACATTCCTACACACCACCCACTCAAGACTCCTTTGGAACAAAAAAGTCAGCAACTCACCAAAATTTGATAGAGATTCTAAAGAGCCATGAGCATGAAACAGGAAAATAGTTACCTCTTTTGCTGAGAAACTAATCTTTCAATAAATTAGAGGGCAGGTTTAGACCCAGCACTAATCTTAAAGTCCAAATGCAACCACTATCTCTCAATTTTCCATACAAAAAAGGATGGTAATTATTTAGCAGATCACAGAGTATTCTGCAAGGAATCATAAAACCCACTGACAAATACCCCTTCCTCTTGGTTCACGTGGGAACCAATGACACTGCAAGCAATAGCCTCCAGAAGATCAAAAGAGACTACGAGGCTCTGGGCAGGAAATTGAAGCAATTAAATGCACAAATTGTCATCTCATCTGTCCTCCCAGTTGAACGACGTGGCCCAGGGAGAGAGGGGAAAATAGTGGAAATGAACAGCTGGCTTCGCAAATGGTGTAAACAGGAACGGTTTGGATTCTTAGATCACGGACTACAGTTTCTTGAAGATGGACTTCTGGCAAGCGATGGGCTGCACCTCACAACGGTTGGGAGAAATGTTTTTGCCAAAAATCTCAGAAACCTCATCAGGAGGGCTTTAAACTGACTAATGTGGGGGAGGGAGACAGTGCTCCTGAAGGTAGGAGTCTATCAATTGATGAAGATGATCATCCAAATGTCATAGACCAAATGGAGCAAACAGCACGCAGACCTAGTGGTGGGAGGAAAAAATCCTTAAATAAGAGACACGGGGGAATGATTAATGGACTTCAATGTCTGTACACTAATGCGCAAAGCATGGGAAATAAACAAGATGAGCTTGAGCTCTTGGTACAGCAAACTAAATATGACATAATAGGCATCACTGAAACCTGGTGGGATAAGTCCCATGATTGGAATGTAATAATGGGGGGATACAATCTATTTCAGAAAAACAGACCAGACAAGAAAGGAGGAGGAGTGGCGTTATATGTCAGGGATGTGTATACCTGTGAAGAGATCCAAGATTTAGAACCTCAAAGCCAAAGTGAGAGCATTTGGGTCAAAATTAAGGGACAGAAGAATAACAGTGACCTCATTGTGGGAGTTTACTATAGATCCCAAGCCAAACGGAGGACATAGATGATGCCTTCCTGGAACAGATGGCCAAGCATGCAAAAGGAAGGGAGATAGTAGTAATGGGGGACTTCAATTACCCGGATATTTGTTGGATGTCAAACTCAGCCAAGAGCATAAGGTCAAACAGATTCCTCACTGGCCTTGCAGACAACTTCATTGTCCAGAAAGTGGGAGAAGCAATAAGAGGAACAGCCATTTTAGATCTGGTCCTAACCAATGTTGATGACCTGGTTAGTGGGGTAGAAGTGGAAGGATCATTAGGCGCGAGTGATCATGCTCTTCTGAAGTTTACTATACAGCGGAAAGGAGCAGCCAAGCATACTAGGACTCAATTTCTTGACTTTAAGAAAGCCGACTTCATAAAACTTAGGGAAGTGCTGGGTGAGATCCCATGGACAGTAATACTAAAAGGAAAGGGAGTTCATGATGGCTGGGAGTTTGTTAAGAGGGAGATAGTAAAAGCACAATGTCAGGCAATACCAATGAGACGGAAACATGGAAGGTGCCTAAAGAAGCCAGGGTGGCTATCTAAAGAACTTTTAACTGAGTTAAGATTAAAAAAGGATGTGTACAAAAAATGGAAAAGGGGGGAAACCACCAAAGAGGAATTCAAACAAATAGCCAGCACGTGTAGACACAAAGTCAGAAAAGCTAAAGCACAGAATGAACTCAGGCTTGCTAGAGAGGTTAAAAGCAACAAAAAAGGCTTTTATGGGTATGTTTGTAGCAAAAGGAAGAACAAAGAAACAGTGGGGTCACTCAGAGGAGAAGATGGTGAAATGCAAACAGGGGACACAGAAAGGGCTGAACTCCTCAATGCCTTCTTTGCCTCAGTCTTCTCCGATAAAGAAAACAATGCCCGACCTGAAGAATTTGGAGCAAATGATTCAGCAAAGGAAACACAGCCCAGAATAACTAAGGAGATAGTACAAGAATACTTGGCTAGTTTAGATGTATTCAAGTCTCCAGGGCCAGATGAACTGCATCCAAGAGTATTAAAAGAACTGGCAGATGTGATCTCAGAACCACTGGCAGTCATCTTTGAGAATTCCTGGAGAACAGGCGAAGTCCCGGAAGACTGGAGGAGGGCAAATGTTGTCCCTATTTTCAAAAAGGGGGAAAGAGAGGACCCAAATAATTACCGCCCAGTCAGTCTGACATCAATACCAGGGAAGATTCTGGAGCAGATCATTAAGCAAACAGTCTGTGAGCACCTAGAAAGGAATGCTGTGATCACCAATAGTCAGCATGGATTTCTGAAAAATAAGTCATGTCAGACTAACCTGATCTCGTTTTTTGACAGAATTACAAGTCTGGTAGATGAAGGGAACGCAGTGGATGTAGCCTACCTTGATTTCAGCAAGGCATTTGACAAGGTGCCTCATGATATTCTTGTAAAGAAGCTGGTAAAATGTGGTCTTGACTATGCTACCACTCAGTTGATTTGTAACTGGCTGACTGACCGAACCCAAAGGGTGCTCATCAATGGTTCCTCTTCATCCTGGAGAAGAGTGACTAGTGGGGTGCCACAGGGTTCTGTCTTGGGCCTGGTCTTATTCAACATCTTTATCAACAACTTGGATGATGGACTCAAGGGCATCCTGATCAAATTTGCAGATGACACCAAACTGGGAGGGGTGGCTAACACCCCAGAGGACAGGATCACACTTCAAAACGACCTTGACAGATTAGAGAACTGGGGCAAAACAAACAAGATGAATTTTAACAGGGAGAAATGTAAAGTATTGCACTTGGGCAAAAAAAATGAGAGGCACAAATACAAGATGGGGGACACCTGGCTTGAGAGCAGTACATGTGAAAAGGATCTAGGAGTCTTGGTTGACCACAAACTTGACATGAGCCAACAGTGTGACGCGGCAGCTAAAAAAGCCAATGCAATTCTGGGCTGCATCAATAGGAGTATAGCATCTAGATCAAGGGAAGTAATAGTGCCACTGTATTCTGCTCTGGTCAGACCTCACCTGGAGTACTGTGTCAAGTTCTGGGCACCACAGTTCAAGAAGGACACTGACAAACTGGACCGTGTCCAGAGGAGGGCAACCAAAATGGTCAAAGGCCTGGAAACGATGCCTTATGAGGAACGGCTAAGGGAGCTGGGCATGTTTAGCCTGGAGAAGAGGAGGTTAAGGGGTGATATGATAGCCATGTTCAAATATATAAAAGGATGTCACATAGAGGAGGGAGAAAGGTTGTTTTCTGCTGCTCCAGAGAAGCGGACACGGAGCAATGGATCCAAACTACAAGAAAGAAGATTCCACCTAAACATTAGGAAGAACTTCCTGACAGTAAGAGCTGTTCGACAGTGGAATTTGCTGCCAAGGAGTGTGGTCGAGTCTCCTTCTTTGGAGGTCTTTAAGCAGAGGCTTGACAACCATATGTCAGGAGTGCTCTGATGGTGTTTCCTGCTTGGCAGGGGGTTGGACTCGACGGCCCTTGTGGTCTCTTCCAACTCTATGATTCTATGATTCGCAATGACCAAAACAAGCATGTAAATTGTAAAGAATATTGAAAGATATTGAGATGATGGATACTCCTCTTAACACCCGTAAGGTGTTAAAATAGAGGAGTCAAAAAGGTGCTAGATTAAGTAAATCAATCTATAGCTTCTAAGATCCCCACCAAGTAATCAAAGAATCTCTCTCTAATTCTTCAATAAAGTTCACAGTTTTCCTTAAAGATAAATAATTACACTGCTTCTTCATTAATTTGTCGGTAAATTCTATTAGACTTTGAATCTTTATATCCTGGAAATGTATCTGAAGCTAAATGAACCTCATTACACACTTTTCATGAATGTGATAATGGGGGTAAATGCACAAATCACAGCCTATCATAATTAATTGCTGAACTCCCAATATTACAAACTTTAAATTTGCACTACTATTTAAAATGATAAATTTATTTATGGGAGACTTTCTCTGCTGAAGTCTACATACATTGGTAGCAGTCTGGGGCACCTTCTTAATGCAGATTTTAAATGGTATAGAGAGATAAACACAACAAGATTTTTATCAAGGTTTTTGATAAATGAATGTCTTTGCAAAATTTTACAGCTAAAAAGGTTATTTACTTAAAGAGAGATTTTTCTGTACGTGTAAAGGTCAGATTTTTTAGATTGCTGTGAAATTGCTTCTGCCTTTTAGCAAATCTTCCAAGACGGCTTTTCTCCTTGCAGTGTTGACAAGGACATGGAAGGACATGGCCTAAAGAAATCAAATGAGCAGCATAAACTCTTGTCTGGAGTCTTCTGGAACAATAGAGCATGATCCCGCCAAAATCAGCTAGGCTCTACCAAGAGCAGATGATGCGGCAAAATAGTTCCTCAGCTGCTGTAGTTTAGATTCCAGGCATGTTGTGTATGGTGTGTGTGTGTACTGCATGACAGAATCTCCCATATATACATTCTGCTCTGCTCCCCCCCCCCCTGAGGATATTCAAGGGTATGCAGTACCGGCACCTTTGTCCCCCCCCCCCCCGAAATGTTAAAAGTGTGGCACTTACTTAATGGTGAGTACCAGCACAGTTATTTTTAAGCGCTGCATTAGGGTGCAGGGGGAGAGAGGCTAGTTCTAGCACTCTCACAAACATGCCATCATATAGGAGAGACAAAAATACAAGCCTTTTGAGATCTTGCTCAGTCTGCATCCTTATTTGAATTCTTTTAAATGTGTTTTTATTGTTTATTGTTTTCCCACCCTAGCCTCCTTTGGGAGGAATAGCAGGATATAAATTTAATAAATAAATAAAAGGGATTAGACAGATCCCAAGCATACAGTTAAAGCCCCATTAAAGCACCTATAGTTCTTCTTTTTAAGGGTGCTGGGAATTATAGCTCTGTGAGGAATAAACTACAGTTCCCAGGATACTTGGGGAGAAGCCATGTGCATGTCTGCATCCCCCCTTCTTCTGTTGTTTCCTTCTGTCTAGTTCAAGTTTTAAACCACTTCAGGAGGAATATATCACACCTGTTCTTTGTAAAGTGCCGTCTTTATATAGGTGGCGCTGTATGGATAAAACCAAAAATGCAGCAGGGCTCTTCTTATGTTGTATCTTAACTTCACTCAATGCCTTGACTCTGCATTAAATTTATATTCCACGCTTGTTCCCAAAGCAGTCCAGGATGGCAAACACCAATATATAAACTTATTAAAGACATATTTAAAACAATTCCAGTGTAGATGGTACACATGGGAAAAAACCATCTAATCTGAAAAGGCTTGTTGAAAGAGGAAAGTCTTTAGTAGGCACCAAAAAGAACAGTTCTGTAGACCACAGCAACTACACACACACACACACACACACACACACACACACATCCCTGCAACCTGTGCTAATACTAAGCTAATACAGGTGGTAATACAGGTGCTAATACAGGTGGACAGAGCTGGGTCAGGATCAACTCCCAGCTCACCCACCCAGGTCTCGGTACTATATGCCAAATCAGCATTCTCATCCGTTATCAAATTACTTGATTCCTTTTGGTATTTTTGTTAACTCTGCTAGTTTGGACCAGTGTGGCTAGACCTACAGAAACCCATCCTCTAGCAGCATAGTTAGGAATGGATTGGGAAATGTTTCTCTAACAACATCTGAACTAAATTCATCCATGAATTCATGTTCTAGAATGGCTTATTCCTCAGACACAGTGAAATAATTTGTAGACAAGTATACAAATTTAAAGCCTTGACCAAATATGATCCGGAAAGCTGTCTGTGGCATAGCTGTCAAGTGTCCCTTATTTGAAGGGACAGTCCCTTATTCCAGCGCCATGTCCCGCTGCTGTCCCTTATTGATGGATGTCCCTTAAATGTCCCTTAAATGATGTCCCTTAAATTTCAAATGAAGCAGCTCCTCTCCCTCCCTCCCTGCCGGCCAGGGAGCAGGGAGGCTCCAACTGTGTTGCTTGGCTGTGTTGCTCACCCAATAAGAAGTCTAAGAACGACTGCGGGGTGGAGCTTGCATGCCTTGTGTGTGGCTAGTTAATGCAAGCTGAGGAGGTTTTTGAATGCTGGATGCCATTTTGTTGCACGTGCTGCTGCAAACTTTGCAGTGCAAAGCCAGGCCAGGGAGCCATCTTAAGTTGAGGCTATATAGGCCTTGTGGTGCATGTGATTCAGATTCTATTCAGTTGAACCTCTGGTTACAAAGTAGGTTGGACAGTGTTCTTGAAGCTACCAGCATGAGTTTGACCAGACTGCAGGAGGACAGGAAGACTGGAGTGCCTGGAACAGGTGAGGCTGGAGGTCCCTTATTTTGGCTGCTGGTCCCTTATTTTCAAGGCTGCTGGTCCCTTATTTTCAAATCTGTAAGTTGACAGCTATGGTCTGTGGACAAATGCTGGCTCCCTTGGCCTGAAAGCGAGATGAGTTTCACACCCCAATCAAGGGCACCAACTTTTTCCTCACTGTATTTGATTAGGGATTAATGAATCTGTGAATTTTAGTTTCTCTCAGTTTCTTATTTTTCAAATCTTAAATTCAGTTGTTCACACTTCCACAGCAATTCACAGTTTTATTCATGCACCAGCAATTTGGCATGAATTTATCCATAGGTGTGTATATGAGGCAGCAAAAATTTAGAAGGTTAGCTGCGTTGGGGGAAAAAAAAGAGAATTAGATAAGTTCTCATTAAAATGCAAAAAAACCCCAACTATTTTATCCCCATACCTTCTGTGGTTACTGCATTTGAGTCTTTTTATTTTGATAAGGTTTTCCAGGGATGTTTTTGTAACATCCTCTTCTCACAACTACTGTGCCTATCATTTGTTATTTCCAAATGTTCAAGTTCAGTGAAAGTTTGACTAGATGCTGAAGATGCTCACAAATGCCTCTAATAGATCTTGCAAGCTGCAGTCTACCGCTACAGTCTGTACAGTGCACTGCACGTAGTGTTTGCACCATGTCATGTTTCAGCTGCAGGGTACAATTTACTTCAAGGGGGGCTCGCAAGTCTCTTAATAGCATCACTCCACATTCAAAGTAATAACTGAAAAGACATGGAGTGCAATTCAAAAGGGCATCACTGTGACTAAGTCTCACTTGTGATACTGTAAATACTGGAACATTTTCTGAATGTGTGAAATATTAGATCAGTGTTGGATAGAATATTCTATTAATTGAAATTACACGTCCTTATATTTGTCCAAGCCTGCTTAAAAATGCAAAACATTTTGTACCATCAAGGTTATTCTGGGAGAGTTTCTGTGCACATTAAATTGAGGTTAAAATGGTTGGTAAGTGCAGGGTTATATAGTAATTGCACCACTGTTCCTGAAACCACAGATTGCATACATTTGCCAAGTCTTCAGAGAGATTTTTTAGTACAAATGAGAATTCATATGCATTCTCGCCTTAAATTAGAGCTATCTGAACGAATGTAATAGCATTAGCATTTAGGACACTGGTGATAAAATCAACCACTGATAGCAAATAATTATTACTGAACACCATGCCACTGTTGTCTTCACACAAGATTTGGCTTATCACCAGCTCCGCCCCAAACACATATATGAGCCCTCTCTTGCCAAGTCTAAGATAAAGCTCATGGGGAAGAAGTAATGAAAGTGCTAGCCTACTGACTCCTTTGTCCTCTCATTATCAAAGGAGGAAGGATGGATTGAGAAGTTTGTGAAGGACAAACCAGTTATAAAATTATACCATGCTACCATGGTATGCTAGCAGTTGCAGTCCATGTGAAGCAATCATAAATCACATTTTCTGCTGCCAGGTCTGATCTGATAGGAACAGAAGAACAAAGTGGCTGCAATCTCCTCTTTGGGAGCAGGCATGTTTGCACATTCATGCTAAGCCATGATTTGGTGTAGAGATGTGTGTGAATGTGGCTGTGGAATCCAACAAGTCAACTTCCTCTGTGGAGGCAGGAAACAGAAGTAAAAGATCAACATACTCACACACACAAAACCACCTGCATAAAACTTTCAGGGGGAGGGGAATCACCCAAAGATTATTTTCTTTATGAAGAGAGCAAATGTTTGCAAATTTCCCCACTCTGCTTCAATTCATTTTTACATACATGGCACAGACATATGTATTTGTCTTGAAACTTTGGTTGCTGTTTAAAAAAAAATATAGGGGGGGATGCTATGATTTTTCCAAGCATACATTAACAAAAGAAGAAAGGGGGGGGGAGCAAACAGTCTATTACCAATACTTACTACCATTACAATTTTTATTGTGACAACTGAAGTTTAACAAAAACATAGGTTAGCAAAGAAGAGAAAAAGAAGATTATATCACAATTCCGACTGCTGGGTTTCATAACAGTAAGAATTTCTAGATTTTATCTGATGTCCTATCATTTTACTGCTATTAATTCAAGTTAAATTACCTTTTAATACTGCTGCTCAAGCATTACAATATCGAGATTCACCACTGCAATATTTTATAAATTCAAACTGTTGAAACTTTGTTGATTACTGCTGCTGATCTAGCATAGCTGATCCATAGGCAGGTGGTAATACTATTTTAAATGTGCAGTTATATCCTGCCCTTTATGCTGCATACCCTTATCAACCACAATGTGCTAGCATTTGCCATGGCACCTCATAAACAAAGGGAGAAAGTGCCCATGGCTGAATATAGATTGGTCTGCCTTATAGAGCAGCTATTCCCCATGTCTGTGTCATTGTTTCCATTCAGCTGAATTAAAAAGCAGAAGAGGATGGTGCTTTCAAGAAATGAAGAAGGAAGAGAGTGCGATATCCACAGGCGGAGTCTGGCTCCATGTAACTCACTGTGAGCATCTTAATTGACGGGCAAGCATGCCAAAGTTTCACAAGCACTAATTTGTTATGAAGCACGGGGTTTCACTTCCTTCAAATTAGAGATAATTGGAAAACATCATCTAGGAATCACATACTATTTACAGCCAGTAGCACCACAAATTAATGGACATGTTCAACTTTACCTTGTGAACGATTCTTGAATTATCATGAACTGAATGCTTAGAGAAGAACACCCAAATGCCATGGCTCCAATCCAAGGACTTTTATGCACCTAAAGCTGCAATACTATACACACTGATCTGGACTGAAGTACCATTGAACAGAACAAGATTTACTCTCAGAGAAACAAGCCCTAGATTGCAATGTTTACCCTCTTGAAATACACAGGGCCACTTAGTTGCAGCTAACTTCCTCCCCCAACCTCTCCCCATAGTCATTTCCCCCTCCCCATAACAGAAATGAAGCGTAACTCAACGATGCATTTGGACTGCAGTCCTTTATACACTTACTTGAGAGTAAGTCCCTTTGAGATTTACATGGCTTACTTCTGTATAGAAACAGACAGAATTGCTCCATTAGTCATCTTCAATGCACCAGACTCAATTATTTCTCTTGTAGGGCAAGTCAGTGGATTAATCACCACCTGCCTCCCAGTTTAAAAAACACAAGGGCTTATATTCTCCCTCTTGCCACCTTTATGTAGCTTTAATTGAATCAGCAAGTAGGCCACATCCACACCATACAACTTCGATACTACTTTTAACAGCCACAGTTTCCCCCGAATAATTATGGCAGCTGTAATTTGTTAAGGGTTCTGTGAGTTGTTAGGAGACCCCCTAGTCCCCTTGCAAAGCAGTTTAACAATAAAGCCCTCTTTACAGTGAACTCTGGGAATTATAGCTGTGGAATGGAAACGGGTTTCTTAACAACTCTCAGAACCCTTAACAAACTACAGCTCCCAGAATTCTTTGGGTGGAGCTGTGGCTGTTAAAGTGGCATTATAGTGTTTTAAATGCATAGTATGAAGGTGGCCTTAGATTCCATACACTAGACAGATTCCCATTTGCGGTTCCATCTTAACCCAGCCTCCTATCCCTACTGATATAACATGAAGTTTTATCATTAACCACAAGATAAGCAGGAAGTAAGAACATGGGCTGATCTTGAAAGCAATAAAGTTAATTGAAATTGCCAGGATATTTGTTGAAAGAGACTGAGTTGCAATCGAGGGAACCTGGTCGTTCGGATGGGCACTGATGCGTAACATAACATTGTATAGTGGTATATTCAAGTGCTGTATGGAATAATTGAGGCAGCACTTAAATTCCACAGTAGACAATCAGTTTTTTTTGTGGTGTATCCCCTGCCCTGCATATATCCTTACAAAGACAACAATTTAAAAAATTGGGATCTAAATTCAAAGCACAGCCTAGAGTTGTTAATAGATTTCCACCCTCTTTCTCTCTAGCTTCTTTCCAGTGCATGTGTTCAGCTTGCAAGGAAGGGCAGTCAAAAATGAAATGAGATTTTTGCCACTATTCTCACCCTGCTAATTTGTTTTGAAATACAAAAGCCACATACACATGGGATGCTTAATATATAACAATGAAAAATAAATGACATACATTTTTCATAATGTTTTGGGAACCAGCATAATACCTAGCAGGGCCAACATTTATTTAAAGGAATAAATCTGTGGAGCCCCACTAGCAGATTATATCATCAAACAGAACAAGTTTAGACATAAAATAAAAAATGTAATTTAAAATCAAATAATGTGGCCATTATTTTAGAAATGGGAAGCAAACAAATATAAGGTCCAGAGGATAAATGGCTGAACTGAAATGAATTTGTTCAAGGTAAACAGACTAGCTATGTAATAGTATGTATATGATTGACTGGGTGTACCAGTGAAGAAAAAATGAATATTGGCTTTAGCCGTTATCAGGAGCTCCTATTTCTGCGTCTGGGATCATCTCACATTCCTGATACAATCCCTGTCCCCCAAAACCTGAAGTTTTCACATGTAGATAGAATCAGAAGACCCTGTTTTACAAACCTTGCATTAGAAACATTAATGCATTAATGCAAACTAATGTAATACAAAGCATTTTAAGAGTCAGTGTGTTTAAACACTGGGAGACGGTACTTTTGTTTTACGAGCACACACAACAAAACAAAATGAAATCAGCATACAATTTATTTCCTACTTGGGTGAATGTTTATGCACAAGCTATTGTTTAACAGCACAGGCTGAAAGCCAGCCAGCTGCAATGTATTTTTCTCAGCAGTTGATTTCACTCCATGGATGTGTGCACAGCGCTTGATGCCTTTGGTGACAAATGTGTCTTACGCCCCACAGCCATGCATGGTCCCAGTGTAATTGGCATATACGTTACCCAACATGGTTTAACAATTTCTTTGTTAAATACCTTTTTCTCTGTGCCGATGTCTCTAAATTGAAATCAATGAAGAGAAGCACAAGGGCACCATATGAGTTCTTATGCTTGCAACAAGATGCACCAGGCATTCCAAATGATGCTAGAAGTTTATAAAATGTTTCTAGCTTATTATATGGGATGGTAAAAAAATGTAGAAATATGAACCACCAAAACCAAAATTCACAGTTCTATGGCAGTTATTTTACTTAGTGAGGATATTCGATTGTTTCACAATAATCTACATATTTCTCCTCACAAAAACAACAGCCAAGCCTTGGTCAAATAATCACACAATCAAACCAAACTGGCTGTCTCTCATTAGGTGTTTGTAGAGAACAGAAGTCATTAAGGTCGTTGATGGCCGCTAAATACTTCAAGTCAATGGGATTTGGGTCACCTCCCACTGGCCTAGTAGAAACACTTCTGTGAAGTTGGCTGAAGAGCAATAGAGATTTCAGACATCTGACAAGAAACATCTTTAAATGTATTTCAAGTGTCTGCTGTTGATTTGGGAGGATGCTATTTCAGAAGGACAAGTGTAATGGGTATATGTCTATGGGGCTATCCCTAATGGTCACTTGTCAAACACATTGAGGAGGGCATACCCTTAATGTAGTCTTTGCCCCAAGTGGGGAGAGTCCAAGACTGAAGGTCTGAAGGCAGGGGCGAGCAATGCACTTCCTTTTTGTTTTTCATGGTTGGACCATTTCTGGTGAAGTTTGGACTGGTAGCAACAATTCCCCGCTGTAAGGTTGGTGGGCCCCTCCTCAGAGACTGATGGAATATGATGTACTCCTGCGCGCTCTGGAGGATTTTATAGTGAGAAAACTGATTATCCGTTCAAAGCTCTGGTCATACTACTCTGCATTTTCTTCTCCTCAGTCTGTGGTAACCAATGAATGTGGCACAACGAAAAACATGTAACATCCTGATGTCAGCCATATTGTGAAATGCTATTGGGGGGTGGGGTTGAGAATGACATGTATGTGTGCCATTTATTTATTTATTTGCACTAGCTGCGAATTTCTGGCGTTGTCTTCTCTTTAAAAGGAATGCCTTCAAATGTAGCTGGTACAGTTTGTAGGAATTTGGAAGCGTTCCCAGGCACTAATCTTAGTGATGCTGTCAAAGTTTGATGATCCTGATTCTCATCGTGACTTTGCTATACCCACAATATTCTTAATGCATTTTGAGGCAATCTCCCAACATTCCTGGAAATTATATTTTTTTTCCTGCATGCAAATGAAATGGAGAATATTGCAATTGTTTTGTAGTAGGCACACTACTGTGTTGAGCACAGGTTGGCACATGGTCATTCACTGCTGAAACTTAACCTACTCTAAAATGTACATATATTTAATGGCTGAGCCATAGGCAGCTATGATTTGTCCCCAGCTACATCAGTACCCTTGTGAGAAAGGGAGAGCAGGTCAACCAGAGTGCCCCCCCCCCGGTTTATCCTCCTGTCCCATGAACCTTTCACTGTCAGCTGGTGAAAGCATTTTTTCTCCCAGACTACCTCTGCCAAACAGCCTGAAGCTCTATTAGGTCTCTTTGAGAATATATCAGGGTAATGTGCAGTTTGACTTTTAGACATGGGGTGAGTGAAATAATAGGTCTGATGAACCAAAGTCAAAAGCTTGCTAAAAGTCTAAGAAATTGTTCTTAGGACAAAAAATGTCTTAAGATAGAACTAGTTGCATGCAAACAATCAAACTCACAGGATCAATAGAGTAGAGAAAATAAAACAGGTAAATAAAACACATCAGTGAAACTGTTTCTTAGCAGCTACAATTCTGCTTAAGCAAAGGTCTTACAGTTAGACTTCTTGAAATATTACTGTAAGTTGCAGCTCCCTCCAGCTAGCAATATTCCAGTGTCAACATGTTCTTTTGTGTTTTTTTACCCTGAGATCCACACCATCTAAAAGTCATCCCAAGTAATAGGCTAATTATACCCTCTAGCTACCTTTGATCATAACAAGTTCTCACTCCTGTCATCAACCATGTTGCAGCATTCTGCACTGGTCTTTCTCTGGCTTGATTCAGAGCCCAAAACCTCCCAGAATACCAAGCAGCCACTCTGACTCCACTATGCCAGGAAGGATGCTTGGGAGCAATCATGTCAACTGCTCATTTCATCTCCATAGCCAGACCAGAGCAATGGGTGTGTGTATGTGTGTCATTGTCAGCAGCAGTACATCAAGGCAACTGTTTTGTTTGGCTCTCAGTTCTGAATTTCTGAAGAAGGCACAGAAAAGGCAATATTTGGATTGGCCATGGCGATTTTAAAAGGCATGGATGTGAAGAATTCACAGTATAAATGAGCACAGATACTGAGACTCCCTGCTTTTGCAACCTTAATGTGAATATTCTGAACGGTGAGCTCTGCACGCCTTGAATGAAATAAGAGGGGAAAGTGGGAAGCAGAAATAAAGATCAGAGAGTTCATACCTAAATGATGATCTGATTCATGGTCACATTTACGTGTTCCAGAAGAAGCTGAAAATATACACCCCCTCTATATGTTGGTGCTTGGTTTCATGAATTCTAAACAAAGATGCCTGTGTTGATGACAAGGCTGCTTGATTTTGCTTTCTGTCTGACTTAAATGTAGGCAAAATGTAAAATATTTGATACTAAGTCTGACTACACTTTAAAGAGCTGATTCTACTAGTTGAACTAATAATAATATATATATATATATATATATATATATATATATATATATATATGGTGCTGACTAGATTGACTTGACTGATCATAGCAAACTGAATTCTATTTTTGTAAGGCTCTTCAAGAGGCAGCCAAATAAATAGCTTTTTCCCTGCTGCATGGTTTGCTGTTTGCTTAAGCAAAAATCCAATTTCTAGAGAAGACTCCACGAGGGCTAAATTCCCTGCCATTTACAAGTGTCCCATTAGAGTAGCTTTCTATATGGAAATAACATTCCAAGACAAGGAGAGAAACACTAGGTCTGGGGTCCACTGTTCCTGATGTATTTTATTATTTCTTTTCCATTTGAAGAGTAGAGCTGTGTTCCCATGAGAAAAACACAAAAAAGGGGAGGGAGTAATGTTTGAATACAAATGTCTCAAGGAACTGAAGCATCTTTAAAAGTAAAATCTCTTTCTTGGTATGCATCAAGGACAAGGAGAAAACTGACAGCTTCAGACTCAAGCTGCCTCCTGTTAAAAGCTTTTTAAATTAGGGATTCAATGTAAAACTCCTGCTGGAAAAGCATACATGAGAGGTGCCGAGATCTGGACTTGATTACTGGTGCTTTCGTATATGTAGTGCAATCATTTATTTGAAAACAAGTCCTTTAAAAATAAAATGTTGTGGACTTCCGGGGGCGGCGCGAACGGCAATGGCGGTCCTCTTCTGAACGGGAGAGGAGGCTCCCCAGGCAACGGGTCGTCCGCTACGGCGAAGCGGAGACCCACTCTGGAAAACCCCAGGCGGCAAGAGCCTGGGGTCTTGAGGCTCGGTGGGCGCCTAGAGCGACCCTCCAAGTGCAGAAGGAACCCCGTAAGGGGCTCCGGAGCACGGAGGGGGGTTGCGGCGCTGTGAGCTGTTTCACAGCCTGAGGAGCGAAGCCGCGCTGCTACTGTCGGTGAGCGCTGATCCCTTTTCCTGCTAAATTACGGATCCGGACGAAAAAGCAACTAACTTGTGAGTAAAAGACTGAATCACTTGAATTTGAGACTTTAAAAGGGAAATTTAAATTGGCTTGAACTTGGCTGAGAGCGGAGAGACGTGGAAGCAGGAAGTCCGTCTTCCGCAGCCATTGAACTTGAAAAAAAAGCAATCAGCTGGAGGAGTGGAGGCTGAAAGAAAGAGACTCTAAGTTTTACAGATCTAAGCATCTATTTGAACTTGCATCTTAAAGTAAAGACTTTAAGCTAAAGATTTGGGATTTCTATTTGCACTTGACTTTCCTCCTCTTATTGGATTACAAACTAGAAGGTGAAACCCAGAATCAGGAGCTGCCTGAGTACTAAGGGAGCTGTCAGTACTGCAGATTTGGATACTGTATATTGGAATTTGAAACAATCTGAGGGTATTGAGACCTTTTAAATTTGAAACATTCTTTTTGGAGATAAATAAGCACTGTCTGCAACAAAGTGACCATTTATAAACTCTGCTAAACATTTGTATTTGAAGGTTCTTGGACATTAAATTAGACTCTGAAAGACAGATTAAGCTCCCTCTAGAGGATTGGATTATAACAGTGATTTTACATACACTTTTTACTTTCGATTCCCTTGCTGTTTGCTTGCTCTGGACCTTTCCATTCCCATGGGAACAACTCAGTGTGACCTTGACTGACAGATAACGTTGGAATGAGTGGCACAAGAAAAAGAGGGAGAGCTAAACAAACAACTCTAACAACTCTAACCTCAGCCTCACAGACACGTAGATCATCTGTGCCTACTTTGCCCTCAGAAGTGGAGGGAGAGGGCGAAGCAGAGCAGTTACAACTGGAAGATATGGCCTCAGGAGCATCTGTTTCTGTACTAGACAAAATTTTTGAAAAATTGGAAGCTTTGGACAAGAAAGCAGATGCCCAATCAGCAAAGATTGATAAAAACACAGAATGTCTAAATAAATTAACCACACAAGTGGTACAGAATGCACAAGCAATTGGACAGTTAACGGAGGCCTCAGCAGAAAATCGGAAATTGACTGAGGACACCAGACAAAGATTTGAAAATTTAGAGCAAGAGGTAAGACCACTCACTAAACAAGTCGGGGAACACCAGATTTATCTCTCGATGATAGAACTGCGAAACCGTGAGATCAACTTAAGGATTAGATCACTACAAGAGGCAGAAGAAGGACATCTAACTGAGTTTTTGACCAAAGAATTCTCCAAGTTCTGGAACTTGGAAGAAAAGGACTTTAAAATTGTGTCAGCTTTCAGACTTGGAAGATTTATAAAGAAGGAGAGGCCCAGAGACTGTTTGATAACATTGAGATCAAAGGAGGAAAGGGATAAGATTTTGGGACTACACTTTGTAAAATCACTGGAGGTGTTGGATAGAAGAATTGAAATTTATAAAGATATCCCAAGACTACTGCTTGATCTTAGAGCCGCCTATTCTGAACTTGTTAAACTACTAAGGAGCAACGCAATTCCATTCAGGTGGGAATTTCCCCAAGGATTATCTTTTACCTTTAGAGGGAGAAAGGTCAAAGTGAGAACACTTGAAGAGAGAGACAAATTTCTGTCTACATACGGAGAGGACCTTCAAAAAAGAATTGAACTACCTTCTGGGCCTGAGGCAACGCCAGTACCAACATCAGCATCTGTGGAACCTGAAGACCCTGAGAAGATACCACCCCTTGAAAAATAACCAGATAGTTCAGGATGTCTCTGCAACTGTTGAGCTGGAATATTAATGGTTGTAACATTCCGGAAAAAAGGAAGAAAATATTTCATATATTAAAAAAAGAACAATTGGACATTATTTGTTTACAAGAAACACATGTGACGAGGCTCCATAGAAAAGTGTTAATAAATAAAAGATTGGGCCAGGAATTTGTATCTTCGGACAAAGTTAAGAAGAGAGGCGTGGTGATATATGCAAAAGAGAGCCTGTCACCTAAATTCCTGTTTAAAGATGAACATGGAAGAATTTTGGCTATTGAGATACAATATCAAGGAGAGAAACTGCTGATATTAGGAATTTATGCACCTAATGAAGGGAAATCGGAATTTTACAAGAAGCTGCAGGAGACAATGCTGGACTATCTAGACTACAACAACATCATAATGATGGGAGATATGAATGGGGTCGTATCAACTAACATGGACAAGTCACAAAGTCAAAATGTTACAAAAGACGGCAGACTACCTAAAACCTTTTTTGAAATGATTGACAATATGGATTTGATTGACATTTGGAGGACAAAGAACCCACTAGGAAGAGAGGGAACATTCTTTTCTGAAGCCCAACTGACCTGGACAAGAATCAACCAAATATGGATTTCTAGAGGCCTGGCGCCTAAGGTTAGAAAAGTGGAAATCTGCCCAAAGACCTGCTCCGACCATAATGCAGTAAAGATGGATATGACACTATTACCAACTGGATCCTTCAGATGGAAGATGAATGACAATTTGTTTAGAGATCAGGAAATTACCAAGAAGGCCCAAAAAGTTTTGAAGGACTATTTTGAGATAAACATGAATAATATGGTGGAAAAAAGAATAATCTGGGACGCAAGCAAAGCTGTAATGAGGGGATTCTTGATACAACAGAATGCAGTGAAGAAAAGAACACAAAATGAGAAAAAAGATAAGATTTTGGATAAAATAAAAGAATTAGAGAAGAAATTAAGAGTGAATCCGAAGTCACAGCCAACTCTGAGAGAAATTAAACTTTATCAAACACAATATTCTAAATTGATAAATCAGGAAATTGAATGGAAGGTTAAATTAATGAAACAAAAAACGTTTGAGTCGGCGAATAAATGTGGAAAACTGCTAGCTTGGCAGTTGAAGAGAAGACAAAGATTAAATACTGTTACAAACTTAGAGGTTGATGGAAAAAACATCCAGAATCCAGTGGACATTAGAAAGTGTTTCCAGAGATACTTCAAAAAACTATACACCCAAGGGCCACAAGATGAGGTTGAGATTAAACAATTTTTGGCAAAAAACGGACTATCTAAATTGTCACAAGAAAATAGGACAACCCTGAATTCTAAAATAACACGACAGGAGATCGAACAAGCTATCCAGAACATGCAACTTGGCAAATCTCCAGGACCAGATGGGCTGACCTCCAAGTACTATAAGACATTGAAAGACTATTTGATACAACCTTTGATGGAGGTCAGCAATGAAATTATGGAGGGGAGGAGGGCACCGGAGTCGTGGAAGGAAGCGTTTATCACATTAATACCAAAGTCGGAAGCTGAAAAGACACAACTTAAGAACTACCGTCCCATCTCTCTTTTAAATGTGGATTACAAAATATTTGCAGACATTTTGGCAAATAGATTTAAGAAAGTTTTAAATGAAGTAATTCATAAGGACCAGGCTGGCTTTCTCCCAGGAAGACATCTGTTTGCTAATACAAGGAACATTATTGACATTTTGGAACTTTTGCAAACAGACATAAATACAAAAGCAGTTTTAATTTTTATAGATGCGGAGAAGGCCTTTGACAATATCTCCTGGAAATTTATGATGGGAAATTTGAAAGAGATGGGAGTGGGACGGGGTTTTGAGAATGGGATTGAGGCGATATATTCAGAACAGAAAGCTAAACTGATAGTTAACAATGTGGTTACAGAAGAGTTTAAAATTGAAAAAGGGACACGACAAGGTTGCCCTATCTCCCCTTTGTTATTTATTTCGGTTCTGGAAGTGCTATTGAACATGATTAGAAGGGATCGGTTGGTGGAAGGAATTCAGGTCGGTCAGAAACAATATAAATTAAAAGCTTTCGCAGATGACCTGGTTTTGACCTTGCAGAAGCCAGAGCCCAGTACGAAAAGAGTATTACAATTGATTAATGACTTTGGTCGGGTGGCTGGATTTAAATTAAATAAACAGAAAACTAAGGTTTTGGGGAAAAACTTGACTAATACAGAGTCAGAACGGTTTCAGAATGAGACGGAACTTAATGTGGTTAAAAAAGTAAAATACCTAGGGGTAAACATAACAGCAAAAAATCTAAGTCTATTTAAGGACAATTATGAAAAATGTTGGACAGAAATTAAGAGAGACTTAGATAGTTGGTCAAAATTGAAACTTTCTTTGTTAGGCCGAATTGCTGCTATCAAGATGAATGTATTGCCAAGGATGTTGTTCTTATTTCAAACACTTCAGGTTTTGGACAAAACGGAGTGCTTTCAGAAGTGGCAGAGAGACATTTCTAAGTTTGTCTGGCAGGGCAAAAAGCCCAGAATTAAGTTTAAGATATTAACCGATGCAAAACAAAGAGGGGGCTTTGCCCTGCCAGACTTAAAGTTGTATTATGAAGCCGCAGCGTTCTGCTGGCTAAAAGACTGGCTACTTCTTGAAGACACTGATGTGTTAGATTTGGAAGGGTTCAACAATACCTTTGGATGGCATGCATATTTATGGTATGACAAGGTTAAAGCAAATAAGGCCTTTAAGAACCATATTGTCAGAAAATCATTGTTTAATGTCTGGACAAAATATAAAGACTTGCTGGAAAATAAAACACCAAGGTGGCTTTCACCTTTGGAAGCCAAGGCCCGAAAAAGACCCAATATGGAGGCTAAATGGCCAAAATATTGGGAAATACTAGAAAAGGATGGAGACAATTGGAAATTGCAGAGTCTGGAGAAAATGAAAGACAAAGTGCGAGATTGGTTACATTACGCTCAGATTAAAGAAGTTTTTAAAAATGATAAGAAACTAGGGTTCCAGGTGGAGAAATCGAAATTAGAAACAGAATTGTTAGAACCAAAGATTAAGGTACTTTCAAGGATGTATAACTTGCTGTTGAAATGGAATACACAAGACGAAACGGTTAAATCGGCTATGATAAGGTGGGCACAGGACATTGGGCATAATATCATGTTTGAGGACTGGGAGAGGTTGTGGAGTAATGGATTGAAATTTACTGCATGTAACGCCCTGAAAGAAAATGTAATGAAAATGATTTATAGATGGTATATGACCCCAGTCAAACTTGCTAAAATTTACCACCTGTCTGATAATAAGTGTTGGAAATGCAAAGAGTGCGAGGGAACGTTCTTCCACCTCTGGTGGACTTGCCCTAAAGTGAAGGCGTTCTGGGAAATGATTTATAATGAACTGAAAAAGGTATTTAAATATACCTTCACTAAGAAACCAGAGGCTTTCCTTTTGGGTATTGTCGGCCAAGGGGTGGCAAAGAAGGACCAGACATTTTTTATGTATGCAACAACAGCAGCAAGGATACTTCTCGCAAAACATTGGAAAACTCAAGATCTACCCACACTGGAAGAATGGCAGATACAACTGATAGACTACATGGAACTGGCTGAAATGACCGGCAGAATCCGTGACCTGGGAGAAGAGAGGATTGAGGAGGACTGGAAGAAATTTAAGAACTATTTACAAAAGTATTGCAATTTGAGTGAATGTTAAATAAGATGCTAGATCAAAATAACTGAGCACCACTAAATTTAGAAGTTTTTAAGAAAATAAGTAAGACTGTGAAATTTAGCTTCTTCTGAGAATTATAAGATTAGGAAATATAGAAGGGATATAAGAATTTAAATAAGATGATAAATTGCTGACAAAATGTTTTAACGATGAAAATGGGAGCGGGAGATGTGAGGAAGTCTAAAGAAAATGTGAAAATATGTTAAGATCAATGTTACATTGTTTATCATGTTTATTTTTATTGTAAAACTTAATAAATTGCTTTAAAAAAAAAAATAAAAATAAAATGTTGTGATGGTATGGCAGTTAGATGTTCATGGTTTAGCAGCAAAAAAGACACATACGTATGAGTTACCAATGTTATCGTGTGCCAAAAGCAAGTTAAATAACAACAGCTTCCCTTGAAAAAGCATGTATGTGCATTTAATTTAGAGCTAAGACAAGATGTATGTAACATCCAGTGTCTTCCATCATTGCATAATTAATACTGAAGAAACATGTTTTCACAAGTCTGTTGTGACTTTTTTTTAACAATGCTGTCTGCTTAACACTGCAAGTCGCACTTAATTGGATGTGCTTTTTTAAAAACATGTAATTCTTTTTTCTATCTTTTCTTCTTTTCTTTTCTGGTGAAGGAGTAACTCTACAGGCTTCTGGGAGCAATTAAAAGAAGGAGGAGGGGGGAAAAAGTTCACAGCCCAAAGGCATCCCCTAGCCTAGAATTCTTAAATGGCATGTCCTTGCCAAACAGCCACCTGTGACAGAGGAAGTGGGCAAATGGGTCCTGTTACTTAAACATGCAGCAGCGTTCCCCCAGCTTCATTTTTCTTACAATGGATTTCTGGGCTAAGGATATTCATTCATTCAAAAAACAAAAAACGCAGCTTCAAAACCATTGCACCATCAAGTGCATGAAGCCAAATTCATGGGCAGAGAAATCCAAAATGCTGGAGGGAGGAGGGTTCCCATATTTCAAGAGATAAAATCTGGACAGAAAAAGTTGTTGAGTTTTTTTAGGGCAATCATACAATAACTCCTCCACTGCCGCCAAGGCAGAACCACCCACACCAGAGCCAGAACCATCCGTGCACGGACACACACACACACACACACACACACACACAAACCCAACAACCCCAAATCCAGGACATTTGCTTTAAAATGTAAAATTTCACCCCCCCCGATGGGTATGTAGGACCCCCCAAAGAGGACATGTTCGGGAATTCCCAGATGTATGGCAACCCTAATACCCAAGGCAGATGGACTACCTTTTCCCTCTTTTATTTTCAGTTCCACATACAAGTATTCTCTCTCTCTTAAACCCCTTTCCCCTCCCGTAGACACTGGGGGCGGGGGACTAATTAAGCCAATTCCAGGACTGGCAATGTTTCTTCCTCATTCAGGAGAAATATTAGGATAATGGATGGGATGTAGATCCTTCCTCTCTCCACCTGCCCCCACAGTCTCACTGGGAAGGCATCCAATGACAGATCTCCCTCTCTGAGGGCAGATCTCTTTCACAACTCTCTGAAAAAGAGATCTAACAGATCCTATAGTCCATCAGATGCCAGCCTCAGATGCTGAGTGATTTCTAGGAAGTACTAAGGATGACTGAGCTGAAACTTAACATTGTGTTTAAGACTGCTTTGAATGCCTTCACCTACATTTTGGCATTGCAAAATACTGGAACATGGCTTCTTTCTTGATGCTCCCCAGATCCAAGCAGCCTCTCCTGAATTCAGTGGTGCATCTCAAATGTTGCAAAGTGGCCTCCTTTATTCTCTTATTCACCACCCATTCTCACAACCATGTCAGCCAATTACACCCTGAGATGATCCTTACTTGATGTGTATCCATAAATGGTAGGTTCCTGAGTTTAGATTTATTTCATTAAAATAATTATATCCTACCCTTTGTCCCAAAGCTGTCCAAGGTGGCAAACATCAGAAAGATAAAACAATGCAAATTAAAATAATATAAAAATTTCAAAACAATTTATAAAGATGTAGAACACAAGGAAGCATTTAAACATGTCCTCACAGTTGCTAATTTCAAAGTTGCTGTGACCAGTATCTTTCAGCCATCAAAAGTGTAGGAATACAGAAATGTTCTTAAATTTCTTCGGAAAATCAACAATGACAAAGACAGGCACATCCCACCGGGGGGCGGGGGGGCGGGGCTGGTTCCACGAATGTGCAATACCACTGAAAAGGCCCAGTCATGAGTCAACACTACCTGGGTAGCAGCCACCTCCAACAGGGCAACAGGGACTATGGTGTTTTTAGGATATATTGTTTCGTTTACATTTATTTACACCCTGAGAACAGAATGGAAGGACTCATAATATTAACACTTCAGGATATTGCTTTCTTATTAGGTGTTGGGTTGTTTTGTTTTGTTTTGTTTTGTTTTGTTTTGTTTTGTTTTGTTTTGTTTTGTAAGCCCACAAAAGCTAAAGCTTTGGATCCAGCACACCAAGAAGGCAAGACCCTCTCTCCACAGGTTCCAGTTTACCCAAAAACCACACACTCAAAAAAACTCAGCCTATTGTTCTCTTTCCTAGGGTGACAAGGCTAGTTCAGCAGGTTCTTCTTTGAGATTCTAATACAGAATCACAGGTCTGGAAGGGATTCCTATCCAGACCAACTCACCAATCCCGTAGCTATATGGTAATGATGAAAGCAGGCATGGAGTGTAAGGGCAAACCACACCAGCCCTCCTAATATTTAAAGGAAGAGTTCCAATAGATGATTTAGTTTGTTGTTGTTTAGTCGTTTAGTCATGTCCAACTCTTCGTGACCCCATGGACCAGAGCACGCCAGGCAGTTCTGTCTTCCACTGCCTCCCGCAGTTTGGTCAAACTCATGCTGGTAGCTTCGAGAACACTATCCAACCATCTCGTCCTCTGTCGTCCCCTTCTCCTTGTGCCCTCCATCTTTAGCTATCTCCAATAACCAGTGGTCTTTTTCTAGAAAAAGAGGTGCTGGAATTCACCTCCTTTGTTCTCTTATACAGTGGTACCTCGGGTTACATACGCTTCAGGTTACAGACTCCGCTAACCCAGAAATAGTACCTCGGGTTAAGAACTTTGCTTCAGGATGAGAACATAAATTGTGCTCTGGCGGCATGGCGGAAGCAGGAGGCCCCATTAGCTAAAGTGGTGCTTCAGGTTAAGAACGGGCCTCCAGAACGAATTAAGTTCTTAACTCGAGGTACCACTGTAATGGCAATGGCACCCACCTGAGAGGCACCGGAACTGATTTCCGGTGAGTTCCGGCTGAAAACAAGCCCTGCCAATAACCCACAAGCTTAGGCAAACTAAAGTTTTTCAAAACTTAGAATTCTTGAAGCAGATTATTTTAAAATAGCATTTGGATATGTCATATGCCACTTACTGGCATATCCTGAAACTTATGCTTAAGGCAGTAATAATAAATAAAGCAGTGTGTTCACCTCATTCCAAATACTTCATTTTTTCAGAATTTTATAGTCAAAAGTTTAAACCTATTTTAAGAACCCCTTGCAAATAGCCCTTTTCATGATGACTTTTTGGAAAGGATTAACAACGTTTTAAATATAGCTCAAATATGCACAATGTTTCAAGAACTGTCATTAAAACACAAGAGAGTATTATCCAAACGATATCAAATCAACCACCATGCCCTTATTACTGAACTTTCTTGGCAAGTATTATGAATTGGCTTCAGGTTGCTGCATACATACCCCATCTGTACTGCTTCTGCTCAATAACGCATTCAAACTGCCTGTGAGTATTATGAGATTTAATATCAGCTTGCTGCGGTTAAAGCAATAAGTAAGCTAACTTCTTTACAGTTAAATCTGGGCAGCAGTGACTTCCTAGTTATTAACCACCCAGTGCTATAAATTCAGCCTGAGCTATATATTAACTCACAGCTCCAGAAACAAGGAAGGAGTTCTTAGCACGCTTGTTTCTGTCAAGTCCAATGCTAGTGATTTTCTCAGGAGCAAAATGGATAGACTACAACAATGTAGTGTGTAGCGTTCTTAGCTTACACAATGGTATGAAACTGAAACAAACAGAATCATGTAGTTGCCAAAATGCTCTTTAAAATACAAAGATATATAAAGTAATTGTGTATGTGTGTCCATTACTATTGCTTAGCTGACAGCAAGACTTCTGTTAGCAGATCAACAAGGGAAGAGCAATTTCCAACCTTCCCCTCTAGCTATCAACTTTCAGATTTCATAGCTATCAACTTTCAGATTTGAAAATAAGGGATCAGCAGCCTCGAAAATAAGGGATCAGCAGCCTCACTTGTCCCAGGGTCAGTCTATGGGATATCTAACAATCCGGGATAGCAGCGGGAAGCAGCTGGAAATGGCGCTGGAATAAGGGAATTTCCCGCAAAAAAAGGGAAGGTTGACAGCTATGTCCATACCTGCCTCCTCCATCTTCTCAGAAGTGTTCCCCAACCCTCTGAAGCAGATTTGGAGAGGGTGTGAGGAGCTGTAAGGAGAAAAGGTACAGGTGGAAATTACTTCCCTCTTCATTCCACTGATGTTATACCCCTGGATACAACCGTTTTTCATCGGAATTAGAAAGAAAAGAAAAGAAAAGAAAAGAAAAGAAAAGAAAAGAAAAGAAAAGAAAAGAGCCATTCATGAAAGCAATCAAGACTAAGGGCTCATCCAGACTTCTGCTTGCCCCATGTCTAGAAAGCACAGTTTTCCACTTCTCCCACCCCTTCCCCCAGGAAAACTTGCTATGTAGTGCTGAAGCAGAGCAAACTTCAATCCACGGAAAATCCAATTGACATTTGCTCAGTGGAGGCTCATGGGAACAAATGAGTCCCGTGAATGCAGCAGAACTCAGATTCCCATAAGCAGTCTCTAGAGCAGAGCACAGATATAAGTGAGGGTGTGCCCAAGAGGAAATAAATGGTTTTGGGTTACAACAATCATAATATTGTGATACAATAATATCTACATACTGATTCACGTATACTGGCCATGCTTTAGCATCACTTCTACGTGACACTGCCAGATGCTTCCCCCTCCCCTCAAAATTAGAGGTAATTCCAAAAGCAGGTTGCAATGCGACTCCCCACTGAGTGTGTCTGTCTTCTCTGAATAGGGACCATAATCTGTGCATACAAAGGCATCTAAGCACACTGTGATATTGTAGTACATAAACTGCACAGCAGGTTGCTATACACCACATAAAAATCCTAAGTCCTCATTTCTGCAGTATGGGTGATACGGCAAGTTCTGTATTTGACCACAAATCTCCTTCATTTTTGCCAGTATATGTGGAATTGGAGAGGATCAATAAAGGGAAAATCTCTCCAACCAGTTTTTTGACACCTGCCCTCAAGGTTACCGTTGACAAAATCCCACTCAGTGTAGGCAAAGCCTTGAGACCAACAATTGGTAAATGTTTTGGGATGCATAGCATGCTGCCAGTGCATCTATCCAACCGTGTAGAAAATCCACAGGATATAAAAGAAAGCCAGCTAGGTGCACGCTGGCCTGCTATTTTAAAACAGGTCCGCAGTACTTTTCTCACACAATGCAGTTTGTCATTGAACTATAAATTGCCTTTTCCTCAGTCACTCTCCAATATATTATATATATTGTAAGAAGGCGTAATAATTTATACAGGAGAAGCAAGGAACCAGGTGGTAATGTGGAGCTTGTTTCACTTTAACCAAAATGTGAGTATATAATATTTTCAAAGGCCCCAACCACTAATTTTTAATCTGTCCCCTCCCCCTTCAGCTGTTGACTGGAAGATTTTCACAACTGTGGATTGATAGAATTGCTTCAGACATCCCGTTTTTATAAGGCTGATGCTCAAAAGCATTTAACAAAGTGTAAGGTGTGCAAGAACGCACATAAATATATGTCAACATTCAGTTTCCGCATTTGTGTGAAACCCAAAGAAATGAAAAGATCTATATGTTTCCGAATTCTTTACTTGCTTAATAAAGTAAAAAAAAGGGGGGGCAAGAGATGTCAATGCACATCATATTTTAAATAAGATTTCAATTTCTTGCTATGATTAATGTGGATCCGATGGAATTTTTTTTTTTTAGCAGCTTTACCAAGCTGTTTATGGTCTGGCATGCTGCCACAGAGTGATCTATAACCCCACACCTCACTATTATGCAAATATCCATTTGGCAAGGAGACCTGAGACTTCAGAATTTCTCTAAGGACAATCATATCTTTCAAACTCCTTAAACCAAATTATATTTGACATTTAATTTTAACCCACTTATCCTGAAAAATAACTTTTAAAACCCCTCCTGTGTAAAGCTGTTAATGCAGCAAGTACATTTTATTTTAATTCTCTCTCCCCCACCACACCGCCATTTTGCTTTCTGCAGTTGGTGTCAGTGAAGTTAATTCAGTGGTGAAAAGTATATCTTTTTATTGTACTATTCAGAACATTTAAGTTAAATGTTAATTCTATATAAAATAAGTCAAAATGTAAAAACACAGGAAAATTCAAGTTCAGGTTTATTTTAAAATCAAAATATGCCTGAAAAGAGCGTATCATATGCCTTTAAATATGTTGTATGGAAAAGTAGTGCTTCCAAAAAGGTTGATTTTAAAACCTCAAGTATAGATGCTGGTCATTGAAAGCAGGAAAGGTCAATTTATAAAGTATTATTTTATTAAAGGAACACAGGGTGCTGTAACAAATCTAGAGAACATAGGATGTGACCAGCTCCAGCTTCTCTCATTTCACCATAAGGTCACCCAAATTCTCTCTTCTACACAGTGGTTAAATTATAGGACCTCCATCTTCCTTTGTTGGTGCTTAACCTACTTGGTTCATGCTTATTTACAAGAATCCCTGAAGCACTTTTAAGATACAGGGTAGACCTACTTGGTCAATTCTATCCCTCAGAGAAGTACAATCATCTGATGGGAAGAGATGATGTTGCCCAGGCTTGCCATCTTCCATGACCTGGGTGGGGTAGATCTCAAGTGGGGAACCCACTCTACACATTAATGCTCCCCATGTGATTGAGATCCCGGCACAATCAGTATTCTAAATAAGGGGTGGGGAACCTCTTTTAGCCCGGACACCTTCTGGGGGTGCTGGAAGGTCCTGGCAAGCAAGAAGCATTATCAGAGGTCCAGGACAGATTCCAGCCAGGCAAAAACACGTGAGGTGTGAAACAGGGGCCACTGACTTCGGTTGGTCACCGTCAAGGGGCCTGGTAGGAATTTTTTTCCACCTGGCAAATTGGCACCAGCCATTTGGTTTTTCACCTACCTCGTAGCAAATCATCACAACTTCCTCGGCATTGGTGGTTAGGCATTGGTAAGGGTATTGTTATGCAGATGAGTGGGGGGGAGGAAGCGCCATCACCTTCCCCCATATCGAAGGGTAGTCCGGTAAAGGATTCCAGGGGGCGTTGCCCTGTCCGAAGCCTATGGAGGTGTGGGCCTAAGGCACACCCCCTGAGCAGTGACCCCGGGGGATCTCCTAGTTGACGTGCCTCAGCAGGACTCCCCCTACTGGTAGTTAACCCTTGCCGGTCTTCTAGCAATCAGGCTGAAACCGGTTAATCAATAGGACCAATGCCTAAGCCAATACTGCTCAATTCCTGTAATCAATAAAGTTGTGGTCTAATTTTGTCCATTAACCTAAAATACTGGTGTCCTGTGTCTTTATTTCCACGAGGGAGGCGGGAACTCGCCACGCAACGAGTTCCAAGGGGCAGATAAAGAAGCATTTTGGCTCTGGGCCTGATGCTCCCCATCCCTGTTGTAAATCATATGGGGAGTCTACATGCACAGAACAGGCCCCACATTTCAGGCCTTCTCCATTTGATGCATGGAAGGCAGCAGGGCTGGGCAATGGGGTTGCAAGAAAAGGGGGCACAGCCAGTGAATGTGGCCCTACTTGCCCTCCTCATAAGATGAAGGTGAGCACCTATACAAGGCTGCAGCTTAATGTCCTTGACACCAAAGAAAAGCAATGTGGTATTTTGCTTGATGTGGACCAAATTGTATTAGACTAAAAACCCTTTCCACCTGTCTGCAGTGCCATGTCTGCGGGGGTGACAAGGAGGCACCCCGTGGGGGCTCACGGTGGCACAAGCAGCCATCGTGCCGCTGCAGCTGCATGTGGAGGATCCTCCGTTCATGAGCAGAGGATCCCGGCACCGTCCGTACAGCAATGGTGCGGCAGCGCCCGCAAACTGCTATGTACAGCGCATGTGCGGCACTGCTACGTACGGTGCATGCATTGTATGCAGCGACACCACACATGCGCCCTACATAGCGATGCCCAGGGTGTCACGACACCTTTGTTCGCCCCTGTGGACAAGGCTGGATTTATCTCTCTTTCCTCTTGGGCTCCTGTTTACGTAATGAACAACTTTCACTACCCTTGCTTTATCAATGAGTAGAGCAGGACTGTGCTTCTGATTGCCCCATGTATCTAGTTTGGCCTGAGTCATTATTCTTAAGAACAATTAAAAGGCCCCATGTTTATGCCTAAGCAAGCAATCCTTTTGCTTCAAATGTGAAAAACCCAAAGGGGGGGGGGGACACCACATACCATCATGCCACTTTGATATACATTGGTGCTAGTTATTATAAGGGTAAGAAATAAAACAAGCACAATGACTTACTTTTAAATGCATGGATTTAATAATCTTTGAATATATCAAGAGCATGCTTGTGAACCTTCATAAACACTGCCAACCTGCTGTTGAAACACTGCATATGCCTGCACACTTGCATTTAATATGCTGCTTATGCAGGTATAAATGTGTTCAGGAAACAGAGACCTCTCCAGGCCCTGTAGGGAATAGCAGTGTTTGGTGTTATGTTTGCATCAGCTCTTATCGATCACATATATAAAACAGTCCTTCACCAGGTTCCCGGCAACAGCCCTGAGTACCTTGCACCTTATATAAACTTAAGATGGCAGGGCCAAGCCTAGTTTTGCAAAAACCTTTTGCAGCTGGAAGTGGATATGAAGCTTGCATCCAAGGGAAATGTCAAGATTTCAAATTAGCCTTCTTTTCAAGTCAGAAAAGAAAGCCAGAAAGAAAATAATTCATGTATTCATGATAACCTTTTCAGTAACCTATCATATCCACTTTAGCTCTTTATCTGAGTTGTTCCCTTTTTTTGATAGATGCTTGTGACCCAGAATCAATCCACCCACCCACCCACCCATCCAACACTGAGTGATGTTGTGTCATGAACCTCAAATAGTGTAGGATATTTTGTAAGGATCACAGTGCCTTACAGGTATCAGCAAAGGCTTGGAAACAGTAGTCGAAAACCCTTAAGCAATCAAAGACTGTGGAGGGAAACGTTTGGTTTTCTACATTGATGTTTTTGCTGCTCTGCTTAAACCGAGGCAACGTGCTCACTTTGTAACTGCAATATTTTTGGTTAATTCTACTACCGTCCTTGAGACACCTCGCAAACATACACTTCTAGTTATATTGTTATATACGCATTGCTTATAATGAGCATCTTCACAAGGATGCATCATTTTAAATAATATAATACTTTTGTTCAATCCACGTTAGACAATGCTGTTGTAAGCTTCAGCTGGTAGAAAATGTTGCAGCCCAGCTTCTGTTAAATGTTAGTTACTGAGTAATCCGTTTGCCACTGCTTTCGATCCATAGGTAACACTGGGGAGGGGGAAAGAGCACTAAGAAGACAGAATGCATTTTGAGGGGGCAATATTTGTCCTGAGATGATTTCTAAAAAATAATTGTGCTTCTCACATTGATGTCTGCTCTTCTAAACATGCTGGGATGTGTCCAAAAATGTCCCTAGAAACTGAGATCCACTAAGCCATGGTTCTTAACATGGGTCACACCCCCCACAGGGGGGCAATTTGATTTTTAAGGGGGGCAATTTGAGAATGGGTTTATTAACAGTTAATGGCATTTAGCCTTCCTCCACGTGAATAGGAGTTCACTTTTTGAATAATAATTATTATATGTCATGGGGGGGGGGCGTGTCAGGATTTTAGAGATGCTTAGGTGGACATGGCCAAAAAAAGATTGGGAACCACTGCTGGAAGAAAAAGGGAGGGCAGGCAATTCTTGCCAGTTGCCCCTGCAAAATCATCATACCACCTCCCACACTGTTCTAGTTAGTTACCAAACTTTCTGGAACTATCCTCCTGGAATTTTTTGGAAAGAAGATTTTTGTGTGTGGTAATAGTTCCACCTTGGATGCAACTATTTCCATAGCTGTTTGGATTAAATGTGTGTGTCCCCCACCCCATTTCACACTGATTTGATGTCTGAAAAATGCTGCTAGCAGAAGCAATAGCAAACCAATTCCTAGTTCAAATATCTCTTCCCTGAACTTGCAGTAGATGGCTTTCATTAACTCAGTATTCACACTGTCTCACTGTGCACAACTCATCCACCCTTGAGCTAAATTGCCAGGGCTGGTTGTTGTTAAGTATTATGAAAGACAGAGGCTCTTTGGGTAGGTGGTTCCTATATACGTTCAGGAGATAGGCAAGTTACCCTTTATAGCTAAGGTCACACTCACTCTGAAGGAGCAGTGACGGAGATTGGGGTTACTCCTGAATACATCTCCGTCATGAGAGGCTCAAGTGTCCTAAAAACGCATTTTACTACCTCTGTCTGATTCGCCAGCTAGGGCCATTCCTGGACAGGGAGAGCCAGACCACTGTAGTCAATGTGCTGGTAGCCTTGAGGCTGGATTCCTGTAATGTTCTCAGTGAGAGGCTGTCCTTGGGCTTGGATTGGAAGCTCTGTTGGCCAGACTGCTGGTGAGGGCACATGGCTGAGAACATCTGCACTGGCAGTCCATCCACTATTGAGCCTGGTTCAGGTCCTTGTATTAATTTACAAAGACCTGAACAACTTAGGTCCCAGGTATCACCTGAATCTTTATATCCCAGCTTGATCATCAAGATCGTCTACCAAAAACTTTAATGCTGCCAAGCTTATGCAGGCAATTAAGATCTTTCTGCAATAGATAGCTGATGATCTCCAATATTAATTCCCCCCCCCCAGGTTTTTGTTCTGTAAATGTGTGGTTGTAAACTGCTTTGCTTTTTTATGAAACGGTGATACCCAAACATTTTTTATAAATAAAAGAAATATAAATGGCTATGATGAATGGGAAATACTTTGGAACTCTAATACTGTGGTACCTCGGGTTACAGACTTCAGGTTACAGACGCTTCAGGTTACAGACTCCGCTAACCCAGAAATAGTACCGTTAAGAACTTTGCTTCAGGATGAGAACAGAAATTGTGTGGCGGTGGCATGACGGCAGCAGGAGGCCCCATTAGCTAAAGTAGTACCTCAGGTTAAGAACAGTTTCAGGTTAAGAACGGCCCTCCGGAACAAATTAAGTTCTTAACCCGAGGTACCACTGTATAGGAACATCACCTCTTCATCTCAAAAGCCTTATTGGTTTTGTTATCACTCCTTATGAATGCTTGCAAAATCCAAATGGCATAGGCTCCCATTCTGAAGAGAGAGAGAGAGAAATGAATGGCAGGTGGGAGCCTTTGTTCCCAGACAGACATGCAGACTGGGAGAGTATCCCAGCTCACAGGCAGGGAGGTAGGCTGGCTGCAGAAGTTAAAATCACACTTCTGAGTATGCTCAGAACTGTTGCGGACAATTTTGCATATGGATTGACCCACTGGATAGCATATAAAAACAATAAAGGAGTCAATGAATTAAAAAATACACAGGTGAAAGAAGAAGTGATGTGACTGGAATATGCTGTCCTGATGCTAATTCCAAATATTAAACTGCATGATAAGCCCATCATTAGAGCTAAGCAAATAATTCACAGTGAATAATTTATTCAACAAACTCTGCTTCTTTTTTTCCTGTATACACAATGTCCGTGAGTAGATTGCAATTTCCCTGAATTTATTCATGATTCACTTTTACGCAAATGCTTGTGAATCTGTTTTTTTAAACTCAAGGGCTGTCCATGAGCAAGTCTGAGTATTATGAATTGGAGTGTTGCTGGTTATGAAGAGAGATACTAACTGGACTTATTTCTTCTAGTTTTCAATTAAATTAATTTGCATTTAAAAATACAAACTAAAGTTAGAAGCAACTAATTAGACTGGGAATCCTACTTAACTCAGGTGCTTCATTTAGGTTGCAGTACTTAATATTAGGGGCCCAAAATATAAGGGTTATTATTGTTTTATTTTTGTTTAGCTAATTCACCATCTCATAGAACCTCCTAGTGGTGCACCAATAAAACTGCTAGCACATTTACAAAGCTAAGCAGCATCTGGTAGAGTTTAAAATTAGATGGGAGACTACATGTAGAGATTCCCGGGTTGCTGGGGTTTGGATTAGATGACACTTGGGGTGCCTTTCAACTCTATGATTCTGTAAGTCTTACCAGTGTTTGAGCCTAAATTCTTACTTGTTTGGGAAGGCATGGGTAATTGTAATCTATATAGAAAAATTGTTTTCTGGAACATTTACTACCTTCTGTCAGCTTCTAGAGAGAAATGAATCTTAGAATCCTAGAACTGTAGAGTGTGAAGGAACCCCCAAGTCCAACCTCTGGCAATTGGAATTGTCACACAAAAGCAATTACCAAGTCTGTTTCCTTATTCAGATCCACCTGAAGTCAAAGAACCTGGTTGAGATAGATAGCTCAGATGGTTAGAGTGTAGTGCTGATGACACCAAGGTTGCAGGTTCATTCCCCGTATGGAATAGCTGCATATTCTTGCACTGTAGAGGGTTGGACTAGATCAGCCTTTCTCTTTTTCAAAAAAATAATAATATTTATTAGTAGTTTTCAGAATTATAAGAAGAAGAAAAAACATTAAAAAACAACACTATAATAGACAAAAAAAAAGAAAAAACACAAAAACCAGTAGAACAATACAACAAAAAGATAAAAAGAAAAAAGAAGACAACACAAATCCCAAATTACGTATCTAAAACTTCCATTTGCTTGTTTCATTGACTTCCTCACACCTCCCTTTTTGTATTCTAGTTTAATTAGTTATTTCAGCAAATTCTTTCCATCTTTCTCAATTTTTGTTAAAAAAATTATCCTAACCTAATTTAATCTAATAATTAACTCAACCAATCCTTTCCATCTTTCCCTGTATTCTATTATTCACATTACCTTAATTAATTTAACCTTATCTTACCCTAAAACACCTTAAAGCTTGAATCTTAGTTATCAAATATACATTACTCCTGATATCATTTCTGCTAAAGTCATATAGTTTCATTCCAACATTTTCCCTAATATTCATTAATTTTTAGCCAATTCCCCAAATAGAAAATTTTCTTTATAAATTTTCTTCCAATCTTCATCCAACGTCCCTTCTTCCTGGTCTCGGATCGTGTCAGTCCTTACTGTCCATTCCATCTAGTCCATCAACCTGGAAGCCTTATGTCCGAGGCCCTTAAGTCTCTTCCATGTCCCTTCTGCAATTCTTCTTCTTCTTGTTTATACTTGCCCTTTTCCTTGTCTTTTGTTGGTCTCTTTCTTAGTTTCTTTCCTTTCTCATTGAGGGGTAGGCCTCTGGGGGATTCCAAGCCAAAATTGTCTCCATCTCCCTTCATCAAACCCACCCATTCCCCACAGTCCCACTCCCCACAATCCTCAATATAGTCCAAAAAGTATTTAAAAACATATTCCAAGGTCTCTCCAACGTTGGGAACCTCCTCAACTCCAGATGCCCCCTGGCCTACCCCAACTTCAATCTTCAATGACAGCGGCTCATACTCCTGTAGGGCCTCGGGACTCTCCATTTGTATTATTTGGGGTGCAACCGCGTCCTCCTCCATTATCTTCTGCACTTGCCCAGTCAGTACAGATTCATGAGTTGGTCCCTGGATAATTTCTGTATCAATATTCCCTGTTTGCCCACAGTTATTAACTGCAACAGTCAAATCCATTTTCTCATTCATCAAGTCCATCTTCTCATGCATCTGTTCCAGCAGGGCACTTGTCTTGCATAAGGCAAGCACCCATTCTTCTTTCCAACTCATCTTTAGTCAAGGTCAGAAAAGCCTGTTCCCACGGTCTTAATCTCACGTCTGTTGAGCCCTCAAATGTACTGCAGCAACAATTTGACAAGCTCCCTCTAGAGGAGGCAATTTCTATTTGTATCCATTTTTTTTTAGGCAAGTCCAACAAAGGAAAATTACTTTCGTTTTTCAGATATTTTGTTTCTTTAAGATGCAAAAGGCAACATTGGAATCAGCTTGTTTCTCTTCTTTAGCTATCTGTCAAAATATTCCATTGACAGTCAATGAACCTCTCCAACAGTTTCTGTCTCTGACACCCCGTTCCCAGGTTAGAGACGGTGGAAACTTATCCTTCTTCACTCCCTCTCCTGCTAGGGTTCCCCCCCTTTTCTCCTGCTTCCAAGGGGGTTTCAGTAATTCTAAATGAAGGAAATTTAGACTTTTTTTACAGCTTTCCAGGCTTTAGCTTACAAAGTTTTTGCTTTAGTCTATATACAAAAAACGGAAGGCAGACTTCCTGTTTTGAACCTTCTTGCTTCGTTGCCAAATTAAGAAATTTCTTGATCCAATTTTCCGTTTTTACTCACGGGTACTTGTTTTAAATCCAACTGTCCACAGGAAAAAGTCAGCGCTCTCCGGCAATGGCTGTGCGGCTTCACTCCGTGAAAGTAGCAGTCAGTTCGCAGCACCGCGCTTCTCACCCCACTTCGCTCCGGAGCCCCTAAATGGGATTCCCTGCGAGTAGGGGGGAGCTCCTGGTGCCCTGCCGAACCCCACGTTCCCAGGCTTCCTCCGCCTGGGATTTCTAGCGGGTCCCCACCTTGGCCGCGGTGGGAAGACCCAGTTTCCACGGAGCCCGTTCCTCCGAACGGAGGAACTCTGCCATTCACCGATGCCGCTGACCCGGAAGTCCCTACATCAGCCTTTCTCAATCTGTGGGTCCCAGATGTTGTTGAACTATAACTCCCATCAACCCTAGCTAGCAAGGCCAGAGCTCAGGGATGATGGGAGTTGTAGTCCAATAACATCTGGGGATCCACAGGTTGAGAACTGCTGGACTAGATGATCCTAAAGTCCCTTCTAACTCAGTTCTCTGATTCTCTGACTCAAATGTTCATCTAGCAAACCCAAGTTATATTAAGCAATAAGACAGCAATATGTCCTCCAACATTACTACTGTGTACATCTGGAATGATCCTTTTATTGGTTCTTTATATCTAAAGCTGGCAAATGGTGAGATGTGTAGAGATTCAATGGAGATCTCTCTTTCTCTCTCTGTTGTAGGTCATGTACTTTACATGCCAAAGGCAAGTTTTAAAAGAAGGAGGTAGCAGGTACACCATCTGCCTGAGATCCTGGAGAGCAGATGGTAGAGTAGATGACACTGCGTTAAATGGACCAAAGATACAAGGCAGCTTCCTATATTAGTCTAAATGTCCTAGAAGGTGAATTGTGTATTTCTTTCTAAAAAAAAAGGTCTGTCTTTTACATTTCTGATTTAAATGAATTTTATTCTTCTCATTGAGTTGTGCCTACTGATGTCCAATGATTGAATACTTTTGTTTTTATTCAGCAGACTTTCATCAACAGAATGAGGAAGAAAGGCATTTTTCATATAGTCAGCCTCATCCCTGAATCCCCATCACCCAATCCTCTACAGACTGTTGGAGGAACCTTCATAACACAGCAAGGGGGTGGTTCAAGGAGGGTGGGCAAATTGGTGAAAATAGCCTTGCTCTCTCTGCTGGATCAAGAAGCCTTCTATAGTGGACAAACAATATATCAGATATAATCCATTAAGCTCATCAAGGCTTTCTTTCTTTCTTTCTTTCTTTCTTTCTTTCTTTCTTTCTTTCTTTCTTCTGGTTTAAGAAATTACTTTCTACTTTCACAACTATTTTTAAAGTACCAAAAATTATAATGAAAATTGCTTCAAATGTTACAAATGTGGAATTGCATTTTAGTCCCTAATGTGTGAAAAGATTCCAATTCTCTTAATTGATTTCTTCAAATATTTAATACTGCAAATTTGGCACAACTATGCTGATTAACTTTGTCCAACTCAAATGGGATCTTATAGATTCTATCAGAGATTATTCAAATTTCAACTCATGTCAAGCCCACATTACCTAACTAATCTAACATTTATATATTTTCATATATATTCCTAACCTTATTTTTCAGAAGCCAGAAGAAGAAAACCTTTTCAACACTCTGCAGCATCACATCTATGAATGATGCATAAATCATTTAACACTTATTTTCAGGGTATATTATCTCCTGCCAACTCATTTATTCTCATGCTGATAATCTTGCCTTAAAAGTCTAGTGTTCTGAGGTACTAAAGCATTTCTGGAAGCAATCACATTTGTGGTAATTAGTCAGCTGAATAGTCATGAGGAATGGGATACACTTCTTCATCCTGTCAATTCAGAGCTCCAAATTGTTACCACAAACAGATACCTTATCTCACTCTTGTTGGATGCCATAAATACGAATTTAGAAAGATAATCTTTAGCTACTATTTCCTATAAATTGCTTCACTGGGTTGAACACCACTACTAATGTATAACAGACACAACTAAACACATAATTAATCATATACAGAATGAGTCATATACCGAGTAGTTACATTGATTTCAATGGGTCAGATATAGTATGGCTAAGAGTGGATATCTATCAAGGCTTATATCATGATTTCCACTCCCACCAGCAGAAAACGCAATAGGGGACTTTCCCCTGATTCTCCCTCCCACAAACAACAACACATGTTTCAGGAGACTGGGGGTTCTTTTGGCTCAGTGGGGAGGTGTAGCACTGGGGACTTCAGGATGAATTGACAAAATATAAAACACCAAGTGGCACTCAAGCAATAAAAAGAACAATTTTCTTGCGGCATAAGCTTTCATAGACCACTTCATCAGATGCATGAAGGATTTGCTTAAATTGGCAGACATATAGACATATGGTGAGGGCAAGGGAATGGAAACAAGTGAGGTAAGAGCAAAATGAATCACAGAATTGTATTAATGCTGTCCTGTACAGGGATCAAACCTGCAACACTGGTGTTATCAGCCACCACACTAGCCAACTGAGCTATCGCTAAAGATAGTGACATCTACATAAAAGCAAAGCAACTACAGTGTCAGTGTGATGTAGGTGTCAAAACTAACATCATGGCATTAATAACCTAAATCAGAATCACAATCACTCAAATAAGAAATTTGAGTAAACTTTATTTGGTTCCAACATGATACATATTACTGACCCAGCTTTTATTATCTGTAAAGGGAGGGCTACATGTTTGTTAATGGGTTAGGGAACACTGCGCCCTGCAACCCCCACTTCATTCACCCCTGTTCCAAGAATGGATCAATCATTATCCTCCAAATTTGTTGAGGAACTGAGTTATACATCACATAGAAATACAAGCAGCAAGGGCCATAAATTTTCCAGGAGTTTGAACCATTTATATGCCCTGCAGCATGAACTATGACCTTCTCTTGTATAAGACCATCTACAAAATGTTCCAAGTAAATCAGGTGCAGAAGAAATATGATTACTGAGCAATCAAATGTTAAGCTCCAAGCTTGGAATCAGAAAACTTGAAGAAAGTTTGGGGCTTTTTTTTTTTATTTTTGATCCTGAAATCATGATCAGTCAGCACATTTAAATCAGGATATGAATCTGTTTAAACCAATGTGTGGAATCTATACATTTTATAAATTGTAGGGATCTTCTTTAAAAATTAATTTGGTAAGAAATCTTATTTGTGCCCAGAAAAATTACACAACCAAGCTGTTGATGAAAACAAACTCTCAGTTTGAAAGAACGTTACTATAGTAGCTGCAATCATCATAGTCTAAAATCCACAAATGTTTTAGCTTACTAGAAGAGGGCAATGCATTACATTCTGTGCAGGGATATAGCCACAATTCAGCTTCCTCCACCCACCCAACACTATGGCTCAGGAGCACTACTGCAGCCAGCTGAGATTCGTAAGCCCGTGTCATTCCTCCTTTATCCTCTTTGGCCTTTTGGGCATCTGACCAGCCGACCCTCCATTGCAGTGCAGAATTACAGCTGCTTGGGGCCTTGTAGGAATTGTTTGCCTGTCCACAAATTGGCCAAGTTGGCCAGGAGCTTTTGTGTATGCATGTCTCCTCTGCACTGGAAGCTGAAGGCCAGTAAGAACGTAGGAGTGGCTGTTGTTAAATAGGTTAATTGGTCACATTGTCTGAAAGGAAAGTGCACCTTTGAAGGTGAGGGTCATGTATCTCTGGGTTCGGTGGCCTTAGCCTCAATAACATCCCATATCCAAGCTACCTGACCACACCAACCCAGTAAGTAGGTAGGTTGGGAAGGAAGGCCTCCCTACTCACTAGAAGACAAGGCTCAGACCTTGGGGTTATGCCTCACCAGACACCTTACCATGATCAGCACTGGGCTCACGGCCACAACAAAGATTAACTTCCTGCACTTCTCATTACCCCCAGCAGATGTTATTAATAAAAGCTGGTCCCAAGTCTTATGGGTCCGGTCACAAAATGGCCTGCAAAGAAAGATATTGCACTATGCCTAGTATTGCATGGTAAAAGTGTTTGACTCAGTTCACCAGACACTAATCCAAGGGGCAGGCGGAGGTTGACCACTGAAGACTGATCCAAAAATGCATTCCTTTTTTTCTTAGGGATGCATCAGTTGGGTGAAACAACTGCAAACATTCCTGAGTATGTTTTCATTCTTTGTATATCACATTGTTGTTTTATTGCTATGGCCAATGGCTGACGCAAATAAAGGTTCATTCAGTCCTGAGTATGACTGATTATCTGGATCGATGGTGGTCTGGGTACATCAACAATTCTTTCCTTGGGTAAAATGGGTCTTAAGGCTAGTACTGTTAGGAACGATACTAGTTACTTCTGTCTTAATTGGAAGTGTGTGTTTCAAACAATCCTCGTGCATCTTCTTTTTACCAGGCCTTACAATACCTGTATAGACATCCATCTTTTTCAATTTAATGGAATATGCATGAATAGGTCCATTTGTATTTCTCTACACATCAAAGACTTGCTTACCAAACAAGCTAATCAATTTATCAGACCCTTTTAATTAGTAAGATGAATGTGACTAGTCTGGCTGTGCACTTGTTTTATCAATTATGTGACATTAGTGGGAATACAACATGACACTGATATTGAAATTACAACATTAACCAGCTATACAAACTAAAACCTAGTCCTTAGAAATTCTCATGCTAACTGAATATTACTCACAGAGAACTGGGAAAATGATACTAGCAAATTGCAACAATAACATTTTCAGTAACAATGGAAAGATGGATGGGGACTTCAAAAATATAAAACTGAATGTAAAATGTTCCTGCATTTATGAAATAATAAAAAGCACACAATTTTTTATCAAAGTTGATAGTGTTCACGCTAAATCAAACATGACAGTGGAGGTTGTATTTTACTGACATGCTCTCTGTTAATGTGCAAAAGATAGCTCAGTTGGTAGAGCATGAGACTTTTAATCTCAGGGTCTTGGGTTTGAGCCCCTAGTTGGGCAAAAGGGTCCCTGCATTGCAGGGGGCTGGGCTGGAAGACCCTCATGGTCTTCTCCAGCTCTATGATTCTGTGATTACCGTATTTTTTGCTCTATAAGACTCACTTTTTCCCTCCTAAAAAGTAAGGGGAAATGTGTGTGCGTCTTATGGAGCGAATGCAGGCTTCGCAACTATCCCAGGAGCCAGAACAGCAAGAGGGATCGCTGCTTTCGCTGCGCAGCGATCCCTCTTGCTGTTCTGGCTTCTGGGATTCAGAATATTTTTTTCTTGTTTTCCTCCTCCAAAGACTAGGTGTGTCTTATGGTCTGGTGCGTCTTATAGAGCGAAAAATACGGTATATCTCTTGCTTTTATATGATGATACCACAAGGTTTGTGGGGAGAGGGTTGGTTGGTTTGCTTTTTGTCGTGGTGGATTCTGCAATGTTCCTGTTTTAAAATCCAAAAATTACAAAATGTTTTTGACCATTGCTGGCTTCACATAATAAAATATGAAGTTTTGGGCCAGGGGTTGTTTAAGCTTCCCTGCCTTGCAGGGAAACAGCTGAAAAGTCCTGCTGAAATATAATGCTGATAGGATCTGTCACAGAGTGTTGACAAACACAGATACCATGAGAAAAGTGGAAGGTTTAGTTAACAACGGAAAAACCCTCACACATGAGATAGGGACAAGAGGAGCAAAATGATATATATATATTTTGAAATAGCAAAAGTGAATGAGCAAGGTGGGGTGAGGAAGAACAACAGGGTGATGGAGTGGCCAGTCCAGTGCAGAGGGGACATCTTGCCCAGGATCCTCTCCAACTTGGAAGCACCATTGTTTACTATCCTCCTTCAGCTGAAAATTAAGCTAATCTATGCACAGGTAAGTACCAAGATATGTCTTCCCTCCCAGTTTGTAAGTGCGTTTTTTAAAAATAAAATAAAATAAAGTCAGCTGATCTAAAAGAGCAAGTCTAGAATGCATGCCTAGCCAGCAATATTCTGAGGGGAATTTAAACTGGTAGGTTGTAATCCAAGGGGGCAACAGCCCATTTGCAATCACTCCCATGTACAACACAAATTCAGATAATTTGCAAATGAAGCCAGCATTCTGAAATATTTAAAATGTGCATATCAGTGCACATTTAATATCAATGAGCTAAATTGGCAGGCTCCACTATTTCCCTCCCTCTTGCAAACACCACATTTTTATCAATGACCTATAGCAAGTTGTTCCGCCTCTTGGTGTTGACAGTATAGTACCCTTTGGGAGAAGATCATTTTTCCATGATGATAATAATAGCAATAAAACTAATAATAATACTAAAAGAAATGCGTATTAAGAACCAAGCTTGTAAGCAACTTATCCAGATGGCTTAACTAAGGAGTTTTATAAAAAGCTTCTCTAGTCCTTGGTGAACTCTTATATTAGCCAGCTTCGAGGGCTTTATATAATAATTATTTCATTACCGGTCTGGCTCTCTTTATACAAACAGCTTAGCTGTTTAACCAAACAAAGAGTCAAAGATGCTGAAGTGGCAATGTAGGCTTGGCATTTATCAAGTGAAATCTATAAAGGAGGAAGAAGATTAATATTTTGATCAGCGCCCTAGCATTTCACCCGCAACTGACATCCTCCAAAGCAGTATGTGAAAATCATGCCAAATAGATTAAATTCATTAGGTGGTTTATATGCTGATTTTCAGCCAAGAGGGGCTCCCCAAGTGTCTTGCAACAATTAAAACCCAACCACAAAGATATCAGAGGTATTTGGGTATATGTACATGTCTCCTCTCACTCGACATTTACTAATCACAGTACATGACAAACAGCAACCAGTGACCGTCTCTTGCAAAAGGCAAACAGGACCTCTTCTGGGGAAATCAGCAACAAGTAAATGCAAGGATCAAACTTCAAAGCTCTAATATGAAGTCCAACATGGGAGTCGGGAGAGGAAAGGGTGGAGGAGGGGACAAAGGGCAGTTCTTTGGAGGGGTGCCAAAAGCCAACAACTAGCTTGTTATGAAACAAACAAATGGAAAGAAGAATAGCCTTAGCTGACACCCTCAGCTGACTCCTGGATCCCTCCAGATCTTTTTTTATTGTACTGAATTGCATTCTATTGAACGACATAGGGAAGAATGTATGACATGGTTACTTAAAGTGAATTGTTGGGGGGCGGGTTCAAAATAAACTTTTTAGAAATCCTGCAGTCATGCCAAGCCAAAACTTAGGAAAGTAAGAATTTGCATTGGTTTTTTAAATCAAAATTGTTTATTAGATACAGAGGGGGTCCAGGTTTTTTTGGAAGGGGTGACAGAATGAGAGCCTAAAAATTCATGTCACCTTTGCATTGAAAATATTGTCCTTTGTTCAAAATCCCAATTGCTCCTTACAACGACCTGTGCAGATCACTCCTCTGGTTTGTAGTGTCACATTTGTAACATTTAGCTATGCAAGCCTATGCATATTTACTCAGAAGTAAATCCCAATGTGTTCAATGGAATTTACTCCTTTAGAACCCCCCTTTTTTTTTAACTCAAACAATGGGTGATATAAAATACCTCCACTACAGGACATATTATATGGACGTTATACCAAATTCCCACCTTTTCCTATCCCAAATTATTTCTCATGTGGACTAATTTCCATTTACTCTACAATCCACATATTCCTCTCCTACACTTCTCTACATTTTCTTGCTGCCCTATCTATCACCTCTAGTGTGGCCGGTCTGTTTATGTATATGTGCCATCTGGAAATATTTGCTTGGAAGGTCCCTTTCTGCGACGTATATGGCCTCTGTTAGTTTAGCTCGGATTATTAAATTTATTTATCACTTCACACAAGTGAAAGGAATCCCAAAGTGATTTACAAAAGAAGTAAGTCACTTGTGCTGCACCCTCTCTTGCAGAAGGCAAAAGCAGGGAATTTTCTAGAGAAAACAGCAAAATGATCCAAGGACTCCTTGGTCTAATATGCACTTTAAAAAGGAGCAGGCGACTGAAAGATGCTTTCAATTGGAATTGTGGGTGGGAGGAAGAAAAGAAAGCAAAGGATAGTTCCTTGAAGAGAAAGTGAAAGCCAACATGGAGCACAGGGCAATTGGAAAGCCATGTTGTTGTTGTTGTTTTAAAAAATCTTTGACTGTTGCTAACCACTAATGCAGAGATGGGAAACGTCAAGCCTATAGACCAAATGTGGCCCTCAAGGCTTCTCTATCTGGCCTGCTGAACTCTCCCCAATTCATATTCCTCACGGCCCCTGCTTCACAGCCTGAGTATTGTTTCCTGGTTGGAATGTTGCCATCAAGTTGCTTTCCTGTGTGGAGGATAAAGGCATGTGAAAGTGTAGAAACTAACCTACCTATTGTACACAGCTAGCATTTGCTCTTGTCGTTCCACCTGATTTTGCCTCTTGTTCTACTCAGTATCTGAGAAGGTTACCAATAAGGGAATGTGATTCTCTGGATGGGAAAGTTTCCCTGACCCCGACTTTGAAGTCCTAAATGGCTCAGGGCCTGGTGACACATTAGATCACATCTTCCTACAAATGTCTAGCTGGTCCTCGAGATCATTTTCTGACATCCTTCTCCAGGTGTGGCATGTATGGAGTTTTGGGATTGTAGTACCTCTGGTGTGGAACATGTGCTCCTTCTGGGGTATTTTGTCCACCTTTGGTCCCCACCCTGCACTCACCTGGGGCTCCTAGAAGCTGTCAGCATGTGACAGCGGCTACACCCTGCAAATGGCTTTGACTGGCAGGCTATACCTGGTGAGGGTAGCTGATGGGACTTCTCCTGTATGCCTCCTCTGGAGTATTGAGTGGACAAGACCAATAGAAGGTCCAACAATCAAGAAGGCGGTTTCTACATGTGCTGTAGAGGGAAGTGTGGGGCAGATGGGGCTCATCAACCTGGGAAGGTAGGAGAAGGAAAATCAGCCCTAAAGCTCTGCTGCTTTGTGGGACATCTTTGGGAGAAGAAAAGGCTAAGGAGTAAACAACACAAATCCATAGTGGATTCCCTAAGATGGCAGAATGGCACCTTGCCTGCCTCCTTCCAGCAACTCCTGCAACCAAGCTGGTACCAAACATTTTGCTCTGCTCAAATGCTGATGTTTCGCTCCTTGCCCAAGCAAAACAAGCATGATGAAACATTAAATTAAAAAAGGTTTAAAATCCCACCCCCCACTGCTGAGTACATTGTAACTTTTCAGCAAGTATGGAAATGCGGTCTGACGCTGCAAGTGTTTAACATCCACATCTGCATGTAATTTATCCAAGTAAATTACAGGTAACTTATCTCTTGGAAGTTATAAAAAATGCATGAATGAGTTAATAAGCATGACTGGAATAAATGAATATTAAGTAAAGCACGCCATATAGATAGTTCTTCCCTGAGCCACTACTGCATGCCTCAGGTGCGCTGAGAAACGCAGAGCTAAAGACTGCCTGAATTCAGCCATCTGAGAAGTGTGGCCATCTCCTAGAAATTGACTAGAAATTGGCAGTATTTACACTTTTAACTAGTACTGTTGAGCTGGAGGCAGATATCAATGTTTCATTAGTGGCAATTTTATTCTTTAAAGGCTGCTACTCAATGTGTCTTGTACCATACTAATGTCCCAGTACTTGCATTTATTCTGAGCAGCCAGAGAGGAATGAAAATATAGAAGAGGTTGTCTCCCATCCCCAGTGCAGTTCAGAGGTTGCCCAAGTGAAAATGTCTACATGCATATTTTATCAAAATTGCAATCTTTGACCCCAAAATTGCATCTAAACACCCAGGCAGTGTGACACCTGGATGACGCAAACTTTGTTTTGCATGTCAGTTTGAGAGAGTATTGAGTTTTCATACAGGAATTCACAAATACTGAATTCCTCAGCCGTACCCATTTCCTTGCTGTCATGAATCACCATAGAAAACAGAACGCAGCATAGTCTTGACTCGGGTGCTCTGGCACAATCAGCAACTGCTTGGGTGGATGTATACATTGAAATGAGGCAGTGTTATCAAATTATCATGAAGATGGATTCCTAATGTGGAAAGCTGAAGTTTGTGTATGTTTGGTGTGTAACATAAACATTTCAAAAAGGTCTGTTTACCTGATTTCTGGGAAAGTGTGGCCATGGCAAATGGGGCTCCCTTCTGCAGCACGGGCTGGTGTGTTTGTGTGGAGTGAGTTCATGCCACTTTTGCCAGCTATGCTGGTTGCTGGGGCCTCTTTCACGGGCAGCACAGTCAATCACAGGGGCATTCATTGGCATGGCATAGGGAGAGGGCAACAGGGCAGACTTCACCTCACAGTCTTCCCTCTGGTCCACTCCCTGGAATTCTAAGCTCGCCATGCCCATGCCTTGGATACAGTTCTCCTCCTTCCTTCCATTTGATTTGTGTTTGGTAGCTGCCCAAGTGCAAGTGGGCTAGCTTCTGTGTGCCTTGCTACAGAAGTGCTTTGGTCACCATTTGGGGGGCCAGGGAGAAATTTTCCCTTGAAGCCAATTGGCTGGTCTGGGGTTTCTGCCTAGCTCATAGCAACTGTCAGAACTTGATGGCAGGCAAGGCGCTGAAGATGAATCCTTCGACTAAGTGTGTGAGGGGTGGGGCTTCCCTGAAATGCAGTTAAAGGGAGCCTGGGGCAGGAGCTTCTTAGCTGGATGCCCAGGGGCAGACAGGCCATAGCACCCCCCAAATGTTGGCCCAGAATTGATGCACATCAAAGGGTCAACCCGTAACCTTGGTCAACCCTGTCAAACATCAACTGGCAGGCAGGCTGGTTGATGTCAAGATACATACCCAATGCCTATGCCAAAACCTGCTGATATCGGTAATCAATAAAGTTCTGGCGTGTTTAATCCCTTACTGCTGTCATCTGTTTTAATTCTACCTATGTTGTATTCAGCGCCTCTTCTGCCCTTGGCCCCACAAACATTAAGCCCTATATGAAAGAGGACTTACATATGTCCTAAGTAAAATGTCTACACCATGTCTATGACAGAACATTGAGGGACCAGGTTTTAGTAGATCGCCACATTTTTAATGCTTGAAATTCATCTTTCATTAATGAAAAATTATCAAAGTCCAAATCAGAAGACCTTGATTACTTTTCTTAGAATCTCCATTGGTTTTCATGACAAATAGCGTGAAATCGTGTCACACTGCAGTAGCCATGGAAATGATGTATATTATCTCAGTGGATATTGCATTTTGACAGGCAGCAAGATGGGCCTTGAAATCAGAGATCTAGAGATGTTCGGGGCGGGGGGGGGGGGAGAAACAAACAGAAAAACTCAGAAACCTTTGCACCAACCAGACTGAGACACGTCCATTTAACAATATGTGCGTCCCAATGCATCCAACCGCAGTTTAGTATGAAAAAGGTAAAGATGGAGACACAACATTCTCTGCTCTGTAAAATTAAAAGATGGAAATCCCAACAGATAGATAATACCTGCTTGAGACATCGCTCTTCCAGTTCACAGATGCTGCCAAAAGCAGGGTTTTTGCTTCTGCTAATATTGGTTGGGAAACATTAATATTTATAGCTTAGCAACCAGCAGAGAGATAACAATTATTTATGGTGCAGGAAACACAGACAATGGAGCAAAAGAAATCCAGTTTTCCTGATCAAGAATCGTATTCACAAACACAGTCTCAAATAAGTCTGTTCAAGCTGGAGCGGAACATATTCATTATGAAAGCCTGTATTACATTTTATTTTTCCCCTCATGCCTTTGCCTGAAAACTCCCACAGAATAATATTGGGTGGTTATTTTCTTTTCTTTTTATCCCCCGAAAGTACAACAAGCAGAGCCATATCCTCTCTGACAAATGACCCCTCAGTATGCATTTCCTGATATACTGTGTCATAACTCTCTCATCACATCAATGTTCTTCTGATTAAAAGAAAGAAAAGAAACTGCTGCTGCATTTTGATCTAGTGTAAACCAAACCTCCTCATTTCGTAAAACATCACTTTATGCAAATATAATGAAAAACTAATTATTGTCTCCCACCAAGAAATCCAAACAATGTATTAAGACAAACAATGACTGTACTGGTCTGTCAGCTCTTCTAATATTACTCTGAAACTTGTGTCCCTCAAATGAATAATTACCTACAAAATAATTAAATGTTGCTGATATGGTGAGCACATCCCACTTGTACATAGAACAGCAAAGCTTGTCTTCCCTGAAATCCATCTCAGTCATGTTGGATGAGCTTACTGTCCATCACACGGCTGGCATCGATCCCTGCTCAATTACGGAAGAAACATAGCACCATATTAAATGACAAATAAGGCTTAATTTTAATCACAGGCAGCCTGTAAGTCCATGTTTCATTATAGATTAAAGGAACCAATTATTTTTAAAAGAAAGATTTAATGAAAGGCCCTTAGTAATATATGGACATGTTGCCCTCTCTGCATTTGCAAGTCAAGCTCTCCAGTAATGGTTGAGAGACTCTGCAAACAATCTCAGCATGCAGTGAAGATGTTCTCTGGGGATTCATAGTTCTAACTTAAAAACCACTAAACCACACAACTTCAGGACATTCTCTCTGTAATTATACCAGAACACATTACCCTGAAAAACTACATTGGACAATAAATGGTGCTTGTACATTTGTCAACTGCATCGGTAGAAACCAATACGCAGTTTAGGGCTATAGTCGCAGGGCTATCTAGGATAATCTAGGCCCAGTCCATATGTTAAGAGGACTAAATGGGTCCCTGCAGTAGGGGACTGCATGTGATGTCAATTCAAGTGCCTTGTGTATATCGTAACACTTACAACAGCCAATTGGTGTGATCTTTCCACACTATTTTGGAGAGGGAAGACCCATGCAGTTTCCTGACCTGCACCAAAAAGGATGTCATAACACAGGAAGGGGTATGCGCTAATGGAGGAAACTTGGCTGGTCAGTAATTGCATGATCAGCGTACTTCCCTACATCAGGATCCTCCCTTTATGCTTAGGTAAAGAGAAAGACTGAACAAGCCACCAGTCACTCTGACAGTATTTTGTGACATACACAAGAACATGGGGTTCTGCGTCATAGCAAGTCAGATCGATGTGCAGCTAGCTCAGAATACAGAAACTAGCAGTAGCTCTCTAGGGTCACAGGCAGGAGTCTCTCTCAGACCAGACTAAAGATGCCCAGGATTGAACCTGTGACCTTTTGTATATGATGCCTATGCTCCATCACTGAGCCACAACTCTTCTCCACAAGTTTGCAGCTGACAAAGTGAGTTTAAAAACACAAGGGTAAGTTGTTCTGCATGCAAAACATTCTTCTGCTTACAGAGAGAGCACTGTTATCTTAATACAAGCAAACTCGTGCACAAACCACAAGAGAGAGAAAATACCAGAATTCAGATTTGTCCAAGTGCACTGGCTGTTTTGCTTTATTTACATGCCTCACACTGCACATTTGCTTGTTCAGGGTCTTGCACATTCATGCACTGAGATGCTTGAGTATCTTATTTTTTTTTGCACACAGAGCTCTCTGGCCATTGTTTTCTGCAGTATTAGTTTGCACAATGTTTCCTGCAGTGTTATTTTACTTACAGAGCTCTGACCCTGGATCTGCCACATACAGAAAGACTCCTGAACAGTATCTAATTGAATGACAAACTATTTTCAGACACTGGACAGCTCACATGATAGATGCCTGTGTATTGATGAATATCTACGTGCACTTATTGTCAATCCTATGAACAACAACCTGAACCTACAAACATAGTGTGTGCATGTGAACTATTTGGTGGATAACATGTTTGTGCATAGGACTCATGCTACATCTAGCAATTAGGTTGTATGAAATGGGCTTCAAATCAGTTCAATCATATAGATCAGGATCTGCACTAGAAAGCTTTTCATGCATAAGTGATGGTTGCTCTGCAGAGGTCTTCTTGAGAATAATCAACAGTGCTATAATATAGCACAAATAATGACAGTTGTTACCATGGTTTCCAAAACGATTCAGAGTTAACTGTGGTGCACAGCTGGACAATAAATCCATAGATGAAAGAGACAATGACTATTGTTTTTACTTGATAACCTTTAGAGATATAGAGTACTGTAGGCTTATTCTTCATAAACAAGTTGAAGATAATTAATGGGAAACCTGGGAATTTCTTTATGCAAAATACTGTAATGCAATGCTATTTCCTGAACACCAATTTAATGACTAAGAGAAATCCAGTTCAATCAATGATATAATTCTTAGTATTCCTAAACTTTATTAGCCTCAATAGTTAGCTATCAGTCATTTAGTTACTTCGGTTTCACTAATGATACCCAACAATTTGCAAATTATAATTAATTTTTTACAGAAGCAACATCAGATACCCTATGCAGAAAATCCTATTTTCCTGAGCTGAAAAGCCTGATCTAGGAACAGAGGCTCCATCAGTATCTTTACATGCTTGTTTTTTTGCAGGGAGTCAGACTGAATTCAGCTCTCTACTCTTACGCTCCACAAGATATGTACCACTGGAAACAATTTGTTTGGAATAGTGCACACAGATCTTAGTTTCTGAAATCAGGAAGCCTTGTATGTGAGATCATTCAGAGCACATTTTTTCTCCTCTTTGATTGAGGGAATTGAATAAATACAGCAGGTGAAATCCAGCTGGCACCCTTTTAATCCCCAACAGAAAAGGAGGGAAGGAGATGGTTGGGAATCACCACCCCCAGATAGTTGAGGGACCCTCAGAACAACATGGAAGGTGGCATGTGGGCTGCAGGGTGGAATGGGAATTGGTGTAAATTTCATCCCCTGCTCTTCTGTTGCCAAAGGCATCTATTGGATCAAAAGCACTTTGGCTAGTGCTAGAGCAGAAATCGGACTCCACTCATTGCTTGCAAATATACTGTTAAGAATGGCATGTGCACGGTGTAGCATGAAAAGCTCTTTGCATTCCCAAACAGTTTGAGCCTTATACACTAGATGCTTTATTTCTGCATCTGTAATGAGAACAGAAAACCCGTATCAAAGAGGGCATGGGTTTGGTCTTTAAATGGCTTCCTTCCATTTTCTGTCCTATGCTAACAGCATTAGCACATGCATTCATACACCACACCAGAAGCTCAAACAGATACTTCTTAAATATTTGAAGTACATGTCCCATTTACCCACCACTGACACTTAGTCATTGTCACATCAATGAGAAAGTACTTTGGACATGGACACACACACACACAGCCCCCAGAATTATTACTAATAATAAAACAACAGAAAGCTAACGTTTAAGAAAATATTCTACAAATGAGAAAAAACTCTGGTGCAAAACTTAATTGTTTGATGTGCTTTTACCAAAGACAGAGAGAGACATCATAGGAGTAGGCAATCTTTAGTCTGTCAAGGTAAGTGGTGAGCTAGACCTTCTTCTCTTTCTGCCACCACTTGACTCTCTCCCCCCGCCTCCTTCTCACCCCTTTTGTGCCCAGCAGTCAGATCTAGCCACAGGGCTAACTAATAGCTTTCACAGGAGTTTTGAAATTAGGACAAGGGCTACAGACAAACCCACTTGCCACTTATAGGTTGCCCCACTGAGCCATAGACATTCACCTATTGAACTGCTAAGTGACCGTGCACTGAGTCTTTATAGACAGTACCTTGTATCAGTGGGTGATTTTGCTGAGAAATGCCTTCGTGGTAGGCTAAATGAATAAACAATCAATCAATCACTCTCTTCTTCCATAGTTTCTCAGTCTTATTATAATTGCCACATAGTGAAACAGAAATAAAATCATAAGTTCTTCCACAGCATTGCATTTCCCACATCTAATTATTCAGACATTTGGAGATAGGAAACTTTTACCCCAGTACAACAGAATATTCTTCCTCCCACATTCTCCCTTCCCAGAATATATCCCAGCTAAGCACTGTTTATTTTATATGCAAAGGAAGTTTGTTTTTTGCTTGCATAATTGAGATATAAATAAACTGACCATTAAAAAATTTCCTTCAAGGTGTTAGCAAAAGAATTGTAGTTGTTTTCAGGTGATTACGTAAATTCTTCTACATAAACAGGTAAGCAAGTATTGCTTTTGCTCTAGTACCTAGGACCATTAAAATATCTCAAATAGAAAAGCAATTGATCTTCAAGGCACTAAATGAAGAATACCTCCAAAATATAAAAGGTAAAGGTAAAGGACCCCTGACAGTTAAGTCCAGTCGCGAACGACTCTGGGTTGCGGCACTCATCTCACTTTACTGGCTGAGAGAGCCGACATTTGTCCGCAGGCAGTTTTTCCGGGTCATGTGGCAGCTTCTGGCGAAACCAGGGCAGCACACGAAAATGCCGTTTACCTTCCCACTGAAGAGTTACCTATTTATATACTTGTGCTTTGGCATGCTTTTGAACTGCTAGGTTGGCAGGAGCAGGGACCGAACAACGGGAGCTCACCCCGTCGCGGAGATTCAAACAGTCAACCTTCCAATCAGCAAGCCCAAGGCTCAGTGGTTTACACCACAGCACCACCTACATCCCATTTCTCAAAAATATAGGTCATAATAATTACTTCCTTGGTTCCTTTATCTCTCTCATAACATTGCTTTAAAAAAACACTTCTCAAAAGAATGTTTAGCAGGATAGCCAGTTCTATAACTTTATGGTCACGCTCCAAAGAGTCACATCTAAAACACCGCAAGCAGGCTTTCTCTGATCTCTTTCTTATTGCAGCCCCTCATGGTCCTGAAATATGACAGAACATCATTTCTACTGGCAGGATCCAGCTGAAAATTAAAGTTGTTAAATCATGTCCCATATTTGAGTGGAACTGTGCGAGGGTTGACTCCAACTTATGCATATTATTTTCCAAACTGAATTGTATTACACAAATATTTCATAAATTTCTCAGAAGATGGAATACCACTTTGCAAGTGACCTTGTTTATTGGGTACTCTTATACTTTCATATTGTTATTACTTGCTTTTATGAAAAGTTTCTAATCTCTCAAAATTCAGACTACATATCCAGAATATTTTTAAGGCATTAATTTCACATGAGTTTAACATGTAGGAAATAGAAAATGTGTAAAAGAATAAACTAATGCTATAAACTGGCACATAAAATATACAAAACTCCCACTCATATTCACATTTCCAGACAACAACTCAATAATATACTCAAGTATTGAAATGTTTGTGGAGCGCTTTTTTATGTTCTCATTCATAGGCACCATTTTGAAATTATCAGTCTCATTCTGGCTGCATTCAACTCTGAAAGCATTCAATAACCATATGAATTTAACCAAACAACGTTTACTAACAAGCTTCAATGTAGTACAATGCAGAATTTCTGACAAAAATACCTGGTAATGAGTAGAATCTCATATCTTTAATTATTGTTGCAATTCAAATGATGAAAATGTAACTGTGTACTCACCTGGAACCCAAAGGTTGTTGCTTCCAGGAAGTGGAGATAAAGTCTCTTCTATGAAATTCAAGATGTCTTCAGTGACTTTTACACTGAGTGACTATATCTACAGAAAAATACAGCTAAATGTTAGGAGAAGTTGAATTCATGGGGTTGAATTCAAGTCTGTGGTGATCACAGATTTAGTTAGTTAGTTAGTTAGTTAGTTAGTTAGTTAGTTAGTGTGTATACAATCCTTCATCTGTAGATCTCAGGGAGGGTGACAACATTGGGTAAACCCACTGAAATCAAAGGCCATGACTAGGTTAAGACCACTGATTAAAATGGCTGTGCTCTGATTATGACTGACTTGGTCTCAACCCAGAATTTGTCTGATCTCATATTCTACAGGGAAAAAGTCAACTGATTTGAGAGCTCATTTCAGGTTTAAAATTATTCATGTATATCTTGCTCTTCATCCCTAAGGAGATCAGAGTTCACTAAAAATTATAGAACAATATAACAGACCAACAAAGAACAAAACCCACAGCAGCAAAAAAAAAATAAAAAAAAATCAGAGGGCTCAGGAGTTGGAGAGAAGAAAATATTTTAAACTACCTCATAAATGAAGCAAGTCAGGGAGCCATCTGAATTTCCCAGGTCAGGGAGTTTCAGAGGATATGGTAGAGGGTTATTCACAGAAAAAGACCCTCATCTTTATTGTCACTTACTGAATTCCTGAAAGGACAATGAGAAGGCTTCTGGGCAAGATCTCAGCTCTTGAGCAGGAATATGCTGAATAAGGTCTTCTACAGGCAACCTGGTCCCAAGTGTTTTGCTTAACACTTTATAGGTCAAAACCAGCAGTAGTAGTGAATTATTATTTGACAAGCTGTTGCTGCTAAACATGGGATTTTAACTTCAGAACAAGCACTAATGTGGATATTACATGGATATCTTCCTCTCTGAATCACATTAGTCATCTTCCAATATGGGGGTGGTGTGTTGCTCTTTGCAGGGTACAGTTAGTGTTACTGAAGCCAACTACGCTTTGTTGCTATTCTGTTCTATGATCCTGGACAACGAAGCACTGACTACTAATGTGATAATTAAATTAATCTCTGTATTTTTTAGTCATTCAAATGTAATTTTGCATGCAAGTGGAAATATGCATAGTATCATCTAGCATTAATGTCTCGATAGGAAGAAAGATCATTATTGCGGTAATGAAGTTGCAGAATTTCAAAACTACTTTTCTACTGCTGTCTCTGTGGAGAGATGGTTTCACTTTTTAAGAAAAACAATAAAATCACCAAGATCCAATGGGAAAGAACTTGGGTATGACAGTTGTCTTTTTATTTGGAAGAGCAGACCCATCTTCCTTTCATAAAAGTATCCAAAGTTTTCAGAGATGTTGGCTATGTGTGCAGATGCAAAAACTGATATGTACATGGAACTACTTGCATAGTTCTTGATATCAGAGTGTATAATGCACATTAGCATCTTAAAAGGCAGTGAGGCTGTGCTCCTGCCACTGCGTTTCAAGTCACATTTGCGCTTGCTGTTCGCACCAGAGGTGTGTGGTTGTCTTCACCCAGTGTGCTGTACCTGATTTGTTTCTCTGTACCTGCAAACACTCCCAGCCTGCCACATCCACTGGAAGAGGAAGAGAGGCGGGGGGAGTGTACCACCCCGGCACCACAATCCCGTGGGGTGCCATTGCGGTTGGTGTGCCACACCCCCAGGACGCGTGCCACGCCCCTGTGGGTGGCACACCATGGCCCTGTCTGCTCTCTGTCCCCGGTACCAGAGCATGAAGCTCCGCCACTGGCCACATCTATTCAAGGAAGTTGTCATCTGCGCATGCACAATGACTGTCTGAACTGTACACCCTTCATCTTAATGGCAGCTTGCATTTACAAATCAGATGGAAGCCCGTTTGAAGTATTTCTCAACAAACTGCAGGGTGCATACAAAATGTGGCTAACAACATGGCTTCATGGCACCAGAGGTTGGAGCAAACTGAAACCAGGGAAAGCGGTAATGGGCTCTTAGCCCTGAAAGGTCTTAAAAGGCTATCAAACCAGCATGGGCAAACCTTATATCAAGGGTAGCCAACATAGTGCACTCCCAGACTTGTAACATTAGAACTGAAATGCCCTGGAGTTCTCCACCTTTGGAGGCTAAGATAGGGAGTATCTTTTTACAGGAAGGGCGTGAAAGCAAGGACTTACTGCAGCCATGATCATGCTCCCTGCAGCTGCAGGATGCTTCGTTGCCCTCTCCAATTTTAAACCAAAGGGCATAGAAAGACAGAAACTTCTGCCCTCATGATGATGCAACATATCCAATGAGATTTGGCTACTCGATGTCACTGAAACCATGCAAGAGTGAATGGAATGCTCACTGACCTTGTTCTGGCTAAATACAGAGAGAGAGAGAGAGACAGACAGAGAGAGAGAATGAGATTCAGCAACGGGAGAGAACTGCAGTTGCTGACATAAGGGACATAAACAGATAGCAAATGGAAATGAAAAAGGTGAAGATGAGCCTCCTCCTTCAAATCCTTGGCTTTTGAACCAAAAAGGTTTGCCTGAGATTTAGCTCTAGCCTACTAATACAGGCTCTAAAAAGAAGGTTGCTTTAATCAATAGTGGTTTTATATTTTACAGTCATGCTTTTAACTGGAATGTTTTCTTAAGCCCTTTTTAGTTATTTGCAATTAATTTATATGAGGTTTTTCATGCTTCTGTTCTTATTTTGTAAACCATCTAAAGAAGGTTTGTAGTTTTACCTTTAAAGTGGCATAAACAAATAAGGTTTATTAATCACTTAAAGCTGTACATTGGGGGGGGGGGTTACTATGTTGCATAAATATTATTGGGAAAAATTTTCAAAAATGGGGGAAAATAGTTATTTTGGGCTTTAGCACTGCATCACCAAGTTGAATCCGATGAGCAGCATCTTGCTGATAAATTGTGGGTCATACATGTGCAAATCACAAAGTGCTTAAAAATATACACAAAGCATATTCATTAAGATGCTCTATTACCCAATACAATGTTTTCACTATAGGGCAAAAAACAGGAAGCAGAAGCAAGAATCTGTTTGGGAAACCCTATAAGCTTCTGAATTAGGGCACAATCTTATTATTATCATTATTTTCTGTATCACCCTCACCTAAGTATCACAGGGCAGTTTGCAATATAAAACACAAAAATGCATTACATAGTAAAAAAAAACCCCAACTCTGCACACACAGTTTAAAAGGCCATAGATTGTTTAATTGGCCTAAGGCCCAGGAGACTAGAAATGTTTTTGCCTGGGACCTTAAGATATGCAACAAAGGTACCAGGTGAACCTCCCTAGGGAAAGCATTCCACAAGGGGGAGCCACCACAGAAAAGGCCCATTCTCGTGTTGCTGCCCTCTGGATCTCTGGCAGAGGAGACAAACAAAGAAGGGCCTCAGATGATGACTGCAGAGTCTGAATTGGTTCACATGGAGAGAACTAGTCCTTGAGGTACTGCAGTCCTGAACCATTTAAGGCTTTATAGGTCAAAACCAGCACTTTGAATTGTGCCCGGAGACTAATCCTGCAGCCAGGCCAGGATTGGAATTATATGCTCAAATCTTGCCCCAGTGAGCAACCTGGTTGCTGAATTCTGCACCAGGTAAGCTTCTGAACCATCTTCAGAGGCAGCCCCATGTATAACACATTGCAGTAATCTAACCTAATGATTACCAGAGCATAGACAACAAAAGTTAGATTATTTCTGTCCAGATAAGTTCACAGCTGGTAGCCAAAGCTGATAGAAGGCACTCTGCACCACCGAGCCTCAAGCAACAACAGGGGACCCAGAAGGACCCCCAAGCTGTGTACCTGCTACTTCAGAGTAAGTGTAACCCCATCAAGAGCAGGCAACCTTCCATCCATCTGGCCTGGGGAACCACCCACTAAAAGGATCTCAGTCTTATCTGGACTGAATTTCAGTTTGTTGGCTCTCATCCAGTCCATTACTGAGGCAAGACAACATTCCTACACATTCATTGCCACACCTGCAGATGTAAAGAAGTAGTGCTGTGTGTCATCATATTGCTGACAACAAACTCCAAAACTGTAACTGCTTTCCTCAGAGTAAACCCACTGAACTCATTGGGGCTTACTTCTGTATAGACATGGATAGGACTGCACAGTCAAACTGTCTGAAGCATCTACGGCTGGTGTCCCAGGTTTGAACATTGCTAGTGATAAAGAGCATTTGGTAACTTGTCTAGGAAGTCCTCTCACACCAATGCCAAGTCAGAATGCGGGAAGGAAAGCACACATGAAAGAAAAAGGAAGCTGCTATTGAATAAATGGTGTCATAGGCAAGTTGTCTTATCTCACAAAAGCTCCTCACTATTAAATAATCTCTCTGACTTGAAAGCAGTATGGTGATTTGTGTGATGTGTGCAGCTAATTAGAGCTCTGCTCGTACAAAGACCTATACATATTCCTAACTTCAGGCACTTTCTGTTGGCATTCTGCTTCAAAAGGAATACTCAATGGACATAAAATTAAGGGCAGGAAGAAATCTTCATGGAATAGGGCCCTACATAGAGAAGAATAAATATATTGGTATGCCCCATTCATTGGTCTGGCCATGAGTTAATTTTGAATAAACTCCCAAAACAGGAGTTTAAAAGACGGCAGTGAACAGGTCTAAAAAACACAAGTTAGGTTTTAACACACTTTGTAAAACCACATTCCATATAATAGTAAGTGATCTCTAGGTGAGCTTCCCTCATTTTTTAATGTGTCAAGATTGGGAGTGGGGACCTTAGGTTTTGTGGCTTTGTATATACATAACCCCCTGAGCCACACGGATGCCTAGTAGCCTCTGGAATTGGTAGTCAGCATAACCTCTGGATATGCCAGGGTTACAAGGATCATGGCCTTTTGGTCTTGCCTAGACAAAAAAACAGGATCTCCAACTCACAGCTGGCTCAGCTGTTTAGTCTTTACTGTATGCAGGCTCCACGCAGGTACTGGTAACTAAGATAGTTACTATCCCTGGTAGAGCCCTTAACTTGGGCTTGTAGCAAGGTTTCTAATAGCCTTGGGGTGGGCTAACCTGTGCCCCCCCCCCATGTTGTTTGATGCCAACTCCCATTATTCCAGGCCATGCTGGCTGGGTCTGATAGGAGTTGAAGTCAAACAACTTCAAGAGGGCAACAGAATAGTCACATCTCCTGTCCTAGTCTAAGGGAAGAAAGGGAAACAAGGGGACTGATGGCTGGAATGTACTTAAAGGCAAAGTGCACAGTCAATAAATGGTGGGAGAAGATGATCCTTCACATAACCTGCTCCTAAGCCATTTACAGCTTTGGAGGTGAATCTCATCACTTTGAATTGTGTCCAAAAGCATGCTCAGGCTAACCCATCCCAGTTGACATGTAGGTGCCAGAGTCCAAATATACCTCACAAAGCTGCTGGGGTGATATAAAGTGGAGCATGTACATGACCCTAAACTCCTTGAAGTAAGAAAGGAATAAAAAATATATAGAAACAAACAATAACAGATGAAAAAAAAGAATTATTAACCATGGGAACTTAATTACTTTGGCACAGAAAGATACAACAACGATTAGCCCTATCTAAGAACAGGATTGTATATTCAACTAAAATATATGCTGCTGATGATGTGCTTTACAGGTTATAGTTGGCTTGCTTTTCAATTTGTGGCATTTTATTGAATACTGTATTTTGAGAATTTTGTGTTAGTGGTGTCTTGGGTTGGCAGGGTGGTATAAAATGTAATAGAATAAATTGACTAGTATCCTAGATGGACATGACTCATCTTCAAGAAGGAAATTGTGGTACAGTGGTACCTCGGGTTAAGAACTTAATTCGTTCTGGAGGTCTGTTCTTAACCTGAAACTGTTCTTAACCTGAAGCACTGCTTTAGCTAAAGGGGCCTCCCACTACTGCGGTGCCGCCGCCACATGATTTCTGTTCTCATCCTGAAGCAAAGTTCTTAACCCGAGGTACTATTTCTGGGTTAGCGGAGTCTGTAACCTGAAGCGTATGTAACCTGAAGCATCTGTAACCCGAGGTGCCACTTTGCCACTTATCCTAATCAAAGAGCTGTACAAAGTCTGTGCATGTTCACCAATGACACTGGCAAGGCTTGATCACAGTTCACATGTCAGCCATTTAAGTTATATAAATGTAAACACAGGCAGGGGAAAGATGGAATGCCCTTATACTCCGACTGAAAATACAGTTAAGCACATGTGCCTGCATTGAAGCTGGTTTAATCAGATTTCGTTCAAACAGATTAACTTATTTCTGTTGTGGCAATTGATTTGTTGGCAAATAGTTCAAATATAAGTTAAGACTGCATAGCAGAACTCTAGGGAACATTAATCTAGATGTGTCCAGTAACAAGTGCCATTAAAAATGTGCAGTCTAAAACAATGGATTTCTAGAAGTAGCTTTACTGAATCAGCAAACAATTGTCAGGTTCCACTACTATCATAGCCTGCGTTTGCTGAAAGCCAGGACCACATGCCCCACACTAGATGTGCAGCAATAACAACAGATGTTCACAACACCATATAATATGATGATGTGTCAATGAAACCTTTTACAATACTTGGACAAAAACTGTATTCATACAGCCCAATCCTACACATGCTTACTCTGAAATATGGCCCTTTTTTTTCAGTATGGTTATTCGCAGGGAAATTGTGCCTAGATTTGGAGCATTAATTTGTTAAATGGCAGTAGTAAAAAAATGAATGTACAATTATGCAGAATAACTATCTGAGCAAGAATACAGTACAGCTAAATTTCTATTTCCTTGGAAATGTGCCAGAAAAAAATTAGAGAGGGCCATCTATTTAGTATTGATTCCAAAATCCATCCTTTGTAGTTCTTGCACTCAAAGAGAGAATGGTGACTCCTCTTGGTTTTGTGGAATGCATGTTCAGAGTTAATTTCACATTGGTGTAATCTCAAACATAAGTATCACCTGAGATCACCACTACATCCATGGTTGGTAATTAAAAGAGAGGCTCACACTTCTAAAAACAACTATATTATAAAGAACATACACTCAAGGACAGATACACAAAAGCAAATGTGCTGGGAAAACACAACGTATTTTGCAAGGACAAACAGCACTGAAAGAATAATCCATAATAACAAGAGTTCATAACTACTGTAAAAAGTTCAAGGAACCACAGTGTGTCAGAAGTTTCACTTGGAAATTATCACAGCTGTAAATCTACAAAAAAACTTTGTTTCCAGTTGTACTTGTGACAGGTGGCTGTAACACAGCAGAAAACTCTTGTGATATAAATTGTTCAAAGTGCATAGTGACATTGAATTTGGGGGATTTAGGACAGTGAAAAGGAAATACTTATTCACACAGGGCACAGTTCAATCTATTAAATTCAACACTATTTTTAAATTTTATTTATTAGACTTATATACTTCCCTTCATCATAAGATCTCAGGGTGGTTCATAACATAGGAGCTACAAAATGTAGTAGAGGCCACCAACCTAAGTGACGTTAAAAAGGAGTTAGACAAATTCATGGAATATAGGGCAAGTAATGGCTGTTGATATCAAATGTGGTATTGCCACCACATACCAGTTGCCTGGAAGCAGAAGTAGAGGGAGGTGTGGGAAATTGCCGTCAAACAGAACTGCACGAGTGCTAGCTAGTGCATGAAGAGGATAAGACCATAGAACTGTGTTCCTAGACTAAGTTAGGTCACACACCTCTTACCTCTGGTGGGGAAGGAAGTGAAGCTTCTTCTCTCTCTTCACACCATGTTATTGACCAGAAAGGATGTTTGAAGCTATCTATCTGTATTTTGTAGTCCTAGCTGCAACATGGAATGGAACATGAATCAGACCTTTGGACTTTGTAAGTAAAGCATTTTTATGGTAGTTTTAAAATTGTCTGAAGTCACTCAGAGTGGCTGTGGCAATCCAGTCAGATGGGCGACAAATAAATAAACAAATAGTTATTATTATAATAAACTTACTTAACAGTGTGTTGGACCTGTTCATTGCCAGGAAAAGGCAACCTATATCCTGGTGCGATACTGCTGCTTAATTTTGTGACTGTTTTAAACTCTGTGGGGGCTCTCCCCTGTTGGATGTGTTAAACCCCATGGTTTGAATCCAGGCATCCAGCCAATTCTTTTGTTCATTATAACATCGGTCATGGATCTTTATTTTCTTCCCACAAAAGAGGGCTGTTGCAAGGGAAATGGGCATCTGGCTGGCCACTGTGAGATCAATATGCTAGTCTAGGTGCCCCTTTGGTCTGGTTTCAGAAATAGGAACACGATGTGTGGGGGGGGGGGACTACCCATAATTCCTGGATTTAGTAAAAGTTAGAATTAATCAAGGGTTGATTAAACTGTGCCAAATGCCTAACTTCCAAAGGAAACACGAACCCCGAGTAAGCGCCAAGCCCCCACACCGCTTGAAGATTGAGGCATGTAACAATTATTACGTGTGTATACATTGAGTTGTATCCAACAATGTCAATCGGTTGATGGCAAAGGTTTTGTCAGCAGAATGGGGAGGGAAGCAATTTTCAGTTATTCCCCTCAACCTGCACCCCTCCTCTAAATCTGTTTTAAAGTGTTCCCCCTACCATTTGCAACAGATTTGAGGGACGAGGGCTGTACTGGGGGGAATGGTCAGAAACTGCTTCCAACCACATTCTGTTGACAGAAACCTTGGCTACAACAGTGTACAACACTATTGGGTCATTGTTTTTTATTTGTTTTAAATGAAAATGTTTCTAATATTGAAGGTGTTCTTCCCTATTACTCTAAGTTGTTTTAATAAGGAATATATCTCGATCAATGCAATGACGATGACAGTAATTCTGCCCAATGAATTCAGCAAAGATCATCCAGCAGTATCCTTCCCCTCATTCACACTATTAAAAACTGAAATCTCACCAAGTAATTCAGCTGGTGTCAGCTTCCTTCATCTCAATACCATATACTCAATGGGAAACTTATAAAAAGACACCCAAACTTATCTGAGAATGTTATCCATTCCATGGTGACAGGTTTTATTTTATTATTATTAAAAATGGGAATCTTTCAATTATAGAAGCAAGAGAACATAGTATAATATAAGGAAGCTGTCACTAAAAGGAAATGTCTATCAAGTCAGATGTCTTTCTCCTGTATACATGGGGAGGGAAACTCTTGGTATAATAACTGAATGCATACCTCTCTATGCACCAAGCTGATGGGTGCAACACATGTAAATAAAAACATTGTAAGAGATATTTGCTACAGCAGAAAAGTCTCGCTGATGTGAACAAACAGAATAGGATACAGCTGCCAAAGAAAATACTGACACAGCATATTGGCTGTGATGGTTTTGATACGTTCACCATTTGTCAGCCACCGTGAGTGTTAGAACTAGGAACTGACAGCTCTGTACCCAGCTTCCCCATTGTGTGATGAGCCCCCAGAACTACAGGGTGGAGCGTCTCACAGAATTGTAGAGTTTGAAGGGACCCCAACGATCGTCTAGTCCAACCCCCTACAATGCAGAAATCGCAGCTAATTCTTTTTGTACAGCAAAATGTGTCTAAGTATTAGCCTGACTCTGCCCAACCAAGTTGCCTATCAGCTCTCCTCAACAGGAAGGACCATAAAGCCTCTCTGCTCCTTGTCTGGACAATGTTAACCTTTTTCTGGCTCTCATTTAACCTCTCAGCTCACTACAGTTTTAACTAGTTACACGGTACAGTATGAAATAATCTGGAATAGCCTTCCTCAATATGGTGAAGTCTAGAGGTGTTTTTTTTTTTTTACTACAACTGATCATACCTGCTGATTGGCTGTGCAGGCTAAGACTGATGGAGTTGTACTGAACAAGGCTGATCTAGAAGTCTAGGCCACCATCCTATGACATATTACCTTAATATATGTTGAAGAGGCTCCCCATTTGGAACATCCCATGGATTTACCATCTGGTTTCCCCTTGAGAGATTTCAGGGCATGAGCTTTGAGAGGACTAGCAAAATTTCTTAAAAGGAAGCATTCATTGCTTGAGAGACACGGAAAATATAAAAGCAAGTCAGGAGTCAAACTGCTGTGGCCATCATCTGCCTTTCCCTTTCATGCAGAAGGAAATGCAAGACCTGTGACTAGATTTGCCACACAGTTGCTCCAAAAGTAAACGATAAACATATCGAAAATGTGAGAGAAGCAAAAAGAGATTCAGTAAATATGAGTAATAAAAAAGGATGTATACAGCCTTTCATGTAACCCTCATGTATATTGTCAGTGCTTTTTTTGTGAATCTTCGTACTTTTGTCCATTTACTGTATTTATTTTCCCCGATCTGAACTATAAAATGGTGATTTTCTTGAGTCAAAATGAGAGTACCCCTAAACATTTTTATAGAAAAAATCACTGTATACTGCACAAATGAAGCTTTCTTTCTTTTTTTTACTAAAAAAGGAAGAACGAAAAGGCAAACCTGAAAAGAGAGGCACTACCCTCCAGTGGTGGCAAAAACTGAATAAGGTGGCAATTGTATGCCGTTACCTGCATTAAAGTCAATGGGGCTTACTTCCTAGCAGACATGTATAGGATTGCAATGTAAATAAATGGGACAATTAATCACTAAACTACCAGCTTCACTGAGCAAAAAAAAACACAAAATAAAACCGGCAAACAGGAAGTGTTATGTTGAAATAATAATTGCCCTTAGAAGCCTTAATAGTGATTTGCCAGTCTACACTGAATCAGGTGGCGGTGCAACTGTGTTTTTTAAATTATATTTTTTTGCCATGAGTTAGGGTCTGAAAAAAACATAACAAGAAGAAAACACACTGAAATGGAGCAATGTCATGGGAATCCATTGACTGAACAGAAACTAGAGGAAGTATTTAGTGTAGAAGCAACTAGAGTCCCCATTCCTCTCTCAATCCAAGGAAATGTTCTGACTTTTAACAGGTGACCTGGGACTGTCCACTTAGCATGCAGGGCAACAGTAATTGTAAAATATTTTTGCTTTTACAATACAGAAAAAATGACGCCAGGAATGAGAGAATGGGAAATATCATAAATGATGGAGTTGGAGTTTAGAATAAAATTGAGAACATAGGCAAGAGAGAGGATGAAAACTGGGAAGCCTTTTTGTTTTTTTTTTTTTTGTTTAGATCCATGAAAGTTAAAAAGCATGGGTGGGTGAGACAGAAATACGAATCTGGTTTTCATCCATGTCAATATGGCATATGGCCAGGATATTTGTCTAGCACAATTCACGATCTACATGATAATATGTAGTAAAACAATGCATAAAATGTTTATACAAGCAAGGGAAATAAAAGCAAACGTACTGCTATATGCATCATCTTCAACATGAAGATTGCCCTTATGTTTTTTCAGATCCACCTATCAGCTGCTAAAATTGAAACTGTACCCATGGCGCAAACGCAACTTAACACAGGAATAAATGCTACTCTGAATGGAAATTATAAACGACAAATTATGTATACCAGTTGGAATTACAATCCCTGAGAAATTGCTTGTTTTCAGCACTGAGACTAGAAGCAAATAGGTGTTTTCTAAATTATCTAGCAGATGGTTCAGCCATAAGGACAGCTTGCTAGAAGCAGGACAAGGCTAATTAGCCCATCTTGACTTCCCTTCTCCTCCTCAGCATTCACTCCCTGATCATTTCTCCCCTGTAACAGATCAGCTTCTCTGTGGTTAGAAAATCATCGACACCCCTGCAATGATTTTTTCCCAGCAACATTCAGAGCAGATCGTAGATAAAACAAGCAAGACATCTCATGCAAGCAGAAAATAACCTGCTTGCTTGCCAGAATGACCGCTGCTTCTCCCCCCACCCCCTCAGGGCGGAGGTTTTGTGCTTTTGATAGATGTATGACAAGAAGTAATTCTGCCGGTAAAGCATTCAAACAGCTACATTTCCATGCTAGGAAGGTCCTTTTTACTGTTGAATTTCTACATGCTGTGCAGCTGTTAAAGGCTCATCAGCCTTGCCAGAACAAAAAGGTGGCATCCCCATTGGGGCAGTATTCTGCATTTTACAGCAGCTACCCATGTTATATAGCTTTTGCATTTTGTGAGTTTCCTTCCCTGTCAAAGTCATGGACTATCACCCAGAAACATACCATGAATATTTAAGCAGACTGACTCTTTCAATTTGTACAGACTGCTATGCAGGATCAACACACGCCAATATAAAGATTGAAATCAATGTGCTGGATTGACTGGGTGAAGCGTGAGATGGTGCTAGTGTTTCAAACACAAGTTAAAAAGGAGTTTTCATTTAACTCCTAGCTCCCCTGCAGAAGTAACTGTAGCCCTTGTAGCCATTTCACTTTCAAATTGAAAAGCCTTGTAAATTTCTAGGATCCGAGCCTAACATTCTGCAAACATCTTCCACAAGCAATGTCACCATTATCCCAAGAGTGTGCACAGATGGGGAAAAGGACAGGAAGAAGAAGAAGAAGAAGAAGAAGAAGAAGAAGAAGAAGAAGTAGTTTGGATTTGATATCCCACTTTATCTCTACCCGAAGGAGTCTCAAAGCGGCTAACATTCTCCTTTCCCTTCCTCCCCCACAACAAACACTCTGTGAGGTGAGTGGGGCTGAGAGACTTCAAAGAAGTGTGACTAGCCCAAGGTCACCCAGCAGCTGCATGTGGAGGAGCGGAGACTCGAACCCGGTTCCCCAGATTACGAGTCTACCGCTCTTACCCACTACACCACACTGGCTCTCTGCAACTCCTGCAACTTTAATAGTTGTATAGAATAAGGAGTTGCAACAGATGTTTCTTGCATAACAAAAATTAAGGGGGCATGAGCCTTATCTTTTTCATCTGGTGATCTACAGCTGTTGTCAGGCTACAACTCCCATCATCCCTGAACATTGCTCCTGCTAACCAGGGATGATGGGAGATGTAGTCCAACAGCTAGAGACCCAATTTTGAGAAACACTGCATTAATAGGATCCTAAGGGAGGTGCTTCTGTTTATGCACCCTGGCGGGGTCTGAGGACCATAACACTCACCAAGGCGGTGATCCTGAGGGAGTTGCACCTATTTGATGTATGTTATAGGTCAGTCCTATATCAGGAACGACCCCAATAGAATCTTCCAGCAGGTGGACTGGTTGATATAGGAGATACCCAATGCCTAAACCAAAACCCCAAACCAATCTGTAATCAATAAAGCTGTAGCCTAATTTGAACCAAAAGAACATTGTACTGTGGTCCTTTCAACTTCTACATACACAGCAACAGGGGAGTAGCAATATCACTGCACCCAGACACAAAAATACTTCACTCACAGCTGTTCATAGAGCCCCACATCTTTCACAAACCACAGAAAACCTCCAACACGGAGCCCCAGAGATTCTTGTTCCACATGGAAAACAAATGCATAAGACCCAAATCACTAACCCCAATGAAGAAAAGACTATGTCTTCTCTCTTCCACCTCCTCCCTGTTTTCTTTTTCTCAGAGTTTCATCTGGGCTCATTTTAAAATCTCATTCACTGCAGCTGTGACATCTCTCGTTTCACTCCTTTGGCCTCCTCACCTGTTTCTCTTGCTAGCAAACCTCCTTGGCTGGACTTGCTCTTATAGCTGGGCAGCCTCTGCAGCCAGAAATCTCAGCAGGCTGACAGGCATGGTCTTATCCACTGTAACTTACCCCTAATTAATTTTAGAAATTCTCTGGATTAAACTAGAATTCAGGAGAAGAGAAACACAGCACAGCCTGACTCGATGCAATTATAAAGGGATGGAAATCTGGAGAAATCAGCTCATGCCTGAAAAGGAATGGAAATCAGGGCGGGGAGGTGGAGAGAGAGAATCAGTTCATACCCAGAGAGAGCATAAAATCTGGTTTTTAAAAGTGCCATGTGTCACTGCCAGCCTAAAGGCAAGAAATCAGGGTCACAGCTGTCTGCAGCTACAGAATATTTCAGCAATAAGCCAGTTAGCAACCGCTGGCCTGAAGGCAAAAATCATGTCCATAACTCCCCTACAGCTATAGGAAAATCCGGCTTGGCCTGCAGGGCAGCTAACCTGAAGGCACAAAGCTGTAGGTAAGGAAGCAAGCAACAAAACAGCAATGTCATCTCTAAAGAGGTAGTGTCTTAAGGACTGGACATTTAACTTACGCACTTCACAGAAGTTCACAGACTGTTGTAGTATTGTCAGAGTTTAAGATCTTTTATGCTCTGTAAGAATTTAAGCCCGCTTTATGCATGGGCCCTAAACAGCCTCGGTCCAGTATACCTGAAGGAGCATCTCCACCACCATCGTTCTGCCCGGACGCTGAGGTCCAGCGCCGAGGGCCTTCTGGCGGTTCCCTCATTGCGAGAAGCAAAGCAACAGGGAACCAGGCAGAGGGCCTTCTCGGTAGTGGCGCCCGCCCTGTGGAACGCCCTCCCATCAGATGTCAAAGCGATAAACAACTACCTGACATTCAGAAGACATCTTAAGGCAGCCCTGTTCAGGGAAGTTTTTAATGTGTGACATTTTAGTGTATTTTGGGTCTCTGTGGAAGCCGCCCAGAGTGGCTGGGGAAACCCAGCCAGATGGGTGGGTTACAAATAATAAATTATTATTATTATTATTATTATTATTATTATTATGATGATGGCACCTCCGTCTGAAGAATGTGACTGTGCTGCTGGCCACACCCCTTGTGTGTCATGCGGTACTGCAGATTTCTTTCCCTGCTTATACAGTGGTTTCCTGCCCTGAAGGACTCCAGACCAAGGCATGGATGCTCAGGGGGTGAGGCCAGTGATGGGCCTGAGACCAGGGGATACCAGGGGCAAGGGCCTACCTTCCAGCCATCATTCATATGATTAATGCATCAACGAGTCTGAAGTCTCACTGTCAATTCACATTAACCAGGAATCCTAATTTTTGCATCCCGCACAGCACACCATCACAGCAAGAGTTAGCATTGCTTCCATTGCTAGGGGCATTTCTTTTTTTTAACATAGAGCACATTCTCCCCCCTCCCTTACATGCTTTTTGTGACTCGCTGAATACAGTTGTCATGGCATCTAACATGGGAAACTAAAATTTTTGAGCGAGGTTTCCTGTCTGCCAGATTTAATTAGAAGGATCTGACAGGTGCATATTTGTATGAATTGATGTGGTCTTTGCACAGGTGCCTCAGCACCACTGCTGAAAAGGAAGCATCTGGGCTGCCCTCCTGGGTGCATGGCCTGGCTTCTCCTGGGATGGGGAGGAAATTAGCGGGATGTCAATGCTGTCTTGAAACATGAATAATTAAGGTTTTATTTTTGTCAACATTGGGAAAGATTTATGTTCCCTTTTGGACTTCCATGCGACGTCATCATTGCTGTCTAATTGATTCTGAATGCTTCTATCAATTGTGACTCTCTCTTCATCCTCTTTAATGACACCTCTCCCCCCCCCCCATGCACCTATTTATATCTTATTATGATTTTTTTTTATAAAAAAAATCTTTTTCAGAAATTTATTAAATACAACCTTTACCAAGCTGGTAACCTGCATATGTTTTGGAGTTCAACTCCAATCAGCCCCAGCCACCATAGCTGTGTAGACTAGGGGTCATGGGATCTGGAAGCCCAAAACATTTTGAGGGCACCAAGGTGAAGAAAGTTGATTTAACACAATAATATCCTAGTACTTCTGCATCATAGAACTCAATGTGTTATACATGGGGCCTTCAAGTGGTCTCCCAACCAGGCACGGATACTACCTAAACCTGGTTGGTTTCAACCAAGCTTTTGCATCACATGCCCTCTAACCATTCTCTGGGAACCTTACAGAGGACTGGGGATTTAACAATAAACATTTATTTCATTGCAAATTTTAGGATCAATTATTGCAATGCACTATACTTTGTGGCTCTTTAATCTGGGGGCTGGATTCAACCAAACAGTTGTGATAGCAGGAGCTAGTGCAACAAGTCCTGCTAATGCAATAAGCCTTTCCCCTTCTCCTCCTCATGCTCTCCATGGCCTAATCAGCAGTGGTTTCATCCTTCTTGACTACGGGCTTTGTCTTTTCTGCTGCTTCAGCCACAGAAGTCTAGGAGCAAGTCTTAGGTTCCTGCAATGTCATCTTAGGGCCTGTCCATTTTCCATTTGTACTCTATACCTGTGGTTCCTAATCTTTTTGGTAAGGTTACCCACAACTCCAATTTTTTTATGATAGAGTGACCCATCTTTCTATTGCTACATGAATTTTGGACCTTAGGTCTTAGGCAGCTGTCAATTTCCTGCATTTTAATTGCAAGTATGCTTAGTTGTCTCAAGTATTTATTTAATACCCCTAATCTTGCCAACTTTGTTGAAATCTTTATAGTACTTACATTTATTCAGTTATTTTTATGGGAATGTAAGCGCACCAGGTATCTGATTGCAAGATACTGCTTCATTTGCTATAAAACTTCCACCTCTACACTGGCCTCTTGGTGAATAAGAGGTACTGCTAGTCTCCTCCCACTCTTGTTCCTAACGTAGATCTTCACTCACCCCTTCTTCCCTGGCCTGGCGAGAGGCACCATTTTGTGGTTTGCCTCAGGTACCAAAATGTCTTGGGCCAGCTCTGGCCCTGAATAACCAAGGTCTTCAATAGTTGAAGCAGTGCCTCTATCATTATCACCGAAATCAGGCTTCTTGGCTACTTGTGATAACAGTAGCCCATTGTTTGGTGACTTCTTGGTGGTGCATGCCAGCTGCTGAATCCCCTGCTAATACAAGGTTGTTTTTCCTCATTTCTGAGGTTTCAGCGGTGTCTGAAGACACTGGGACAGACAGATTGAGGTATTCAGGATCATTGTAGTTATTGTTCACTGCTCTATTGCATTGTATTGCTTTGAGTTGATCATTTGTAAATGTTATTGGAGTGTATTTTAATGGATATTAATTGATTTTTTAATAAAAACAATTATAATTATGTATTGTAATTAGAACCCTGGGATCTTATAGATGTAGAACAGTTTAAGAAAGAAAGGAAGAAAGAAAGAAAGAAAGAAAGAAAGAGGCTGTGATCCCAATCAAACATACTTGAAAATAAATTCCAATGAAATAAATTACAAATAAATGTAATTTTTATGATTGGGGTGTCTATTTCTTTTCTTTTCTTTACATCTGCTTCTTCAGGATTTGTTTACATGTTAGTGTTCCAGTAAGAATTACCCATTCATGACATTCTTCAATTTGTTTACACAATCAAGAATTTAATTGTGTGGCTGGTATGCACAATAAGCAAGGAGAATTACCCTAGTTAATTAGGCACTCTTAACTTGCAAGCGGAAGCATGGTCATAAGGTGCACAGAGGTAGGGGAATTCAGAATTTAATACAAGCACTGACTGACCTAATTAAGCCCCAAGATAGAAAACAAGTCTCATAGGTGGAAAGGCCATATACAATGTTTTGTAAAATGATAAAGTTTTCCTTGACTATAGAAGTTAAGGTGGTAGCTGAGAAAATGGGACATGTTCTAGGGAAGGAACATGTGCCCATATAACCTGTTCAATATACACCAGCAGCATGTGACAAAGATACTTAATACATAGGTCCATTTTAAGGGTTTCTTGTATGAATCGGGGAATGTGTGTGGCTTTTTTATGGTTGTGATTTATTTATTCATCACCCTCCACACACATGCATCAAGGGGATGTACCAAAAGGCAATAAAACATCTAAAATAAAACAATTAAAATCAGGCATGCCAACTTGAATAAAATACTGGGGGGGGGGGGGAGGTAAGCCCCACCCTGCATAATCGGTCGCATGATGCACACCATTTGAATGGCAATGGCCATCAACTTGGGGGGGAGGGGGAGGACCGGTCCCCTCAAATCATTTATCGAGGGAGCCAAAGCCCCCTCGGCCCTAGGAGTTGGCTTCTATGATTGAAATCAAGACAGAAAATAACAGCATTTTTTTGAAAAAGTAGACACTCATGGCAAATATCTATTCATCCAGCTGGAAAAGCTTGCTGAAAGAAAAAGGCCCTAAATGGCAAGTGCAGATAGAGGGCATCTGCCGTATCTCAACAGGAATGCTGTTCCTCAGAACAGGATCAGCTACACAAATAGCCTTTTCTAACTTACTCTGGAGTGAGCTTCTGAGATCTTTGGAACCTGGAAAAGAAGCTGTCCCACAGACTTTAGCCACCTGGTCTTGAGCTGCAAAGGACCTGTTAGTGCCAAAACTTTGAACTTGGCATGGAAGGTGCCTAAAGAAGCCAGGGTGACTATCTAAAGAACTTTTAACTGAGTTAAGATTAAAAAAGGATGTGTACAAAAAATGGAAAAGGGGGGAAACCACCAAAGAGGAATTCAAACAAATAGCCAGCACGTGTAGACACAAAGTCAGAAAAGCCAAAGCACAGAATGAACTGAGGCTTGCTAGAGAGGTTAAAAGCAACAAAAAAGGCTTTTATGGGTATGTTTGTAGCAAAAGGAAGAACAAAGAAACAGTGGGGTCACTCAGAGGAAAAGATGGTGAAATGCAAACAGGGGACACAGAAAGGGCTGAACTCCTCAATGCCTTCTTTGCCTCAGTCTTCTCCGATAAAGAAAACAATGCCCGACCTGAAGAATTTGGAGCAAATGATTCAGCAGAGGAAACACAGCCCAGAATAACTAAGGAGATAGTACAAGAATACTTGGCTAGTTTAGATGTATTCAAGTCTCCAGGGCCAGATGAACTGCATCCAAGAGTATTAAAAGAACTGGCAGATGTGATCTCAGAACCACTGGCAGTCATCTTTGAGAATTCCTGGAGAACAGGCGAAGTCCCGGCAGACTGGAGGAGGGCAAATGTTGTCCCTATTTTCAAAAAGGGGGAAAGAGAGGACCCAAATAATTACAGCCCAGTCAGTCTGACATCAATACCAGGGAAGATTCTGGAGCAGATCATTAAGCAAACAGTCTGTGAGCACCTAGAAAGGAATGCTGTGATCACCAATAGTCAGCATGGATTTCTGAAAAATAAGTCATGTCAGACTAACCTGATCTCGTTTTTTGACAGAATTACAAGCCTGGTAGATGAAGGGAACGCAGTGGATGTAGCCTACCTTGATTTCAGCAAGGCATTTGACAAGGTGCCCCATGATATTCTTGTAAAGAATCTGGTAAAATGTGGTCTTGACTATGCTACCACTCAGTGGATTTGTAACTGGCTGACTGACCGAACCCAAAGGGTGCTCATCAATGGTTCCTCTTCATCCTGGAGAAGAGTGACTAGTGGGGTGCCACAGGGTTCTGTCTTGGGCCCGGTCTTATTCAACATCTTTATCAACGACTTGGATGATGGACTCAAGGGCATCCTGATCAAATTTGCAGATGACACCAAACTGGGAGGGGTGGCTAACACCCCAGAGGACAGGATCACACTTTAAAATGACCTTGACAGATTAGAGAACTGGGCAAAAACAAACAAGATGAATTTTAACAGGGAGAAATGTAAAGTATTGCACTTGGGCAAAAAAAATGAGAGGCACAAATACAAGATGGGTGACACCTGGCTTGAGAGCAGTACATGTGGAAAGGATCTAGGAGTCTTGGTTGACCACAAACTTGACATGAGCCAACAGTGTGACGCGGCAGCTAAAAAAGCCAATGCAATTCTGGGCTGCATCAATAGGAATATAGCATCTAGATCAAGGGAAGTAATAGTGCCACTGTATTCTGCTCTGGTCAGACCTCACCTGGAGTACTGTGTCAAGTTCTGGGCACCACAGTTCAAGAAGGACACTGACAAACTGGACCGTGTCCAGAGGAGGGCAACCAAAATGGTCAAAGGCCTGGAAACGATGCCTTATGAGGAACAGCTAAGGGAGCTGGGCATGTTTAGCCTGGAGAAGAGGAGGTTAAGGGGTGATATGACAGCCATGTTCAGATATATAAAAGGATGTCACATAGAGGAGGGAGAAAGGTTGTTTTCTGCTGCTCCAGAGAAGCGGACACGGAGCAATGGATCCAAACTACAAGAAAGAAGATTCCACCTAAACATTAGGAAGAACTTCCTGACAGTAAGAGCTGTTCGGCAGTGGAATTTGCTGCCAAGGAGTGTGGTGGAGTCTCCTTCTTTGGAGGTCTTTAAGCAGAGGCTTGACAACCATGATGGAAACCAGAGCACACGGAAACAACGTTTATCTTCCCGCCGCAACGGTACCTATTTATCTGCTTGCACTGGTGTGCTTTCAAACTGCTGGGTTGGCAGAAGCTGGGACAGAGCAACAGGAGCTCACCCCATCACACAGATTTGAACTGCTGATCTTCTGATCAACAAGCCCAAGAGGCTCAGTGGTTTAAACCACAGCGCCACCCGCATCCCCACTTGGCATGGTAGCAAATTGCCAGCCAGTGCAAATCCCACAATAGGGTGTTATAGTCCAGTGGTAGTTTGCCCCCACATGCAACCCAGCCAGCGTGTTCTGCACCAGCTGCAGCCTTCAGACCAACCTCAATTGTGGCCACCCATTATAGCTGCATCACATGTTACCTTGTATCTGTGGTGGTGGGTGGGAGGATGAATGTAGCATTAAACACCCTATGGTCTGTTTAGTTGCTGTAGTGCTCTTCTTAAAAAAAAAAAAAAGTTATTTAAATTGTGTTTTAAAGGTCGTATGCTATGTATTTTATCATTGCAAGCTGTGTTATGGATGAACAAAGAAACAAACAAATGCCGCCTCTAGATCCTCAGATGAGTGACTATGTGAAGAAGCTCACTTGTAAATCAACATTTTTTAACGAAGCGTATTTCTGGTTATCGATGGAAACTCCCAATTTCTTAAAAATCTAGATACTGTATTTTAACAATCCTATATTTCTCAAGCTAACTCTTTTCATCTAAATTAGGTGCATACCAACTAAAATGCATGCTAGTTTGATTTGAACTAGAACTATTCTCAAGCTACTCTCTTCTGTAGGGAAAGAGATAAATTTACCTATTTTTCTCCTTTAAGACAGCCTCTAGGCCTAGCCAGAGGTATGTTCTCTAATAATCTCCTATCGCATCCACACACACATTCCAATTATTGAAGAATTTCTTATTTTCCCATGCTGCCTATCCCTCTTAAAATGTGTTGTATGTACACAATATTTGTAAGAGGGTCCATAGGTTTATGGAAGAGGGCTGGACCCAGTGAATTTGCTTCAAATTTTGCTTTATGTGAAATGAGTGGCAATTCTAGCTTATTGCTATTGTTATGATTCATATTCTGATTATGGTGATTAAATTTATGTTAATATGGTTAACCATGGAATGCAATGACATCATCCATTGATGGCATGTACAGAGAGAATAGGAGAAGGCTGGAGGCAGAGCCTTGAGGGACCACAATTGAACTAGTTCAGAGACACTGTGACTCTGGATACTAGCTGGTGGTGGGTAAACAAGGAGGAGATGTCTGTTGCCTTTATCTTCTGATTGTGGCCTTCCCAATGTCCTGGTTTTCACTAAAAAACAACAGCTTGACAGCAGGTGCATGCACTTACAAGTAAGGAAGTGATAATTTATTGAAACTAATTAACAGTAAAGACTCAGAAGCATGGAAAGAGCCAGATACAGTCCAGCAGATCTTACAAGGTGGAGTATAGGTAGAAAGAAGGCCAGTCTAGAAGCAAGTGCCAAGGTTCATTAGTTCAAGGCTGCAAAGTTGTTTCAGCAAGTTTTCCCGCCTACCTGACAAGCTTTTAAGTAGAGGTGGAAAAAGCTACTCGTAAGAATCCTTGTCCCTTTAGGAATTGCTGGCCAGAAGTTAGCACTATGTCTCCTTTTTCTCTTGCTTTACCCTGGGAGACCACCCCAAACCTAGCTGCACCTCTGAAGTGTCTCACTCTGTCCCAACAGACAATGCCCCAAGTGTTCCCCATCTCTCACTGCATAAATAGCCTCCACAGTCTCTAACATGTTCCTCTCTTCCACAGGGAGGGAAGAGGAAGCTCTGGGACTCCTGCTTCAACAGCAGAGCTGGACATTTCCAGAGGGCCCTCTGTCCACTGGGTTCTGCTACCATGTCTCATCCCCATCTCCCTTCCACTCTTTCTCCTCAAGTCCCCCCTGCTCTGATTCAGATGGAGTCATGGCACCCAGTACCATCTGCCTGGCAATTATAGAAAGCAGAATGTTAAATTAGTTGGAGTCTGGGGCTGTATCAAGCAGGATTGTTATGGATGTGCATATGATTATGAATGCATATGAATATGGAATGTGGTTATATTAAGCAGCTTATAAGATTAGAATATGCTCAATATAACAGGGAATACAAACATTAGAAGAAAAGAATAAATTAATTGGTGATATTACACATACATACCATATATTGCCAAATTTGAGAGAGACGGAGTTCAGTGGTAGAAAAGTGGTCCTTGTTTGTTATTCGCTTACTACCATTAAAAAAATTCCAATCATTAAAGACACTGGGAAACTTATGAGGAAAAAAGATGATAAAACAATTTTTTAAAAATGCAATTTCATTCACCACAAAATGAATTTTGTTCAACGTTCTTGTAAATATTCTTTTGAAGTAGAGCTATCTAGCACAATGCTGTAATTTGAAGTTCAGGAGTTTTAATCATGCCATCAGGGATGTGGGGCTAACTAGCAGAAGGGTGTTCCTATTAGTGTCACTAACAGTAATTGTTATTTTAATTGGCTGAAATAAACTGTACTGCCCCTAGGCAAGTGATAAAACAGTACTAGTGTGGTGCTTTCCATTCTTACCCCTGCTTTAGAAAAGCTAACTTCATGGAAAAGCCTGCCTTTTGAATTAAATATCTATCCAGTATTGTCAGCCAATCTCATCGAATCTCATCAAAGTGAAAAAGAAAACCAGACAGTGTTTTATGTACTCAAAGGAAAATAGGAAAAAAAGCCCATGAAAACTCCTCATCAGTCCAGATTTTTCTGCATCTGGGGGCGTGTTTGTTGTCACACAGAAGGAAATAGCCAGAAAGGCAGAACCATTCAGCAACGACATTTCTGCATGCTGTCCAATCCTGTTACTATTTGGTGGGGAGAAGTTCCATGTTATTATTCCCTGAAATTGGGTTGGGTGGGGGTCAGGGGATTGTCCCAGAAGAGTGTGTGAAGTAGGCATGGAGTTATTCCATCTGGCAAGGTAATATGCTTGAGCAAATGGAATGTTCATTATAGCATGGCCCTACCCCACAACTGGGACTCAGAAATCCTTGCCATTCTACTGCAAATCACCCAGAAATCTAACAATAGGTGTTGATCTTCCTTCTGCCCACCCCTGATGTAAAGCCTTTTGGCAGAGTTTGGGGCATGACAGGGAGGCATGTTTTGATTGGATGCATGGAAATAAACATGAGAAGATAGCTAATATGTCCTTGGAAGAAGCTAAGGCTTGGTGAGTTAATAAGAGGAAGAGCTTAAGTGATAAAAGCCCAAAGAAGAGGAACAGCAGGTTGGGCAACACCTGCGGTACTTTGCCACATGTTGTCAGGTGGGCTGTTTTTGCTCATGTTCATTTGGCCAGTTGCTGGTCACTCATCTGGTTTTTGCTATCCATTTTTAAAGCTTCAAATGAGTCTTTTTATAAAACAACAACAACATTTTCTCTGTTTGTTGGTTCTGTGACTGAGACAATTTGCTTCTTCTCTCCTTTAAGACAAAGTAAGCGCAAAAAAGGACCAAGGTGACATTGCTAAATGTAGCCTGCCTGTTCTAAAATGACTTCCCCTACCCTGTCTTTACAGGTCCTTAAAGCTCTGTTATTAAGCACTGGGAAGAAAAGATACCAGATAAGGAAACAGCCGATAGGACTGAAGTGCATCACAAGGGTTGAGTCCACAGGAAACTATTTTCAACTACAATCTCTCACTGCAAAAGCTTTCAATCTCAACAGGTAGGTGCATCAACTCCAGTTCTATTTACAGTTTAATCGTGATCCTGTACTTGAAGTGCTGTTAACATTTTGCCCCTTAAAAGAAACACAAAATCAAAAGCACCACTAAAGATTGATTAGACATGGGAAGAATTCTTTCTGTTATATATACATATGGATATTATCACAAGTGGAGTGTGAAATACACACACACACACACACACACACACACAATATATTGTAGTTCCAATAATTTCCAGTATTAAAAGCCACTGTTGATTTGTTGAAAATCACATGCACTGCATTATTTGCATTGCACTGGAGTCATTTCATTACCTACATTCATTTTCATATACAGTGGTACCTTGAGTTACAAACACCTCAGGTTACAAACTCCGCTAACCTGGAAGAGTTACCTCAAGTTGAGAACTTTGCCTCAGGATGAGAATGGAAATCATGTGCCAGTGGCACAGTGGCAGGAAGAGGCCCCATTAGCGAAAGCACACCTCTAGTTAAGAATGGACCTCCAGAACAAATTAAGTTCGTAAATAGAGGTACCACTGTATTTCTTTCACTTTTTGTGTTGTTGTTCTCTCCAGCAGTGACAGTGACATCTTTTCAGTAGCTGCTTTCTAGTTGCTGCCATTTTCTTTTCCCAGAATGCCCTGGATATTGATGGCTGCCATTCCTGTCCTCCCCCCGATGCCCCAAGATGAATGTTTTGGGTATTCTTCGTTAGAAAGAAAGGAGAGAGAGTTCTGAGGTAGTAGCCACTAAGAAGACTGACGCTGCTGCAAGAGACTGTAAGCCCGCTAACCTCCAAATGAGTGATGAATGGGTAAATGAGTGAGTAAATTACAACAAACCCATTTGAACCCATTTGCTATTCATGACATTTGTTTTTAAACAATGAAGATAGGACCAAATCAGCCCCAGTTTGTTCAGTTTCTCATTTATTCCTAAATGATTGCTCACTCCTCTTCATAGTGGTGGAAGTTTCATCTGCTGTTTTCTACAGTAAAGGCTAAAGCAATATATTAAGTAAAAATTACACACATGGAACTATCTAATGTTTTATAAATCTAAATAAATAAAGGTTATTTAGGGTCTGGAATATTGAAATGCAATTATCTCTATGTGCAAATTGTTCAGCTTATACAAAGATGTGAGGAACATTTACATTGCACATAAGAATAAGCACTGTGGGATGGGGGAATCTTTTTTTGGCCCTTATGTAGTGTATCATAAGCATAGCAGAAGCTTTTGCACTGTGGATACTATTGTATTGTTGGAACCTGAGGCTCCAAAGATGGTGCATCATACAGGGAGATCTCACAAGCTGCCTATGTAATGGACTAAGTAAATGACAGGCGCCTGTCTGTACTGGCCTCAGTACCTAAAACTCCTTTCCCCTAGAGCCAAAATAATAATAGTCCTCATTGCTCATTCAGTAGAATAAATTTACAAAAGTGTCTTGCCCCTGTTTTGCTGAGGTGATGAGAATGGTTGGAAATGCCCATGTTGCTGGCTACCATTGTGACCCGAGACATCCTAGAGCAGGCATAGGCAAACTCGGCCCTCCAAATGTTTTGGGACTACAACTCCCATCATCCCGGGCTAACAGGACCAGTGGTCAGGGATGATGGGAGTTGTAGTCCCAAAACATCTAGATGGCCGGGTTTGCCTATGCCTGTCCTAGAGCCAGGTGATGGGGGAAACCCATTGTTGGAGTGTCTCAGATTTTGCTAAGGTAATGTTCAACAGAGCCCTTATATGCTGGGGGCAAAAATCAGAGCACTAATGTTGCTGTTATTTCTTGCTCATGAACACCCCACGTTTGTTTGCTTGCCAAAACTGAAGAGAGCTAGACTAGCTGCACTTTTGGTCTGAGAGGAGTTTGCATGGGCTCTCTGATTGGAGATATTTGCTATTCTGGGCATGCCCTCCTAGCTGAGGTAACTGTGCTTTATGTTTCTCTCCGTTGCACTTTAGACATATTTAACATCCACCCACTTGCCCTAGTACTCCAAGCATCTGAATTATGTGAGTGGTTAAACCATCAATTAAATCATTTTGAATATTGAAGAGATTCATAATAAGTCTTTTGCCCTTCCCCTACCGTGGCTGGCTAAACAGAGCCCATTGTTTGGTACAAAACAAATAGCCTGCTTAGCGCCACTCAAGTTATCCAACTCTCCTGCTCAAGCACTGCATGTAGCTAATGAGCTCTCTGTAGGCAGTGATATCCAAAACTCTTTGGTCAGTGGGAGGGTCACAGAGCTACAGAACCTTTAGTGCTACACAATCAGGACTTGGAAAGCGAAGGCAGCTGTTACTCTTGATTAAAATGCATTAGTTTAGGTCTGGGTGAAAGGATCTCATATTTTTATCAATTTTCAGCTTCAGATTGCTTTTGATTGTATACCCGAGTGTTTTCTGCAGTCACCTGAAGCGCATTGTTTCGTGAGCTATGTATATTGAAACAAGTTCAGATATAATACAAAAATCAGGAAAGAAAATAGAAAGACGGACAGACGGACACAGAGAGGAAAGAATCTGACTTTCTACAAAATTAATAAAACCACTTTTATTATGATTTAATATCTTAACCTCAAAGGATGCAATCCTGTTACACCACTATACATGTATAATTTCACTGAAATCAATTGAATTTACAAGTGTACTACTCTTGTCTAAAAGCATCATCATCATCATCATCATTATATTTGTACCCCACCCATCTGACTGGGTTGCTCCAGACACTCTGAGTGGCTTCCAACATATATAAAAACATAATATCATTTAATATAATATTACATGAACAGCAGAAATATCTGCTACATACCTTTCACATTTCTAGTTCTAGTGGGATTTGGACCATTTATAACTTTGGACAATTTATACAATTACTTTGATCCAGAACTGAAACTGGATGTCTTAATGGTACTCCCAGCTTGGAGTAGGAACATCTGACCACTAGGGTATTAAAAATTTTCAAGTCAAGCAGCCCTGCTCTGTTTCTGTGAGGAAGTACAGCCCACCTTCAGAGGGTGAACCATCCTGGTTTCTGCTCACTCTTGCAACCTGGAAAGAGGAGACTTTGGCGTCAGGGGTCATGCTGGCTGGTAGGTGATGCAACACCTTGGGCGCTCCTAGCAATACTATATTACAGTGTTCAGTGTGGTGCTGTCTGTGAAAGGGAAGTTTTGGAGGTGGGGGGTTGTGCCATGATCCTTTCCTTCAAAATTTCCCAACCCTTTCTGGCCTAACAGGAAGAGGAGTCTCTGAAAGCTGGGATTCTGTAGTTGGCTGTGATGGGAAGTGGAAACCCATTGCAGAGTAAGGCAGTGATCAGGAGTGGGTGGGGCTGGGATGGGGTAGGATGCATGGAGGTGTGAGAAGATCAGGGAACAAGGACTGTGAGTGTATCTGTGAGAGTGATGGATGGGTTGTGTGGGGGTATGCATGTATAAGAGAGAGCAAGAGAGAACTTTGAAAGCGACTGAACTAAGGACTTGGCTGTAGACTTTAATACAGTGGTACCTCTGGTTAAGTACTTAATTCGTTCCAGAGGTCTGTTCTTAACCTGAAACTGTTCTTAACCTGAAGCACCACTTTAGCTAATGGGGCCTCCTGCTGCTGCTGCGCCGCTGGAGCATGATTTCTGTTCTCATCCTGAAGCAAAGTTCTTAACCTGAAGCACTATTTCTGGGTTAGCAGAGTTTGTAACCTGAAGCGTATGTAACCTGAGGTACCACTGTATAGCAAAGTCTTTGAAGCAAAGAACCCTCTCTGAGCTCAGAGAAGACTACTTGTAACATCTGTAAATAATGTGTGTGTATATAGTGTTGTATGGTTGGTGTTGGCCTAGTAAAGATAACTCTGCTAACAGCTGTTTTCTGTGGTGAGCTTAACCCCTTGACTGAGCTTCCTGCAGTGCATACAATCAACAATCCCAACAATCTCCACTTCTTGAAATATATGAAATAATCATTAAGGTAGGACTTGAAAACTTCAGACTTTACAAACAAACTTAGTAAGGCTACAGCACTGACCACAGCTAAGCCTCCTTTATTTGACATTAAAAAGCTAACACTCAATAACATTAGGATCGAGCTCTACTTATTAATATTTTAGAAAAGCCAGTTCTTTGCAGCAAATACAGTGGTACCTCACAAGACGAATGCCTCGCAAGACGAATGCCTCGCAAGACGAAAGAGTTTTTCGTTTTTTGAGTTGCTTCGCAAGACGAATTTCCCTATGGGCTTGCTTCGCAAGACGAAAAATGAAAACGTCTTGCAAGTTTGTTTCCTTTTTCTTAAAACCGTTAATACCCAGGGTGACTTCGAGGAGCAACTCATAGCACGCGGTGTGGTAGCCTTTTTTGAGGTTTTTGAAGACTTTGGTGATTTTGAAGACTTTGGGAAATCGTGCTTCACAAGACGAAAAATTCGCAAGACAGAAAAACTCGCAGAACGAATTAATTTCGTCTTGCGAGGCACCACTGTATAATCAATATTTTAGATATCAAGACCGCAGCTTATAGTGCTGGTATGGTTTATCGTAGGATTTTTATTTTAAATAACTTTAGGCGGCTTTTTAGGGGAAAGGCCTACTCAAAGCAGCTTACAAATTAAAAAATACAATACAATCCCAATCAACAACATGCTTAATAAAATCCAGTTAAATTATAACACCCACACAACAACACATACTTAATAGCTCATATACGGATTAAAAAACATAAGTATACTCTCTTTTCCTCCCTGAAATAGACACAGACACACACACACACACACACAGAGAGAGAGAGAGAGAGAGAGAGAGAGAGAGTTTATAATAAATATTCAGTCTTTTGAGAAAGATGACATAATGACAGTAAAGGGAGAGGTAATAAACCTAACAGAGTATAAGTAATTATAGTCCCAGCAGTTTATATAGTAAAAATGCCAGACAGGGAGACAACTGGTGTCCTTATGTGTTAAAGGAACTTGGCTGTAGACTTTAATATATATACACATTCAAACTTTGTGGGCGACCACTGAATTGTTGCTAAATGTCTCCAAGGAGCTCAGATTCAGAAGCAAACTAATAGTTTGTGACCTCCCCCCCTAAAATGCCAGTTATACTTAGAACCGTTGTTTAAATTTTTATAGCACTAGAATAAAACCCATGGTCATGTTATCATAGTAATGAATAATTGACCAGGAAACGTATTTTTCAGCTTGTTATTGTTCATAGAAATTGGGGGGTGGGGAGAGGGAATCACTATTACTGATTTACACAGGAAGCCTGTACCTTTGAGGCCCAGTCCTGCAGATACTTGCTTCAAAGATTTAATATGGTTGAATGATTTGGAATGCTAGCCCTGAGCATTTCGAAACCACCCCCAGAAATATGAAGCATTGATTGCAAATATGGATCTTTGGTTAAAAATTTTGCCTGAGGCTGTGTCTCCACTAGCATACCTCCAATACAATCCTCCGTATTTTATTTCTCTGTTGTCCCAAAATAGCCTGGTTTGAAGAATGTGTGAAAGGCCATGCATTTCTTCTGCCTACAAAATGATGTCTCCTCCTCCCATAGTATGTAGGCCTTTCATTCCACTTGTCAATGGACTCAAGTGTTGTTGTTTTTAGAGAGAGAAGGAACATACACCCATCAGAACATAGAACAAGCCTGCTGGTTCAGGGCAATAGCCTACCTAGTCCAACATCCTGGTTTCTCATTGGCCAACAGATGCCTGTGGGAAGCCCCAAGTCAGAAATGAGTACCATAGCACTCTGCCCACCTGCGACTCTCAACCTACGGTCTCTGACAGTAGAGGCAGAACACAGCTGTTGTGGCTGGAAGTCATTGATAGCCATTTCCTCCATGAGTTTGTCCAGTCCTCTTTTAAAGCCATCTACGTTAGTGGCCATCGCTGCCTCCCACGGAAATCAGTTCCATAGTTTGACTATGTACTGCATGAAGAAGCACTTTTTTCATCTGACTTGAACCATCAGCTTCATTGGATGTCTACCCACACAAGATTAAAAGTTTCATGGAGAAACACTGTTGTGTGTCCACTAGTCCCTTTCCCTATCCCTTCCCTATCCCTTCACTTACATCCTTTAGCAGGGTTAGCCAAGCTGTCTCCATCCACATCTCATTGAACGACAATTCCCATCTTCCCTGACCATTTGCCATCTTCCTGAGGGCAACATCTGGAGGGCACCACATTGGCTACTCCTGTCCTGTAGTAAGCCAGACTCCAGAAGCCTAAGGAAACTGGGTCGGTAGTGGAATGGGGAGGAAGGTGCAGGACCTGCATCTCCTTAACAATATGTGAACGCAGCTAAGGATATCTGCTGAGAACCACATTGAAACTTGCTCATGTGGGTAAGTATAAAGTGATGGCAAAGATTTATCAAGGCACATTTTAGCCAAGTCACTGTAACACTGCAATTCTAAGTAGGTTTCCTCCCTTATAAATCTGATATGGACTGGAGTCTGAATTTCAAGTTCTACTAAATCCATACACATCTACTTCATTATAAGATCAGTGTTACAATCCTGATTTATAAGAGCTAAACTGTATATTACATGCAAATACAAGTAACCCGGGATGCGAGTGGCACTGTGGTCTAAAACACTGAGCCTAGGGCTTGCTGATCGGAAGGTCAGTGGTTTGAATCCCCGTGATGGGGTGAGCTCCCGTTGCTCGGTCCCTCCTCCTGCCAACCTAGCAGTTCAAAAGCACATCAAAGTGCAAGTAGATAAATAGGTACCGCTCCGGCGGGAAGGTAAACGGCATTTCTGTGCGCTGCTCTGGTTTCGCCAGAAGCGGCTTAGACATGCTGGCCACATGACCCCGAAAAACTGTCTGTGGACAAACATTGGCTCCCTCGGCCAGTAAAGCGAGATGAGCCCTGCAACCCCAGAGTCGTTCGCGACTGGACCTAAGGTCAGGGGTCCTTTACCTTTTTTTTATGGCTGGAGGACCCTTTTTGTTGTTTTAAAAGCCATTTTGGCATATTCCAATTGATATCACAGAAGTGGTTAGGAAGGGCTTCTTCATTCCCCCCCTGACCTGCCATTGCTTTGTTCCAAATTGTTGTTTCCCAATGGAATGTAGGGCTAAATTCTTTGGAATTTGTAATACTACTCTTAGAATGATACTACAAAAGGCAGTAGTAATGCAGCAATGTTTCCTAATTCCAGCTGCTAAAAGCCACAGGACAGGAGACTATAGTTGTGCCTGGGTCCTGCTTGCTGGTTTCCCACAGGCATTTGGTTGGCCACTATGAGAACAGGATGCTGAACTAGGTGGGCCACTGACTTGATCTGGCAGGCATTTCTTGTGTTTTTATAAATTTCAAGTGAAACCAAACCCCCTTGACTGCTGTGGAACAAGTGGGGGAAATGGTGAGTAGGTAAAAAGTTATTGTAAGTATTTCTCCCTGACTTCACCACTATCAATTGCACCTTCTTGAAGGGTATTTTAAGGTAAAAAGAGCCATCAGGCAACAGACTTGTTTGCTACATATTTTCAGAATCTTGGATCACCTTAATGCTTTGGTTTATGTTCTCTAGTTTTTACAAAATTATAAGACACTCTTCAAAGTACTTAAGCTGGAATGTGTATTTTCAGCTGTGAAAAGCCATTGAAGTTTAAGCCATTTGTGAAATGTAAATCTCGCAGTCTTTACACACAAATATGCACCGCATTCCTTTTGTTTCTCCAGCATCCTCTAAACAAAATCTAGCTCCCTTTTATATAAACTAGAAGTAGGGTAATATGTGCATGTAAAGTGTTAGTTTCCCCGAGTCTATATTAAATTAAATATTTACTTAGGAAGCACTGTGTCATTTATTATTTATCTCACTCAATCTGTGGGATTTATTAAAAAATTGATAAAAATGGCTAGTGGCATCAACCTACAGGTGTTGAAGTGAGCTCCCAGGCCAAGCCAATTATGAGATCAACAAGCCTATAGTTACTGTGATATAATCATACTATTTGAATTTAGCAGTGGACGATATGTGAAAAATAACGTGCATGGGGGGGGGGGCTGTAAGGAGACCAGCATGTTTATAGAACTCACTTTGTGGATTTTCCTTTTGTCTGATATTTGCCAGACCTTTCTACTCATATCTGCCCTTTTTCTCGACTTGACTTCTCATTTATTTCAATGAGAAATACTGAGAATTCCAGCACTGGAGTCTGGTCGTTTTTCCTCTTAGTATTTTAAAAGGTATTTTAGTGGAGTTTACGCTTTCAGAGGTCACCATGACTGCACAATGGTAAGACCTAAACCACCACAATCCCAGGTTCCATTTACAGGTTCCCTATCCTCGTGTTTGTTTCTGTGGCTTGTATCCAGTTGGATGCTTTCTAGGGATGGGTCTGAGCAGTTTTGCCTTTGCCTCCCCCCCCCCCAAGAAAAAAACACTCTTTAGCACTAAATCAGAATGAATGACAATCCACGGGAAACTCAATTGCTTTTTGTTCCGACTCAGCACTAAAGATTGGGTTTCCCCAGGGAAAGCGATGGAGCAAATGGACATCTGGATAAACCCTTAGTCATGTTCATTCATTTCAGTTAGTCTACTCTGAGTAAAACTTAGTTGGCTGTCATCCAATAAGCACAAAATGCTAGTGGTTGTATCCAGCTAAGTCCTAATCAGGGTAGAGCCATTGAAATGAATGAACTTATTTTAGTTCTGCTCATTTATTTCATTGGGTGTGTTCTGAGCAGGACCAGCACTGACTATAGACTATGCATAATGGACAGGGCAGAGGAATCTTCCCCACCCAACCATCTAATCCAACACCAGATGACACATCCCTAATCCCTAGAAGTGAAGACCTGTTGTTATTTTCAACATCTGCTCTGTTTTAAACTCTTTCCATAGCCTTCCAGTCAGCCCTTTCCATTATAACTAGGCCATAGATAATGGGCCTCAGTCATAGTGGGATGAAGGGAGGACATTTGGTTTTCTGAAATTATGGCAAATTACTAGGGTAAAGCCCTCAACGTGCAAGTAAACAATATTATCCAAACACTCATTAGTCAAATCCCAATTAGTTCTTGCTCAAGGTACAAATTTTGGTTAAAAATGTAAATCGGTTGCAGAGCAAAAACATGCTAATGCTACAAATCAACACTGTCAACTGAAACACATGCTCTATCCATTAGCATTGGGCTTAAGCCTCCAACTATGCTAGAATGGAAAATTGAAAGGAAGACAAGAGACCCAGTAATTCAAATGACACAAGTAGCCCTCACTTGCTTTGCTGATGAAAAGGGGAAATCTGAAATGTGGAAACTGAGCAACCTCAGCAGAACGAAAGAGCCACCTTCACCCAATATAAGGCCTGTAATTTGCACATGCATGCAATGAAATGCCCTATGGGCAAACTATCTTAATTCATTTCATTATTAGAGCATCCCTCAAATGTCAGCTTCTGGCTTTATCGCCAAGGTTTCTCATAGCAACGAGGTGACTTCCATTCCAAAATAGGGCTCCCCTTAACAGCAAAGTTCTTTTGTGAAATCACCAGACAAGAGGAGGTAGTATTTTATTAGAAGAAAGCATATGTCAAAAAGATGAAAAGGGGAGTTCATCATTAAATGAAAATGTCCATCCTCAAGCTGCTGCTTCATACTTCGGCTCTGAGAACATAAAACTTCAGCATAAAACTTTGCTCTTCGTGTTGTTTGCTTTGTCTGGATCTCAGGAAAGCTGGAGCAAATAATTATATTTCATTGTGGCACGGATATGGAAAAGAGTGATTATTTCATGTTGTAAATCCACAGCAATGCCACAATTATGAATACCAGCAATCAAACATTAATGCTGTTAACATTAGAACAGCAATAATAGTTTTACAACTGCACATAAAGAGCTTTTACCCCGTATTAAGTAGCACAGATGGTATGTGACAGTCTCTCATTTTACTTTCTTCCTGAGTCTAGGTATGAAATCAACATATTAAATATTACAGATGCTCCTGGTGTGCTTTTGTGCTGCAGGTTTTATGAGCATAAGGGAAGCAGAATCATAACACACAATGGGCTGTCCCAAGACATTTTTCTACCTGAGGAGCTGAACAAGATGGCACCTCCCTGCATTCCATGTACAAAAGCTGACCAGACCAGCAGTTGAATCTTCTGCGGTAGCAGTGCTGCAGAGCCCTCTATTGCGTCTCAGGGCAGCAAGCTTGCTTAGGGGGTACAGGGTGGACAATGTGGTATGCACAGCTCTGTCTAATTCCTGTCCTTCAGCATTTGCTGCCAGTGTTGTCTGCCTCACTCTGCCTCATGTTAGTGCCGACCCTTTCAGTTGTAAATACAGTGGTACCTTGGGTTAATAACTTAATTCGTTCTGGAGGTCCATTCTTAACCTAAAACTGTTCTTTTGAACCTAAAACTGTTCTTTTGAACTGTTCGGGACATTTGAAGGGTCTGCTGTATGCAACATAAAACAATACAGTGGTACCTTGGGTTACAAACTTAATTTGTTCCGGAGGCCTGTTCTTAACCCGCTGTGCTGCCACCGCACAATTTCTGTTCTCATCCTGAAGCAAAGTTCTTAACCCGAGGTACTATTTCTGGGTTAGCGGAGTTTGTAACCTGAAGCATCTGTAACCTGAGGTACCACTGTACAGAGGTACCTCGGGTTACAAACACTCTGGGTTACAAACTGCGCTAACCCAGAAGTAGTACCTCGGGTTGAGAAGATTGCCCCAGGATGATAACGGAAATTGTGCGCCGGCAGCACAGCGGGTTAAGAACAGGCCTCCGGAACAAATTAAGTTTGTAACCCAAGGTACCACTCTATTGTTTTATGTTGCATACAGCAGACCCTTCAAATGTCCCGATTTAATCAGGACATTCCGAATTTACAGAAGCTGCCCCACCTTCTGAACTGCTGCCCCAATTTCCCCCAAAGCCGCTCCAGCCCACACCTCATCTCCCAACATGGCACGGGCTGGGGTGACCATCCCAGAGAGCTGCTTTAGGCCTCACACCATTTCTGGCAGCAGCAAGGCCTCGCGGCGGCAAGGCATTACACAGAATTCTAGGGGGCACTATAGCCTTCACACCACTTCTGGAGAAACGGGTGGCCTGGAGTGACTGGACTGAAAGCGTGCTGGCCTTCGCTGCATCAAGAGAAGTGATGTGATCTGCTGGAAGGCCATGCTGTGTCCGTCTCATCCCTGGACTCTGTGCAGGAGGAGGAAGACTACCAAGGTTTTGGGGGATGGGCAGGCGGGCAAGCGAGGAAGGAGTCAGTGGCAGGGAGGAGCAAGGGACGCAGTAGGGGGTGCCCCAAATTGCCTTCCCAAAATGTTGGAGAGTATGCATACAGTAGGAAGCCACATATCACATTTAACATATCCAATACATTGAAGCCACATTTAACATATTCAAAACTATCAGATGCAGCTGGTTTATTATTGTTTTATCAGATGTGGCTTAATATTGACTTTTACCAACTGAGATCGTTAAGCATTTTTCTTAGGAAATGCTCAGTGTGGCAAAAAATATTTTGAGACATGGATTAGTACATTTATCTCATTCAGTATACAGTCATACCTCGTGTTACGTTTGCTTCACATTGCGACTTTTCAGATTACAAACGTGGCAAACCCGGAAGTGTTTACTTCTGGATTCGCTGCGCGCGCACGCACAGAAGCAATCTGCGCACTTCACACATGCACAGAAGCGCTCTATCATGCTTCGCGCATGTGCAGTAGTGGCACTCTACTTACAGACTTTTTGGGGTGCGAATGGCACCCCGAAATGGATTGTGTTTGTAAGTAGAAGTACCACTGTACTATGCACAGACTGATGCATGCTAGCACTAGAGCCCACCCACAAGGGGACCTAGATGGCTTGCACGCGCGCGCGCGCACACACACACACACACACACACACACACAAAGCTATCAGGCTTCTGGGTGTGATGCTGAGATACATGTTCAAAATGTACACCTGTTGCTGTGAAAGGAGAAATCAGGGCAGGGCAGAAGACGCTTTCTTCCTGACCATCTTGGAAAAGAGGGTTCAGAAAGTACAGCTGCATTTCTGTATCTAAGAAACAGCATGGCAAGGAAACGTATACAAACCATGTACATTATCTGAATCCGAATGTTTTAAAAAGTAGTTTCCTCGAATGCTTTCTTGGTTTTTGTGTTGCTTAATTTGCAACTCATTCCTGAAGAGCTGTTTGTCACAACACCTAGACGTGGAAAGTTACTCTACTGAACTGGAAACTCTGCATTCCACAGTCTGTAACCAAGTGGGGAAAGGCATCTGAATCTATTGACTGCAACTTGTGATCATTCAACCATTTAGACCAAAAATTACTTCCCAAAAGCCATTAATGCTAAAAATGGCTGTTTCTGTCCTGATCAATGGGACATTTTCTTGGAAGATCAGATTGGCAGGTATGGGTGTTTATTATTATTATTATTTCACATATTTTGAATGTTGGTTGACTGCAGTTCAGAAATGTCACAGCTCTGGAGATTGGAAATTACACCCCATTATTACCTACATGAAATATATTCTGCCCATACTGAAGAAAGATAAAAAGGCATGGCTTTTCCATATGTGTTTCCTATTCTCTAATCACACTAGATGAAAAATAAGAATAAAAATGGGACTCTGATTTCATTAAATTCTAATGTTGCATCAGAATGTTTCTGATTCCTGATTCCTCCAAAGTGACTTCTAACTGTGCCTGAAATTTAATTTCGTTCCTTATTTTCCATGCTGCACCTTACACAGAAGCAACGGCATGATACTAAGCTTTTTTTACCTCTAAGTGTTGTCTTTAATGGGATTGTTTATGATTTTTGTATTGCTGTCCACTGCCCTGATATTTTATGAGGGGGTGGTATATAAACATCTAAATATAAATAAATAAATAAATAAATTTCTGTATATAACTGCACATGACAATCAACTTAGGGATACTTGATTTTATCTGTTATGTTCCATCGTCTAATATGTTCACTATTAAGGACCAACTATATTTTACTTTTAATCACTGGAACCTAAGGCACAAAGGGTGAGGAAGACACGCCATAGTTGTAGAATCTCGAAAACGCTTTCAAGGCACTTTCACTGTAGGAAATGTAACAATTATTCTCCGGAGTTGTACAGTTTCAAGCAGAAGGTAGCTGGTTATGGCACAGAGTGGCTGAACCCCATTATGCAATTGAGAACTGCAACAGGGCAAATGAATGGATAAAGAATGAAGGAACTTAAGAAAGCCTCAATGGATCAAAGGTCCACCTAGTGGGAATTTGGCCAGTTTGATGCCTCCATGACATAATGGCAAAAGAGGGCCATCCTGTTTGCTTTCTGGTGCCTGATATTTAGAGGCATACTTTCTCTAAACCTGAACATTTTGAGGCCCTCAGTTCCATCAGTTTATTATGCATAGTTTGAAGAAGTATATTTATCACCTAAATCAACTGAGGTCACTTTCATTAGATGGCAATGAGTTCTAGTATTAAGAATAAGGAAAGAAACATGTTTTTCCAGTATATGCACACCGTTCATAATTCTTGCATAAAATCAGCTGATCATCAGAGTTTGCATAGTGTGTGCATGGTTTTCTGCATGTCCTGATAGCTGCTAGGGCTTCCATGCACAGCACTATGCAAAAATGGGTCATCTGACATCACTGTGATGTCAGGTGATTGGAAAATGGGTGACTCTACACACCTGTCAAACTTGGCCTACAAAGTCAGTGGTGGGGGGAGCTAAAGAACCCACTGGATCAGTTCCCCACCCCTGCCTTGAGTGTCATCATTCTTTTTTCTAAGCACCACAACCTAAGCTCTTTAGCTTTTGATATAGACGACTGCTTGGTCATTTTAGATGTTCTTTTCTGTACTTTAAGGACATCCTTTCTCAGGTGGAGCAACATTATGCCAAAACTGCCAAGAAAATATGGTGATGCCCATTTCCCATCACCTCCATAACCCATGAAAGGCATGGAACGTGCCTTCTTTATACCACACACTGAGTAGACATTTCCACTGAATTTACATATGAAATTGATATTTTCTTGTGCATCAGTACGTATGCTTTCAAACTCCCTGCTTCTTGATATTAGGCAGGCACCATTATACAGTTTTGGCACTTAGAAAAATGTTGATTTCAGCAAACCTATCCAGACAGATAATTCAGTCATATATACTTGTTTTAAAATGGTTGGTTTTATCTGCCTTTTATTCACAATCAAGCAGAGGCTGGATACTTCTTTCCTTTTCTTGGATGGGTTCCTACTTCATGCTAGCAGCTTAAATGGCCAGACTTCTTTGCATTTCTCATTAAAAACTAAAGGTTGCATTTCAGCTGACTGAAGACCTTTTGCTAAAGAGCAATGTGTACTAGCCACGCTATGAGCTAAAAAGCAGGGTGTGTCAGATGCTTTCTTCTCATTCAAATCACAGGATTTTTATTTGAGACAAGAATTTCCAATCCCATTCAGCAACATATGGAAATGTAGTTAATTCCGATTGCTTACCCTCGTGCATGCACCTAGGAAAAGAGTCCTTAAAAACTTTATAAGGAGGCCATGTATAATATGGTGTTCTTAAGGAATAGGAGGGAAATATTCTATTCAGCTTTTCTTCTTTGGAGAGGCATTGAGAATATACAAAAGAAGTAAAGGATGAGATGGTTGTTAACAATGTCTCGTCTTTGTGGTATGAAAATCATGATTCAGACTTTCAAGGAAAATGCATGAATGAGGTGTTCGATGTTAAGAAACCAACATAACAGATTTGTAAAAGGATGTATAAAATACAGATTTGGAGTGACTAAAAAGATGAATATTTCAAGAAACTACGAGCAAATATTTATATAGGTTAATGTAATGTATTTTACTTGCTTCTTTCATATTTCATATTGAAAAGGGAGTATTCTGCATTGTATTATATATAGTGAAAGCTTCCAATCGGTCCTGTAGGTTTCCTGTCTATTGTGTTTCTTACAATGTCTCAGCTCATATGTCTTTAGGCACATTAGCTATTCTTTGGTATGAGCCTTATTGCTATGCAAGTACTTGAGAAAATAACTTATATCCAAGAAAGTGCTCAAATGTATACCTCAACATTATTCAACTAGGCAAAAGCACAAGGAATTGGAAGAAACAAAAATACTTGTAAATGATTTTTACAGAAGAGACTCCAGTTACATGGAAGCGAGCTCAAAGTCTTATTGCAATCATCAGTACAGACAGATCCTGACAACGGTTTATACAGACAGTTATAGCATGCTACAGATTACAATAGGGCTCATGTTAAGCACATAAGGCAAAGAATCTTGGGTATCTTAAATAAGAGGCAGTGGGAAAACTTGGCAAGCAATTCCAGAAGTGGGTTCTATTGCAGGTCCTGTACATTATGATTATTCCAATGTAATTTGTAAACATAATTAAATATTTCAGTGAAAAAAATCAGACTCAGTTGTCATTGAATGTGGATATGCACATCAAGTCAACATCAGTCTTTCTATTCTATGTTTCTAATCTATTTCCTCCACGACGTAGTCAGTGCCATAAATGAATTCATAACAAATTGCTTTGGTTTTCACAAGTAATGTAGGTTTTTTAATGTGTATTTTTCACCATAAGTGCACATCAATAGCAATTGTTTTTGGAGCACCTCAGATTTATCCCCCTGTTCTGTTTGCTCTATATCAATGACCACAAAATTGTCTCCAGTGTCCCCATCTTTTCTTTCTTTCTTTTTTTTTTAACAGTGCATTGCTACTACAATGCACATTTTGGATATTTATGAAGTTAATTGTTCCTGTCAAGCACATTACACACTTAATTTCTGCCATTTGGTTATCTTACTTGTCATTAATTAATGTACTTGCCCCTACATATTTAATGTGTCAGAAATGACATAAGAGGGTCAGAAAAGAGCACATAGTCACAATTTATTATTAAGCAACGAGGAATGTTAAATTAGTAAGAAGGAATGTGGTACTGTTTTGCAATGCAACTGCATCAATAGTAGGGTTTCAACAATATAACAGAATAGCAGTTTTAAGCAACACTGCAAAATACCTGTAGATATTAGAAAGGTACAGAGATGGTAGGGGAATCACTGAGAATTGCTTTCCTTCCTGTTCCTCTGATGGAAGCCTTACAATCCATACAGACTGTTGCCCCCCTAGCAAAATAGAATATGGGCCTCATTTGAAAAAGCAGTCTGTAGCACACTGTGAATTGCTTTATTGGCATGCATGAAGTCCATCATTTCAGGAGTAAACAACTTTCTTGAGCCCCAGTATGGGAGAAGAAGGAAATCCTAAATCTGATTCACTGGAAATTAAGCCAAGAGGACGAGCCCATCAGAAATGTTATTCTGACTGCCATTATTGAATTGAATGCATTAAACACAATAGCTATCATGGTTTCTAAAGGCTTAAGAAGAGGCCTGCCCACCCCTACCTTGATGCAATGTGCTCTGACACCAATACCAATAGAAGTTACATCGTACATCATTAACTATCATACAGATTAAGCTTCTAACTTTTACCATGCCCAAAATTCAGTCAGCTGAGGCTTAATCCCATACCCATTTTAAAATCAACTGAACTTAGAACTGAGTTCAGGATTGTGCTGTAAACAAGTTATTAAACCTGATTCAAAAGAAAAACAGTGAGCATTCCACATAAGCCATAGCGCCCATGGAGAATATGCTCCAATATTATATACAAAGTCGCTTCATGTGGCAAAATAAGTGCCATAGGTCCGTTTGGAAAGGATTTTTCTCCATTGGCCTCAGTTCTTGCAGACACCTTTCGTATGTTAAGATCTCATGCTGGCAGTATATTAAAAGCAAATGTTTGGCAATAATATTCAACATATTACCTTTGGCAGAAGGCAGAGGACAATGGAGGGAACATGGATGACAAATATCCAAAGTCAATAATAGGGATAATAACAACAGATGGACAAAGATGATAACATAAGATGTCCGATGCAAAAGTGCCAATGAAAATGTCCCCACAAGGAAAATATGATTTCATTAATTTTATTTAATTTTAGTGTATGAGTGTCACTGTCCAAACCAATATATAAACTGAAATGCAGTTTTCTTTCAAGATTCACACTTTTCCAGCACTTGTGAGCAAACTAAAGATTGCATATGAATATGTGTCTGTTAGTAAAAAAGAAAGTAAGCAAAATGCATGCTTGTGTCATTAAATCACCAAAGTGCATTCAGCTAGGGGGGAAAGTGCTTATACTAGGCAATATACTAGGCAAAATTGTGAATAATTTTTATATATTTGGGGAAATGTGCACAAATTTTCTTGGGGACCTTTTCAGCTGCTTCTTTTTCTTTCAAAAAATATGCAGAAATAGGGTGACCAGAACTTGAGAATGTGAAATTGAGAAACCAAAATTAGCAGACCCTTTTTTTTGTAGAAGATTCTTACTGAAATTCAAGGCAACAAACAAAAATTAAGATACCAAAATCCAGGAAGATGGATTCCTAAAGACTCTGTGACAGTCCAAATATATGATAACCAGTGGATAGTGAAAAGAAAGGGCAACATGCTTTTTGACACAAGGAAGCGGAGGGGAGGCTTCATGGCTTCATTTGTTATGTGTTGCCTTTTAGCCTAAAGTGAAAAGCTTTCTTGGAGTCAGGCGGGGTCCAAGTTCACAGTCACTTCAAACCAAGTTAAAGATGCATTCAGGCTCTGAGACATTATTCTCTTTCTCTCACACAATAGGTTTCTAATCTACCTTTTTGTAGCTTGGTGGATGAATAGCTATATAGGCTGTGGTTATAAATGTATGCAGCTCTTTTTTAAATCTCCCTAAACTCTTGGCTTAGTGATTTCTCATGGCTGTCAACTTCAGAAATCTCTTACAAGCCTCACAGAGTGGGGCATCCTTTGGGGCATCAGGCTTGATCTCAGCCAATTTCGCTGAGTGCCTCCCACCTTTTCATATTGTAGGCCTGGATTGGAGGCGGGGGTGGATTAAAGCAGCAGATCAGTGCATAGCACACTATCTTTTGTTGGGATATATTAGTCAGGGATTTATTTTGAAAAGTCAGGCACAGGAGGTTTGGAAGAACCCTTCCCTGCTTATTGTTTCATTATCAGCTGGTGTCTCTTGATGGAGTAAGATTCTTCATGCTAATCTGCTTAGAATGATTCACCCTCAGAGGCTGATTTATTCAGTATGATTTTCCCCAGATGGAATCCTGAGTGTCCTCCGGGAACTTCTACTTGACATAATTGGTGTTTGGGTTAATGTGGGTCACTCCGTAGGACACAGAGACATAATCACTCCTAAGTATCCTCCCCTTCTTGATAGGGCTTCTTTGGCTCCTTGGAGATGGAAGAGATGAAGCAGATGAAATGATGGCTAGACTGTAATTAGTGAGAAAGTAAATCCAACTAAACCCAAATTTAAGTTCACTCTGCTCTGTGATGGTGGAGGAAGTTAAAAAAAGCACTGCACCATCAACACTGAGCATCTCCACAAGATCACTGAGCAGAGCTCTTTTGAGACAATGGCTGTTTAAGAGTTCTCAGTGCATTTTAAGGACAAAATCTATCTCATCCTTAGCAACTCAGATGTAGGGCTGTCATGAGAAATCTAGGGTTGCCATATTTCAAAAAGCAAAATTCCTGACACCTGCACAGTGAAAATGACTAGTATAGTTTAGTAAGCTAATCCTTTCTGGCCTGCAAGGTAACATCTTATCCATTGAAGACTGTTGGGCTCTTTCTCTTTAAGACAGGGAAACTTTAGGACTGGGTCACCAACGTAGCCTTCTAGGCCTGCCTTGTGCTCAGACCATACCCCACGTCCAAGGCTACACCCTGTCATTGGCCCTGCTTCATACACAGAGTGTTTTTGCCTGGTTGGATGGCATCTTTGAACACTGAGCATGCCTTTTGCTTATCTGGAGGGTAGAGAGGGGTGTGCAAAGGCAAAATTTACATTTGTTGCTCCACCCTCCTTTGGCCCTGGCCCCACCTATCATTGGGATGTGGCCCTTAAAAGTGTCTGCTTCTTCTGAATCATGGAGGGTGGCAAGGAAATAATTGGCATTCTCAATAGTTTCTGACTGGATGGTGCTCTTCTTGGGAAGGTATATCTGGTACCCACAGTAATATCTTTTCTTATCAGGACCAGAACAATCCTGAGTCTAGATGGACCAGAAAAAAGACCTTGTACTAGTTTCCACCCCCTCTTCAAGTCACCTTTGTTTTTCCCAGTTAGTTGTATTCATAAATACTTAAGTTTTTCGAACAAGTTTGCTGTGGTTCTCAAAATTAACAATAAGGTCCAGGGCAGGATAGCAAATAAAGGTGAGGTGGATTTTTGAACCCTTCCAAACATTTTTGGTGTGTATACTGGAAACAAGCAATACCACTGTCATTTCTGAATTTAACTTCATTGTTTAATTTTATCCAACAATCCACGGTCTCTAGACACTATCTTTTTAAGGACTGAAACAGCTGCTCATGGATAAGTAGTTAATGAAATATAGAATTGGATATCATCAGCATACTGATGACCCCGTAGCCCCAAATGATCTCTCACTAGCATAATGGCAACTGGAGCAAGGCTCCATAGATCTGCCTCATTTGCTAAGCCATATAACCAAGCACAGTGCTGCAATACACAATTTGTGCTGCAGGAACTGAATTAGTTTTGTACCATTTGAATGTGGGATGGTGTAAAAATCAGAACAGAATTTTGCAGGCTGGAATGGCCCGATACTAACAAAACTCATGCCAAAAACAGTGGGATGTGCTAGCAACACTGAGAACAACATTTTAGAACTTCCAATATTGTCCTTTTATTAACACCTTCTCACTCTGAGCACATTCAGAGCTTAATGGAAAAGACTAGAATGAGTATTGTAGAGATTTTTCTTTTCTTCTTTTTGCAAAACAAGAGTGAGGTGTGCTAAATACACATGAGAACCAAAAAATCCATACGTTATCAAAATTTTGTTAACTCTTTTACAACCAGAATGCATTTTTAACACAAATAGTAGGTCAAACCAACTAGTTCCAAAGCATCAAAAATAGCCCAGAATCTCAACCTTTAAGGAAGACAGAGCAACCATTTTCACCACCCACAAAATATTAGATGAGATTGATGCAATAAGTGACAAAACTTCCACTGAAACAAAATGGGCAATAAAGGTTAGTCCAGAAAAGCAGCCTGGAACACCAACTTCCAAGCTAGCCAAGCAAACCAAATTTCATAGGACACATTGAACTAGACAGGATTTATGTAGTAAGTCACAAACATTCCACATAATCCATGCTCCAGTACTTGTTCCATTCTGGCTTTTATGTTGCTTTTTATATAGCCCCCCTCCATCTCTATCACCATCATATTTCAAAGCTTAGTTCTGTTTTTGAGGCATGTTACACCTTTCAAGGTATGAGATGATGCAGTATCTAAAGTATGCAATTACTACTGATTGATCTCAAACCTTCATAATATGATTATTAAACAGAAAGAGGAGCATTGACAATGCAAGCTTCTTTCTGTACATAGGGAGGAGAAAAGAGGGTGTCAGCTGCAACATAGAATCCTATTAGCCTTTGACTGCAACTGAAAAGTCTGCAGACATCTTAATTGAACTGTCTACAATTACCCCCAGATCTTATTTCCAGAGATATGTCAGCTAATTTGGAACACAGAAGCATGCATGTAAAATTCAAATTAGTTCTCCTAGTGTTTCATTACTTTGCATTCACCCAATTTAAATTCCATCTGCCATTTAGTTGCCCAGTTGCCAAATTGAGACAAGCACTTTGTAGCTCTACAAAGCATCGTGTTGCTTTGACAACCATATTAATGGAAGGCATTTATTAAGAACCACATCCTTGATGTGGGTACAGGATACAAATACAGATGACTTCACTACTTCACTTTGGAAAAAGTCCTGAGTCTGATAGATCATAGAAAACTAGCCACATTAAATAATATGGAAGACAGGTGTAACATTTATAAACTGGGGACAGTGGTAGAACAGGACTCTTATCTTCTTGGATTTGTGTTGTTTTCTTTCTTTTGGAACATTTTTATCATTGGAATGGTTTTATTTGGTTTTATAATTATACAATCTCTTGTTTCTTTCTTGCCCTTCACCATAATTTGCCTGGTTGGGTTACAACATTAATAAATGTTTCCTCTTCTCCAGTGTTAGGGTCTAAAGAAACTGGCTCAGCAAAAGTTGAATGATATGGAATTTCACAAGCAGTAAAAGCAGGTTCAATCAAACTAGCAAAGTATATTTTTTAAAAAATTGCATATCCCTGAAACCAAATAAATGAAGGCGTTTTAATGATATTACTCCACTTCTATAATAAGCTGCTACCTAGTCTTCTCTGAGACATCACTTTTTATGGTATAGTGTGAGATCTACTTCAGTTTAGGAATGGGAAACAATTCAATTTACTGCCAATCATTTATTTGTATCTCATTGATTTGCTCCTATAATAGTACAGGTTATTCAGTGGTGTGTGTATATATATGCTATAGTTAACGTACTTGTCCAAAAGAGCTCAATCTTAAGATGTACCGCAAAGCACAATATGAAACGATCACCAAGATATATATGAGGAGGGACACACACATACACACTTAGCAAATTTACCACATAGACATAAGAACATCAGAAGAGCCTGCCGGATCAGGCCAATGACCCATCTAGTGGCCAAACAGATGCCTGAGGGAAACCAGCAAGCACGACCCAAGCCCAAGAGCACTCTCCTCTCTTGCAGCTTCTGCCAACTGATAATCAGAAACATGCTTCCTCTATTCATGGAGGCAGAACATCGCTCCGTAGCCACAGCTACAATAGTGAGATATTAGCATGATCAGTGAAAAAAAGAAAGAGAAGCAAATTCAAAAGAAGAACCCCTCCTCCTTCAGAGAAACAGCTCAATGAGAAGTGAATATGTTCTGTGACTACCAGGGGCAAAGCATCTTCTGTCATCACCCGGGGTGGGAGTTGGGCATGCCAGGGGTGTGTGCATGAGCCAGGGTGGGCAGGGTGTGTCAGAGGCGGGGCGTGCCACTGGGCTGGACAGCTGGGGGGGCACTCATGTGCCAGAGCCCAGCAGACCAGAGGGACATGAAGCAGCCACTGCCTCTCCTTTTTCCACCACTTCTGCCCCTGGGTCAGGCTTGACCCAGGAGTAGAGCTGCAGCTGGCTGGCGGTGTTGGCCTGTTGTGCAAGGAAGCTGCCTCTGGTGGCTCTCTCACACAGAAAAAGTTTGTGGGTATGGCAGAAGGAGATAGGATCTGCCCATGCGATGCCCACCTGGTGGAAACTCTAGCTCACATGGCCCTTAAATGTAAAATGTATGATGATCTCTGCCAACAATTTCTAGACCATCTATGTATTCCAACATGGAAACCAGAGACAGAGGTTATATACTTCTTATTACAGGGGAGAGACCAGGAGCTCACCAAGACAGTAGCTAAGTTCCTCTATTTGATTTTTTGTTGCCAAAGTACGCTACAGGATCCTGCCCTTGCTGGAGACCCACAGAGATGAAATAGATTGCTCTCCTCTTCTTCCCTTTGGCAAATGACTGTACTGTTGAAATGGTGACAAGATTGCAGTGGCCTATTTATTCTGAATTTTTGTATGTGATGCCAATAAAGGTTTGATGATGATGAAAAAGTTGAATAGAACATTTCACTGGATATGCTGGATTATGCAAGATCAGTTATTGAGTTCCACACCTATGATAATCAGCTTTCAAAGATAATGCCTATGTACAATGCTCAGAAACTTAAGCCACTTCATTTGGGCAAGATTATCTAAGAAGAGATTCTACTCCTACAAGAGTTGCACACTGCCATCTAAGATGCCCTCACCCCTATGACTGGGGTGACAGTGAGCTCCCCTCTGGACCATATGAATGAAATTAATATTAAAAAAATAATATCCAATAATATCCAGTTTACAATACGGGTTAACTATTTTTAATAGTCATGTTTCTTTCCTGATCTAGTTTACTGGTGCGTGTTGCTTCCTTCTTCATTTTACTCTGTCACAGACACCCTAATAACACAAATGAAAATGTGTGTTTACTTTAGTCAGATTGCTTCCAGCTTTAAGAAGAACATGAGAAATGAAAGAGACTTTCAGACTTCAGGTGGACCTAAATTCAAATCTCTCAACCTCAATCTCCTTCTATGTTCCTCGCCAAGGATAAATCTGTCATTAACATTTGTAACTTTCCAAGCTGTATATCTAACATAACCCTCTCCCCGCCATTTCCAGGGCTCCTGAGCGATAGTGAGTAAAGCCAAGCAAAGCTGCTGGACATTGTCTTACGTCCTCTCTCTGATTGGCAGATCACAGAAAAGAAACATTTCCCATGAGCCTCTGTGTGAGGTTGTTACTAACTGATTGAGTATTCACTTTCATGCCTTAAATCTCTGAAACCCAGGTGTGTTGTAGATTAGCACAACTTACAAGCAGTGTGTGGAGATTTATTATGATAATTGTTGCTTTTATTTTTTATTTCCCTGAACTCAAAGATAATTAATGCCAGTGTGTGTCCTGGTATCTGACTCCCTTAATTGGCCCTGTGGTGCCTTGGGTGTTTGAAAATCCACTCACTTAAGAGTCCCCCCCCCCCTTTTGACTTGTTTTCCTGGAGCTGTTCATTAGTGCCTAAAATATTTGATTACATTTAATTGTGATGCCTTCAATTCAGTGCACCTGCTACAATTTACATAGGGGGAATGGGAGCTTGCCGAAGCTTTTTTTTAAAAAGGCAGTGAGATTGGGGAATTAAATGTAAAATAAAAAAAAAGAATTCCCCAGTAAAGGGTAATTGGGGTTAAATACAAAAACAAAACCAACCTATAATACAGTTTAGTTTTTGTTTATAATGACTACGGTTGGACCAAAAAGATTTATACTGGAACAACTTCATCTTTCTTTGTTTTTACTAAAGGAAAGGGCTTCTTCCAATTCTTTCATCTTCTGTTGGCCATCTGCACTTAGTTTAAACCTAATCTTCAGTATTAGAAAGTCCACAGGTTGTCCTTCTTGATAGTCTGGCAGCTCTGAGGCCCAATTCTGCTTGGAGATTGTGGGATTTGAGGGGGTGGTGTTGGTGTTGGTTGGTCTATGCTGTCACCTCCAGCATGCTGTTGCTTCCCAGCAGCCCTCCTTTGGCGCTAACAGGAATTAACTGCTTGGCAGAATGTTATTGGGCTGGGCAATGTTCTTCCAATTGACCACACTATCATTTAACAAGTTTTGAAAAAGGAGCTGAGAAAATGTGGGACCATGCATTTTCAAAGGGGAAATATAGATCAGACTTCTGCCCTTGCTATTAAACCGCACAGCTTCTTTTCATTTATCTCCAAAGAGCAGTGTTGTAAACCTCTAAAACTGCCTTTAAAACAAGCTTTCATAAGAAAAGTAATTAGAGTGGTTTTAACACCCCTATAATGTTAGTATTGCCTAATAAATCTCTATTTGACCCTTGCAGTAGAAAGTAAAGGAGTGCAAAAGCACCATTTATTGTGGAATGAGAATAATGTGACCCATTAATATGCATTTCTCACGAATGCCCAACAGCAGCCTCTCCAGGTTATGATTGAAGCAACAGCAGTTTCTGTTATTACTCTTCATTACAGAAAATTGCTAACAAGCTTTTGAAAAATGAGACTTTACATTTCACTGTCAAAACTTGGCATGACATTTACGTCATGAAAGAGGCCAACATTCTAGAATTTCAGTTAGGGCAATTAATTAACTGATTAATTAATTTACAGCCATGTATACAACACATAAGGGATGTGGGTGGCGCTGTGGTCTAAACCACAGAGCCTAGGGCTTGCCGATCAGAAGGTCAGTGTTTCGAATCCCCGCGATGGGGTGAGCTCCCGTTGCTCGGTCCCAGCTCCTGTCAACCTAGCAGTTCGAAAGCACATCAAAGTGCAAGTAGATAAATAGGTACCGCTCCGACGGGAAGGTAAACACCGTTTCTGTGTGCTGCTTTGGTTCACCAGAAGCAGCTTAGTCATGCTGGCCACATGACCTGGAAGCTGTCTGCGGACAAACGGCGGCTCCCTTGGCGTATAGAGCGAGATGAGCGCACAACTCCAGAGTCGTCTGCGACTGGACTTAACGGTCAGGGGTACCTTTACCTTTACCTTTATACCACACATAAAAGAAAGAATCTAGCTGGTGAACTTAACATATCCATAAAGCAGCATGAAAATATTAAGGGCACAACCCAGACTCTGCCTCCTGCCTCCAGGCTTTTGTGCAGTGGTGGAGCTAATTCCATATCCACAGCACTGCTACTCATGGCAGCCAAAGTGGAATGAGCAATGGGCAAGATAATGCAAATTCAGTCATGATCCATTTGATGCTCCAGCTCTAGGCTGGCCTGATACCATTGTGCTTTGGCAGTGAGACCAACTTGGGATCCAGTGGATCTTGGGCTAGCTCAGTCCTGACTTTTGCCCTCAAAATGCCCAATTTCAGGGCCTTTCACTGGCTACTGCACTCCTTCCCACACATTCAGCAGCTGTTGGGAGGCCAGATTAGTCAGGAGACCTGTGCAGAGGAACATAATCCAGGCATGGAGAACCTCTGACCTGTGGGCTCTTTGGGGGAAGCTATGTTCACCTGCTCCACACACCTGGCATTCTTCATGATGTATTCTACAGTGCATTTTCAGAGGAACAACTGAGAGCTTGAAGTGGGCTCTCAGTTCCTCCCCCCAACTACCCAACAGCAGATGGGCAGGAGGAGTGTGCCTTGCTAAAGGAGGTGGGAAAGTAAGGATCGTGTAACCATTTTGTCTTTATCCATTATATTATTATTAATATAATCACTCAACCTTTACCACAAGGTGCCAGGACAGGTTACAACAAAATAAAAATACGATATTAAAATCAGATAAGACCAGATTGAAATGGTGTGTGTGTGTGTGTGTGTGTGTGTGTGTGTGTGTGTGTTTGTCTAGGGTAAAGAGGTGTATCTTCAGCATATGAATGCTATACAGTGAAAGTGCCAGACACAGCTCTTAGCCTGGCCTTTGAAACATAAGATAGTATATCTAAACTATGTGAACCCACACACTGAGAAAATTTTATGGTCTTTATATGCAATTAAACAGAATGTTGGAGGAAGCAAGGTGACTAAGGGAAATAAGCCTTAATAAATGGAAGTCTGCTGCAGTGATACAAACAACAATTTTGGAGATTATCTGAATGAGAATAATGTAATTGCACAAATAGGCTAAGTCTGGTTTGCGAGTCTAGGCGAATGAAAAGGAGAGAGACAGGCAGCAGTCATGGTTCTTGTAGTTGGTGGCGTGTGGTGAATAATTGATCATCCCTTCCTTCCGTCTGATGAGTTCACAAATTCTCTCAGTGCCGCACTTCTACAAGTGTCATGATCACTATTAAGCCAGCAGAGAAGCCCAACGAGCCTTTGAGAGTTCCAACCGTCTGAGATGTCTTTTAAATCTCTGAATGAAAAATTAAGTGCACAAGGAAGAAAATGACTCTGAAAGCTTTACCTGTTACACTCGGCAGGCCCCTTAACCACATGCAAATACTGCACAACAGCTCACATAACCACCAACGGGGCAGCTACTGGGCAGGTGCAGAAATGCACACACTCCTCATGCATATTTTGCTTGGACAGTATTCAAAGCCTCAGCGTTAAAAGGAAAAGTAGGCAAGCATGTTTTAAAAAGGACTTTGAAGTATATTGGTTCCAGTGAAGGTGGGAGATAGTCAAGCAAAGAATTTTGTATGAAATGCATAGACACTGCAGAAATTCTCTGAAAAATCATGAATGTTTGCCATTTTCAAATACAATAGAGACTAAAAACAGAGAATGGAGATGTCTGGGGCATGGTGGCGAGAGGAGAAATAAGAAAGTTGATCAGCTGCAAATGTGCATATTATATGTATAACATTCCGGTTGAAGCTACTGAATAGATGAAAAGGAAATGTTTGCCAGATTACTTCCTTCTCCTTCTATATGTGTAAAGTTTCCAGGATGCCCTCATATTATGTTTGTATTATAAACTACTGTATGCTCAAATTCAAAGGAAAAGAATTGAGTCTTATTATGCAAATGAAGATTTTAAACACACAGAGAGATGGACTGTTTTCATTTTCCAAAGTAGCTTTTACCTGGGCTGAATTGTCAGAAATTATTTGTCCATATTTGGAAAATGCATTTCCTTCTGTCTTCTCTGGACCACCCTCTCTCCCTCCCACCCAGTAGTCATTTGGGGGTTTTTCATTGAGAATTTAGGTTTCTCATTAGGAAAGCAGTACTAGCTACCGCAGCTTTTTGTTGGAGTAAACAAATCTTTGAGGAATTGTATTTTTGAAAAGTAATTCTATAGCGCTAAGTCTGAAGGTTTAACTGTGCACAGTGTTTCAATTTAATAGTCAGCCAGGGATAGAAAGCTATAAGAAAGGCACCAAAGTAATCTTACACTGCTCTACAGCTTCTGGATGCAAAAAGGTATACACTTTTTAAAGTAACAAGGGACTTCTTTGTAAGGCAAAGGTGTGTGTTGGGAAGCAACAACAACCAGAAAAAACTGGCCAAAAGCCTTCATCTTCATCATGGGCAGGTTCACAACAGACTTTTAACTTCTGTTACAAGTCACATACAGAGGTACCTCATGTTGCGCAACCTCCAGGTTACGGAATCTTCAGGTTATGGCCACGGCAAACCCGGAAGTGCATGGGTTTCGCCATGCGCACATGCACAGAAGCACTCTGTGCACCGCATGTATGCGCAGAAGCACGCAATCATGCCACTTGCATGCGCAGAAGGGTACCTCCAGTCACGAAGTTTTTGGGATACAGCCGGGCCTCCGGAACGGATCCTGTTTGTAACCGGAGGTACCACTCTATAGGCATCACACCTCCCTGCTGGCTGCTCTTGTGCAAGAAGTATGGGTTAGGTCTGCTGTGAAGAGGGTTGCCATATTCTGAAGAGCAAAAAATAGGTCACATTTGCTGACTTCTACCTTTATCTATAGATCGCTATGATGATTCTACCCGTGAAAAACAAGACATGTCCTGGAAAAAGAGGACATGTGGCAACCCTAGCTGTGAAGGTGTGCAACAACAAAGAGCTGGAGTTGATGTTAGGGTTAACAATATACAGTTATTTAAGTCTTGACAGCTTATGCACTTCAAATGTATCTGTGAACATCTAATGTTGTTTGTTTCCTGCTTTTTAAAAGAAATATTCTCATTGGCTAGGATCAGTGCCAGATTTACATATAAGCTAAACAAGCTATAGCTTAGGGCCCCACTCTCTTGGGGGCCCCAAGAAAATTTAAAGGGGGGGAATTGGATGTACATTTCCAAAATATAAGATTTAAAAAATGGCTTTAGATACCTATTTGGTCCATAAATTACCATACACCATATATTCAACACAAAACAGTGACAATTTGTTGTTGACAAAGGACAGCTGGACATATAAAAGGCCCCATTACTTTCAGTAGCTTAGGACCTCACTGAACCTAAATCCGGCCCTGGCAGGGATCCAGAGATGTCTTGCACAAGTGGAAAAGCACTATAACCCTAACCAATTTCTCTCTCACACACACCCCAAATCCTGCTACAGTCCCAGCAGTGCTGTGATGGACATTTCACACATAATATTTTTTTGACCATATAATGAGTGTTCGACCTTTTAATATGAGTAAAATGAAGGGGCCCACAAGAAGCCTCTGTGTGCAGAGAGAAATTTCAGGAACTTCTGCTGCAAGGAAGGTGCCCAAAGGAGCCAACTCCTAGGAGCTGAGGGGTCTTTGCCCCCCAATAAAATATTTGAGGGGCTGCCCTCTCCAAAGGTAACAGGGATTGCTATTCAAATTGTATGCGTGCACAGCATCATGTGATCAATTATGCAGGGAGGGGCTTACCTGGGCCCCCAGTATTTTATTCAAGGTATGTCCTAACCACAATCAAGGTGTGAGATGGTCAAGTATTCTGTTTTCTTCATCTTGTGTACAAAAGCCTTTTTCCACACACATGCTGTAAACTTGGGCTCTTCTGGCAAAGTCTTCCATGCCAGCACTGCTTCCTACAATAACCATATGGTCACCTAATCATTGTGGGATGTCTTGTGGCCATTTGAGCCTTTTGTCAGAAGATCCCCAAGCTACTGTGTGTGAAGGCAGGAGAATGCGTTTTTGAAACATGACAGGGGAGAGACCACTTGGATGCTTCACACATTTAACATGATAAATTCAAGCCTCTCCCGCCAATTTATTTTGCACAAAAAAGCAGAAAAGGTCACTTTTCTTGGACAGTGAAAAGTTTAGTAAATCAGAGGAAATGGTCCAGAAGAGCATTAGCCCACCATGCCCATCTCATGTTGTTTCAGAGGGCCTGTCAACTCTCAGGAATGCCATGGTGTTGTGTATGTGTTTGCTGATGACAATAGATTGGGGGGAGTCTGAGAGCCCATCACAGTCCCACTCAGTCTCCTCTGGATCTAAACTAGTGTGTCTTCAGTAGTTATTTGAAAGTGCCTTGGAAATTCTGTATGGAACAGACCTACAGAAGTAAAGAAACTAATAAATAAATGCCTTGTACAACAAGAACAGGGATGCGGGTGGTGCTATGGGTTAAACCACAGAGCCTAGGACTTGTGGATCAGAAGGTCGGCGGTTTGAATCCCTGCGACGGGGTGAGCTCCCGTTGCTCGGTCCCTGCTCCTGCCAACCTAGCAGTTCGAAAGCACATCAAAGTGCAAGTAGATAAATAGGTACCACTCTGGCGGGAAGGTAAACGGCATTTCCGTGGCACTGCTCTGGTTCACCAGAAGCGGCTTAGTCATGCTGGCCACATGACCCAGAGGCTGTCTGCGGACAAACGCCGGCTCCATCGGCCAATAAAGCGAGATGAGCACCGCAACCCCAGAGTCGGTCACGACTGGACCTAATGGTCAGGGGTACATTTACCTTTACCTACAACAAGAACAAGCCATGATGTAGGCTGTGACTAATTATTCCCATATTTCAGATGAGGCTGAGTCTTGGGAAAACTGAAGTGGGGATTTTAGAGGCTAGCTTAAGGCACCTAGGGCACAGCAGTCTGATCTGACGGACTAACAAGTGATGGGTGAACTCTCCTCAGCTGAATTTGGAATCAGGTTTTCAATTGCAATGGCTTGCAACCCTTTAAGCTTCCTTTTTTGGGCCTTCCCACAATGCCACTTGGGAATTGTAGTGCAAGCATGGGAGTTATAATTGCTACCATGAGCAACGACAGAGAGCTGCTAGTAAATTCAATCATTGCTCCTTTCCAGACAAACACTCAAGGACAAGAGAGGGCTTTACCTCTGAATGGTGTTAGTATATAGGTCTGCTTAAAAGAAGTTATATTCCAAACTGAAGGGACACAAAATGAAACTTTCTTGAACTTAAGAAGCCAAGAATACAGGAGGTGTGATTAGAGTTCTTCGCCCCCCCCCCCAAACTCATGAGGATCCTGATACAAAGGAATTGAGCGATGGAGAAAATGAACATGCCACAGAAAACAAGATTTATGTTCCCCAGACACTGATGATACTGCTACCAATAGATAAAAAAAATTCTAATATAAAGTAGTGACAGCATATCTGTACTTTTTTTTTTTTTTGCTTTGAGATCTATAGAAATCACCAAGTGAGCTTCTAAAAGATTATCATAAAGCACAGTGACTATTTGCTCACATTTGAAAATGGAATTTCTCCCTTATATAACTTTCTTTTCATTCAAATCTTTATTTTTAAAACATTTATTCATTTCACCTAATTCAATGCAAGCAATGGTGCTGCAATTAATGTGCTGAAAATAAATGGATTGTTGGAACATTCCGAGTCTGCTTCATCTGAATTTATTTGCAAAATGTTTCCGTTGTCTTTCTAATGGCTGTGTGCTCAAAGGCAGCACACAGTAACAACAAAAGTGGAGCATAAGAAAAGTACATGTTAAAAAGACAAGGGCAGAATGAGTTTTCTGCATGTTCCAGACAAGAAACCTTTCATCCCACTGAAGTAAACTCTGTATGAGTGCTCAGGTTGTGATGGAAAAATAGGGGAACCACAAGCTCCACCTTGAGCTTCCTCTATTTGGGCCGAATCAAGGCCACATTGTAAGTTTCTGTAAACAGTGACCAAGAAGCAGAAGCAGCAAACAGAGGGACAATGCAATGCTGTGTTCACCAGGACATGAATGGGGTATGTGGTGGTTGAAGTTAGGAGAGCAGCAGGCTGGTGGCACCAATGTCCTGCAAGGGCACACAGACTTGTGGGACACTTTTGCCACCAACCTAGAGCTCCCCGAGCCTCGCTTGTCCTGCCCTGTCCCCATGAGAACACCAGAATAACCCTGCTGGATCAGGTCATGGCCTATCCAGTTCAACATCTTGTTCTCATGGTGGCCAACCAGTTGTATGTAATTTATATAAAGGTAAAGGTAAAGGGACCCCTGACCATTTGGTCCAGTCATGGCCGACTCTGGGGTTGCGGCGCTCATCTCGCTTTATTGGCCGAGGGAGCCGGTGTACAGCTTCCGGGTCATGTGGCCAGTGTGACTAAGCCGCTTCTGGCGAACCAGAGCAGTGCACGGAAATGCCGTTTACCTTCCCGCCGGAGCGGTACCTATTTATCTACTTGCACTTTGATGTGCTTTCAAACTGCTAGGTTGGCAGGAGCAGGGACCGAGCAATGGGAGCTCATTCTGTCATGGGGATTCGAACCGCTGACCTTCTGATCCACAAGCCCTAGGCTCTGTGGTTTAACCCACAGTGCCACCCTAGATTCAGTCAAATACCATATTTGCCTATACCTAAGTTAAAAGTTTATTTAAAATAAGTGGTGCAAAAATTAATAAAGGGAAAATAAAATTTTGACGACCATGTGTTATGGAGAAATGTGTGCAAGTGATCTTCTAACTGCATTTCTCGCCTGTGATCGCTCAGACAAATAAAAAAAAAACTATACCCCTAATTGAACAAATGGTGCCAGTTGTAAGTATATTCATGCATCTATGGCAATTTTTTATTTTCATAGGTAGTACATGTCTGTACTGCGCTTGAGTTGGATGTCTAGTTTTTCATTAGCAAAGTGTGTCCTTCAAATGTGGGAAGGTCTTTTTTAATAGGTGAAAGGAACCTGACATTGGGATTCATGGGGTGGGGTTTGAGTGACATCTTGAGTTCTACAGTGTACTTGAATCAAATGAATGATTTTCCTACCTGATTTCTAAACATTTGTGGTTACTTCTCCCATAGCAAATAACTTTCCATTGAGGGCATTCCTATGATTACATTTTATGCAGTGTTCCTTCCTTCCCTCTCCTCCCCTTAAACATCCCAACCCAAAATGAAGGCTTTAAATGTTTTCTTCCCCTTTTTTATTTTAAATTAGAAAGATTTGAATTACTGTGATACACATCAGTATTATACTCATATTACCAATTAATAAATGATTAACAGCAATAACAAAAGGCAAGGGCAAAATGCACCCAAAAATGAGTACATTGCATTCCCATTGATGTGTCTGGGATTTACAGCTTATTTGGGATTTGCCTGGACCTGTAGCCCTATAGGGTTACCTACTGGCTCAGCCCCAGAAATTAACTTTATTTTTGGTATTTATATTGGTTGATGAAACATGAGAAGAGGAAACCACATGCCAAAGGACTACAGAGAATCTTGCAAATGAATGCAATAGTATTTTTTTGCCTTGATGAGTTTTTCTTTCAAGACTGAGAAATACATTCTTAGCTTAACACTTTGTTATCAAATACAAATACAAATTAAGAGGGGTGGGAATCAGTTGGCAGAGGGTGCAGTGAGAAGAAATGGGAGCCTCAAATGGACTTGCAGTGCTCAGGACTCTCAGAGCCAAACTAGATGTTACTTTAATGACACATTGTTAAATGTGGTGGTGGTGGGGAACTGTTACTATGATTATTTCATTATTATGTTGTCTATTATTGTGCTTTGCATATGCTTTTGTTACTGTGGTCTGTAAAATATGTTTTTAATGTTGTACACCACCCTGGGATGAAGGGCGGTATATAAATTAAATTATTAATAATAATACTTTAACAAAAAATAAGATGATGGAAGAATTTCAGTTGGGGCTTCAGCATGTAGGAAGGGAGATTTTAACCATTCCTTCCACGGTCACGATCCCAACAGAAATTTCAACCAGCATTTCTTTCTAAAGCTCCTGTTTATGCCAATGAAAGTTGTTTTGCTAATGCAAATAAGACTGATTGTCTTGTGCACTGCAATGTGCAATGTTTTAAAACCCCAAAAATAGGTGTGGTCACCAACAACACAATCTAGTTTTGCCTTATTAGATTTAAACAGTGCCTAAGATGGACGATATAAGGCTAGTACAGTGTGTTCATGGGAACTGCTGAATGGTAGTGGCCCATTAGGGCAAATGGACCACTGCCCCACTGACCTGAGTCTGGCCTAAGAGAGAAAATGGATGGGGGGGGGGCATTTCTTTGAAATGGAGTGTCTCCATTTTCTCCTTTTATCTGTTTTACATCACAGGAAAGTTTGGGTTGTTGTTGTTGTTGCTTGTTTGTTGGAAAGAAATCGATGCAATGTGATTGCATGGAGTTAGGTCCATCAGCCAGATACCCTACAGAGATTCCTTGACTACCAGGCAAGAAATGAACAGATGGACTTGTCATCCTCCATTTCAGAAAGGTTGACTCTAGTGATAAGATCTGCTAATAAGCTGATCTGAAGTACCCCTTAAGAAGTCAGCAAGCTATGGCATTAGAAATGAAAGACTAAATTGGGTTAGACATGCTCTTCTCAAGGTGCTCTGTAGGTCCCATAAAGGTAATAGCAAAATGGATTGGATGTTCACTCTGCATCAGCTTCTTGGAAATTACCAAAGTATGTCAAAGAAACATTACACATGACATGATCTATGAACTAAAAAGGAACCGAGTCAAAAATAGTCTCTGTTACTGGACTACTATTTCCAGAAGCAATATCGACATGGTTCATTACCACAGTTGGATCAGGGAAATGACAACTCTGAGGCTCTGCAAGAGTCTGAATGCATCCCACTGAATTCACTTGAATCCACGTACTCCCTCATAAGTGTGCTTAAGACTAAAAATGCATCAGTAAACTTCACTCTGGATTCTACATGTGTCATCTGCTGCTGTGGGCTCCTACAGGAGGAAGAGTGGGAACATAACTTTAATAAGTAAATAGCTAGCCAAAGAGAGAGAGAAATAGTTTGCCTTGGTGAAATCATGGGGAAAAAGACAGGAGAGATAGAAAAGGCTATAGCATGGGAGACAATGTGGGGTAAGCAGCCTCATATAACCAACATGCTTAAGTCCAATTAATGCATGAAGGTGTTAAGACCATAGAGTAAGCTGTGCTGTCAGGTTTAGCTAGGTCACTCCCCGACAACTTGGGAGGAAGACTTATTAAGCCTTTGTTCTTTCCATTCCATACCAGATAAGCAAGCCATCTTTGTGTTTCTTTACGAATAATTTAGAAACATCTACCACCTTAGAGCTCATGTTTTACTGCCTGACTTTTCTTATTGCTGTAGAGAAAAATACATGAATGTGACCTTTGAAGAGTTTGTAAGTATGCCATTTTTAGCTTACCCAATGTGTGGTCTTTTTCTATGCTAAGGGAAGAGGGGAACTTTTGAAGCACCTTAGAAGGGGATATTTTAAAGGTCTAATAGCCTATATTTCTACACTTTACTTTTCTACATATTTTGTGATTTTAAATCTTTGCTGAGGCTCTCTCGTCAAAGAGTACTTGCCCCAAGCCTGGATCTAGGCACCCAGGGAATAAATACTACAGTGATACCTCAGGTTAAATACTTAATTCGTTCTGGAGGTCCGTTCTTAACCTGAAACTGTTCTTAACCTGAAGCACCACTTTAGCTAATGGGGCCTCCTGCTGCCGCTGCGCTGCTGGAGCCCGATTTCTGTTCTCATCCTGAAGCAAAGTTCTTAACCTGAAGCACTATTTCTGGGTTAGCGGAGTCTGTAACCTGAAGCGTATGTAACCTGAAGCGTATTTAACTTGAGGTACCACTGTATTCTTTATTATACCTATATTTACATCACCGTTGATGTAAAATTTAACAGCCAGTCAGTTTACATTACATGTGGATTTGGTTACGAAAAGTGTTGGGCAGAAATTAAGAGAGACTTAGACAGTTGGTCAAAATTGAAACTTTCTTTGTTAGGCCGAATTGCTGCTATCAAGATGAATGTATTGCCAAAGATGTTGTTTTTGTTCCAAACACTTCAGGTTTTGGACAGAACGGAGTGCTTTCAGAAGTGGCAGAGAGACATTTCTAAATTTGTCTGGCAGGGCAAAAAGCCCAGAATTAAGTTTAAGATATTAACCGATACGAAAGAAAGAGGGGGCTTTGCCCTGCCAGATTTAAAGTTGTACTATGAGGCCGCAGCGTTCTGCTGGCTAAAAGACTGGCTACTTCTTGAAGACACTGACGTGTTGGATTTGGAAGGGTTTAACAATGCTTTTGGATGGCATGCATACTTATGGTACGACAAGGTTAAAGCAAATAAGGCCTTTAAGAACCATATTGTCAGAAAATCACTGTTTAATGTCTGGACAAAATATAAAGACTTGCTGGAAAATAAAACTCCAAGGTGGCTTTCACCTTTGGAAGCTAAGGCCCGAAAAAGACCCAATATGGAGGCTAAATGGCCTAAATATTGGGAAATATTAGAAAAAGATGGAGACAATTGGAAATTGCAGAGTTTGGAGAAAATGAAGGATAAAGTGCGAGACTGGTTACATTACGCTCAGATTAAAGAAGTTTTTAAAAATGATAAGAAACTAGGGTTCCAGGTGGAGAAATCGAAACTAGAAACAGAATTGTTAGAACCAAAGACTAAGGTACTTTCAAGGATGTATAACTTGCTGTTAAAATGGAATACACAAGACGAAATGGTTAAATCGGCTATGATAAGGTGGGCACAGGACATCGGGTATAATATCATGTTTGAGGACTGGGAAAGGTTGTGGAGTACTGGATTGAATTTTACTGCATGCTATGCTTTGAAAGAAAATGTAATGAAAATGATATATAGATGGTATATGACCCCAGTCAAACTTGCAAAAATTTACCACCTGTCTGATAATAAGTGTTGGAAATGTAAAGAGAGTGAAGGAACATTCTTCCACCTCTGGTGGACCTGCCCTAAAGTGAAGGCGTTCTGGGAAATGATTTATAATGAACTGAAAAAGGTATTTAAGTATACCTTCACAAAGAAACCAGAGGCCTTTCTTTTGGGTATTGTCGGCCAAGGGGTGGTAAAGAAGGACCGGACTTTTTTTATGTATGCAACAACAGCAGCAAGGATACTACTTGCAAAGCACTGGAAAGCTCAAGATCTACCCACACTGGAAGAATGGCAGATGCAACTGATAGACTACATGGAACTGGCTGAGATGACCGGCAGAATTCGTGACCTGGGAGAAGAGAAGATGGAGGACGATTGGAAGAAATTTAAGAATTATTTACAAAAACATTGCAATTTGAGTGTATGCTAAGCAGGATGCTAGATCATAAATAATTGAGCACCACTAACTTAGACGACTTAAGAAAATAAGTGAGATTGAGAAAATATAACTCTTTCTGAGAACTATAAGATTATAAATATATAGAAGGGATACAAGAATGTAAATAAGATAATAAATTGCTGGTAAAAAGTTATAACGATGAAAGTAGGAGCGGGAGATGTGAGGAAGTCCAAAAAAAAAATATGTGAAAGTATGTTAAGATATTTGTTATATTGCCTGTTACATTTATTCTTATTGTAAACTCCAATAAATATTTTTTTTTTTTAAAAAAAAATAATACATGTGGGTTTGGGGGCCAGATGCCATCTTGTTCTTCACCCAAGGTTGCAAAATGATTTAATTGTATTATGTTATGTCCTGATTTTAATTTATGGGAGAGGGTTAGCTAACTTCTTATGAAAATTGCAGTATTTCTTTTTAACACATAGCTTCCTGCGTTTAATTTCCTCGTGATTCTTAAAAAGGCAGCACTTGCATTTGAGCCACAGTAAATTTAACCTAAATGTTTTGCAAGTACTCCAATTCTTGTTTATTGACGTCTGGAACTGGAACTCAAGAAGCACTGCTGAATGTTTGTGGGATCATAAAAAAACCCCAGAAAGCTAATAGTTAGGCATATAATCTACAATTGTCTTTACATGAAAGAATAAAAGCTGGTCTGTTCACTGAGTCCCACATTATAAACAAAAGCAAACATTTTGTCAAGATAATGTGTTTTTCCAGTACGAATTCATGAGTAGATTTTACTGTGTGGTTCATCTTGTATTATATTCTGCTCTGTAATGAAGAGTAATAGGATGTTCAGCAAAATGTTGGCCTTAATTGATACTTCATCTAAGGAAAAACACACACAACATGATTTTAAAAATAAAACAGAACATTAGTGTTTATAATTCCTTAGAAATACCCCCTCATTGTTTATATATTCATGAATTTATGTAAACAGGCTGATAGCAGGAACGATTTATAAAATGCTAATAATTTGCAAAAGAAGCCTCACTCTCATTCTGTTTCTGCGGAGTAGGCACTTCTTGTAACTTATTTACTTAATCATCTCTATGCACATAGGCGGTTCTATTTCAGTGGTTAAACACAAATGAGCTAAACTAAAACACACAATTACAGACAAAGTAAAATGGAAAGACTTTGAATTATGCTGTCTCCAGCTTGGATTTTGAATGGCTAGAGGCAGAATCTCCCTTTCCCTCTGTCTCATCAACTGTGGGACTGTTTGAAGACAGTAATAACAAAACACCCTTGCTTGCTTTTATGCAAGGTGTGTTGAATTTAGTAGAATACAATTCTGATAAAAGCACAATAATCCTAATATATTGCATACTCAGTAGATACTTAAAGGAAGTCATCTTGCCAATGCTGTGCAAATATATAACCTTTCCCCATTATTTTCATGGAAGGACCATATGAATTGCTTGCCCTAACTCTACCTGCCAGTAGCATATGGCATTAGGGATGTTCACTTAATACATTAAATAATAATAATAATGATAATATTATTATTTATGCCCCACCCATTTGTCTGGGTATACAGTGTGTAAAAAAAATAGTTGATCTGTGCAAATCAGCAAGTGTATTGCCTTTCTACCTTGTTCTAAAGGGGCTGTAGAGCACAAGTGGCTAATCTCTGTTACTGGACCCTGATATGCCCTCCTCTCACCCACAAATTGATACGTGTGTGTATGTGTGTGTGTGTGTACAGATATCTAGATGCACACACCTGATGCATTAAATAGTTTTTTTCACCAAAGAGGTTTTCTTGTTTTAGTTGCTGCCTGTTATCTTCCTGTATTCTGCTGCTTTGGGTAATTTAAAATGTCTTTGTTTTTAACTTCTTTTTAGGCACTCTGATCTTTTTTTTAAAAAGGGGCGATATAAATGTTGGAAATCAATTAGTTCCAAGCCAGGTACTTTTGGGAAGACCACAAACAGAGCATGAAGGCAATAGTGTTCAGCGGTATGCTTCGCTGCCTCTGAACTTTGCAATTTGATTTCAACCTCATCGCAGATAGCTATTGATAGATTTGTCTAATCCCCTTCTAAAGAGAGCCAAGCAAGTAGCCATCACCATTCTAGTGACAGTGAGTCCCACAAATTAATTACACCTTATATAAAGAAGTTCTTTCTTTCTCAGTCATGAATCAACTGCTAATTAGTGACATAATTTTTAAATGAAGCTCAGGTGTTTCTGAGCTTTTTCCAAGAAATTGGGAAACCCAATCATCAGTTAGATAATCCCTTAGCCCTCCATGCCAGTTCCTCCTCCCAAGCAAACCACTTCATTAAAAGGGAAGTCCAAGTCCCTGCTGTGGACAAGAGAGGCCTTGTAGGCATCTGTCATGGACTAGCAGGATGCAGAAGAGTGATTGGAGGCACCAACTGGGGAACCCCCAGGGGAAGAAGGCTCAGAGCCAGGGCATTGGTGGTGGGATGAGGATGGGTGGTCAGAAGAAGAAGAGAAGGCAGTCTGTGAGGAGGAGGTGTCTGAAGCTTAAGAGGCAACAGGGTTTGGTGAGCAGGAATAGGCTGGGGCAGAGAGCAGTCCAGAATCAGAAGTCAGAGTAGGGTTGCCACCTTTTCATTCAGCTTAAAAAACCAGTTAAAACAAAAATGTCCTCAGTTGCTTCCAGAAAATACGGACAGTGGGCACCTCTTGTCTATCACCCAGGATACTGCTCTACAAAACAGGGGCAGTCACACTGAAACCCCTGCTCCAAGATACTATAGAGTCAGTGATTTCAATGAGAAACTCTTCAGCAGAATGTTGTCACCTGTAAGGTGTAAGAAAGTCTCTCAAACTGGTTCTGATCTTTATAGGGCTTTATATGTTAGTATCAAAACCTTGAACTTGGCCCTTGAATTAAGGTGAAAGGTGGAGGCAGAGACCCAGTTTTTACCCAAATCTTTGATTCTTCTTACCCCACTGCCAAGCTTAGATTTCTTGGACTCTTGTTTTCATCACTAGCTGATCATGTAAGGGCAAACCTCACGTTTATAAATTAACATTTTTTAACAGTGAAGATGTTGGCTAAATGTGTTTCTTTCACCACGTTAGTGCTATCCTCTACTTAAAGTAAGCCTGGCCCTGAAGCTCAGAAGTGCTGAAATTCATTAGAGAATAATTTTGTACTTGAGCATGCTGCTGGTGTAATGGCAGCAATTTGTACATAATCTTCAATTTGCTAACTAAGCTGTGCTCCACCATATCATGTAAGAGGAATAATGGATCACAATCCTCATGCTAAATGTTTCAATTTATTTGCCACTTACCACTTCAGTACATCTGAGGTATTAGAGACATTGTGATTTTTTAAGCTGCTCTTTTGCCTAGGCTGAATGACAATACAAAACAGTGAAGAAAGCTTGCACTCTTTTAAGCAACTGTCCCAATTAACTATTATTTATGGTTCTTATTAAGATCTTGCAACATTTTGTGAGTGGGAGAAAGTTTATTTTAATAGGAAATTGCAAACTTCTTCTTGACTCATTACTCTCCTACCATTCCAACCCAACTTTAGTGATCACACCTACTCCACAACTCCTCCCAAGTCCTCACTCATCAGACAAATTGCAAACTCCACCCTAACCACCACATCATCTTCTACATACTTGGTCAGGCATGGCTAGGCTTCCCTTTTCAGATCCAGTCCTGCCCCAGATTTAGCAAAATAATTGTGATACGTGGCAGGGGTGAAACTAAGGAGCTTAACTACCCCATGTTTCATGGCAAGAACCTGTAGCCCTCCAAATATAGTTGGACTTTAATTTCCATCAATCCTGACAGACAGGTGTCCTGTCACTGCCATATAGAGTGGAGTTTGTATGGCTCCTAAGTTCAAGTGGGGTCTAGGTCATGCATGGCCATTGTATTCACAACTTGGAGATGCTCTTGGAACTCTAATGCAGTGCATACCATCCTTCCATTTCACTGGAAAAACCACTTTCTCTCTTTTTCCTACTTATAGCATCAGCCAGCTGGAGGGAGGGCATTCAAGCTGGTGAAAAAATTGAATCCAGATCTACCTTCTAATGCAGGGATGATGGACTGGTGGTCTGTGACTTACATATGGCCCCAAGATGGTTCATTTGGCCATCCAGCATCTTTCACATCAGAGGAACATGTGATGCTGCCTCTGAGCTGCCTGGCCAACCATCACCCAATTTTCTTAGCATGAATGAATCATTGTGTGGCACTGCCCAGGCTCCTGGACATCTTCCCATCAGCACTGGGAAGTGCTCCCCTCTCCACGTATTCATTATTTTATGCAGGTTTATTGCATGAGCAGGGGCTTTTGATAGGACACATTCTATCAGTATCTCAATGGCAAAGCATCTGCTTTGCATGCAGAAGGTCCCAGGTCCAGTCCCCATCATCTCCAAGTAGGATTGGGAATGTCCCTTGTTTGAATCATTGTAAAATCCCTGTCCATCAATGTAGACATTGGGAAGCTAGACAGACCAATGGTTTGACTCAGTAGCCTCCAGTCTTCCTAATGAATGAGCTTTAGTCATTGCAGGCCAAGAATTAACCACACTGCATACCTCTCATTCTGCCTTGTGGTATCTAATATAAAAGATCCTGTGACAAGCAGTTATGTTGATGTTTCTGGTTCCATGTACAAAAACAAAAAAATGGAAGTCCAGCTAAAAGAAGAAAAGAGCACTCACATATTTCCTTAAATGACCCATTTGGGAATCGTGCGCAGAGCCACTGTCCTACTGTTTGGTCTAGGGCTGGCAGCTGGTGCCAGAAGATCAACAGTGATATGCTACCAGGGCCCTTTGGGCTAATGTTCTCAGAGGTGGAATGCTAGACAATTTGACAATTGCCAGACTTCCTCTCCCCATTCCTAGTGGGGTCCTTCCATACATGTAAAATGTTTTCAGTGAAGCTTTTTCACAGGGAGATAAGAGTGATAGGAAAAGCTGCAGCTGAAAACATTTCAATGAGCTGTTACAAAACACTGAAAAACAGCAAGAAAACAAGTTGTCGCATTTAGATGCAAGGGTTAGGTTGCTCATTGCTCTTTAGTTGATGCAATAAACATATGTGCATTTCAGATCCAGTTCATGCAATTGATACTTGTTCTCTATTTCCCAACAAGGAAAACCAGAAATGCTGCCTTGTCTTAAATGCAGCCAGAAGTCTTTTAGCAGGGACAAAGGGAAGAAGGCATTTAACATTTCTGAAAGCCCTTGTTTTATTAGACTATAACACTCAGTTTTGCAGTATTGACTGTTGAGATTTTCTGTGTTTGGGGACCAGGCACTGCAGTGACTCCATGTCACAGCCAGACTATGATGATGAAGTTGCATTCTGGCATACCGCTGACATTAAAGATCAATGGAGCAACTTATTTCTGTGAAATGGAAAATCCATTAGAATAAAGTATATTGATGAATGATCTGTTGACAAATAAGCACTTATTCAAGTTACTCCAAAGACTATAACTATCATGTGCTGCCAGGTTTAATAAATATATTTATTTGGATGAGTTCACTATTGACTGGCTCCTTACGCATACTAGCAATATTAGTAGTATACCATGAATGTAAAAACAACATCTCATAAGTACAGTTTATTCATTTAATACAGTACCACCAACAGAAGGGCCTCTCTATTAAGATTCCCTTCTGTATAAGGGAACTGTGCTATTGGAGGACTTTGAAAGATAAAGCTACTGGTACAGACAACACAAGTATTACTCAGGTGTTACTATTGTGTGACCAGGCGCGATAGCCCCAGCCCCCAGGGATCACAAGAAAGCAATAAAGACTCTGACAACGTGTTATGGAATTAAAATTAGGCTATAACATTATTCAAATTTCCAACTGTAGGGAGACCTTGGCTTAGGCCTTGGGCGTGTATGCCTCCCAGCCCCCCAGCCAGGGGAACTGGGGCACATCAGGGTAAGTGGAGTATGGGGGTACTCTGTGAGACGTAAGTGTAGCAGGCAGCCAAGCTCATATCCCCGCACGCAGGGTAGTTCACCGACAGCCTTTCGGTGTATGGGCAGTGACACCCATATATATAACCCCATTAAGAGGGGACCCTGGGATCGCCGCCGCAGGGGGGTGAGTCACCACTTCACACACACCCCTGCCCCATTATAGGGAAGATAAAACTAAAGGATTCCACCGAAGGCCATAACCACCAAAGTTGTGACGACCTGCTACGGGGAAGACAAAACCTGCCAATGCAGGAAAATTTCTTCCCGGACCTTTAACAGCAACCGGTCAAAGACCGCAGCAGCACCCGCTAAACAGGAAGAGAAAGTTAACCTGCAAACAAGAAAACATTAAACAAAGGGAGGGTAGGGAGGGTGACCCTCCAAAGCCAACTGCCTGGCTGTTGTCAGCTCCACCCCCTATTTAGACTGGGGCTGGCCCCACCTCCCAGCAAGAAACTTGATTACTGAGGCTGGGTGTGAACCTCTGAATAATAACACTGAGAAGCAAGCCAGCCCCCTATTTCTAGTACGTTCCCTGGGAACTGTAGCCCTCCGCGCAATCCCACAAAGGGCACCCACATATAAAGTGTGAGTGCTCATTATTACTGTTGTGAAAACACACACACACACACACACACACACACACACTCTTTTGCAAAAGATTTTCACCCTCTGCAAAAGTGCTGGTCATTTTTCAGCTGTTGTTTATTTTGGGTGGTATTCCATGAGAGCATCCAGTCAACGCAAGGATTTTCATTTGCACAACAATATTTCCCCCCTTCTTTTCCCCTTGCACCCTTCTCAAATTTTCTCCAGATGGTTGGAGTCACCTCCAGAACATATGTACCGGCTGTATGCACACTATACCTTTCAACTACATTCAAAGCACATTTCCCCCCTCAGAGAATTCTGGGCACTATCATTCACCCCTCACCATAGCTGTCAACTTACAGATTTGAAAATAAGGGACCAGCAGCCTTGAAAATAAGGGATCAGCAGCCAAAATAAGGGACTTGCAGTCTCACCTGTTCCAGTCACTCCAGTCTTCCTGTCCTCCTGCAGTCTGGTCAAACTCATGCTGGTAGGTTCGAGAACACTGTCCAACCAACTTTGTAACCAGAGGTTCAACTGAATAGAATCTTAATCACATGCACCACAAGGCCTATGCAGTCTCAACATAAGATGGCTCCCTGGCCTGGCTTTGCACTGCAAACTTTGCAGCAGCACGTGCAACAAAATGGCGTACATCATTCAAAAAACCCCTCAGCTTGCATTAACTAGCCACACACACACATCCTCCCCCTCTTGCCACGAGATCGCCAGTCACCCACCATTTTAGTCAACCAGCTCCTTTCTTTTTCCCCAATCGAAGTCAATCAAAGGAGCCTCCAAAACAAATTCAAAAGCCCCCCCCCATGAGATCTCCTTTCCTTTTCCCCCACCATGTGCCCCCACTCCAGACAGACCTTTTCGCCAGCAAGGGTGAGTGGGCTGTCAATGACATATCCATCCGATTCTGATCCGAGCACTCAGCACAGGTATGTTCAACTTCTGAGCCCCTCTGAGCCAAAGGCAGAAAGCCCAGCCAGCAGCCAAACGAAGCCTCAAGGAAAACCACCGTCACCTCTCCGCTGGGAAGCGCTGAGCAAAGGCGAGTCCCCAGGGAACGCAACCGATTTGATCAGCACAAGGCATGCAAGCTCCACCCCCCAGTCATTCAGACTTCTTATTGGGTGAGCAACACAGCCAAGCAACACAGTTGGAGCCTCCCTCCTCCCTGGCCGGCAGGGAGGGAGGGAGAGGAGCTGCTTCCTTTGAAATTTAAGGGACATCATTTAAGGGACATTTAAGGGACATCCATCAATAAGGGACAGCAGCGGGACATGGCGCTGGAATAAGGGACTGTCCCTCCAAATAAGGGACGCTTGACAGCTATGCCCCTCACAGAGTTACAAACCACAACAACCCTTAATAAACAACAGTGTGTCCAGAATTATTTGAGAGGAAGAATGTTCATTGAATGTGCTTGAAAGGTATAGTGTGTACAGTGCCAGTGAGAAAGGCTGATCAAAGGCCATTCAATTCATAGATGAGCTTACACTAGGGACTTTATAGGTTCTAGCTGTTATGTCTAACCCCTCAGATTGCTTTGGCACAGCTGTGAAATGGGTATGCTTAGCCTCTGACAACATCAGGAAAAGTGTGTGCATCTTTAGTGGGTGTTTAATGTAAGAAATTTGTCAGAGAAAGGGGGGATTTAGTTTGTTCTGCAGTTTGGCTAAAGACTCCACAAAAGAGTCAGAAAAACCTCGAGAACTTCCTAAAACTGAAGCTGATACTTTGAGTGTAAGAGGGATGAAATTGAATTGGATGCCTCAGTATCATTTAGTTTCTCAACCACAAGTATTATCTGATATAAGGTGCTCATTCTACAAAACTAAAACACTTAGTGATTGATGCCTGTGCATTTTCATATGAACTGTTGTCACACTGAAAGAAAGCAACAGCTACTGTCACCATTTTTGTGCATTTCAATGCCATTTTCTTGAAACTCAACCCTTATTAGTGAAAATTAGGTGTGTTGCAGTCTACTATCAAGGCTTTCAGTTTTTTCTTTTATGTTGTTCTTCAAAATACCAGGTTTGCCAAGATGTTGCACAAACTTTTAAAGGCAATGTACTGAGACCGTCAACATATTTTCAGTGTTAAAGGAGCTAATATGAATTGTAATGAAATTTAACAGATGAAAGGCTCCACGAAATTTTGTTTAGAAAGTGTTGTCCTAGCTTCAGTAGAAAATTCCTCCAGAAATCATATTCAGGGAGGCAGAAATATGACAGGAAACAGCGCAATAGAGTGTACCTAATTCATTCCAATTCACAGCGTAATGCATTTCAATTCACACAGTGATGCATTCCAGTCACCAACATGAGAATCCAATCAAGTTGATGTTTAGTAGAGTTGAAACAAAAATCACAGAAGTAGAAAGCTGACATTGTCTATTTTGCTAAATGGAGAAATACCAAAAAGGTGGTTCTTTGTCTTTAAATATGTACCCAGATTTATTTATTAACTTATTATTATTGGACTGAATCCAGACTTCTGTCAAGTGGAATTCAGGAGACAGGATTTGCTCACTGGAAAAATGGGAGAGGCAACATTTTCAAATTATTTCTTCCCTCTGCTGCCTCCCCCTGCCCCTGAATACCTGTTCCAGGGTTGGGGACCCTTCCAGAGCAGCATAGAGGAGCCATGGTAGAGCAAGTCTCAGACAAACTCTGCTACTCCTTCTAGTACTACTAGTTGTAGGTTTGATCCTCATATGGGACAGCTGCATACTCCTGCATTGCAGGGGGTTGGATTAGATGATCCTCAGGGTCCCTTTCAACTCTACAAATCTATGATACTATGGTTCTATGATACTACTACTACTAATATTCCCACCAAATCCAAAATATTCTTAGGAAATATCCAAAGTCAGCAGAATATTTATCAAAGTAATTTCATTTGTTATGACACTGCAAGTTTGAAATGCAGCATACTTGTCACTGGCAATCGAGACCCTAAAAAACATTAGATTGACTTTTACTGAGAATACATAGTGTAAATGAAGAAAGTATATGGTGGGGGGGAGAGCAAAATGCTATATTGAGGTGGGGCAGGTGCTCAGTTCACCATCCTTAGGACAGGGCTGTTCACAAACGCCCCATATTTTCCCTGTGGCATATTGCAGCACATGAGATTAGTAAAGAAGTTTGAATGGGAATGTTTGACAAAACAACCATGTCTATAATCCCTCTGTTTGAGAGCCGGAAGGGACCTCAAGGGTCATCTAATCCAAATCCCTTCACTGAAGCAGGGTTCACTAAATGATCCCTGACAAATGCTTATCCATCATGCCCTGGAAAACCCCCACAACTGAGGAGGTGTCACTGTTTTCCAAGAACACTTTTGGCCTGCCCAGCTATTTTCTAGTTATCATGTTTTCCACCCAGTGTATTAAAAAAAAAAATCTTTAAATTGAACTCTGTTATCTCTTTGCTTACTTTTTTTTATATGAGTTAGCTAGCCCCACAACATCTAAACACGGGCAATCTCTCTTTAAAAGAGCATTAAAGAGCTCTAAAGATGAAAATCCCCTTGTGCTCTTTTAACCCCCATCTATTACAGCCTCCATCTTTTGAACTGTGGGAGGAATATGATAGGTTTGCATTTATTTGAGAATTTTTGACAACAGACAGTTCAAGCAGCATTTGAAAAAGCAGAATGCCAGCCCCTTGTTACTACTGCTACTTGAAATTGTTGCCTTTAAAAAAGGGCGGTGGTGGGTGGAAAATGCTGGGTGAAAGCTTCATTTGCTAGCGGTTATAAATGCCAAAAGAAACAGCCAATAAAAATCTGGCAACCCTACTTCCAGCTTTATTAAAGAACAAAAGAACGTAAGAGCCCTGAAGGATCAGACCGAACAATTATCTAGGCTAGCCACCTGATCTCAAGAGTTGCCAACCAAGCACCTTACGAAGCTGATGAGAAGGGGATGTGGGCAGCAGTTCAGTGTGGTAAAAACAAAAAGGAGTGTCATACCTCATCTTTTAAAGCTGCATGGGATGAGTGGGACTGTTGCAAGTAAACACTTGTTCTGTCTCATGGATATGCCAATAACCCACATGAGACCATGAGTGAAAAAGTAGTCCAAAGTATTTATTTATTTTCTGTGCAGAAAAGGACCAGCAGGGATGCTTTTCCCAAATCAGCTGGTTGCTTGACAAAACGTTCCAAACAGTTTTATACATTTGGCACAAATTCCACACATTCCGTTAAGTTCAAATTTCCTGTTCAATCAAAATACCGAGTTTCCCTCACTCCATTTCAAGGCACTTTAAACTTACACCATGCTTTCCCCCTATGATTGGTCCAGATTACAAACAGTGTGAGCATGCGTACTATCACCTTAAACAAAGAGAGCATCGTGTGATTGGCCAATAGCTCAGACAAAGGGAGAGTTGTGCAACTGATCACCTTTACCAAATTCTTTGGGCATGCTCAGTACGCCAGGATCTTATTTCATAATTCTACTTCAGGACAACTGTTGTGGCATCATCATGGTTGGTTTTCTTTATTTGATAGAAACAAGCAAAGTGATGCATACATACATGGGCTAATTCAGGACGCTTCTTATGTTCACAAGACAAAGCTGTCATGATAAAGTAGTCTAACTTCAGGAAAGGAATATAGCACAATTCTAGCACCAACTTCATTAGTAAATGTGATGTTCGCCTCTTGTCTGACAGGAAGCCAAGAGGAGGATCCTTTTCAGTTTACAACTCCCCTTCTCTGATCCTGGAACACCCACACCCTCTTCTGATGGATATCTCCCTCCCCCTCTTAACATTTTCCCAATGGGTTTAGAGAGCATCATTTTCTTTCATTTGCCCTAGGCAGACTCTGCCTCTTTCCTAACACAGTGCAACTCACTGTGTGCAAAGGAATGCTAAATGTTTACATGTACTGTAAGTTACTCAACCAATTTCAAATTCTGTATGCAATGTAAGGATTAGTTAGGGGGAAAATGTTTGTTTTATTTCAATACAATTACTAGTGTCACTTGCTTTTCTCTTGAATCTTTAGTAAATATATTAAATTGGAAATCTGGAATTGAGTAATAAGCTTTTACTTGGATGATCTCACACTCACCAAGTGTCCTGCTACTTAATTGTGTGGAGGCCTTAACATGGTTTCCTTTTCCTATTTAAGATGCCTTAGATTTGAATTTATTTACGTTCAGACAAAGATATTAAAATATGGAAGGTAGTGGTCTATTCAGATATCAATTATATGAGCAGCACTTTTCAATTATCCTATTTTGCAAGGGAGGCAGAGAAAAATATATAAATTGTTTTCTTTTGAAAGGTATGCAGAAAACATAGAATAAGGGTGAGAAAAGTAATGAATTATTTTCTGATTCCTCATATTGCAAAGCAAGGTTAAGGTTCTTTGTTACAGGCATTATGGTATTAGAAGAATAAATATTAACACTAAAGGAAAGCAATTTTACAGTAAGGATAAAAAACTAAATGATGGTTTGGTTACTTCAGCTTTTATTCTACCACAACCTTGAAGTATGTTTCTATTATGTAATAATATTCTGAAGTATGTAGTTTTAGTAACATAATATTTACAGGCCAAAGCTGCTAGAGCGCCTGCTATAATCAGAACTCTGAACTCACTTGATCTTAAACTATTGTAGTGTGGGTCACAAGTGTGACAAAAAAAATGAGATTCACCTTGAATATTACCACATTGCCACCTCTTTTTTATGACCTGACATTTTAGCAGCACAATCTAAATGCTATCAGTAAGTATTAGTGGAAGTGTATCCTTGATCTGTGCTTATTTTAGTTCACTAGAGGTCCCATTTGTTTTTATTGAGGTTAATGGATCCATGAATACAAATCCATTAACCTCAGAATTTTTAAATGTTAAATCAGCAGCTTTAAATAAATGTTAACGTGAAGCGGCAATTACTGATACCGCAATACCAACTAGAGGGCAAGGTCTGGAGCATTGTCTACTAAGAATATGGTAAATTACAGGGGAAAGGAAGTAGAGAAGCAGACACTAACAACTGGGAATAAACAGGCCACAACTTTAATAAAGGAGTGTAGTATAACATGCTAGCTATCAAGACTAGTGTGGAGAAAGTAGTCATAATCTTCTCTGTTGGGATACCAAGTGGGACTGCTCAAGAAGCCTCCCTGAATCTGCATTTGATAAACCAGTGGTGGGGAACCCGTGGTACTCCAATGATCACTGGTGAGGGATAATGGGACCTGAAGTATCTGGACAATATCTGGAGGTTCACAGGTTTGCAACCACCACAATAAAGCATCCTTACAGGGAGCAGTGCTTTTCTTCTAGAAAAAAAAGGTGCCGGTACTGCATACCTCTGTGTGCCCCGGGGGGGGGGGGGGAACACTGGCTAGGAGCAAACATGAGAGTGAAATTTTTCATTAGAGCCACTGTATTTACACTTTCTATACTACAAGGATGTCCAACCGGTCGATCACGGGTGTTCCTGATTGATCCCGGTCGATCGCGTGCTTCTGATGGATCCCCCCCCCCAAAAAAAATCTTTGCTGAAGCCTCTCCCATATAAGTAAACAACTTTGGTCAATCCAAATGGTAAATCACTGCCAGTGTTTTTATAGTGGGAGTAGATCACAGTCTCTTGGAAGTTGGACATCCCTGCTATACTTTAACTAGCAGAGTCAGCATTCCCACTTATTGGCTATTGAGCCTTATGGGTGTTCAGCTATGCTCAGCTGGAAGAGCCCTTCTAGGAACCATCCATACTTTCTCCGTTGCTAATGTCAAACTTTGTGATGAAAAGAAAACAAGCAATTAGCCAAACCATCAAGTCCACATCACCACCATACATTTAAAGCACTCTTATAATACTTTAATCTTCGTGGCTACTCCCAAAGAATCCTGGGAACTATCATTTCTTGGGTTAGTGTAATTGTACCTTGGTGACAAATAAACTACAGTTTCCATAATTCTTTGGGAGAATCCATAACTTAAAGCCCTTTAACAATACATGGTGAGGATATAGCCAGGTGTGGGGAGCTTCTGGCTTTCCAACTGTTGCTAAACTACAACTCTGAATAGCCTCAGAAAGCATGGCCAATACCGGAGACAATGGGAGTTGAAATGCAGCAAAAACTGGAAGGCCGAAAGTTCCCCACACCAATCTAGCCGTTGTATGTTGTATCAATTTCCCTCCTTACCCCATAGTGATCATTTACAATTAAGCATATTCTGTTGCGTTTCAAGACCCTCAAGCCAACCCCCATTAGAATAAAGATATTCACACTGATGCAGAATTTGTTTTAAGGTTAATGGACAAAATTTAGGCCACAACTTTATTGATTACAGCAAATGTGAGCAGGAAGTCAGTAAGGCTAAACCACCAAAAGAGGGAGCTGCTTCGGGGGAACCCGCCTGCATCTCCCCCGTGTTCCCAGAGGCCTGGCATGGCCCTAGCCCCTCAACCAGGCTTCGGACAGGATCCAGGCCCCGGATTCCTTTAACAGAATACCCTTGGACAATGGAGGGGCAGGCGATGGCCGACCTCCCCTCCCCCACTCATCAATAAGCCAATGCCTAACCATATCAGTTTCCCTCTTTACCACATAGTGATCATTTACAATTAAGTATATTCTGTTGCCATAGATCTTGAGGGGATTGTGCTGATAGTTTGCATGGAAATTGGACCTACGCAGTACAGATGTGCATCAGCCTCTGTATGCAGCACAAATTATAAAATGGATGGGGTGAGTCAGGTGAGGTTTCCACATACCTAAATTGGTTTGCACCATTAACAACATGTCCGAAATCAGAGCAGGGACTACCTAAACTCCCGAGCTGTTCTGTGAATGCATGTGCTCAAAATCCATTGCATTTTGCCATTTAAAATAATGCAATTGCTGCATTAAAAAAACTAAACCAAGCTGACTAGGTGACTGCCCTGAACTCATGGGGGAGGGGATGCAGAGGTGGTGATGGGGAATCTTTCATTTTGATGGACGGGCCTAGGTTTTAATCACTTTCCCAAGGAACTCCAATCATAGCCATTTGAGGAAGGGATGTTTCATGTGATATACCGGTATGTGTTCCTTTTATTCTAATCCCTTTACGATTTCCAACAAGCAACACCTACCTTAATTGCTTTCCAACAAAAACACCTACTTTAATTATTTGTTTTTCATTTTGTTTGCTTCCTCTTATTTTTCCTTCTATTTGTGCAAACTTATCTCAGAGTTCTCCCCATCCTGCTGCTGCTGTGTGGGCGCATACTTGTTTGTTGCTTTTTATTCAGGATTTTTCCCCCTCCCAGTTTTAGTTTACTTTTATCCTCCTCTCTTTAGTTTTATGATTATGTGATTTCATTCTTTTGAATTCTTGCCATTCAGTATTATTAATATGTTTTTATAGTGCCCTCCCTCACACAGCTAAGCCTACTTTTCTTTTAAGAAATATCTCAGCTGTGTTCCTCTTTGCCAGGCATTCATTGCCCACTTACTCATGGGCTCCTTCCTCAGATCACCGGTTTCCAGACTGATTACCCACAAAACTCCAGAGAGGATTAAGTGATTTCTACCCACTCCAAAATGGTAAAATCTGTCCTTGCAGGAGGAAACATTGCACCTATTGCTCTGAAAGTTTGCAGATTTAATCTGCTCAGAAAGAAGAAACTGTTTGTATACTGCATTCAATTATGGAAGAAAATAAGAGATATTTGTTCTTTTTAAAAATAAAATCTAAATGCTCCCTGAGTGAAAACACCTGGATGGATCCACCAATAATTTGGCAGATTTAGCTCACTCTGGAGAAGTTCCTTGGCCTGCAAATTCCACCCACTTCTGTGAATAGGTGAAACAATCCTGTTCTTACATTCCCCATTACATTCCATAGAAGGCAACAGAGCCAAATTGTAAAGACACAGAGAAGATCTGAAACAGATTGCATTACATCCTAGAGATACAGATACAAGTTTAATCTTTTGGTGGGTAGATAGATAGATAGATAGATAGATCCCTATTATATAGCTCTGCTTTCAGAACCTCAGGCCAAATCTTGACTATGGCAAGACTTTGGATGATACAAGCCTGCAGCTTTGCTATGTGATATTCTTCCCAGGTCGCTTCTTCATCCCTTCCTAACAATCTTCCCACTACCACAACACTTCAGAATCTTAGCTGCAAGGCATGGAGGAGAAGGGCCAAGCTGAGAAAACAAACTACTACTGTTCAACCACAAATACAGTGGAACCTCGGTTTTCGAACATAATCTGTTCCGGAAGACCGTTCGACTTCTGAAACGTTCGAAAACTGAGGGTCAATGGGCGGTCGGCAAATTTCATTGAATTTGAAAACGGAAGCAATTTCTTCCGGGTTTTCAGAGTTAGGGTTCCAAATTGTTCAGCTTCCGAGACGCTTGAAAACCGAGGTCCACTCTAACAGTTTGTTGGCAATTTTCTAAAGATTAGCTACTCCTACATATGAACCCTGATACTGTATGCTGTTAATGTTGCCAACTCTGACCAAAATTAGATGCAGCAATTGAATATCTATGCATTTCAATTAGATTCGTCTTCACTCTGCAGCTAGTTCTCTGTGTTAAGTGACATTTACTTTTGAGTAATTGTGCAGAGGACTGCAGCTGCAGACTGAATAAGTCCCACGGAGCTCAACTGGGCTTTCTTCTAAGTCAACATTCTATGTAAGAGTCATGCTGCATAAAATCAATTTATACACATTCTACACATTTGGTTAGGAAGGTTAGCTTCTAGATTAGCACATCAGCCTTCACCTAAGGAAAAAAAAGATTTAGTTTCAGCACAGTGATTATAATTTATAAGACAAAATATATACACATTCAGATCTAGGCTTTGTTGGGTCACAGGTTCATAGAATTGTAGAGTCTTCATAACAGCAACATTTAGGTCACCACTGTGATGATCACTGGGGGTCAGTTTAAGCCTTGACAGTATCTTTTGTGGGGGAGTGAAAGTGCCTGTGCTTCAAAACACATGTACAGTTGAACCTCTGGATACAAACTTAATTCATTCCGGGGGTCCGTCCACAACCTGAAAAGTCCATATCCGGAAGCGCCGCTTCTGTGCACACACGCAGTGCGATAGAGCACTTCTGCACATGCGTGCACGTTTGCCACATTCTCAAGCTGAAGTTTACGTATCCGGAGGGATACATAGGTAGAGGTACGACTGTACCTCTACCACATGTATAATTTTTACACTGCAGGCAAGCCTCAGATCAGAATCACCTGACACCAGAGATGCTCCCACAAATTTTTGAAAGAAGGATTGTGAAACTTAGGAAATATACATATTAATCGCTGATTTACACAGAATATGCCTATGGGTGGTATTTTAATGAGCTCCATCAATGTAAGGATCTCTGCTTGAACAAGTCTTTCCCTGCTGCAACTCTTGCACAGATCTGCTCCATAGAGTTGGGAGAGCCCTTAAAACGAATTGGAGGGTATGCAAAGGGAGACTATTCTGTAACACAAGTAAAAATCCTTGTACTGACAGAATGATTGCCCTATAACTACATTGCATTTCACCTGTGTTTGTGGGGTATAGGGCTGTACTACATGCAGAATATTTTTACCAGAATGTCTTTGCACTGGCCCAAGGAAAAGGCCTGGAGCTTTATTGCCTTAGTCATCACATTATTCTCACTGGTCGTCATTCCCCTCACCTTGTTCCACATTTCTCTGTTCCACAAATAGCTTCCTTTTTATTATATCCACATTGGTTTGTGTAGGTGTTTTGTTTAGAAAATACCCTAATCCGCCTGAAAATTCATCAGCTGCCCCCCCTCAAATTTCTCCTACTATAGACATGCTATTTTGCCTATTATACAATTCCCCTTGCTAGAATACATTTTTATTCTTATTTTCACCATACCCTCCAACATTTCTCCAATGAAAATAGGGACGTCCCATTCCATAATTTTACTATGTATACCCCGGACATCTTAATGCATTTCACAAGCCACCTCAGGCAGCTTTCCAACATATATATAAAAATATAATAAAACATTTTTTTTATTAAAAAAAACCTCCCCTATACAGGATTGCCTTCAGATGACTCGGTGGTAGGATAACTCCATACCCTCCAACATTTATCCAATGAAAATAGAGATGTCCTAAGGAAAAGCGGGACATTCCGGGATCAAATCAGAAATTGGGATGGCTTCTCTAAATCAGGGACGTCCCTGGAAAATAGAGACACTTGGAGGGTCTGTTTTCACCAATATACACATTTGTATGTACACTATATGTCAGTAAACATTGCTTGGCTGGAAAAATACACTGCAACATTTAAGTGCAAATTTTGAAGATACCTGCATTTCAGTTCACTTATTGTTTTAGACAAATGCTAATTTGCCTTTAGATGCAAACTGAATCAAGTTTCTCTCCCATCCCTACTTCTAGGTAAATGAGTTGGTGGTGGGTCTTGTGCCAAGGGAACTCACATGCCTCTCATCAGGCCCCAGTTGGATAATTTCAGGCAGAGCAAGTTGATACTAACAGAGCAGAGCTTGCAAGGACTAAACTTGTATTAATTGCAACAGGGAGCTACTGTAGTATATCTTCTTTTTACATGCTATGTAGGTAGTTTCGATAATAAATCAAATAAAATTAATCACACCCAAAAGCCATATGCTGAATCAGTAATTTAAGAGCGATTCAAATTGAAATTCAACAGCATTTTAATTATCACAGCCTGTCAGCCAAAGCTAAAGAGCAGTTTAACATGTTGCCTTTGGTTCATTCCAGTATGGTACAGGATCTTCCTCTCTCTCCCTCCCTCCCCCACCCTCTCTCACATGCATGAGAAAGAAAAATCAGGCCCTAATGTTTTACTCTGGCCAAAAAGAAACAAAAATCTCAACTGAAACTGGGCAATTTCAAGATGCATTAAAGGAACAGAAAGAGCAAATTTGACACAAATGAGCAAGATTTAGATCTTGCCAAGCCCTTTGAGTGAGATGAACATGCACAGAGAATTCTTCTACTGCAGTGTTAATTGCTGACATTCATTTACCACAAGTAGACTTGAGGAAATGCAATGTGTAATAACCATCTTCCTGGCTAAGATTAATGGTTCAGTAAACACAGAATCTTGGCTCTGATGCTGGACAATTCAATGCAATGTACAAGCAATGAAACAAATATAAAACGATTCCTCTTCTGCTCTTAATTATTGGATTTCAGCAGCACACATTTCGGGGCAACTTGATTGCAAGTTTGCAGCCTGACAAAACTTAGCTAGGGACATGTTGATATATGCATCTTTTATCAGTATGGTGTGTATGTAATTTCCAGGGCTTTGTGGCTGGCTAGGGAAGAAAAACAATTTGCCAGACAAGTGCACATGCTTTCTTAACATTTCAGTGTTTAAAATACCTCATGCACTAAAATGAGCTGTATTTCAGGGTGTTGCTGTTTGCAATTTCACAGAAGCCATTAAGCTTTAGTCTTGGGCCACAAATAGAAATAAAATATATTCTTAACAAGATATTTGTCACCGTATCAAGGCATATCATTCAGCTTCCTTCACACTAATGTCAAACATGTAAACAAAAGAGAAATGGCCAACAACTGTGTTTCTGGTCTCCTTTCAAGCATTCACTGAACAGTGTGTTTGTGGGGTGGGTGTGTGAAATCGGATCCTCTTCAAGGAGGGTACACGTTGTGCTCGGGCCCCCAAGCATCTCCCACCTCCTGGTGTGGGCAGGGCTATGCCCTGCTCCACTCTGGTTGGTCGTTTCATGGTCTCTTGGACCCTAAAGCCAATGGCTTGGCTTGGGGGGTGTCCACGAGACATTATTTAATTCCTGTGTGATGTTTGCTGGACCTCTTTGCCTTCATGCAGCGGATCACCCACCACACCACACCCCTTTATCTGGTGTGTTGACCTTGCTATGGACATTGTTGGTCGCCTGTTTTGCAATGGGGATCGGGTAGGAATTTTTCCATCGGGCAGATTGGCCATTTGGTTTTTGCCTACCGCGTAGCAATCATCACAACTTTTTAAGGTTTGGCGGTTAGGCATTGGATCAGCAATGTGTGGGGAGGGGAGGGGAGGTGCGGCCATCACCTGCCCCTCCAAGCTCAATGGTAGTCTATTAAAGGAATCAGGGGTTGGCCTGGGTCTTGTCTGAAACCCCGCGGTAGGGGCTAGGGCCATACCAGGACCCCACACGGGCACCGGGGGTGAGCTTGAGTTGGTTCACATCAGCGGGGCTCCCTCTGGCAGTGTTTCACCCTTTTATCGGATTCCCCACGATGCGGGTGGGAGTCTGATATAGTTTGGATGATTCCAATGCCTAAGCCAATACCACTCACATTCTGTATTCAATGAAGTTGTGGCCTACATTTTGCCCAATAACTTAAACTAAAATCCCATGCCACTGTGTCTTCATTTTGGGGGGTCAGTTGTGGGTCTCGAAGCGCAACATGCCTTATGGCACAACACCTAATCATATACTTTGTATCTCTATGAACTTTCGGGTAGCAGTTCCAGAGAATATTTCAGGGGAGATTGTCTGTGTGTGCAATTAAAAGTATATTAAAACAAAACAAAACACCCCATACCTCTTTGTACTTAATGATGTAATGATTCTATGCACGATTCTATCACCATTTTTTTTGTATAAAGCATTTTGACAGATTAACTGAAGATTCTTAAAGCGATGAAGAATGTCCGCCTGTTCTCTTTAGTAATAAAGAGCCTCCAGCAAAACAGAGCCTCCAGCTAATCTATTAAGTTCATTATTTAAGATTGTTTGTACCTGAAATTCTCTCTTATCTAAGAGATTCAACTGATTGCATAAATAAATTTGATATCCTTGATAATATATGAACTGGAAAAACTATAGTGTCCTTGCATGTCAAATCTTTGTACATGAGTGTTCCCCATCAGGAAGCTCTGAGGGTTGTAAAGATGACTCAGGATAGATTTAAAAAAACTGTACTTTTTCCCCTACGGCAGAAATAGCCTTATTTTATTTATTTATTTCCATTTCCTTGTTTTATTTTTAAAAGTTCTATCCCATGTTACAATTGTAAAAGTGTGCCTTATATCTCTTTTATTTTATAGATAGAAATTCACATGTTGGTATGTGGATGTAGCACACTAGCTAACACAAAAAGGCTAACACAAAAGAGCCTTTTCTAACTCAATTCTCGCTGTACCTTGAGCTTTCCACCTCAGTGTCCTCCCCACTTGCTCTACTCAAACTTCTACCATTGTTAAAAATCACCACTCCCCCCCCCCCTTAGCGCCACAGAATATGCAAAGCTTTCTCCACACTTGGAAATTCAGCTTATTTATATTCTAGGCTGCTCACAAAGCTAGAAATCAACTGTGTCGTACTGGTTAGGGTGTCAGGGTAGGACCTTGGAGAACAGAGTTCAAATTCTTGCTGAACCATGAAGCTCATTGAAACTTGGGCCAGTTACCATCTCTCAGCCCCATCTTCTTCACTGGGTTGTTGTGTGGGTAAAACCGAGAGGTGGAAGAACTATATACAATATATTGAGCTCCTTGCAGGAAAGGCAGAATATAAATGTAATAATAAATAAATAAATCTGGTGTTTTAGTGAATATGTGGTGCACACTTTGGGCTTGCACTACATTCAAAAAATATTATTTTGACTCTGTTTAGAAAAGGCAAATGTGAACTCCTAACCATCTTTGCAATCCAATAAGCACCTTCTGATGAGTCGGTCCCATTAAAAACTCTGTGAAACCTACTTCCACATAAATGCACATAGACGCGGGAAGTGAGATTTTATCTGTATATTTCCCTGCATATATTACATTTTTTTCCTTTCTTTTGAGTGCCTTTAAAAAGATACGACACAGCAATTCAGCTACAGAATCAGCTAAATGAGCGGCCCTGGAGTTTACTTTATTTTAGCCACAAATAGTGCAAGTACATCTACAGCTTTGTCAAGGCTATACTTTCAAAAAGGTTCAGCATTATACTTGAAGTCTCCCACTGTGCTAGCTTTTGATTCCATTGTGGTGGTTAGCATACATACTGATGGCAAGCTGTGTGCAGCAGGACCACAGTTATTCCTACATGTATTACACACATCCTCAATTGTCCAACAAATCCGGATCAACTCTGTGGTTTTATTCTCCTAGTGACATAGTATAATTTGTGGGAGCCTCACATTTTGTCAGAAGCTATAGCTGCAGTTGCGGGCAGGGGGCAGACACCAATTCCCTGGCTTTTCGAAAGCAAACAATGGCCATGTCTGAATGAGATTAGAACAAGCTCTTTTCCCTATGCAGGCAGCCATTTTGCTCCTCCCACTGCACAAAGCATGATCAAAACCTCTAGTACAGGTGAGGCTGTCCCTAAGGGGCATAGTTGCAGCAATAACCTCTCAACAGCAGCATCGCTGCCACTTTCTGGAAGGTGATGAGGTCAGCACTGCAGGAAGCACTGGCAGGAACAACAAAACTACTCTGCCAGTGTACCACACGGACCCAGCCTCATTGCCACCTTGCCCATCTACCCCTGGTAAGTGGCAGTGTCACCGCTGCCAGAAGGCAGTCACTGTAGCTCTGCCCCACTCCACTTCTGATCTAAATAGCTGTTGTTTTCAATTTTGTCTGAATTGGGCTAATATGGCTACCAGCTTCAGAACAAGCCAGAATATTAAAATAATTTCAAAATATGCTTTGACATCATGGCTTATTAACCATATGGCTTACTCTGTCTATATGTGTGGAATGAAGAAATGACTGAGCTAGATTTTGAAGCTCCAGCTCATTAAGTGTGCAAAGTTCTTAAGTTGAGGAGGTGTTAGGAATTCCATCATAAGGCAGTTACAAATTGCAGGGTTTACTATACTGACAAACTGGAATGGCAGCAGAGGAGAGCAACCAAGATGATCAAGGGTCTGGAAACTAAGTCCTAACATGACTATTTATACTGACAGAAAATTGGGCTTGGTATACCTTCTGAAACAGAAAGACCTTCACTGCTAAGTGATATTCTAGTTAAACCAGAGGAAGTCTCCGTTATCTCTAGTTTTGGTTCCCTACTTGCTCATAATTCAATAAAGTTCCTGTGAACACACTGCCAAAACAAAAACAAATAAAAAACCAACATATCCTGGTTATTTCATTTATGCCATTTACCCATAGTGTTATTGCTTTTACTTCACATATTTATCACATTCCCCGGAGATTCTGTAAAATCCTTCTTACTCTTTATCAATAAATGCAACTAGTAATAATCAAAAACAAAGTCATAAAGTTAAAACCATTTAATCCAGTTAAAGCCTCATCACATCAAAACAGTATTGAAAAGGTAGGCTTTTCCTCCCTATACTCTCCCCTGCATGCAAATCTTCAACTCACAATGTTCACAAGGTAATTAGCAACTTGTGCAAGTTGTTGAATAGGCAATTGCTTGCTTTCTTCCCAGAAAAGCAACTACCCCATTGGCCAGAATATAAGCCTCACTTTTTCCCAAAATTCTGACCATGAGAAGTCAAAGTACGGCTTATATTCGTGACCTTATTGTAAGCAGCCAGGACCATGGGGCAAACAGCGGCAGGAGTGTGGCAAAGCGGCGCCCGCCCTGCATGTAGTCCCCTGCCCTCTCCCCCAAGACCGGGAAAGGAGAGCGCAAGGAACGGGAAAGGCCACCGGCAACACAGTATGGTTCCCCCCACCACTGCCCAGTGTGAGCCAGGAGCAGCGAGGAATGGAGCGGCTTATATTCAGGGTCCCCCCCCCCCATTTTAAAGGTGTGGCTTATATTTTGGCCAATACGGTAACTCTCACCACTTTAGGCATCTTGAACTCCCACTGACATAAGTGGGGAACGCAGTGCAATCATAAGCAAATTTACCCAGAAGTCCCCATAAACTTCAATGGGACTTACCATATAGCAAGTTTGCAAAGGTATGCAGACATCAACAGAGGTGTATAGGGTATAGGGTATAGGGATGGAAGAATCTGTCCATTTTGGTTTTCTCAGTTTCTCATATTTCCAATCTTTAATGCAATTCTCCACATTTCTGCAGCAATTTGGGATTTATTTTTTTGAATCCTCATGAAAATTCATTAGTGTTTTAGTGCAAATTTCTCCTAATAAGCAGTTTTGACACATGTACACATTTTTGCAAGCATATAATGCATCCATGTATGCTGTCTTCAGTAATATATTTCTTGTATGCCCACTTTCTCCTAACATATGCATATTTGTAGACATTGTTTGGTTGAAGAACAGCCGCAGGGAACTCGGCACAGAATTGATCCAGCAGGCTTGAAGTTACAATCTATTAGCTGATCTGTAGGGATCAGCAGGGTGATCAAGTTCTCATTAGGGAAGTCCGTTGTGCAGCTGATGTGGTGGACATGGTTTGCGGAAAACACTATTGGGCGTCAAATTTGGCCCACAGGACAGATGTTTTCCACCTCTGCCATAAGAACTAGATAGCTTTTAATCAACGATGATATTCCTATATGTTTATGCCTCTAATTGTAGAGCTGTGTCTATATTCATATTAGCAGAAACCTTTTATCAGCAATTGTCATGAGCCCATATTACACCTATCCTTTTCTTATCTTAGCTAAAAACATGTGTTCTTTCTGCCAAGAGTAGATCTCATCATCAAGGAATTCTACTCAAGAAAAACCAAAGACAGAACTCTACTGGGCATCATCAGTGTCCTGCATGCAGGAGATCCTCCCTGTATGGAGGATAACCCCAGTTATGATCCAAGGTATTTTACTTGTCTTTGACTTAACTGAAGGCCAATGAATTAAAAGATGCTTAGGGAATCCTTCCAGAAGTCTAGTGTCTCATGCAAAATAACTTACCATAAACCGATAGTGTTTGCAGAGTTATTGTGATCTGTCCAAGAGCAATAGAAAAGTGCAGGACATAGTTGTTGTAACTTGAGATAATAACAACATATTGTGAATCTGTGGGAAGTGAATGGATGACAGAGGCGTGCCATACTGCACCGAGCAATTTTGGCACTGACTAACTTGTTATCCCTTAATCCCTTCAACCTCAGATTGTTCTCTTAATAAAGCCATCTGGTTCATTACTACAAGAAGTGTGTGCATGTTTAGTGTCACTTCTTTTCTCATCTTCAAGCATGGGGTATGTAAAAATAAAGGATTTTTTATGCCCAAGAAATCAAACCTTAGGAGAAGTTAATCAGCCTTTGTGCAGTCTGTGCCTTCCCACTTTTTAAAACAGTGGTTGTCAACCAGTGTGCTGTGGCACCCTAAGGTGTCAGGGGTACCACGGGCAACATAGGCCTCTATCCCTCTTTCCTTCCCTTCCTCCTCTGATGCCATCTTGCTTCTCTGCCTCCCCAGGGTTTGCTCAGCTGTTTGTTGCAGCAGCCCTGGCTACAACCTCCCCAGGCGAATGGTGCTTCTGGGGCTGGCCAGGGGGTGCTTTCCAGGCCCCTGTGGGGCACTGTGAGGAGGCACCTCTCTTTGGGGCAGAGGGGCAGCTCAGAAACCAGGGGCAACAGCTGCTACTGCCCAGAAGACTCCCAAGGAGAGGGGAGAGGAGAGGAGTTTGAGGAAACACTCCACAAGGGAGGGTGTTCGAAAAAGGGTGAGAGGCTGCCAGCTCTGCAGTCAAAGGGTGATGTAACTGGGCTCCTGAGTCCCACAGGGGTGCCGCAGAAAGAATGTAGTTGGTCAAGGGAGCCATGGACTCATAAAGGTTGAAGACCTCTGCTTTAGAACATAAGAATGACCTTGCTGAATCAGATCAAAGACTTACATGGTCCAGCATCCTGTGGCCCATGGTGGCCAATGAGATGACTCTGGAAAGCCCACAAGCAGAATATGACACTTCTGAATTAGCCCTTTCCCGCTGCTGATCCCTAGCAACTGGTAGTGGGAACCATGGTCTCTGATCCTGGAGGCAGGCAATATAAAGCCATCATGACTATTTATTTATTTAAAATGTTTGCAGACCCTTTATCTTAAGATCTCAGAGCAAGGAGAATAAAACACATTCCATGTAACAAATAAGAGCAGATAAAACTGACATCATAAACTATGAGAAATGTAGAACTTCTCAAAATTCCAGCTGAACCTTGAAAATTTGGGGGTAAATGTATCAAACCGGCATCTAAATGAAAATAAAGAAGGCAGCAGCTGAATTTCAAAAGGGAGGAAATTCCATAATTGGGGCACCACCAAAGAAACGGCCCTATCTCATATAACTCCATAATGGATAACATTGGACTGAGCAAGTGATTTGATTCAATTTTGCTTTCACGGGCACTCATCATAGGAGCATTCTGTCTCATTCCATTCCCTTGCATGCCATTCCACCCAGTTTAAACCCGATTTTACCCATTTTGTTCTGTTGTATACATTTTGTGCACACTTCTGTGTAAAATGACACTTCTCAGTGTGCTCAGTAGTAAAATATGCGATTTTATGCATGTTTTAAATGCAAAATTTGTATTTTTGGTGTGAAAACAGATAAAAAGCATTCCCAAATACAGAAAAAGATATGTCTTGGAACTGTGTTTCAATCTGCACATAAAGTTTGTAAATGCCAGACTGGCTCAGTCCACTGCAAAGAGCAAACAAATTCTCTCCCCGCCCCCTCCACAACCCTTAGTGGCAGGACACATAGAAGGGCCTCTCTGGAAACCCTTAACATCCAGGCAGAAGTGCATAAGGGAGAGTCGCTCCTTCACTTAGGCAAATGCCAAGTCATTCATTTGCCACCTAAGTTGTTGGCCATCACTCAGACCAGTGCCTTAGTTTTGAATACTGAATCTTTGCCAATAACTCGAAAGGGAGGAGGAGGAAGAATATAAAATGTTGCTTACAGTTTGCTAACCTCCCTCTGAAGGTACCTTCTAGAACAGGATACATTCCAGAACGAAAAGATCTACTGATTTATAATACTCCTTGTGAATGCTGTGTTGACCAAATGTGAACACAGTCTATTTAATTCTAAAGCCATGGGCACTACAATTGCAATAATGAAATAGATTTGGAAATGTGCCTGTTCTGCAGGCATGTAAGCCCTTCTTAGAGGGAAGCCAATTAAAATGTTGGCTTTGTCCTTGGAGGTTAATACACACTTGGCTGCTAAGGAAGTAGCCTACTTTCTTAGCAGAAATAATGAGTGGACAGGAGACAAAGGATTAATGAATTATCCTAATCTCTGTTTGTTTACAAATGTACCATTCCAGCAGATGGCTTTGAACAGCAATTGACTTTAACAGCGACATAACTCAAGCATCCCACAAAGTGATTATCAGCCAAACCCCCTTTTCTCCCTTCACACAAGTCAATCGTTTTAACTCTACGCTTCCAAATTCAGACTAAAGCTCCCCAAAACAATTTTTTCTTCCACACCCAGAACAGTGAACCAAGCCTGTAAAACTTACTTGCATTGTCAAGCTGTCAAAATTGCTATCTGCAACACCTTGATTCCTAAGAGAAAATGCCTCCTGACAACTGGCAAAGGCAATTAACCTGGAGAGAGGCAAGTTTGAAAAGAAACAGATGTGAAATCCTCTCCTAAAGTAACAGGAAAGTTGAAAGGCGTTACAGGATGCTTTACATCAGAGAAATATTCAACTGGCCAGCTAGGCTGGTTGAGCAGGAGGAAATTATCATTGTAGTGAAACACCCACCATTGTTATAGATAAGTCAAGTGTAGAAAGAGGCCCTGTAGACTGCAAGAACATCTGGCACTAGGATGGCCAAATGCAAAAAAAGAACAGGGTTCCTGTACTTTGAAGATGGAACTTTGGCTATTTTTTCATAGCATTGTCTTTTTTTTTTAATTATCTTGCCATCCTACCTACCTTGCCATCGTGTGTGTGTGTGTGTGTTTGTGTATGTGTATCTGCAAAGGGACGCGGGTGGCGCTGTGGGTAAAACCTCAGCGCCTAGGACTTGCCGATCGTTAGGTCGGCGGTTCGAATCCCCGCAGCGGGGTGCACTCCCGTTGCTTGGTCCCAGCGCCTGCCAACCTAGCAGTTCGAAAGCACCTCCGGGTGCAAGTAGATAAATAGGGACCGCTTACCAGCGGGAAGGTAAACGGCATTCCGTGTGCTGCGCTGGCTTGCCAGATGCAGCTTGTCATGCTGGCCACGTGACCCGGAAGTGTCTGCGGACAGCGCTGGCTCCCGGCCTATAGAGTGAGATGAGCGCACAACCCTAGAGTCTGTCAAGACTGGCCCGTACGGGCAGGGGTACCTTTACCTTTTTATGTGTATCTGCACAACCGTAGGTGCATTTCACTTCACACAGTGCATCTTGGTGGAGTTGGGCCACCAGATTTCTGAGGTGGTGAGAGGATTTTGCTCCAATAAAGTCCAAATTGGGAGCAAAATTGGCCCCGTCCTAGCAAGCACAGGATGTGGTGTTTTGTCCCTCGCTCCATTCCATATGGCAGCAATATTTTTTAACCATATAGAATTCAGTGGTGATTCTCAGAGAAACTAACTGGAGATGCCACACTGACTAGAAGAACCTGACCTCAGGAAGCCATTACGCTCTCAAAGTGAAATGGAAGGGTGGCAGATGAAGTTGATGGACTATATGGAATTGGCGGAAATGACTGGCAGAATCCGAGACCAGGGAGAAGAGTCGGTGGAAGAAGACTGGAAAAAGTTTAAAGACTATTTACAGAAATACTGTAAAATTAATGAATGTTAGGAAAATGTTGGAATGAAGTTATATGGCTTTAGCAGAAATGTTATAAGGAATTAAGTATAAATAGATTAATAGAGTATTAAAGGGAAAAATAAGGTTAGAATGTGTTAAGATAATTAAAGGATAGAAAGCAGAGGAAGATGGAAAGGAATTGCTGAAACAATTAATAGAAGTGGAATACAAAAAGGGAGGTGTGAGGAGGTCATTGAAACAAGTGAATGAAAGATAAGATATTGAAACTGTTTGATGTGTTTTAAACTGTTTTTGTTTTGTTTTGTTAGTTTAATGTGTTAGTGTTAGGTATTGTCTTTGTATTGTATTGTATTGTATTGTTTATTTCTTTTTTTGTAGTGTTTAAATTGTTAGAAAAGTAATAAATATTTTTTTTAAAAAAAACACACAAAGTGAAATGGAAGGGATTAAATTTCCCAGCACAGCAGATCAACAGACCAAATGAGGACACCAAAAGAAGCATCTTTTCCACCACAGTCCATTCTAAAATACCTTATTGGCTGCCTGGACTGACTGCAGTATTGATACTGAACCTTCTATGAAAACATTTGCCAGTCCCATGTGTAAAAGATACAAATGGTCCCAAGATGTGAATCTTTACTAGGGTCACCATATTTAAAAAAGTAAAAACCAGGACATCCTGGTTCGATTGACTTGCCTAAGATCCAGGACAAAGCACAACTGGACATGACTTCTGCCTTTGAAATCCCAGTAATGTCCGCAAAAATCCAGGTGTATCGCAGCCCTATCTTTACAGAAAATTAATCTGCATATTTCATTGGTGTCATTTATGTTGCCATTATTTCAATATTACAAATTGCTCACTTCAGTTAAAAGCTTTAGATCTTTTTGTATATATAAGTTTTTCACACTGCATCATGGGTTTGAAGCCTTCACAATATGTATTCATTATCATGTGTCTGTCTCCAATGAATGTGAAAGTATTACAATATTTTATGAATATGTACTTCTTTTTATGCATGTACGCTTTGCTCATGAGAATGTGATTTGGTATGAAAGTGTTCAAATACTGTGAAAAAATACTTTGGCCCTCAAAAGAGCTTAAAAACACGAGAAAAATGTGGGTGGTTTGGCACAAACAATGAAATGTGAGAATGTAGATATAACAGCAACGCATACTGTTTATGTGCAAGCATGGTTCCAAAGTAAATGTATTGAACATAATGATGGGTTTTGGATTGGGAACCAGAAATTTGGGGTCATGATTCCAATGGGACACAATCACAATATTTGGCCTGCATACTTTGGTTTCAAAGGCAAATCAAAAGATACCTGTGTGCTAGGGTTGTCACATTTTGGAGAGCAAAAAAGAGGATGCACGGTGACTCTTATTTTAAACACCCCTACTATATGTAGGCTATAGACCAGGCGTAGGCAAACTCGACCCTCCAAATGTTTTGGGACTACAAATCCCATCATCCCTGGTCCTGTTAGCTAGGGATAATGGGAGTTGTAGTCCCAAAACATCTGGAGGGCTGAGTTTGCCTATGCCTATTATAGAAACTATGATGCATTGCTGAGGGTGGCAGGAGAAGAGAAGAGGAAAGCAAGTCTTCAACCACCCGTTATGTCTACGTCTCAGCCAAAAAGCATAGCCATAGACATTTTGGCAAATTAAAAAAAATCCACCCATACAGAAATGTTACCCCTGAAAAAGAGGGTGTGTTCTGGAAAAAAGAAGATACATGTGCACAAAGCAATCTCTAAGGCAGGGGTGAAGAGCCTCTCGTTGTTGGGTTAGAATTTCAAGCAGCCTCAAGCAGCATGGCCAATGGTCAGAGATGATGAGAACTGTAGACCACAGGTTCTCCAACCCTCCTGTAAGGCAATGTATCTATGCACACTCAAGTATACATTTTTTTTAAAAAAATCACAAAAAGGAAATGTTCATGGTGTAAAAGTGGAATCAGAACAGCAACCTCTTATCTCACCTACATGTGCTCACTAGATTGTCTGTACTGTATATGGATACGGACTGTGCAGAATGTGTAGTGAGTGTGTGTACGTAGGGACCAGACATGCTGCCATTTGAGCCCTCTCCTCACATGTTTGCTGTACGTGCAATTGCTTTGTGAACAGTGCATCAGTTTTAGGCCTAAGTACCCAATGGGTATCCTATCGTTTATAACTAGTTTTTTAAAAATTCTTTTTTATAGTACAGTTGATTGGAGTCACTGGATTCATCCAACTCATTATTATTAAGTGGATATTCACTGAGTAATATTTCACAAGAAAAAAATGAAAATTAATTAATTTAGTTTGGTGGACTGGAAATATTATCTACCCAGCTCTACTAGTATGTCTGGGCTTACTATAATTTGATAAGTCATAATTTGCAAACAAAATAAAGACAACTCTATTGAAGAATGAGTCTCCAGAACAGAAATGTATGAGTTTGATCATGATAGGAAAAATATATCATTAGATTAATTAGGCAATTAGCAAAATTCACAGCTGCACTCTTTGACAACTGATTCAGCAGCTCTGTATTAATGAGGCAAGTCTATATACTTTTTATGAACAAAAAGTTTAGGGAAGCAATAATTCCTTTCATGTTTATCATAAAAGCTAGCAAAAAAGGAACTTGCATTCAAATATTCTAAGCTTCTAGTCAAGGATTATGATCAAAGGACAGTCTGCTTCCCTGCTTCTGTTTAGCAATTGTATAGCATTCAGTAATAACCTCAGCTGCTATCCTTCTCCAATGCAAAGCAGCAAATCTCCCCTACCTTCAGTAGAAACAGAGCATGTTTTTAAGGAAATTTTTAAACGTACTTTTCTGCAGCAATGTTGAGGTAAGAAGCCCCGCCCTGAATCTGCTGTATCTAAGCCTGGGAGGAGAGGCAGATTGTAGGGATATAGAAAAGGCGCAGTCTTGTTTGGTCTCACATTGAGAATCCTTGGGCTTAAAACATCTCTTTGGATCTCTAGGGCCAAATTCAGCAAATGCTTTCTTCTAGCAAAAGCCAGTGTAGAGACTCCACCCCTCTTCAATCCCACCTGTGTCCAACAAATCTGCTCTGTGGTAGTCAGGAGAAACCCAAGAGCAGTGCAAGGAGAAGGGAGCTTGTTCTCCTTAGCACTGCATTGGATTGTACCCCAAATGTTTTGCCCTGAGGCCTCACAAGAGAGGCTGAATAAAGCCTTTAAAAGCCCTACAATCATCTTGCCTGTTGCAGTGGTGAGTTGCTAAGATTTGTCTCCTGTCTCCTGGATAGACTCCACAATAATGGGGCTGAGATTGAGTGCATATATCCAACAGTAATAATTTAAGAGTGTAAGACTATCAGAAGAGTCCTGCTGGATCAGACCATTGTTCCACCTAACCCAGTGTTCTTCTTTGCAAGTCAGCTATCCAGAAATCTCTGAGCAGCCCACAAGTAGATTGGAAGGCTGTAGACCTCTCATGCGGTATTCAACAACATACTTGCACTGGACTCTGGAAGTTCCACATACCCATCATGGTGAATGTGCATTTATCATCATCTTCTTCTTGAATTTGAAAAGCCATCTAAGCCAGTAGCCAACACAAATCGTCTGGCAGCAATTTCCATCAATTAATGATGCATTTTTATTCTGCTTGTCCTGAATCCACTGCCAATCTGTTCCACTGGATGACCCCAAGTTCTCAAGCAGTTGGCACATTGGTTCAGGAAGTGCAGATCAGGTGAGTCCACTCTAGAAATCAAGTTCACTGAATTCCTCCCCCTATCCATAGTAGTTGTACCCATAATTTTGTGTGCATGTATGTCAGCGTGAATTATTAGCAGATGGAACCCTTGCTGGTATGGCTGGGACTGAGGGGGGCTTGTTATAAAAGTTCATCATTACTTAAATGAATCCTGGCCAGGATGTGTTTGGAGATTTTGGTGTGGTGGTGGTTTTTTTTGGGGGGGGGGGAATGTGAGGAACACAATTAGAGTTTTATTCAATAGAGTTTTATACATTATGAATGGGGTAAAATTCATGGCTGGAAAGATCTGGTGACGGCATTTAGTTTAGATGGATTAAAAAGGTAATCAGACAAATTCATGGGTGATGCGTATTTTGACAGCTATTAGTCTTGATAGCTAAATGCAGTGTCTATGTTCAGAATCATTACACCTCTCAATGCCTGTTGCTGGGACCAAACAGTGGAGTAAATCTATTCCCTTGCATGGTCTCCCCAGCAAGCTCTCTGCAGCACTACCATACTGCAAATAGCCAACAATTATAAGTATTTGTAAACTTCTATACTCAGTGTGTTGGAGGCTTGAAGAGAGACTATCACTTCCCAGCTTCAGTCATGATATGTTGTTCTTATTTCTTGGCTATTGCCACAGTTCATGGGACTTACTGAAGCAAGAGATGCAGATGTTGGCAGGAGACCGAATGTTTCATACTAGGTTATTGCTGTGAGGTGTATGGGTCCACTAGCTTTGAAACACGCTCTTTGGGTGTGATGAGTTTCACCTCTACACTGAGTTTTTCACCTACACTGAGTTTTTCACCTCTACACTGAGATAAAACACATATATTAATATTTAGATATGAATTTACATATGAATTTTGTTCTTTTAACATTCAGATTAATGAGGATGCACTGAATTATGAATGAACACATGTAAAATTGAACTGGATCAGAAATAGATCTGTCTGTCCCTAGCACACCCATCGCTGCAATATGAAACAGCAAGAATGTAGTACTGAATTGGATTCTGGTGGCATCACTGCAGTGTGTGTTAAATACTACTTTGGGAGGATTTTGAGATCTCTGTGATCAAAATCCTCCATGCCCCTGAAACCAGAATATATGAGCAGAAATTGAAACCTAAACATACTGAGTTCTCAGCATGAATTTAGGTTGGGGCACAAGTGGCACACATTCCATTCTCATTCCTGCGTTGGGGGGGGGTGATATACAATGAGAATTCAGAGAGAGAAATGTTCAGTATAAGAATGCAATACCCTTATCCCTTATCTGGTATACATTCTCATGCTGCCCTTAATGCTCACTTAGGTTAAAGACAGAGCTAAGGCTGAGAGAAACAAATGGCATCCCAGTATATTCTCTATGCTATTTGTTGGTGGTGATACTGAGCGGGGTGGGATGTTGCCAGATATTTTTGATGAGGGAGGTGAAGTTCTGATGTCTCACTTTTTGTTGAATGGATATTGTTAGCTTATACTGGTGGATGAAGGAGGCCGTGGGATAAGAGAGCACAACTGGAAGAATTAGAGGCCAAGCCCATTTATTTCTTCAACAATATTAAAATATTATTTAAAAACATTTTTAAAAATCCAAAATTCAAAGATGGCAACATTGGGGAGGCCATTTTGTTCAATATTCCCTAGGGGAATGTTGTAATTCCCTAATAGTTCAGCTCACAGAAGAAAAACTGCAAACACTTGTCAGAAATTTATTTGCTAGGAAATTTCAGCTTTTCTGCTCAGGAGTTCTTTGGCAGTCTTCTTCAGTCTAGTAACCTCCCGATCTTTGGGGCTATAGCTCCTATAATCCTGATGTTGTCTGAAGCTGATTGGAGCTGTAGTCCAAACACTTGAATGACACCAGGTTGGGAAAAGCTGTTCTTTGGAGTCCAGGTGCACCGAGTTGTGCCCAACATTGGGGGGCACATCATGTGTGTATAATGTCAGGCACATGACGTCCCCCTCCAGCCCGACCAGACCCACTCAGCCCACTGGGCACATTTTCTGGAGGGGATGCAACCAGGCGCCCCCCCCCAAACAGACTCCCATCGGAGCCTGTTTCCAGCGTGCGAGGGAGCCAAGGAGGCAGCTTCCTCAGAGTGAAGAGCTGGTGGCAGAGAGCTGCTCTCCTCAACTGAGCTGTACCACATGCCTTTCCATCATGAGGTGCCTGGCCACGACTGCTCTATTCCCAGGTCAAGCCTGACCCAAGGGGTGGAGAGAGGCTGCAGCATGCAAGGGATGGGGTGCACAGAGGGTGATATTCACCTTTGAATGTCCCATCCACACCCAGCTGCCAAGCGCTTGAGAGTGCTTGCCCAGGTGTGCAGGAGAAGGATGGGATGGGCAGAAGATGATGTTCATCCTTGCATGTCCTGCCCGGCTGCTGAGTGCTTGCCCAGAAGCAAGCCAGGGGGATGAAGCCCAGTGGTGGCGGGGGGTGGCAGCCCCCTCAATATTGGGGGGCTGAACCCCCTGCCCCAAAATATTGAGGGAATGAAGCTTCCTCTGTCCCCTATAGTTGGTGTCCCTGTTGGAGTTCTAATTATGTAATTTTGGAATACTCTTAGAACTATTGCATATGTGGGGTGAGCATTCATCAGACCAGGAACCCAAATATTTGTAGTGTAAACAGAAGCTCTTTAATGTTCAAAGGCTTATTTTGGCAAAATGGTTTATTCCTGTGAACCATGTAAACAGTTCTGCCAAACAAGGACACTTTTGGTTGTTCACTATCTTCTCTATTTGGGTCAGTTATCTTGATTGCCTTTTGCAGTTGTTTCATGAGGTTGTGATCTCTGAACCAGCTCTAAAGAATTCTCCTCTTTTGTTTCTGGGCACATTTGTATGGTAGGGAAAGGCAGTGGAATTTCCAAACAGTCCTCTGTTATGAATGATGCTCTGGATTGGAGAAATTAAGCCAAACTACATTTCCTAATACAGTAGGTGGGCACAGTGCACAAACTCCATGCAAAAGCATCAACTTTATACAGCTGGTGGAAACTCTTGGGAAACAAATGAGCCTTTTCTGAATGCGCAGGAAGAAAACTTGTAAATACCAAGCCAATTCTAAATCAAGCTGAGAGCACAAGCCGCCTGCCCTCTGGGCTTTGAAAATGTAAGGGAAGACCTTCTGCCATGATTATTTACATAATTAATTTTCCAGGTAATTTCACTTTTTAAAACCTCAACAGGCCTCCTTACAATTCTCTTATCTCAGTCACATATTGTAGTGACACTGCACTTTAATTTGGCATGCATTTGAAAGTGTCACATTTTAAGAAGTGTCCAGCAGACTGTTGAGAAATACTTTCAGAGTAAAATAGAGCAAAATGACGCTTCGCTACTTTCGGTTTTCTTCTTGAAAAGTGAATTCTGGCAGCTTCGTCAAGCCCTTTATGAACATTGAGCAGTTTCTCAGTCATGCTAAATGAGCTTTCATTACAGAGAGAAGTGAAATTCAGCAACCGGAATTCAATTGTGCCATACTTTCGAATTTATTTATCAAAATTTATATCCTATCTTTTTTATAAAATATCCAGGGTATCTTACAATATACAGTCATTACATTAAAAAACCCAGCATCAGTAGCATCAATGAATGCAGTCTAAAAACCAGAAGAAGAAGAGCATAAGGTTTAAATGATGTTGCTTGCTCTATTCCCCCTCCCTCTTTTTTTTGAGGGGCAGCTTTTTCTCAGCCACCCTGGAAACTCAATAAAGGACAGAATGCAATTCCTTAAAATAAAGGGATATACATCATTCAAATTATCGCTGTCCTACATACATCTCTGTTCAGAATACACTTATTCCAGTGAAGCTACAAGGTTTAATTGGTTGAACTGATAAGCCTAAATGGTTGCAACCATGTATCAAGGTCTGGCTGGCGTGTAGGGTCATGGTGATTAAGAGCCTAAGGTGTGAGTCAGGAATTGCTGGCTCAGGAAAATGCATAAGCAAGGAGTCTCAGTAGTCTTTAGGTCTGCATTTCCTGTAAGCTCCACACTAGTTTTTGCCTGCACAACATTATTCTGCCTTTTCCCGTTAGAATTTCAAGAGGCGCAATTCAAAACACTGAGAGAAAAACAAAAACTACAGCTCTATGATTCTATGAAACAAAAAACCTTGATGGCTGCCCGCTAATCTTTCTGCTTTGTGAATGTTCAGTCAGAAGTCCTCCACCTGGAGGCAAGAGAAATGAACTCAGAAATGGACTAAGAGTTCACTGTGTCTACTCTGATTGACCAAGCCACACTACAAAGGGGGAGGAGGGCTTTGATTACTCATTGTCATTGTGACATCAGGTGACTGATAAGAGGGTGGCCCCATCCATCCATCCCCCCAAAATACCCCACTGGGTGGGGTTGGGAGAACTGTTAAAATGGTCTGCCAGTTGGAAAAGATTCCATACCCCTGAAATGGGTCTTTGTTCTGACGGGTCTTTGTGCAGATAGATAAGGCTATTTTGACATTTGTAAGAGAGCATAGGAAAGTTCAGAGACCAGCTGAAATTCCATATGCACTGTCCACTCCCTCCCTGAAACCAACACCATCTCATTCTTGGGGTCAGCACACGTGAACCCCATGGCCCAAGTAATACCCTATTCCTGACCAAGGGATCACACCTAACAAAAAAAAAAGGTCCAAGATTTAGAATGCAAAGTAAGGAAATTTCCAGTGAAAGCATTGGTTTCCATTTCATATAAGACACCCCCAAGCAATTTCAAGCTGATAAGAGGGTGAATGAGGTAGATGGGCTCTGTGGGGCAGAGAACAACAATTAGTATTAACCCCCCCTAGCCTGAGATATATATATTTTTTGTAATGCATTAATAATAGTGCACTTCTACAAGGCAGGGAGCTTTTACAGATTCTCTCAGGTCTGCTCAGCAGTTTGCATAATCTCCTTACTCATGGCTACACAAGCTTCCTCTGGCAAATTCTGAAAGCTGCTTTTAGATCTTGTTCAAACAGTAAACCCAGCTAGATTTATTACTGTTGCTTCAGGGGAAGGGGATGAGCTGACTGTCTTGACCAAATCCCCCCTTGAGTTTTGTGGATGTTTGTGACCAATAAATACAGCTAATGCCGGACAAAGGCAAATTTACTTTTCCAGATCTTGCCCTCGTCTGCTGGGCTGTAGCTCACACAAGGAGCCATAAATGAGACACTCTTCTGATTATGCCAAGTTTTCTATCCCCAAGCAAGCACTCTTGCCATATACTATTATTTTAATCATTAGACCATTTCATCACAAAAGAATGTGTGCATTTGACTGAAGCAAGTCTTTTTTTTATCAATTGTTTTACATTGGAATAAATCTCTTGTGTAAAATCTAGTATGTTTGTGCCTGTAAATTTCATCCATTTTGGTCAAATGGGAGAGAGTTATATCTGTTTTTAGATTCCCCATTATAATGAATGGGGAACACAGAGCTTCATATTATACAGAGCAGCCCAGGACCTGAATTATAGATCAAGGCAGAGAGTGTACAGAGCAACCCAGAAACAGACTGGAATTCTAAAACACAGATATAAGATAAAACTTGGGGGCTGTGGATACCTCTAATTGAGAGGACACAAAAGTGAAGAAGTCAGCATGGTTCTCATAGTGAGGTGAGTAAAACAAAGATGTGCCTTGTTCAAATCATTAAACCATATTTTGGAACTTGACCTCTAGTCTGGAGTGCCTAGGTATCCTGCTCTTAAAAGTGACTTATCTTTATTCAATTGCACAGGTGTATCTACTGATATATGCAGAGTGTGGGTATCCCAAGTGTTGATAGCACTGGAGTTGCCACAGAATACGAGTCAGCCTACAATTTCAAGGTGAGTCACAACACAGAATTCAGATCTGGGTTTTAATTGGGGGGAAAAGTACTACAAACATTGAACAGAAGGGCAGCTAGAAAACCTCTGAGTTTATGGAAGTACACGGAACAGAAGGGGAGAAAATGTTGGAGAAACATGACCCTAATTTTATGAAATGCTGATCACACCTAAGACATTCACTTAAAGCATGAAACACTTCTGGTGCTCAATTTCTCCATTGTTTACTTTTGTTTCATTTTTGTTATCATTTTAACAGCACAGTCACACCTTCCAAAAAAATCAATATTCAATTTAATCCCCCTCACTGAACGTCAACCCATGTAATAAAAAATAGCATTTTTCTTTTCCTTGCCAAATCCCAATTTTGAAAACCACATCCATTCCATAAGACACTTCTCATTGTATCTCATTTCCAAGCATTCACTGTCCCATTTGTTTTCTCTCCAGTCTAGCTTTCAGTGATGTAAATGTACTCTAACCTGGGTAGCACTTCTAGGCCAATGAAATGAAATGACATGTTATATTCCAATATTGATCAACTGCTGTTAATGTAGAAAACAAAAAAAGGTCTCCTCTTTGTGTTACTGATATAGATAATAAATTTTCTACAATTAAATTTCTGCCCAGATTTTGTGGATTTCAGTAGCAGAAACCTATGTATGTTTACTCAGGTAAATCCCATTTTGTTCTAGGGGGTATTTTCCTAGGTGTGTGTTTAGGGCTGCAGCCCCAATGACCTAGAGCAGCATTCGTGTATTATAGAACCATATAATTATAAAGTCCCCTTAAAAATAATCTAGTCCAACCCCTGTCAGTGTTGGGGGCTACTGCAGCACTCTGGGAACCCAGCCTTTGCTTTAAAACCTGTAATGAAGGAGTCCACCACCTTTGAAGACAGAAAGTTCTTCCTAATGTTAAGTCCTTGTGTGTGCACAAGGGTTAAGACCACTGTAATCCACTGCATTAACCACCAGGAATACTTTAACAGCCAGCACTCCTGAGCAGCTGCTAGGGCCCCAGAATCCAGCAAGACCACTGATGTTGAGAGCCAGCATGGTGTAGTGGTTAAGAGCGGTGGACTCATAATCTGGTGAACCGGGTTTGCTCCACATGCAGCTGCTGGTGATCTGCTAGTCACACTTCTCTGAAGTCTCTCAGGCTCACTCACCTCACAGAGTGTTTGTTGTGGAGGAGGAAGGGAAAAGAGATTGTTAGCCGCTTTGAGACTCCTTAAGGGGAGTGAAAGGCGGGATATCAAGTCCAAACTCTTCTTCTTCTTCTTGATATCTGCCTGAGGGACCTGGCTGCAATCTTACCTTTTGGTGACAGTGGCAAATATGGGGGAAAGAAAAATGGGCATCTATTGCTGTTGCTTTCAAGTTGTTAACCCATTTACAAGGCCTATCAGAGGACAAGTTCCCGAGGGCCCTCCCTAACCTGGCACTGCCCCACCTCCGAGCCACGATTCTTCTAATTTTCTCATTAAAAGCCAAACCTGTCCACTCTCTACCTTCTGTAGCTCTGGGTGTTTTCCCAGTGAGAGCCACTTGGACGTTTAGAGATCCCTCAAGACAAAAACAGTGCAATCTGATTCAGAAAATTGGGAACCTTCCCAAATCACCGCAATTCCCTTTATATAATTCAGGGTTACCCACAGATCCAGTGCACACCACTAATAAATATATTATTTGATGTTGACTCTAATTCTGTGCCTAATTTTATAGTCTACACATGCTGACGGATCACTTTTTGATGCATGCTACCGACATGGAAATATTTTGGTGGTTTGTTCAGTTTTGTCCTTTTTAAAAGAAGAGGAATTGAAGCATTCTCAATGGATGCTAAGCAACACATTGTAAAGCATTCGAACATTAGAGGAAACTAGCTGAGAGTGCAAAGTACAAAGTTTGCAGAAATATGACTCTTTTTTATTCTAATTTTATGTACTTGCATGTTAAACCTGTGAATGTTACCGAGTCCTCAAGAAACAACAATGCAATTCAACTCAGGAACAATGCACAGGGCAATACTAGAGAGAAAAAACCCTCCAACCTGGTCCTGTAATGCAGTTACTTTTTAAAAAAAAGTTTAAAAAAGCAGGAAGCATATAGCCTTTTATTCAGTGACTCAACATTAATCATATATTCTGAAAGTTGTACCATACTGAAAGCACAATGCAGCTGTGTTTTGTATAGGTCCTGTCCTGCCACTTCATCAGTATGAACTAGTAGTGCTAAACCGGTTAAAAATGAATCTGCAGAAATGTGGGTGAAGTCAAGTGTGGAAAACAAAAGTGCATATGTGGAAATATGTCAAGGTTCCAGACAGGGAGCCACCTGTCACTTTTCATGTGACAGTTCTTTTTTTAAGAGTAATCTGTTGCTTCAAAACAGAAAGGAAATATAACAGAGGACACAGATACAGAAGAAAAAGTGGTTTCTAGGAATAAGATGGACAGGGGAATAGGTGTGTGAAGAATTATGAATTAAATCCCCCCCCCCATATGATCTCTTGGGAATGCAAAATATACTCATATAGGATCGATGTGATAACATTCAGTTGTGGGGAAGGGGATTTCTCTTTAAAAATATATATATTTGGAAAATCCCTTACAAGCCTATTAAGAATAAGAATAAGAATATACACCTTTATACCTGGAAACAAGCTCCATTAAACACAATGGCACTTAGTTCTGAGTAGAAATACTTAGGATTACACTGTCAGAGTATATAGTAAGATGTCATTGAGCTGATGAAAGGCTCCAAAGCACACGAAGAGAAGTAATACTAACTTTTATTTTTCTCAGTGAATAAAATTGCACAGCCATTATAACAGAAGAGATCTCATGTAACTGATGTCCCACTCATATGCAAATAGTATGCAAATTAATATACAGAACATAATACATTCTCAAAGCTAATCATAATCTGGAGTAGATTGCCCATGTTTGTACTGTCCCATTCTAATGATATAGTCTTGCCCTATATTCTAGGACAAAGACTTCGGTATTACATCTCTTAATTTCAAATGTAATACTTCAAACCATTGAGATTGGCATCCTCCAGTAGTTCATTATCTAAGCACTGAAGCTACTTCACTTCCCTTTGATATTTTTTGTTCCCTCAACAATAAAAAATCACTTTATAGCATTTAATTTTCATACAAAATGCACAAGAAGTATTAATGCAATCCAATACATATGTAGTTCACTTAAAAGAAATCAGTTGTGTTGATTAATAGTACTATCTTGTGCTGTATAATATTTTATTGCAATTACTGCTTATGGATAAGCATTGAATCTATTGCTAAGGAAACCTCTTGAATACTGAAATAGAATGGTCTTTTGTAGCTGGGCACCACTTGATTTATGTGTTCTTATAACATACATTTCATATACATTATGCACCCCACACACATATAAAGGGCTTGCACAGATGCTTATTGAATAGACTCCTCAATAAAGAGTATTTTCGTGGGCCTTGGAGAGATTGATTCTATTATCAGTCAGAGTAAATCAATATTTATGTCAGCCTGTTATCTGACTAATGCTTGATGTTATTGAATAGACAATTGAATCTCAGATAAAGAATTTAATAAAAGGGATACAGTACAGGTAATAACTATGGCAGGTACTACAAAAAGCATTTCCAGAGAACAGCTATTATTTTGCTGTTGCCTTGGCTTACAGCAGTTTTCCCAAGTTTAATACAGTACAGTGAAGACAATTACCCAATAATCATGATGCATACTTTCCCTCAAATGTCTGCATACAAAATTAAAGTTGTCAGTTTGCCACTATGCATTCACAGGGTTATATAGTGGACCTACAGAATACAGCTCTAACAGATGGGCATTTAGGCCAGAACTAGACATTATATAAATGTGACTGTCATAGAAAATGGCATTAATGTCTATTACAATCTAATCATGTCTGAATATCAAAGTGTTGTGTTGTTGTTGTTCTCTAAAGTTGGGTGACAAATTTGGTTCAGCTTACAATACACGAGCTGAAATGCAGCTTTCTCCAAATCTTGCAGTACAGTTCTCCACCCCCAAAACAAAAACATTAGGGAAATGCATACACAAAAATGTGTATACAAGACAAAAACGTGTGTGTTGAGAGTGCACTGTGCATCAGGAATGCATGGTGATGCAAAATTGCATATAAAGTTTAGCATAGTGGTAGAAATGCACACTCATTTTCATTATCTATTTATCTGTTTATTAAATTTGTATACCACCCTTCATCCAAAGATCCCAGGGTGGTTCACAACAGAAAAATACAAAGTGAGAAGATAAAACACATAATAAAAACAAAAACAAACCAAAAATCCCCCCTCCCACAAACACATTTTAAAAGTCTCATTTTTATGACAACTTGGAAACAAAAACCAGAAACAGATCAAGAAATGTGAGAAGTCAAGAGAAGCCAGAACTGACGGATTTATCCATTCCTGGCATTGACTTGGGTGAAGGTTTGCACAATATCATGCTATCAGGCCACACTGGTAAGCTGTACCATTATAGAAGGGGGAGATTGATGTATGCAGGGGCGTACAAAGTGGGGGGCGGAAGGGGCGGGGTGCCACTCTGGGGAGGTGACAAGATGGCCCCTGCCTCCCCCCAGCTGTAGAGCGGCCGAGGGTGTGTGCAGTCAGTGTGGGCGCCTCTCGCACAGCATCCGTACGGACGTCCGTATGGGCTGCCTCTCACACGGCGACCGTCCAGGATGCTGCACATGTACGCTCTGTATGGGATGCGGCACATGCCCAGTCTGTACATACTTTGCGCATGCGTCACCAGGCGGTTCTCCCCGCCCCTCGGTGTCCCACCCCAGGTGCCGGAAAGGGTTCCTCCACTACTGGATGTATGGCTGTCAGTTTTAGTATCTGTTAAACATTTACACAAGCCTTACAGTGTGATGCTTTCCAAAAGCTGCCTGCAGAGCTCTGTAGTGTTGTTTTTGGCTTTTGCTAAAGCACAGCACTATAGAACTTTTTTGGGGGGAGGCACTTTGCATGACACTTTTAGATTTTAAAACAAAATCTTCTGTAGTTTGTGATTAGGCTGCGGGTACGATGACCCACAATTCAGAGATTTTCAGTGCCTCATTGGTACATCTTGGGCTCCTTCACTTCTTGGAAAGAATGTATGTTATGTGATTACTAATAAATACAATTAATAAATGAATACTTTTTAGTGAAAACAAAGTACTGGTAGGTTCTGCAAACTTAGCCTGCCTACATCTGGTCTACTGTGACTGGAAACAGGTCACCAGGGTCTTACATAGGGGTCTTTCCCAGCCCTTCCTGGAGATCCTGGGAATTGAAACTGGAAACTTCTGCATGCAAAACACGCATTAAGCTTCTGAACTGCAACCCTGCCTCAAACCCTGATGTCTGTTTCAAATGCAACTACTGAAGGAAAAGGGCGCAAGGAAAAATAAAGATATCATGTTTCTATTTAACCAACTAGTCTATCTGGCACTGAATTACAGCTACCTCATAGTGAGAGGAAGGCTAAAGGGCAGCCATGATTACCTTATAAGAACCGCCAGACCCCTGCATAAGCAGGTGTTCCATGCCAATTATTCACCTTTTAGACATGATTTTCTTTTCATCCAGTGTCAAGGTCAAGACTTCTACTCAGTACAGAAGGAAACTGACCACCTATTAGTTTCATTCTCATTGAAGAATAGATTTGTCTACACAGCGAAGCACAACAACCTTGGATGATCAAAACAGTTACGTTGCACTCCTGCAGTTTAAGATTTTGCTTTGAGAGTTAGCCACTAAAACTAGTCATTTTAGTACTTGTACTTACAAGTATTCTTTCCAGCAATTAAATATTGGGTTTCTTGAAATTTGCATGTGTGCTGATTAAGTACTGTTCTGAACAAATGAGAAAACCACCATCATTGGGAACCTAATGAAGGAAATGGATTGCTGTGAACTAGTCTGTTTGAGCTGAACCTGAGTGTGGACACATTACCTAACGTCTCTAAATTATGAGCTACACTTTGATCCTAGCAAATCCGAAGATACTGAATTGCAAAAGCTACAAAACTTTGTTTCAGACCTGGAATAACATTCAGCGAAGGGTGAAAACACCATCAAAGTGCCATAGCAAATCCAGATATGACCTTTGCCTCTTCTAAAATACTGCACAGATACTCATTCATTTCCTATTACAGTGGTACCTCGGGTTACATATGCTTCAGGTTACACACGCTTCAGGTTACAGGCTCCGCTAACCCAGAAATAGTGCTTCAGGTTAAGAACTTTGCTTCAGGATGAAAACAGAAATCGTGCTCTGGCAGCCCGGTGGAAGCAGGAGGCCCCATTAGCTAAAGTGGTGCTTCAGGTTAAGAACAGTTTCAGGTTAAGAACGGACCTCCAGAACAAATTAAGTACTTAACCCGAGGTACCACTGTAGAGCTCCATATGTCTTCGGTCGAGGGGGGGGGGAGAGATTGGAGAGCTGGTGAGAGCCCATGTCAGCAGTGGTTAGAGAAGCAGAATAGGAATGTGGAGGACCCAAGTTCAACTTCCCACTCAGCCATGAAGCTCAGTGTGAGACCTTGGGCCAGTTACTATCTCTCTACCTCACAGGAATGTTGTGAGGATAGATGCATGGATCACAATGGCCAAGCTATTCTTATCCAGGACTATTGCTGGTGAACTAACAATAGCTAGAAATAGGCACTGCTAGCTACCAAGGTCACCTGGACTTCAAGTGGCAGATTGATAAATAAGTATTCCTCATCAACACCTGTTCCTTTCATGGAAGTGCAAACTGGTGGGAGAACCCTTAGTAACCAAAGGATTATGAAGATGCCATAAGAAGAACCAAACATATCTAATCACAATTATATATGTCACTTTTTTGTTTGTAGGCAGGTAATGTGGTCAAGTTTCCCACATCTATTTTAAAGGGAGAACTTGAGACATTTAATGATACCTAAAGGAACTTGGTAAAATGAGACAACGCAACCTGAAATTCTAAGGCATATTCTCTGTATCCCATGCCACCCGCCGCCAACAGGAGCCTGTGATTTAGCGATGGTCCATAGCTCAGTGGGAGAGCATATGCGCTTTATATCAGTTCAGTCTTCAAGATGTCAACTGAAAGGATCTCAGGTAGTCAGGCTGGGAAAAGAACATCTGTCTTGACCATTGCCTGCCAGATGAGACCAGATTAAGCAATATTGTGTTCTTCAGACATTGCTAGACTTCTATCAAACCCCAGCCAGCATGGCCAGAAGTCAGTGTGTTGTAGTCCAACATCTGGAGCTGACTCTCCATGTTGCCTACCCCTGGAGTAGACAGGATTAGACAAATAAGTTTGGTTGGCCATAAGTCTATTTGGAATTAATTCTTACTAGTCTCAGTGAGGCTTGTTCCTAAGTAAGTACAGAGGTACCTCGGGTTAAGAACTTAATTCGTTCTGGAGGCCTGTTCTTAACCTGAAACTGTTCTTAACCTGAGGTACCACTTTAGCTAATGGGGCCTCCTGCTGCCGCACGATTTCTATTCTCATCCTGAAGCAAAGTTCTTAACCCAAGGTACTATTTCTTAGTTAACGGAGTCTGTAACCTGAAGCTTCTGCAACCTGAAGCACCTGTAACCCGAGGTACCACCGTAAACATGATAGGGAAGTGTCCATAGCACTGTAGTTAAATGTGTTCGGTATTTCCCCTCCTGCCCTACACACACTTCATTATTATTTTTATTGTGATTTTTCCACTGAACTGAACATCCCTTCCAATATTATTTGCTCCCCAGCCTCTGTTCACTGCTACCTTTATGGCTCTTTGTGCATTCCTTTATTTCACCAGCCCCTTGTTAACCTGTTCTCCTGTCTAGAACTCTGCGTTTCAACACATCCTGCTGTTTCCAGTGACATTTCTTTAAATGCTCCGAGCTCGCCTAACAAATCTTCAGTGTAGTTTACTTAGGCTGTCAACCTGCTGCTACCGCAGACCAGCATAGATACAAGGAGGGAGGCTCAATAAATGACTGGGTTGAAAATGATACAGTTGTGGGATTCATTACAAAGTCTGATGAGCTCTTTGTCATTTAAGGAGATAGGGAAGACTGACATTAAAATACGGTTCATTAAAAGTGAATTTGAGCTTCTCTCTTCACGGTACCAAAACATCTGGAGATGATCTAATTTATACTGGAGTGCCTTAGAAAATGTTTGAGCTTCTAACTAAACACTAGGGATTTGGGTAAGAAAAAAGAATGCAGCTATTGTACCGCTATACATTTGGAGAGGATTTATTACTCTGAATCTTTCAATTCCACGAGGCAAAAGACTCCTGGATTGAAAATGTGCTCATGCTTAACTCATTCTTATTTTTAAAGGCTGCATGTTACTGAACCCCCCACCCCTTACTTTTTTTGTTATTAAACTATGTGTTTGTTTGCTTGGCCAAGGATTAACAAAAAGCCCAGGGAGTTAAGCAGTTAAATAGCTCAGCTACACCATATCTTTTCACAGATTCATCATTTCTGACTAGATAAGGAAGCAATGAGCCAAAAATCAAAGATTGAGAGCCAGCAAAAATGTGAAGTAGACTTCAATGTAGATAGATAGTAGTGCCACAGAACTGTCTTTCTTTGTCCTTACATCTCAACAGTTCTGAAATGCTGATGTTATTTACATGGTGTTTGGTATCATCTTTGACCTTCACATTTCCCCTCCCCATCCTATGAAGTATTTTGTGAACCATTAAGTGACAGCAGATTCTAGATACAGGCATTTAAATACTGCAGTGCTGCTATGCCAAACAAAAACATGCCATGGTTGTGGAATAAAAGAACATTAGGGAGCGATACATTCCATCTCATAAGGATCACTGTCATTATCATAATAATGTATGTAACCCATTCAATATTAAAAGCACTTTACTGTTTTCATTTTGTTAGTACTCAGAGGCAAGAGATACTTTTAGACATGTCTATTTTAGACATGGGGAACTGAGGCAGAGGAAAAGTAGCTTTTCCAAGGCCACTTGATGAAGCTAAGTGTTGGAAGTTTCAGGACAGACAGGACAATGTACCTTATTTTTCCATGCAGAAGATACCCCCATGTTTCCTGCCATCAATGGACAACAGATGCTGGCAATCCCAAGGGTGGAGAGTGCAGTTTGGCCATTGGTCTGATCCAGGTGGGGCTTCTTATGTTCTTAATGAGTCTGTCTATTCATTTATTCATTTGATCAAAATAATAAAAACTGCTCTTTTATAACATATATCAAGGTGGCATGAGACATTCAGAATATAATAAAAACAATAAAAGTATCCATCAAAACATCACCAAAACATCCGTAGGCATGGCTGGTGAAAGAGAGAAATTCATATTGTGAAGGCTTGTCTAAATAAGACAGTTTTCAGAAGACATTTAAAAGAAGACGGGGCAGTTCCTGCCAAACCTCTAACAGTAGGACTTTCGCCAGACAGGGCCAGCCACGCTAAAGGCTCAGTCCCTAAGTGAAGGCCAACCAAACCTCAGGGGCCAGCCTACCTTTGAGGCAGATTGAGGCAGCCACCTCCGGAATGGATCCAGATAATCAGTTTGATCCAGTAATGTCTGCAGTTGTTCTGCCATAGCACTCTCATTCATTTTCCCCATGTAGGAAGAATGTGTGAGCAGGTGATAGCTGTTACATTCCAGTCTATGGCTATCATGAACTGGACTCTTGATCGCCCAAGTTTAGGGACTTGCTTACATCTAATCATTAAAAGAAACAAAACAGCGGAAAAGCCCTGGCACTCTGGGCTCTGCCTCTGTCCTGTTTGCATATAACAGGGATTAGTGTAGTTTTGCCACATCAGTGGCTCCCATGCTTCTTCGGATAACACTCATCTGGCTATGAAGGATTGCAAAATTGCATACTGTGCAGGTGAAATATGGCAGATGCCTGGGCTTGGTCTATTCATTCTGTCTTAACTGCTCAAGGACATACTGTTCAGGGGCACCTAAGGAGTTACTAGGAACCACATTGATTAAGGTAATGGGCCAACATAACATTCCATTCCACTATCCCAAACAAGGTTCATTGTTTGAAAATATGCAACTATCATGATTATGTCTAAGAGGACTGTTAGTGCTTATCATTCATGTTGTAGCAGAACTTCAAATATGCAAATCTCATGCATCTGTTCACTTTGAAGCTTTAGATATACCCTGCAACACCACCTGTGTTTTTCTAATCCTTCAGTGCTTTGTATCAAAACAGTTCAAAAAGCTGAGCACTTTAACCGCCTCAAGCAGGGCCTTTACAGTGATTGCCCCAAGGTTATGGAACAATTATCTCATTGAAGTTTATTTCGTCCCTGCCTTAGTCACCTTTGGAAAGGTCTGAAAAAGCTTGTGAAGTGGCAGGCTAGTTACCAGGCAATTCAACGGGCAATTTGATGCTGTCATTTTAGTTATGTTTTCCTTGTATTTTTGTTTTAAATTTATTATATCTCTTTTATTTATGTAAGATACTTTAAGCTGAAGGAAAGCAGCATGGTTTATTTTTTAAAGCACAGATTAATGAAGGCCACTTTTGAAGAGTCAGTTTACCAACTCATTCTGTGACATTTGCCCTTTCGCGTCAGTTTGGTCCAGCTCGTTTCTTAAAGTTTTGTCTAATTGGTGTGCCATGAGGAGTACCACTGAAAGACTCACAAGTGCCTTTATGTATCACTGAACCAGCTATTCACCATGCAGAATGAAAAAAAGCTACTTTATTGTCAGGAGAAGAATGTGATCCAATGTTCAGTGGTCTTAACCTGGCATAGCTCCAGGGCTGTTAAATGGAGCAATGTGAATTTACACCCTCTGTTAGACCCAGGCTATTGAGTAGAACAGAAATTTGCCATGTCAAAAATAATTTGAAGCATAGTCAAATCTGACTAGTTCATCACATCAGACTTCCCAGCTGAATCTAATGAACTACTGGATTCTATGAGAAATATGGAAAGCCAGATTTTGCCTGACCCTTACAAGTACTTTTCATACAAGTCACCCACGTAAAGGGAAAACCCAGGAAGTAAACTAATCCATCTTGCTGTCTTTCACTTCGTTGGACTAAATTTTATGTCTAGGTTTTCAAGATGCTGAGAAGTGTAAGAAAAAGAACACTGAATGAGTTTTGATTATTCACACATCAAATCCTGCTTATGTTCTGTATGTGTTCGACTGAACTCATTTTCCACAATGTTTTTTTTATATATAAAAGCCATATTACTGAGCAATCTGAGCAATGGGAGCCAACGTATGCTATCATTTTACACTCCGTGTACATCAAGGGTAATGAACTGGATCTGTCAAGCAGGCCAGATCTTTAAGTACAATGACACACGTGCCAAAATTGACAGGTGGGTGGGGCCTCCCACTTGTCAAACACTTGATGTCACAATGACAACAGGTGACCCATTTTGCCTGCATGGTTTGTAATCAAACTACATGGGCTGAGAAGCGTATGTACAGTAGCACATCCCTCGCACCAACAAATAGCTGACTGTCTGTACTGGGAAAGTCCAAACCTCTGGACGTCATTCCCAACAATGAGCTGATTGTCTGTGTCTAGATAGCACTGAGTCCCCCTCCCCCACAAGCTACATCTTTACTTGCCATACACTTTATGTCATATATGACCTAAGATGTAGGGCAGATGAAGGACCTACCGTATATACTCGAGTATAAGCCGACTTTTTCAGCACATTTTTTATGCTGAAAAAGCCCCCCTCAGCTTATACTCGAGTGAGGGTCCTTTTGGGCTGCTCCTTCCTCCTCCTCCACTGCTGCCACCACTAGCCTTTGGTGTGGTGAACCGGCTTATACTCAAGTCAATAAGTTTCCCCAGTTTTTTGTGGTAAGATTAGGTGCCTTGGCTTATATTCGGGTCAGCTTATGCTCGAGTATATACGGTAATTAGGCCCATGAGTTGCCTCACATCTGATGTATGGGAATTCACATTAAGAGGTATTTTGACTCTTCCATTTAACACTTATGCATTGGCTTGAGTACATGTAGAAAAATCTAGGGAAAACATTATTTGAAGCTTACATCTGAAATGCAACAATAATGATGGGAACTAAAAGCAGAGAGGGATGCGGGTGGTGCTGTGGGTTAAACCACAGAGCCTAGGACTTGCCGACCAGAAGATTGGCGGTTCGAATCCCCGCGACAGGGCGAGCTCCCGTTGCTCGGTCCCAACTCCTGCCATCCTAACAGTTCGAAAGCACATCAAAGTGCAAGTAGATAAATAGGTACCGCTCCGGCGGGAAGGTAAACGGCGTTTCCGTGCGCTACTCTGGTTCGCCAGAAGCGGCTTAGTCATGCTGGCCACATGACCCGGAAGCTGTACGCCGGCTCCCTTGGCCAATAAAGCGAGATGAGCGCCACAACCCCAGAGTCGGCCATGACTGGACCTAACGGTAAGGGGTCCCTTTACCTTTACCTTTAAAGGCAGGCACTCTGCTCCAAATAATTAATCTATAATTCCACCCTGGAGCCAAATCAGATAAGTACCATCCCCTACTTGCTTTAGCCGCTCATAACCAATTTTAAAAAACAATGGGTCTACAATGTGGCCTGTTTGCATGGGCCACATTGTGCAAAATGTGAGTGACAAAACTGGTTTTCTAACCTAAATAGCAACCCAGGTGCCAGTCAAAATTTTGTTTCTTTATACATTGTTTTGACTTGATAGTTATATGACATAATGCTTCTTTTTCTTTGGGGGAAAAAGTATGTGTTCCATGGTCCCAACAAGGTGCTGTGATTTTTTGAATTCTACTGAAATTTAGCCATTAAGCTATTTCATAATGGTACTTTGCTGAATGAGAAATTCAGTGTCAAGTTTCCTTTTATTGCCTGCAGTTCAATCTTATGTGTGAGAGTTCACAGTCATATGAACTAATAGTTGTTTGTTACAATTACTTGTAAGTAATTTACACAACACAATGTATATAAAGGTCACAATATATATATATATTTATTTATTTATTTTACTTTTAAGACTGTCATTGGCATTGCTGTCATTAACACTATCTACAAAAATCACCTTGGAAAATCACCTCGTGTTTCTTTGTAGTGAGTACAGTTACTTCAGAGGTTGCTATACTCTATGAATGTCATTCTGCTCATTACCTACAATGTAGATAAACAGGAAAGAACCAGCCTGGCCTTAGGTATTAGAAGAAGGTAAGTATGCAGAATAGAATGTCCACATTAATTTGGCTCATTGGCAAGGTTCCCACTACATACCTATTTCGCCCAAATGCCATGCATTTTTTATATCCTAGGCTTGAAGACAAACAAGGGCTTCTGCAAATAATGATGATTAAATGAGGCTAATATCCTTTATGTTCAGCTTAATGTCAATCATCTCTAATAACATACCAACATGACTGAATTTTACTCCAGGTCTCAATCAGGATTCTAAACTAATTATCTTAAAATTTACAAAAGGAATTAATTCATTCTCTGAGATTTGCATACGTAACCATTCACCCAGTCCCTCCAAGTTCTTGATAATACAATGTTATAGATTCTTCATATTTTGTGAAGGATGCTAGCAATTTATAATGCTTTATTTCTTTTTTGTATTTGTTTTTTTGCAAATGAAGTTTGTTTGTTCTCAATATTCCAATGGACTCTTAAAAGAGAGAATCGACATGCAAAGTGAAGAACAGTGAAACTAAAGGAAGCATTGTGGTTCTGCAACATCACTTTTGACAATGATTAAATCAGAAAAGGGATAGGTTTGCCTATCAAGTGACTGTGTATGAAAATATCAGTAAAGCATCAGTTCTAGATTTTTATTTATTTGGGCTCTGTTTAATGCTGATACACACTTAGAAGTGCAGTTTAATAAGTCATGGTGGATAAAATATATATGCTGCAATAGAAAGCAGCATATAGTAATTAGGTTAAATGCACAAAGATTTGGTCAATGTGATGGTCTCCTGTGCAAGCCCCATTGAACCGACTGGCATTGAGGGATGTTTAATCTTTGCAAATTCGTATAGAAAATGATCTGAAACTTAGACTAACGGGCAGATTAGAGTTTAGATATCAAATGAATTTGCACATTCTAATGTGCCATAGTTCTCCATAGCTTAAACAAATCAAAATACACATTTAAATACACAAACGGTATTAGTTTACATACCAGCCATAACTGGTAAACAGCACTCCTGTCTCTTGAGGCCACCTGACTAAAGTGGATCTAAGAGCACCCCCAATCCCAACCATAACAGGCAAGTGGCTGATCTCCCAGACACAGGAACCACTACCCTGCAGTGCTTCCTTCTTCCTAGAGTTCAAGCTCAGTTTATTGGCCCCCATCCAGTCCCCCACTGTACTGAATTGCAGTGGCCCAGATCATGAACAACCTCCCCTGATTCAAATGTTATGGGGAAGTAGTCATCAGTATCTATATCATCAGCATATTGGTGACACTTTGTCCCCAAACTCCCAATGACCAAACACAGTGGCTTCATATAAACAGCACTGGGGACAAGAAACACATTATCCCAGAACAACTCTCTGGACACGACCCTCTAGATAGGAGTGGAACCACTGCAAAACAATGCCCCAGTGCCCATCCCACAGAGCCAGTCCAGGACAATACCATAGCAGAGGGCCTTCTCGGTAGTGGCGCTCACCCTGTGCAACGCCCTCCCATCAGATGTCAGAGAAATTCATATGCTCTAGGAATTCCTGTAACTTCTCGGCCACCACCCTGTCCCCCACCTTACCTAAGAAAGAGGTATTTGTGGCCTTTTGGATCCTGCAAAACTTGCTTTGATCCATTGCAGAACCTGGCACCTGAGGATAAATTTATCTGGAAGCCTGACAACTGGGTCTCTTTCGTTTCTGCTCCTGCCAGTCATTTTCTCAGTTCCTGGGACCTGGGTATTGGGCCCTGAGTCTGCTCTAGTCCTTCTGCCTGTGGAGACCTCAATGTGGTTCCTGAGAATAACCATCTACAGTGGTACCTTGGTTTACGAACTTAATCCGTTCCAGAAGTCTGTTCTTAAACCAAAACCGTTCTTAAACCAAGGCACGCTTTCCCTAATGAGGCCTCCCACCACCAGTGCCCTTCCACCGTTCGGATTCCATTCTTAGATTGAGGTAAAGTTCTCAAACCAGGACACTATTTCTGGTTTTGCGGAGTTTGTAAACCAAATTGTTCTTAAACCAGACTGTTCTTAAACTGAGGTACCACTGTATTATCCTTTCATTTATTTGGGCACCATTAAGTTCCAAGCTTTTCTTTATCCGGTAGTTTGCTAAGGATTGCTGGAAAGTGTTTTTGTTAATTCTCCCTTTATCTTACCATCTGGAACTATTACAATGCCCTTTTAAAATCTGGTTTCTGGAATCAGATTCGATCCCTCACCTTGTTGGTTCTTTTTACATGCAATCTATACTAAGGAATATTTAAAAAACAAACAACCCCACAACCAAGAGCTATCAAGGGAAACAAGGTTGCTATACAGATAGATGTTGCAATTGGTGACGAAAGGCTCCTAAAATCCCCTTTGGGCATGCCTCTGTCTTTTTTCTTAAATTTCTCTTCCACATCCAGTTTCAGTAGCCTGAACTAATCTATATCAACCACAAATCCCTACCATTCTTCTAGAACCCACATTGATTTCCCCCACCCAGAAAAGCCTTCTAGGATCACATCATACTTGGTCCTTCATTATAGAGAGAGGACCCATATGCCACTAGATGTCAGTATTAACAGACCATTTGCTCTTGCATTGCATTACATTTGCAGAGTAGCGTGAGAATATTTTCCCAAGCAGCACCAGTTGCACCTTCTCATTTCACTTCAAGAGTGCTAATTGCCAAATTTACACTATCAACCGCATTCCTGCGATGCAGATCTAAAGCTACAAATGGTAAATAATATGTTAAAGATGTAAGATATTCAGCCCAGGGAAATCGAAGAGCTGCCACTATTTTATTAATTAGCCTACAGTGTCATGCACAGCCAGTCAGTTTATTATTATTTCTTAAGAAAGCATTATAAGTATCTGTCTCATTAGAGAGCAGAAGTAGCAGACAGATTAATGCACATATGGTCCCAGATTAATTAGAAAATCAGATTTCTCACAAGATTGATAATTTGATAGCGACAATCGTAGTTGCAATTAATTGGCTCTCTCATCGTAGGCTTCTGATGAGGCATGCTAACGTGAAAGCACATTGAGACCAAGTGCACTGTGGACACAAGGCAGGATCATCTATAGCACAAGATAAATTGCCTCTCTGTGGGGGTCTGCACGGTGCTTTCTCAATAATGCTCCATTGTGTGTATTCTTGTTGTATGCAAGGGAAGAAAGAAAGACAAAATACAGGCAGCATTAAGGATGACTTCTGAGCCTGACTGGATTTGAATTTAATTTCTTTAAAACATAATTAAACAGACAAAGGTCCCAATCAAGAAAAACAAGCAATCAACAGTTGAAATGCCCTTAATAATTGGAAGATGCTAAGAAAATAATAGGGAGAGAAAATAAGTATTCAAATGATCCAGCTCTGCTGACATTTAATACATTCATATTTAAAAAGTGACATTTAGCTAACTAAATGATGCAAATGAGAGCTACATTTACAGAAGTTTGAAAAAACAACTTCTGATCTCTGGTATTTTCCTGTACATGGGAATGTCTCCGACCCATCAGCTATGGTAAGAAAGGACACAGAGCAACTGTTGCAGTATCTGTCCATCTTGCATTATGCTTCTTGTGGGTCATGATCAACGCAGCATTCTCTCGGGGGGGGGGGGGGTCCCTGCCCTAGTGCCATGATATGAAACCTCGAAGTAATTAGTATTACCATGATTGAAATCCCTTGAGTTGGAATAGAGCAGTCATTCCGCTGGAGGATTCACTGTGTAGGAAAATGTCAAAACACATCATTGTTTGCATACCTCCCCCTCCCCCAATGCTTACGGAAAACAACATACCAAATTATGTACCATCTTCTCACTTCCTCACAATATGTGAGAGAACACAGCCTTTTCTGGTCTGTTAGGAGATAATATGACTTTACCCTGTAGCAGTACTGAAGTACTAAAGCAGTCTGCACCACAGGCATAATGTACTGTAGTAATGAAAACAGGTGGATAGATGAATCCCTGTTCTTCCTGTATTTTTATTATTGCTGCAGACACTACCTGACCTGGCAACACTAAAACATCCATAAGGTTGCAAAGACCTGTCTGGGCTGCCTTCTCATAATAGCCAGTCCAGTGGACTATCACTACAAAGATTTAGACAAATCCCAAATCAAGAACCAAAGCTGATCCATGGCTGGTCTAACACATTTTTCTTGCTTGTTCAGTGCCCTTTGCAAATTTTGATACTTACACTTCCTTAGAAAGCTGAACAGTTTCTCTGACGTTTGCTGCCAATTGAACACAATACAGTGGTACCTCTGGATGCGAACAGGATCCATTCTGGAGCCCCGTTCGCATCCAGAAGCAAATGCAACCCGCATCTGCGTGTGCGCGTGACGTCATTTTGACCGTCTGCACATGCACGAGCAGCAAAACCCAGAAGTAACGTGCTCCGTTACTTCCAGGTCGCTGCAGCGCGCAACCCGAAAATACTTATCCCGAAGCTACTTCAACCCGAGGTATGACTGTACAAGACTAAAGCTTTCCTCCAATTCATCCTATCTCTCTAGCCTCTGCACCCATCCTTTCAAATTTTCACATAGTAATTTCCTGGGGGCTCCACTTTGATGCAATTTTTATATTAAAAAATTGCAAACAAAACCACACAAAAAATCATCTTAGTTCATCACTTCACCCTCCCCTCAGATAGCTTTAGAGGTGCATGGCGTGCACACCCACACTCCACAAACTAATTTTTCTTGTAATATAACAAGAAATACCTCTCTCATATATTGCACATAAAACAAGAAAGGTGATTAAGTGAATCATTTTTAACCATACCGACTGTGGGGCGGGGGCCAAACCCTGCTGTGCCCCTCTTCCTGAAATTTGACAAGATTCATCCCCTCCAGAGGGGCTGCCATGCAAGATTCTCGACATAAAAACTGCAGCTTCCATTTGTTTGTAATTTGGTAAATATTTTCTACACAAGAGAAGATAGCACATATATAAATTTCATCCAATTCTGTCAAAGGGGGAGGGGGAAGAAAAGCATTTTTAAATAGAGGCACAAAACTTTATTTTTCTGAATTAAGATTCAGATTTGTATCCTGATCTGAATCTGGCATCCTCAGAAGTGTTTTGAACCTAATCTCATTCTCTTCCTAAGTGGGGTCCACACAGAATCTTGTGGTTGGTGCAAACCTCTAGTATGTGTTAGTGGTAGCAATTTTTCCCACCCTATATTACTATACTATGTAACCGTACTATTTATACTGGATTATATATTTAAAATGTCACTCTGTTAAAATAATTCTGTTTGTTTAAGTAAGATGACTAAAGCTAAAAGAGAATGAGTGCAGTCAAGTGAAAATCATGTCCAACTCTCATGGAAATAAAGTACATAATTAAGTGTTCAACCTTCATAAATTTCAATAAGAACTAACTGTGACCAACTGCTTAAAAATTGTACTCATTTTAATTTAACTAGTACAAACTGCATTAACCATGTTGACATTAGTAGAAATGAAAATATATGAATATAATAGCATAAAACTATGTAACCAATGAGCCCTCAGATAGATTATGAATCTGCTTAAAGGCATACATCTGAAAACTCAGCATGTCAAAACAAATATTAGCCAGAGCGCATGATACTAAATTCATCTCATACAGGTCACCAGAAAAATTACATTTTCTTAATGCAAAATCCAATTCTAGTTTGTGTGACAATGGGTGCTAAGCTGGAACTTTTACAGGGTTTATTTCTGTGGATCACGGCACTGGTGCAGCTGGCATAAAGTTAATATAAAATATACCCTTCATGATCCATCTGTGACCCTGGTACAATATCTGCCCTCCCTTCCCCACAGGTGGGCGGGGTTTGCGGCACCAAGCGAGGCTCACCTGGGCAGGTGCCACCCACCTGCTTGAGCTGGCCTTTGACCCGCCCTTGGCCAGGGAGGACAATGGACGGCCTCAAAACGCGGCCTAGTCCCTTTCTCAGCGGCGGGGGGGGGGCGGCATTGCCCCCACAGGAGGCCCTGCTGACCCAGGAGACTCTGTTGAGATTTATGATTTAATTTGTCTGTTGAGCCTCATTGTTGTGGTTTGTTGAAGCTGCTGCTGCCGACCCGAGCGGGGTGCACAGGCCCCAGCTAGGCAGCAGCCACTGCCTGCTTGTTTTTGCAGCTGGGGGGTGGCATTGCTGCCAGCCACTGGTGTTGCTGGCCAAAATGTGGCGCGGGCCTCAGCTGGGCCTCTAGGCTGGCCTGCTGTTTTGCCACCCGCAGAAGAGGGCCATAAGGCGACCTTTTTGAGCTGAATCACGCTGGGGAGGGGGTGCCTCGCCGGGCTGCAGGGCAAGCCACTTCAGTTTTTCCTTATTGGGGCAGGGGGACTAAGTCAGGCAGCATGGCGGTCATGCTTCCCCCAAGTAGGTCTTCCCCCGTTCCCCCAAGTAGGTCTTCAGGATGTGTGCTAACTGTCTCTATTTTTTGCAGTCTTAGCGTTTGTGCACAGTTAGGTTGGCTGGTTCTGTCTTTCACCAAAACATTCCGATTGCAAATATAAATAAATCTAATAATTTTAATTAATATAACAAACAAACAAAAACAAATACAACAAACTGCCATCATACTTAGGTATTTGTAGGTCTTAGTAGTGGTTGACTTGCTTCAAGGTGCATTATGTCTCTAGCCGTGGCTGCTGATCAAAGAGAAGGCTCCCCCTCGCACTCTCTTGGTGCCGTAGGGGTGGGCACCCCAAGAGCCGCATCGAGGGGTACCCCTAGCAATGCAGTAAAGGCAGCCAACTGGATTAAAAAAAGGGCCTTGTCTTCCAGCCGGAAGGTCCCACCTATGAAGTTAATTATCTCTAAGAAAAAAGTGAGGGATGATGGCCCCTCCACCTCTGATGCCAGGCCCTACAGGGCCCTTCCTAAGAAGAAAAAGTGGGCATACACAGAGGAGCTCACTGCTGAGAGCGATTCTTCCCAGTCCAGTGACGACGATGTGCAGGAATTGCTGCGTCAGAACCGCATCCTGCAGCGTCGCCTGGCTAGGGCTAAGGAGCGCTTAGATAAGTCTAAATCCCCTCGTTGACGCTCCCGCGAGGGTAGGCGTAGGCATAGGTCACCGGTTTCGAGTTCATCAGACAGCTCCTCCAGCCCTGATTCGTGCAGAACACGTCGCAGGAAGAAGAGGTCTTGCAGATCGAGGAAGCATGGGCGTACGTGCAGGAGGGACTCTTCTGATTCTTCAGATCTTTCAGGTACGTGTGATTCCTCCTGTGGCGAGTCGGAAGAACGGTGCAAAGGGTACTGGGTTAGTACCCACAAGGCCCCTGGCCTGCCTAGTTGGATTTGGGAACGTCGTACCCGGCGCCATCGCCGTGCCTTTGGGGCCAAGGAACCATGTGGGGAGGATGGGCTTGATGCAAAAGGGAAGGTGCGGGCATCTAACTTCAAGACCATGGATCAGCCTCCTGGCATCCGGCTTAAAAAGAATATACGCATTCTAAATGGGGAATTTGTGGACTTGTTTGCCCTGCTCTCCCCAGCTTATTCTTGTAGTTCCAAGTTTAAGCCTGAATCACGTCGCAAAAAGGAGAAGGCAGTGGATATTGATAGAACTTTTGACAATTGGCTAGCTGCTTTCGCCTCTTACATGGGTTTGGTGGCCACTGCTTACCCAGATAGGCCTTGGCACTTGGCTAACTATCTGGGCATTATCTTAAAAGCCAAAAAAATGGCAGGGGACTCAGCGGCTTTGGCTTACGATGAGCTGTTCCGTGAGAGGGCTGCTGAAGAACCCACGGCCTGTTGGAACATCAAGGATAATGATCTTTGGTCCGAAGTAGTGGCCCCAAACTTCCAAAAAAGGGCTTTTGGGGAGAAGTCAGGTAAATCCCCCTCCAAAGTGCAAAGGGTGGCTATATCAACATGTTGGGAGTTTAATAATGGGTTGTGCAGCAGGGACCGATGCCGCTTTGACCATGCTTGTGAGCGTTGTGGTGGTCCTCACTCACGGACTAAGTGTTTTCGTGCTAAGCCCCCTTTTCGCAGTTTTCGAAAAACAGGATCAGGGAGTGGAGCCAAGGAGCCTCTACCTCTGGAGCCCAGCAATCCAAGGCTGTCTCCCGGAAATGAGGTTTTTTCCACCCTAGCCCCAACCCCTGTCCGCCTCTCCATGATGTTACCTTTGTTACAGGCTTATCCCAACAGGACTGCAGCCAACTACTTGGAAGCAGGGTTTCGTTTTGGCTTCCGCATCCCTGTCTCCAATACACCGGTATCCAGAACCCCTCCTAATCAAAAGTCAGTAATGGAAATGCCCCTTGTTGCTTTTAACAAAATTGAAAAAGAGTGGCGTTTAGGCAGGGTGGCCGGCCCTTTCCCGGCTCCCCCTTTCAAAAAGTTTATAGTTTCCCCTCTTGGCATAGTCCCCAAAAAACTTCCTGGTGAGTTCCGCATGATACACAACCTTTCTTATCCTAGGGGTGGGTCTGTACACGACGCCATACCACGAGAGCTTTGTTCAGTTAAATATGCATCCTTGGATGTGGCCATTAAAATGATTAGGGAATTGGGCACTGGGGCCTTATTGGCAAAATGTGACATCGAGTCAGGCTTTCGGCTGCTCCCAGTTCATCCTGAAGATTTTTGGCTGCTTGGATTCAAATTCAGGGATAGCTGATACTTTGACAAGGCTATGCCCACGGGCTGCTCTGTGGCCTGCACAGCCTTTGAAACCTTCAGCACATTCATTGAACGGGCCTTCAAAATCTGGTTCCCCTTTTGTGACCCATTACTTAGATGACTTTCTTATCATTGGGGCCCCAGACTCCCCCAACTGTGCCCTATCCCTAGCTACATTCATGCGCCTTGCAGCTGACTTTGGCATACCTCTGGCTGCTGACAAGACCGAGGGCCCTTTGACTATCCTTTCCTACTTGGGTATTGAATTGGACACAATTCGGCAGTCATCGCGCCTACCGCAAACCAAGTTGGAATCCTTGAAAGTTTTGCTGGAGGCAATGCTTGGGGTTAAGAAGACCACCCTTCGGCAGGTACAATCCCTGTTGGGTCATCTTAATTTTGCGTGTAGAGTAGTGGCGCCAGGCCGTGCCTTTTGTGCCTGTCTGGCACGGCTCACGGCCGGGGGGGTAGCCCCCCACCATCACATCAGGGTGACAAAGCAGATAAAGGACGATCTGAGGGTTTGGCTTGCATTCCTGCAGGATTATAATGGGGTTTCTTTTTGGCAGAAGTGCCTTAACCCCGGGGCGGAGTTCCAGTTTCATTCTGATGCTTCTGGCCGCTTTGGCTTTGACGTGTTCTTCAGGGGACATTGGTGCGCCCAGCCGTGGCCATATTCTTGGCACGCAGCAGGCATTACTCGGGATTTAACCTTTCTGGAGTTCTTTCCTATTCTAGTCGCCATTCGCATCTGGGGAACCCTCTTTTCGAATTCCAGGGTCTGTTTCTGGTCTGACAATCAAGCAGTGGTAAGAGTTATATCTAGGCAGTCAGCAAAGTCCCAGAGGGTCATAAGGGTCCTGCGTCTGTTTGTCTTGGTGTGCCTGCGGCACAATATTTCTTTCACTGCCCACTTCATACCTGGCCTTAACAATAACATTGCTGATGCCCTGTCTCGTTTCCAGATGGAGCGTTTCCGCGAACTGGCACCAGGAGCAGCCCAGTCCCCAGACGCCTTCCCAGACGATCTGTGGGAGATTGGAAGCGAGAAGTAAGCCAGGGAGTATTGGCAGCAATAGCACCCTCCACTAGACGTTCTTATTCCAGGGCCTGGGATGCCTTTGGGCGCTTTCGTGGCTCTGTAACACGGCGCGCATCTGAGGAGGAGGTGCTTCAGTTCTTGGTGCTCCTAAAGTGCAAGGGCCTTGCCATAAAAACTTTAATGCTTTACAGGGCAGCTATTTCTTTCTTTTGTAAATTCCGTCACTGGCCAGATCCCAGTGACAGCTTCCATGTCAAGAAGTTACTGGCTGGGTGGCGGCGTGTCATTCCCCCTCGTCAGGATGGCAGGAAGCCTATCACCATAGAAATACTTTATCTAATTTGGAAAAAACTACCAGAGATCTGCTGGTCAAATTTCGAAACGCGTCTCTTTCGGGCAGCATTTTCCCTAGTCTTTTTTGGTGCCATACGCATTGGGGAGTGTTTGGCTGGGCCCCTGCAATCAGGGTTGGCAGACAACGACATCAAGTTCTCTGGGCATACGTTGAATGTTAAGATTCAGTCCTCAAAAACTGACCAGTTGCGGAAAGGGGTCATGCTTGCGCTGTCCCCAACGGAACAGGCGGGCCCCTGCCCATATCGTGACACACGCCGCTTCTTCAGGGTCCGGCCCCAGTGCAAGGGCCCTTTCTTCATTCACTCAAACACGCGCCCGTTGACGCAATCACAATTCACAGCGGTTTTACGCAAAGCCTTATCTGCTTGCGGTGTTAGTCCCCAGGAATATTCTGGGCACTCGTTTCGTATCGGGGCTGCTACTTCAGCAGCGATACAGGGTTGGGACCCCGCACACATCAAGACACTGGGCCGCTGGTGCTCGACAGCCTACAAAAGTTACATTCGTCCCGAAAGGGCACCAGAGTCGTGGAAAGAAGCGTATATTACACTTATACCGAAAACAGAGACTGAAAAGACGCAGCTTAAGAACTACCGCCCCATATCATTGCTTAATGTGGATTATAAAATCTTTGCAGACATTTTGGCTAAAAGACTAAAAAAAGTGTTAGTGGAAGAGATTCATAAAGATCAAGCAGGCTTTCTCCCGGGTAGACACTGGTCTGATAATATGAGAAACATAATCAACATTTTAGAAAAATTACAAGTGAATATTAATACCAAGGCAGTTTTGATATTTGTGGACGCGGAGAAAGCTTTTGACAACATTTCTTGGAGTTTTATGAAGAAGAATCTACAGGGGATGGGGGTAGGTCAAGGTTTTGGAAACGGTATAAGTGCAATTTATTCAGAACAAAAGGCTAAATTAATTGTCAATAACGTGGTGACGGAGGAATTTAAGATAGAAAAAGGGACACGACAAGGTTGCCCAATCTCCCCACTGCTTTTTATATCGGTCCTGGAGGTCCTGTTGAATATGATTAGAAGGGACCAATTGGTTAAAGGTATACAAGTCGGAGCTAAACAGTACAAATTGAGAGCATTTGCAGATGACTTAGTATTGACATTACAGGAGCCAGAATCTAGTACCAAAAGAGTTTTGGAACTGATTCAAGAATTTGGTCAGGTTGCAGGATTTAAACTGCAACCCTAGGGGGAAAGCCCATTTAAAAACTAAAAGTGCAGATGGGGTGGGAAAACAGTGGGCTAAAACACACACACACACACACAGACACGGGAAAGGGGAAAAAAGAGCTTGAATTTGCTGCTCCTTCAACCCAACCTTTCAGACTGGAAATTTTCATAGCAGAATTCTAATGTAATCAGGACTTTGTAGTTCGGTGTTTAAACAGGGCTTGACCAGAGATGAAATGGCCTGCTTCAGGCAGCACCTGAAGTGAGAATAGATGAAGGCGGGATATGGTGTCAAAATGGTGCCACAGACTTTTTAAAGTGTTGGTCCCCTAGGTGCCATTGGGGCTCTCCTTCAGGCAACAAAATGTCATCTTTGTCTGGCACTGAGCTTTAAATTAAAATAACTTTGCAAGTACAGACAATTAAATTTAGCAAGTTAAAACATAACCAAGCTGAATTAAATACAAATGCCCCTCTGAGAACACCGACCACACATCCTTGCATACCACATTGTGCAAAGAAGTATTTTCTTTTATCTCTCCTGAATCTATAGCTGGCTAATTTTATTGTTTCATTTTGGAACTTTGTATTATAAAGGTGGGTAGAAATGTCTCCATACTAGCCACATATTTTTATAAACCTCTGTAGGGTTTTTCTTTTTAATCCATAACATTTGAAAACTTTTGCCTTTTCTCTCTGTTATGCTGCCCTAACACCCTGATGGTTTAAGTTTATTTTCTATTTAATCTAACTAATGGGAGCAGCGGGATTGAAGAAACAAAAAAATAAGAGTTTATGAGCTAGATGGAAGGATCCGATAAGTAAAGGAGTGGTGAAAGGGAAGAGAAACCTGAAATTTCCCCCCCTGCTGCTTTACCTTTATGTCAGCTTTTCTTCAGAGACCAGGGGGTAATAGTATGATTTTATCCATTGAGTTGAATCCAGATTACCGTTCCACAAATGCTCACACTGGAAAAGGGAAGGAGGCAATATTTACTGATTTCTCTTTCCCGCCCAGACTTTTCCATGTGGCTCCCGCTTTTCCAGAGCAGATGTCCGAGGGCTCTGAGGCAAGGCAGAATTTCCAAAATACAAGCTAATGCTCCCAAAGGCTGCAGTGAGCTGGCTCCAAATAAATCAGGTGGTGCATTTTCTTCCATTTCTGGAGCCAGTGTGGTGTAGTGGTTAAGAGCAGTAGTCTCGTAATCTGGGGAACCGGGTTCGCGTCTCCGCTCCTCCACATGCAGCTGCTGGGTGACCTTGGGCCAGTCACACTTCTTTGAAGTCTCTCAGCCCCACCCACCTCACAGAGTGTTTGTTGTGGGGGAGGAAGGGAAAGGAGAATGTTAGCCGCTTTGAGACTCCTTAAAGGGAGTGAAAGGCAGGATATCAAATCCAAACTCTTCTTCTTCTTCAGGTAATGAGGGGCCTTCCCCCATTAGATTCTGTTACAAAATATACAGCCATTTTTGTTGGGGACTTGTTTCCAAGGTTTATGCAACATTAACACATGGTCCTGGGATGATTTGAGGATGGCATGGGAGAATAGCCTGGGGATTGGGTTGTGGAGTATCAATCAATCAATAGCATTTATTGGCAGAGAAAAAGGGCATCGTATACATGGATCAACACACAACAGTTAACAAAACATAGTAGGTGATACTTTAGGATGAAACTGCCTAGACATTGTGAGATACAAAAATGGCTCTTAGGTCCTATGGTGACATAATTTCATGGCGTCACTCAAAAATCTTGCCACATTGTGGTTTGTAGAGTAAAAATACCCCTCTCAGCCCTAGAAGGGGAATACTGTATTCTGTATCTTGGTGCACAGATACTACTGTGCATCTTTCTCCTTTTTCCTATGCTATAGCTTCTGTCACTTCAAAGTGTTTGAAGAAGAGGGGACCTACTTACATTTTTAAGACACTGTTCCCAGATCACCTCTGATACTGAAAACGGGAAAGGCTTTTAGGTAGTGGTGGGGAGAGTCTTAAAATAGCAGAGTGCAGGGAGTTAAATCGGGGAAAGAAACAGATTTTGCATTAATATTTGGCCCACTCTGTTTAGACTCAGAAATAAACTGCCCACAAACTAGCAAGTACATGTTTAATGAAAACTCGTGCCTGCTTCGGCTCTTCATCCACAGGGGAAGGCTGAAATGAGGGCAGATTCAGGGACCCCGCCACTCAGCCCCAAAGCCCCCATTTCCCCCCCAAAAATATTGCTCTCACGGTATTCTAGGGTTTCAGCCACCACAACAGCCATTCAGCTATTTGAAACTGAAACATAGTCTGCATGCACAAATTAATATGCACTTAAGCCTACTTGAACATAATGAAAATCATTAGGACATATTAAGTAGCCAGAGAAAAAAAGTTAGAAAACTGAAGAGAAAAGTAATGTCTTTGGGAAACAATTAAATTGCTAATCATGACACATTATGCCTTAATGACTCCACCATTTCAGGTTGGGTATATGTGATTATGTAGAGCAGCATCACTACCTCAGTTATAAAAAGCCAATTGTCTTCTTCATTTTATAAGCTTAATTTAGTCCACAGGCTAATGGAAGCCTACTCTGGAAGCAGGAAAACCGACCAGTAAAGCACATGACTACAGTCTTTAAAATCCCGTGGCTTAATTCATATGGCTTCATGCATTACTCACTGCCTTGTCTCTGACTCCAGTGAAGGCACCAGCAGAAAGGGGAAAAAACCACACATTTGATCATTCTTATTCAGGTATGCTTTGTTAGGAAATCACTGTGCTAGGCAGAACAGCTGGGTTCTACTTCTGAGCCCTGAGGTCTTTTCTCTTTTTCCTTTTATTTTGCTAATTAATCAATTCCTCTGCTCTGGTAAGTGCTTGTTCTCATCTCCTTCTCCAAATATGTCACCAGTGCTACAGGTTGTGAGCCCAAGCTATCCTTATCTCCTCACTTTCTACCACTTGCCTACATTTCAAGGCAAAATTTCAAGAAGGAGAACAGATTGTGTTGGCTGTTATGTTCCCTTGAAAACAAAATCTGCTTAGATTTCTATTTCAGCCTTAGGCTATAATCCTACACTCAATGGGACTTGCTGCTGAGTAGACATTTATAGATAATATTGTAAACAAGTTTTACCTAACACTGAACCAAATGTTCACTTTAAACCAGTCTTGCAACCTGAATGGTGCATTGCTGCACCCCAAATTTCTGCTCTGACCACTACCAATCTTCTTCCTAAGTTTATCCACCAGACAACTTTCAGTGGTGTCCTATGCAACACCCAAATTTGGCACCCTCCTGCCCCTCACCTTCCAATCTACTTCATAGCTGTATGCCCCTGAGGCACCCCTGAGGCTCTGCACCCAGTGTGATCAAATTGGTCATGCTTCCCTCAACTCTTCTGTGCAAGTTGTGTCTTAGCAATCAGATGGTTGAGCTATCTTTGTTTCCAAAACTACATGGAAATGTTGTGAATAAAGTTGTGACTTATTCATAGCAGATCTGTGTGTCATCTCCTATCTGTGTCCCTGGCTCCGACTACAGGCACAAAGAGTTTTCTCAAATGACTTTTGGATTTTTATATGTTTGCATTCCTTGTTGTTCCCCACTGATTTACTAGGCTTAACTTATACTGTTAGGCATAATTTGTACACCTTACTAGTGCAGTATATTCGACCAGGCTAATCATAAGATATTTGTAGTCTACACAAACTTTGTTTGCCCATCCATGGCAGACATTTAATAAAGCCAGTTCGCCTGGAAAGGAAGTTAAATTAAATAATCCAAAATGAATGTGATTCATATTCAGAGACAGGATAAAAGTGGAATTTGTAAGTAGCAAAAGAAGCCAGTTTGCTTAAAAAAACAAACAAAAAAGACACTGCTTGTAATTCATGTGAACTTTTATGATTCGTTTTTACCTTCTGCACCTAGTAGATAGAAACATAAATAATCTCCTCAAAGTCTGGATCCATGTATTTACCATCTTTCCTTCTAAAAATATAACCTGACATCACAAGAAATGGAGCTAGAGCTTCTTTCACTTTTACATTCTAGGAATATTGTGCCTCTGAGAATGCCAAAGTATTGTCCACCTTCTCCTGCTCTCTCATATTTGCATTTCAAATGCGGATGATAGAAAGAAAGAGAATTTTTCAATGGTGAAGAACTGTAATTAAGATGGTCCATGCACTTGAAGAAGATAGAAGACCAAAGAGAAAGGTCATTTGTGGCAAATAACAAACCACAATACTATGAGAGAGACTTCGAGATTCTTTCTCTCATATCATAAAAAACAAGTTAGGGAACTACTCCATTTAAAGTAGAGGCAGGGAGCTTTTCCATTCAAAGGGCCACATTTGCTCTTGGGCAGTGGGACCACATACCACTGATGATGGGACCATAGACAAAAGAGGTAAAAAGTAGATGGAGCAAGAGATGTGACTCTTACCTTTGTACAATGGGCTTTCTTTTCTTTAGAGAGTAAAGAGAGCAGGACACTTTAGGTGTGCAAGAACATCCCCTTCAAAACAAGTAAATAATGCTGGAGTTGGGGTGGTCCACCACAAACACATTGAGAAGAAAACTCCAAAAGATTGGCTTTGATTCTCGCCTCCAGCAGCTCCTTTTGTTTTTCATTTTCTGGTTCACAAGAGAACTCTGTACATTCACTATTGATGATAATTGGATTTTAACTGCCCTTATGTTTTGGTTATGTTTTCAAATTAAAATACAGATCTTGTGATATAGCACAGATAGCAAATATCTTAAATAACTAAATGCATTTTGTTGAAAACAGTGGACTTGAAATAAATTGGGACTAATTTAATCTTATAGGTGTCAATGAAAGATATTGTGTCAGAGACTGGCAGAGCCAAGAGGAGGATAAGCCCGGGAGAATGCAGAATGCGAAGAGAACGATCCAGTAGAGGGACCAGCAGGCTATGGGGAAAGAATTGGAGACTAGACTAGTAATGAGGAAGGGAAGAGGCAAGTGTGGCATTAACATATGAGAGTGCTGGAGGTGAAATAGTTAAACAGGTTACCCAATCAGAACTCAGGGGGATGGTGTCAGAGGGACTATAAAACCAGCTCTGGGAGGGGCGAAGGGAGGAGTTCGTTGGGAGTTGGGTGGTTGGTTGGAGTGGGAGTGAATTGGGATAGAGTCTGTGGGTAGGTTGAGTTAGTGTAGCGAAATAAGCTGGGTCAGGAACAGTTAGGGGCTAGGAAGACAAGTCAATATCTGAGAAGTGGTTTAGTGAGTGAGAGCAGGTAGCGGAAGTTATAGGTTTGGATAGGCACCCCATGATTGTAATTGACCGATACCGTTTATGAAACCACACGCTTGTTAAACTGCAATAAATAAACAGAAGTTTATGTTCCACTTTAACCCTGACTGGACTCAGTATTGTACCAGGTAGAGCCTGGGTGGTGGCAGCAAGAAATAAAGAGGTGGCACAGGGATCAATAGGCGGTGAAACGTCTGGGGACCCTGTGTGATCGCCACAGCAAGTACTCCTTGGTTTCCTGCCCATTTTCCCCCCACAGCAGGCTTGTTCCATCTTTCCACTGCCCATGCCAGCTCCTTCTGGGAGCATGTGAGGTATGTGAGAGTGAGACTGTGTCTGTGCACTCAGTGGAGAAAGTGGGATTGGGCATCCAAATGGAGAAGGACCATGAAGGAGTGAGAAACGCAGGCAGAAGAGGAGACAACACTCAGGAGGAGCAAACGCTTGAAAGAGCACCCCTTCCATATTTAAGGGGAACACACAAGGCTGATTCCTAAAGCTAGAGCACAGCTCCTTAGGACAAGAAAAGATGGCATTAGCAAAGCCTGTATTGTGTAGTAAATAATAGGAGTTTATCTATTTGCATTGCCTGATATGCCTTGAGGGGCTGATGTATGCTTGTTTACAAAGCTACTGTACTACCAACCGTACCGTACACTTGTGAAACATGGACCACTTATAAACGCCATCTCCAACTCCTCAAAAGTTTCCATCAACAGTGTCTCTGAGAAAGTTTACACATCATTTGGGAAGACAGGCGAACTAATATCAGTGTACTGGAAGAAGCAAAGATCACACATGTCAAAGCAATGATTCTTCAACATCAGCTTCATTGGACTGGTCATGTTGTGTGGATGCCTGATTATCATCTTCCAAAGCAACTACTCTATTCTGAACTTAAAAATGTAAAGCATAATGTTGCTGGTCAACAAGAGGTTTAGAGACTCTCTCAAGGCAAATCTAAAAAAATGTAGTATGAACATCAATAACTGGGAAACACTGGCCTGCGAGCCCTCCAATTGGAGAACAAGCTTTACCAAAGGCGTCATGGGCTTTGAAGACACTTGAACTCAGGACGAAAGGGAGAAACGTGCTGAGAAAAAGGCACACTTGGCAAACCCCCGTGATCAACTCCCGCCCAGAAACCTATGTCCCCACTGTGGAAGGACGTGTGGATCCAGAATTGGCCTCCACAGTCACTTACGGACTCACTGCTAAAACCCTGTTTTGGAAGACATTCTTACTCAGCTACGAGTGATTGCCAAAGAAGAAGAAGAAGAAATAATAATAATAATAATAATAATAGGAGTTTATCTATGTGTATTGCCTGATATGCCTTTAGGGGCCAATGTACCGAAGGGAAAACTTCAAGGATTCCTGGCTCAATTTCAGGAGGGCAGGATGCACTGCCCCAATACCAAGGAGAAATTAATTAATTATGATTGTACCCCCTTCTTTTTTCAGACAGAAGACTCCCCCCTCTCAAAGCAGCTCACAGATAAAATTTAATTCAAATCTATTTGCATTGGTAAAAGGCAGACTTTCCTTGTTGTTGATGACATAGACATATGGATTGATATTCAACAGGACATTCTTGCTGATATGTGCATATGATTGGAGCAGTAGTCATAACTAATTTTTTTATGGATTGTGCATAGTATGTTCAACATACAACATCAATATTAGGAGTAAAGCATAGCAGCTTCTTTTAAAAACCTATTATTATTACAATATCTTTTACAGGTTTAAATCTGCTCACACCATGCCATTATTTTTTACTGTTAAATTTTAGATATTTAACAACATATGTAGATCTCAATTTCCATTTTATATATCTTAAGTGTAAACTCAATAGAACCGTGATATTTGACTCATACCAAGGTTCTATTAAGCGTTTCATCAATAGGAATAATTATAACACTATATTTTATTTAAAAATAAATATAGAAGCTATATCTCAAGAAACAGCTTCCTGTCTATGGTTACAGCCTCAAATTTTCCCTGCAACACATTAAGACCAGAAGATGGTACCAAACATCATAATTTTCAATGAAATAATACTCTTGTTCTTATGCAGCTGTTTAGCCATGCAGCTAGCATAAGAGCAAAAGTGCTCTTTCGATCGAAATGAAACCGATTCTAGAGGATGAGAGTTCTTTCCCTTTCCTTCTTTCACCACATTGCTTTGATTCCATGAGCTATTAAAAGTAACTGTTCCTGGGTACCTTTATTGCCTAAAACAGTTCAGAAGATGACAATCATTTGATGTCAGATCATTCTTTCTTTTGTAACTAAACTTTACAAAAGGTGGGGAAATGTGTAGAGGGGATTACTTTGGTTAAGTTTAGCCACGGCTCTTTAAAACTCTGCCTCATCTGAGTGAAAGATATTGGTAATATGGCCACCCACTAATCCAGACACAGCCCTGAAGCAAAAGACTGATCCCTTGCCCCACCTTTCTCTTGTAATTAGCACTCACACTGTGTTTCTTGCTCTGGTGCTGTCAGGCTCCTTGCTCTCATTCCAGCACAGCCCTTAGCATGTGTGCGAGGCGGTATTCTCAGTGTGGTGGGTAACATCAAAAAATAATTAATTATTATTTTTAACAATTAATTTTTAGAGTTATTTTTACTAACTGCTCCCATAAGCACCCAATCATGATAACTAAAGGGTTTTGTCACCTCCCGCGCCCACCATGTGTCCATTGTGTGTGTGTGTGTGTGTGTGTGTGTGTGTGTGCAGGTGCACACACACAAACACACAGACCACTATGGGCTTCGCCTGATTTGATTCTGTGGTACAACATTCATTCATTCATTCATTCATTCAAGAATTGTGTTTTACAGATTTAAATGTTTTTTGAGTACTCCAGTGAAAAGGACCTCCCCAGATGATGGCAACACCTGAGCAGGACAGCATGGGAGGAGGCACTCTTATTTTACATCCTAATTTGTTGTTAAAGCTCTAAACAACACCTTGAATCCAGACTGGTTGTGTATTGGCGGCCCGTGCAATTCCTTCAGAAGCAGTGGTATATTGCTGATCCACACAATGATCTGCCTGCTGCATTTTGCATTATGTCCAGCCTCCATGCTGTCTTCAAGGGCAGCCTCACAGAGAGCACATTACAGGAATTCAAACAGAAGGTTATCATAGCATGGATTGCTATCTCTACGCAGGTTCAGTCAAAGCTGGCAAACTAGCCAAAGCTGGCAAAAAGCACTATGAACCACTGAAAACAGTCTGATTTTTGGCTTTCATCCAGCTCATTACAGCAACCAAACACTGCTTCGGGACCTGCATGTCATTACCTGACTCTGATATTAAGGAGAAACTCAACTGGGTCTCATTAGCATGCTAATATTGTCCAACTCCAAGCCCCCTGATGTACTCACACAATGGATTCGTATGCACCAAAATGCATCTTTGCAGGCTCCGCAGACCAATTGCCAAATAGATGTCCCCCAATACTATCTTAGGGAACTGAACTTGAAGGCAGCAGCAGAATTACTACATTATAACATCATTGCCACCAGTCCTATCACACAGAGTTAGTCCAATAAGATACCATGCTTGATGTTGTCAAAAAGATTCTGAGAGAGGCAAGATAATCAACAGGATGGTAGTGTCTCTCTTCTGAAGGTCATTCATCAGGTCAGCCTAGGCCTGTTAGCTGGGAACTTCTCCAAGAGCATCTGTACTTAACTTGTCACCACCATCTTGAGCACCATCCCCAGAAAGGGAATATTTGCAGCTGGGCATCAAATATCTCTGGATTAAATGGGGTGGGGTTTGGTTGTTTAAATAGAGACTGCTTTGCCACCTCTTTCAGTGTAGCAGGTAGCATCTTCTGATGTCTTCATCCCCACTAGCTGTTATCAGTCACCATGAACAAGGTTCAAGATTACACATAGTTGAGGAAAATACTGCTCCAAAGATCTTGTCCACATCTTTGGGCAACAACAGTTGAAACTGATTCCACAACATGGTATTCCGAACACCTTCACAGGAACTATATCAACAGAGACATCCAGTTCTGAGTGAATATGAGTAATTTTATTCTCAAAGCGCTTTGCAAACATGCCACAGCAGGTTGCTGAGGCTTTTACATTTAGTTCTTTTTAGTTGTGCTTCCCTATTGCTGGATTATACCTATTGATATTTCCCTCTAGATTCCTATTGCCATATCACACCATTTCAAAACAGCTTAAACTCTAAACAAGTAATAGTTATTTCATTTGGTTTTAACACCTACTGTATTTCCCTTTTGCTTTAGACTGAAAATTTGTTGAATTGTTTTCCTTCGCTTCATTTGGCGGCAGTGTGCATATCTATACCAAGTGTATTTGTTTCTTTAGAAAAATTTCAAATCATGCCTTCATCCAAAGATTTTGGGATGGTGTGCGTAATATGCAGGAATGCTACTGTGCATTTCGGAAGACCTATATTTTCTCACATCTTTTTAATTACGACTTGAAATATCTACCTGGGTTGCATGGAGCTGCCCTGTTTCAGTTCTGGACCTGCTTTAGGTTGCACCCCTGTTCCTTACAAATTGCCTTGTGGCAATTTAGACCCTGAATCCAAAGCAATATTCAGAAAACTTCTGTTTTTTCATTACTTCCGTCCAGAATCTACAGTTTTCTCATGACTTGAATTGAGAAACTAAAATGGCCGTAACTCTAAACTTTAAAAACTTTATCTCTGAAGAGCATTGGAAGCTGTTTATTTCAAATCACTTTGCAAAGAGCTGATCTCAGAGGACCTCTGCTTTGGCCCAGATATGCCTGCCTTGTTGTTGTATTCAGAATCCGGTCAAAGCAGTTGCAGAGCCCTAGATATACCTGTAAGGGCAGTTCAGATATATTCCACTCATTCCTGGATATACATTCCTTTGGAGAAATTTACACAAGGGCTGAAACCCCTTTTGGCCATGTGGACATATGTGAAACCAGAGAATATTTTGTAGGCCTAGCACACACACTACATCTTTTTTGTAGTGAAAACTGCCTTGAGGTTTTATTGCAATCAAGTGGTATATACTGGTTGTTAAATACAATTAATCATATTGATGATTATAATTATAATTATTTCAGCAGAGGAAATGGGGGCACCAAGGAAGCCCTCTGTGGGTACATGCTTGTCCACAAGCACCATATTTGTGACCATGACTTCGGTGAATATTGCCACAGTGCCTTAGCAAACTATCATGTCTTTCTGTCACATCTTGGAGGTCACGGCTTTACCCATGGAAGGGTCAGAAAGGATACTATGTAAATGTGTTCCAAGGAATAAATTAAATTCCTAAACCAGTCTTATGAGCAGCATCAATTGTAAAATTGCTTCAGTGTTTCCACTAAAGGTGTAAAGTAAAAAGGTGTTGTCCCTGGACCTCTTATGTAACACTGTCCTTGTTACCACATACTGAAAAGCTGCCATGCGTCTGGTGGTTGAATAAATTTTCATGCATACCAATATTCATGATGTATCTATAAACAAATGAAGAACTGATGCAATTGTGAAGATGAATGAAAATATAGTACATATTGTGCTCAAGAAATAGTTTTTCTGCGCTCATATTTCTTCTCCAATTGTAGATGGGTAAAACATTAGAAATAAAAAAAGAAACATTACTTCCTTGTTTAGAAATAAGTTCGTGGTTCTAAAAGAAACATACAAACATAAAAAGTAAACATTGCTCCACAAATCATTTCATAAAAATAGCCCATGTTTATTGACTTGCTTGATTTTTAGTTGTAGTTTTTTTTAAGTATGCATTTGTTTCTCCCTGTCTTGCCGCCCACACATATAGAATTACGGCACCATTCAGATTAAAGCAGACTATCAACCATTTTTCATGAGACTTGACAGGTTTGTCTTGATTATTGTGCTGCAATTTCATGTGATGAAAATATTTTTAAAGCCTTTCAAGGATTCTGCTGAGTTTCATATATTTTAAACAGAAACAAGGACCATTCCCTGCCTAAAATAGAATATCTCCACCTGCCTCTGTTGTCAAAATTAAGGCCTGTATTTTGCTTTTCAAACACTGTTTTTGCCTATGGTTGATTGGAGGTGGCAACATACATTGAATAGAATTTGACAAGGCTGTCCTCTAGGAGTAAAGCCATAGGGACTTTCCTGGAGTCAGTGTTTTCAAAACATCAACTGATAGCTTTGTTTAATCTATATCCTGTGGCAAAGGATGAGCTTATTAACAACTATTTAGCAGTAAAGGAACAGCATATGTTTTGCTACTAGGATAAAACTGCAGTTTTTCTGTTAGGAAGTTGATAGTTGGGTTCCTCCCTTTTTTACTGAATTCAGATGTGATGAGGGTGTTGTTGTTCTTTTTCTTGAGCACAGTGTTAGTATTCAGGTAGGTAACCATGTTGGTCTGACACAGTCAAAATAAATACCGTATTTTTCGCTCTATAACACGCGCCCGACCATAACATGCACGTAGTTTTTAGAGGAGGAAAATCCGTAGGCATGCCACCTGTAGGCATTCCCTCCATAACACGCACAGACATTTCCCCTTACTTTCTAGGAGGAAAAAAGTGAGTGTTATGGTGCAAAAAATACGGTAAATAAAATTCCAGTAGCACCTTAGAGACCAACTAAGTTTGTTCTGGGTATAAGCTTTCGTGTATCTGAAGAAGCGTGCATGCACACACAGAGGGTGGCGCTGTGGTTTAAACCACTGTGCCACTCGGACTAGCCGATCGGAAAGTCGGCGATTCAAGGCCCTGCAGCGGGCTGAGCTCCCGTTGCTCTGTCCCAGCTCCTGCCAACCTAGCAGTTCAAAAGCACACCAGTGCAAGTAGATAAATAGGTGCTGCCCCGGCAGAGAAGGTAAACAGCTTTTCCATGTGCTGCTCCGGCTCCCTCAGCCTGTAAAGCGAGACAACCCCAGAGTTGTTCACGACTGGACTTAACTGTCAGGGGTCCCTGTACCTTAAGGTGCTATTGGACATTTTTATTTATTATTATTATTTTATTTTGGCAGTGTTATTATATTAGGTTTAAGGGTTTGGATAAATGGAGCTGCTTGGGAGTGTTCCAGAAAGCATCAGATTTATCCACTTAGTCCTCAACAGTGATACACTAGGGGTGGTACTTGGGACCAAAGCGCAGTATCCTACTCCTCCTAAAAGATGAAGAGGAATGGATGATGAGGCACACAAGCGTTCACCAGGGCCGACATTGTAGTCTTTCTTTCTTCTACTACTTTTAAATTATAGAGGGGGGCAGCTCGGTATTTACATGGTTACAGGTGCTCGGGTTTTTTTTACTTTTTAAAAATATTAACTTTTCTGGAACAAAATGTTGCTTGTTCCCAAGGAAATGTGCCTAGCATCAGAGACGGAGAAGCAAATCCCCTTTTGTTAATGTGGTCATGATCATGCTGTGATGTAAGTGTGCTTGAAATACAACAGTATTATAATTTTCCAATGGGGTTGGCAAGCTGTGGTATGTGGGGTTTTCTTTGGGGGGGGTGCTTTAACATATCAGGGATGTAAAAGCAGTTGTAAAGCATGAAATGGCAGTGGGAAGACAGCGAGAGAACTGTGCGCTTCACAGCTGAAGTAATACACACTGCCGTCTAGGGTGGGGGTGTAAGAAAATTATCCATGTAGAGTGCTTTGAACACTTGAAAGTGCCATGCAAATTGTAAGCATTGTTATGTAACATTTATATAGTAATTGAGTCAGTTGGGAATCACTCTCACCACATTCAGCTCCTTCTTTCTCCCTCTGCAATCCAGCGTTCCTCTTTAAAAAGAAAAAGAAAAAAACTGGCAGCAGAAGCTGGCTATGGAGAGAAATGATTGGCTAGAGCTAGTCCCAAACTATCTCTTACCAATGTGTAGTTTTGCCAAAGGAGTCACAGTATCAGTGGAGCTCTAGTGACACACCTGCCTCCCACCTTCTCTGAGTTTGTGTCTCCTTGACTGAACTAGTGCGTGATTCTCGGATACATCTATTTATTATTAAAACAGCAGAGCTGGGATCACACCGGGGAGTGAAAGACCCACTGCGACTTCTACTGTAATACCAAATCTATCTTCACTCTAAACAAAGTGATTCCTACTGAGCTAGGAACTTACCTGGCATAAATCATAAACCAAGTGAGGAAGAATGTGAAAATCTATTATTTATTGGTAACCTGCAAAATGTTGTCTTATTATCATTATTTTCTTTTATCTTTATGATTTCATCTTTTTTTGCTTTACATAAAACCGTAAAGATTGCAAAGGCATTTCAAGTTTGGCAGTGTATGACTATTTCTACTATATTACCAATGTACTTCACCATGTCAGTTGTTAAGTATCATAGGGAAGGACAGATAAAGAAATGACCATGTCCCTGTCTGAAAAGTTGTAATTAAACTTGAGACCCCCTAAAAGTGCATGATCAAATAACTTGCTGTGGAGCTTGACTTTTGCTATGTTAAACAATACAGTGATCCAGCCTATGACATTAGAGGCCTAAAGCCACCCTAATGGTCAATAAATACCATTACTGCTACTAACTGGAATTTCATTACTTGGGGGCTATATGCCTAAATCCCCAAAGCCTCCAAAAGAATCCAAAGCTTTTGACATTTACAAAGCTGTTTTTAAAGACATAAAGAAAGTGAAAGGTCACCTCAACCAATGGTACTGAAGGACTGCAGACATGAAAATATTTGTGCTGCTGAAGGTTAAAGAAAAGGCTGTTTTACAGAACAAAGTTCTCAATTTTTCTGTGAATATATATCATCACCATAGTCCTTTTCCAGATGTTAAAAGCAACATGCTCCCCAAATCCAGGTGCACTTGGACAGAATTAATCATATGGAGCATTTACTGTGTTTCTAGATCGACAGATCTATAACTTGAGCTGCATCACAAGATACACCTAGTAGAGAGATATGCCTGTGATTTCACTGTTAATTGCTCTCTTCTTTCAGGTCTGCTTAGGAGAGCAGAGCTGAAAAGACCCTTTACATAGCTAAGAAATAGGAACAAATACTGAAGGTTCTCTGAATTCTGTAATTAGGAGGTACAGCCATGCCACTTTTACTGCAGTATTTTTGTTGCTGCTGTTTTTAACGCACACACATTTAAAATACATTTCAAATGGATTATAATTTATATAGTATGAGGAATGTGGAATGAAGTAATGGATCCAGTTTTGTCGGTACAGCAAATAAATCAGCATGAGAGATTGTGACCACTTTGACCGAAGGGCTAATCCCTTCTTCTGTTTGTTCCACTTCAACTGATACCTTCTCCACATAGGAAGAAAAACTTTGCAGCAGAGAACCTGCTTAGAATATAGAAGGTCTCTTGTTCAACCTGCGGCATCAGTGTAAGGCATCATATGTTATGATCTTGTCTATTAACAGTAATTAAATAAGTCAATACTTTTTCATATAGATTTATTGCCAAGGAAGGCACATAATCGAGCTAAGCCCCCTCCCCTTTATGGGGCCCCTTTTTACTATGCAGCTCTAACCCCATTTCTGCCCAAAGTTGTGACAACATTTGTGTAACCACCCTAGTCTGGTGTTCCTTCTCAGTCAATCAATCGTGTCTTGGATAACAATATATGGAATGATGCTAGTTTTTTTATTGGCTGTCTCCAGGGCAGCAGCAGTTTGTATGAAGAAATTAAGCAGAGAAAGCATTTTCTAAACAATAAAGAAAAGCTTCACTTAAATTTTCTGCCTCTTCAGCGGCTGTTAAAAGTTCAGGAACAGGTCTAGTTAAGGAAGTTTGCAGTTCTAATATGTCTATATGTCTAGGAGGCGTGATTGTGGCATGGAAAGAAAATGGCCTGGAAATTGGCTGGAGTAACTTTGATCACAGCTGTCTCTTGGCATTTTCTCCTAGCAACATCAAGATATTCTAAACCCAAGGACTTGGGGATTCCATGTGACCCACAGTAAACATTTCCTATTCCTTCTGAAAGGCGGATGCCCATGTACAGATTTTGCAAATGATTTAAAAGTAAACTTTCTTTGAGATATGGCTGTGGCTTAGCATGGAAGAACTAAAGAATATAATGCAACCTTGGTTTGAAAAAGAATGCTTCCTAAAAACTCCAATAACTTCACATTGTGAATGTACAACTTATTTATTTTAATATTAAAACATGTAACCCATTTCTTTCCTAATGTTTTATTCAAGCCAGTTCACAAATATTAATAAACACTTAATACAGTATTCCAACTGCACTTGCACTTTTTTATTTTTTCCTACTGACATTGCTGCACTTTGATGATATTCTTTGTGAAATTTAAACAGCCAGTCGTGTCAACATTTTATCTGGCTGTCATATATTGTGAGACATTTATTCTTTGTGATTCAAATACTTCACAATCTAGATTGTTTATGATACAGTAGGGAAGAAATTAACAGTAACGGTTGTAGGAGTTGCACATGGTGATTTCCCTCGAGCTACACAAGTTCTGTTTTTAGGAAAATAGTGTATAGATGTTGCTCCTGAGATGGAGAACATAACAAATAAACATCACTCATTCAAAAAGGCTGGAGTAAACTGGCTGGCAGGTAATAGACATGAAGTGTGCAATGTATGTGTCTGCTCAAAACAAGACTACCCAAACACATTTGTGATTTACTCCCTAGTAAACACACACACACACACACAACCTTCCCTTACTATTTTTAAAATGACTTTATATTTTTAAAATGAAAAGGAAATGAAAAGAAGAAACTGTATTTGCGCTCATTCTTGTAATAGAATATGAAATTAAAGCATGAAGGGATTAATGTTTTAAAGCTTGACTTGCAGTGATAAAGCTAAGGTATTAGAAGAGACAACATAACTGTTACAGGATAGACAAGTTAAGGAAAAGCGGCACATGCCTTAAAGATGAGCAAGTCAGCCCAGAATAGAATTACAAAATGATTAATCAATACAAATGAGAAATTGTACAAGGAAAGAGAGCTTGGTGAGACTTCTTAAGGGACTCAGCACTGCAGCCGCTTAAAGATAATGAAAGAAGCCCAGCAAAGCCAAAGAAATGCTTTCATTCAGTAGTAAGTCATTTGTGAACAGTTAAATTACCCTAATCACCTCCCCTCCAGCCGTCAGTATGCACTGTCTCTTTAGTTTTTTGGTTTTTTTAAAGAGTTTGGGGAGATGAGTTCTGCAAATCTAAGCTGCAAAATAATTATACACACACCGTTTTAGCATTTTAACAATGCAATCCCAAACATTTGTTCTCATTAGAATGCAAATCGACTCATTTAATAATCCCACATGAGAATTCCCCCACACTCAGCTTAAAAAGCGCAATAGTATTCAAAATATTAATAAATGCCAAATATGGAAAACTACTGTGCCTTACTAACAGCTCATGGTAGATAAAAAAATTATAGACTTACATTTCTAACATTTGTCCTCCAACCAAATTTTAATTGAAATTTAATAGAGAAAAAGCTCTGGGATGGTCTTTGGGAAAAAATGATGACAATACCATTTCCTTAATGCACAAATAGCCATGATTTTTTACAGATAGTCATATGACTTGTCATTCAAATCATTGCATCGCTGTGCCTCAAGCGGAATTTAATTCTGGTAAATCACATTATTGTTAACACATGATACAGGTTCAAAGCAATATTCTAAACTGTGGTGCTTCCGATTCATCAGATGAAATTCTGTTGACAAATGATATGTAGAAAGGAACATAAAATATAAGAAATGGCTTTATAATGAGCCAGATCATTGCTCCATTTAGCTCTCTATTGCCAGTGTTTCTCCAGGATATTAGAAGGGAATGTTTCCTAGCACTTCTCCTTCACTATGTGGTATCATTGGTCCTTTGACCAAAGTTATTTTGCAGTGCCAGTGCCCCAAATATTATGGTTTTAAAAGCACTACTGGATAACTTCTTTTTTTAAACAGCAAACAGTAGCCTGCCTGTCTTCTTCCAACAATGACTGGAATCATATTAATATTAACATTCAATTAACAAAACAGCTTTTGGTCTATCATGTCTATTGAAGGTTATCAATACTCGTTCCAAAATGCTAGAAAATTGAAGCTGTTAGGAGCCACAGCATTAGGCAATATGGGTATGCTATACTAGTATCTTGTGATGTTTAGTTCCAGCTTTGTGTGCCCAGCTGCACAGTCCCCCCCACCCAGCGTGACTAACTGCTTGGGGGGGGGGGGTAAATGAATGGACACGACAACTTTCTGGGATTTAAAATGGCCACAACTTTATTGATTTCAGATGTAGGAAACCTTGGCATAGATATTGGGCCTATATCCCTCTCTGCCCCCTGGTGGGGAACTGACATGACAGGGTCTATTCGGGGAGGGGGGGATCCATTACAAAACACAGATTTATGTGGATGGCCCCCAAATGCTGAGGGAAGCTCTATGGCCCCCTATGCAACTGGCTCCTTGCACAGAGACTTCCCTCCAGACCCCTCTAATGGGGTACCCTGTTATCACTGCCACAGAGAACAGAGTGGGTGGGTGAGTCACCACTTCACCACACCCCAATTGGATGAAAGACTATAAGATTCTGTTCAAGGTCACAACTGCCAAGTTGTGGCTAGTGCTATGGTGAAGGCAAAACCCGCAGCACAGGGGAAATTCCTTCCCAGCACCGAATATGGCCACCGTCAAAAGACCACAGCAAAACCCTCCTAGCTGCAAAGGAAATGGTTAGAGCAGTAAGCATTTATTAATGTAGGGAGGAAAAGAGTGGGTGATGCTCCCATCTGACTGGATGAAGCATGCAGGGTTGGCTGGGATATATATAGTTGGCTTGCAGACCTGAGTGAAGCTTGCCTCCCTCAGGTCCACTCGCCAAGCCAGGTTCCCAAAAGACCGCCGCAGATTGGCTGAATTGAATTAGCCAGGTTTGGCAGGAACCCATGAACCTCTGCAGTGGCCAGGGGGGATGTGCACAGCCAAAATGGTGCAGCGTGTCTGGGCCGATAGAGAAGGCGCCGTGTCGGCTGCAACCGCTGCTCACTGCAAGGGAGGTAAGCAGCCATTACCACGTCCTCTGAGATGCGGACCAAAGTCCCAAATTTGTTTGTTCACTGGAATAGACACCGAGGGTGTGGTTCAACATTATGTGATGTTGAACATTTCAGCTGTACAAGTGGACAATATGATACCTTCCCTCTACAGGCTGTTCCAGGTTTTCTCCCTGCACACTCAAGCCAATTGCAGTGGAGCACTTGGGGAAATGAGAAGTCCTTGCATAGGGGTTCCATTGACAGGTTTATTTAGGTAAATGCAGCTGAACCTACTATTCCATGTTATAGGTACCCAACAGACAACCAGTACCATCTACATGGATTGCAAAGGGACTGGTCATTACCAAAATTTTTGTTAGGTACGTAATGACCCAATATGTCTCATGATGGTAACTAATTATCTCAGAAACACATTAGAACCAGGGATGGTTATTCATTTCCCCCTTCCAGCTAGCAGGAGAGTCCCCCAAGCTATGTAAATGTGGGTGTGATGGAACAATAGACTGATTGATTTATTGATAAATAAGAAAACAAGCAGGTTTGGGGGAAGGGAAAAAGAAACTGTATCTCAACATAGACACAGAACGAGAGAAAGAACTAGAGAGTGTGATCGGAAGATCGGAAGGCATTTTGGGAGGTGTCTCTCTATTGGAGATCTGACTTAAGATCGTAAATCCTCTGTGATCTCTTCTTCCAAAGAAAGCAATACCCATATAAGTACTGACCTTGAAAATGGAGAGCATGTGACAATGCAAAGAGTATGTTCCAAAAAACAAACATATAAATATGAGTTTCTTTATTAATTTTTGTAATAAAATGTTATATAGATATAGATATAGATATAGATATAGATATAGATATAGATATACATATATATGTCATAATCTTTTGCCAAATGCACAAGTGCAGATCTAGATTTAAAGGGGAAGGATGAAAACAGAATTATCTCAGTAGGTTTAAAGTTATTTTTGAAAAACGAAGAAATAAACATTAGGATTTTCTCTGAGCAGAGATATACATATGACATTTTTTTTTCAAGGCAATTGGATGATCTTCCACAGAAAGCTGGCATTTAAATGAAGCATTTGGCAAAAGGCTGTTCCACTAGGAATGATGTTGAATTGGAGACAAAATGAAAATGCAGTGGTAGATTGAGTGGTTAAGCAGGGCAAGTTTTTGCGTCACTTTTACATACATTTCCCTTGATAAAGAGCTTCTTATAAATGTGTTGAGTGTTGTATTTGTCATGCAGCTGACCTCTTTTTTGTTCTTGGATTTCATATGTCTGTATAGGGAATCTATGCCCCTTGAGCATCTTCCTTCTTCCCTTCCTATAAAAGCCACACACACACACACACACACACACACACACACCCTACCTCAGATGCCATGGAAGCAGCAAAGAAAGTGGCTGGTGCTCTTGTAGACATCTAGAGTGCAGTAGCAGATGGGATGGTTGGGCAACATGCTCATCTGACCTCTGACCAGTCATGTTGCTGCTGCTTACTGAGAAGCAGATGGGGATGAGTGGGGGCAGTGAAAACATTATGGTGGAATGACCAGATTGGCTACACCAGCATGTTTGCACCATGCTAACATTGCCAGTGCCTTACTCCTCCTGCTCTACCTCCCAGTAAGCAGAAGCAGCATGACCAATGAGAGGTCATGTGGTCACTGCCAACCCACCACACTGTCCACTATTGCTAAAGTATCTTTTTTTTCTTGCCAGGGATCCTAGAAAGAGACCTACAGACAGTGAGGACCAGGCTTTTGGAAGGGAATTGCCTCTCTCATTCCATAAAGGAATACAGTGGTACCGCGGGTTACATACGCTTCAGGTTACAGACTCCGCTAACCCAGAAATATTACCTCGGGTTAAGAACTTTGCTTTGGGATGAGAACAGAAATCATGCTCTGGTGGCGCGGCAGCAGCGGGAGGCCCCATTAGCTAAAGTGGTGCTTCAGGTTAAGAACAGTTTCAGGTTAAGAACAGACCTTTGGAACGCATTAAGTCCTTAACCCGAGGTACCACTGTACTAAATAAAGAAGAAAGGAGCACTTTAAAAAACCCAACTTAGAACTTTATCCAATTTCAATGCTAAAATGAAGGTGAGCCCTTGCTCTGTGTCCCTCACATCACATTGTTTGAGATCAGTCAACTTTTCCCTTCCTACAAAAGTAAATAATATGATTTATATTCCAAGGCAATTTGATTTTTTTTAAAGGGGTAGCATGGACCCTCCTCTCTGCCACTTGTCATCCCCTATACCTGCCTGGCCAGCCTACTTCTACTTAAAGATATGCCAGCCAAAGGATGGGAGCAGATTCAGTGGTGGCATGCAGACCGAAGGAAAGCATCAAGCCACTCTCCAGGGTGCTGAAATTATGTAGCTGTACTACCATGGTGATTGGCATGCTGGCTCATGAGAATTCTCCCAAGAGCTATTCCAGGAGTCCACTTGGGAGAACTAGATCTCCCAAAGGCCACTAGCGTTTTCATCTTATGCCACATAAGACAACACACATAAGAAAGGGAAGAAGAGGTAGCTTTCCCTCTTTCCCTCACCCTGTGGAAGGAAGCCTCCCTCAAAGTGGTGACTTTGAAGTAGTGCTGTGCTGAAATCTGTCCTCAAAATTTCTCAAAACAACAGCAACTCTGACTTTTTCTCAGGGCATTTCCAAATTTATTTCCATGACTTTGAGCTGGCCTTATCACAAAAAAGTAGCAGTGGGTGTTTTGTTGCTGTTGCTATCATTTATTTCCATTAAACAAACAAACAAACAAACAAACAAACAAACAAACAAACAAAAAACGTTAGTGCTCTGCAGTCTCCTTGTCTACCTGTGTGTCCTGATCTCAAAAAAGCCCCATGGGAGAAGTTACCAAATGATTCTTCCCTTGAGCATGAATTGAATTCAGTCAAGGGAGGCCAGTTAGTGAGCACCTGAGATTAGCACAGCTTCTGGTTATGAGTTTAAAGCAACTCTTCCTTCTTCCTTAAAAAAAGGGGGGGAGTCTTATGAGCTGAAAGCTGGATGCTACAGTAGTGCTGTGGTGTAAAGGTAAAGGTAAAGGACCCCTGGACAGGGGCTGTGGCACTCATCTCGCTTTCAGGCCAAGGGTGCCAGCGTTTGTCCACAGACAGCTTTCCGGGTCATGTGGCCAGCAGGACAAAACCACTTCTGGTGCAATGGAACACATGGCGGAAACCAGAGCGCACGGAAACACCATTTACCTTCCCGCTGCAGTGGTACATGTTTATCTACTTGCACTGGCATGCTTTCGAACTGCTCAGTAGGCAGGAGGTGGGACAGAGGAATGGGAGCTCACCCCATCAAGCTGATTTGAACTGCCAATCTTCCGACCAGCAAGCCCAAGAGGCTCAGTGGTTTAGACCACAGTGCCAGTGTTGAGTCAGAGCTTGGTCTGCTAGGAAAATGTTGCCCTTCTGGATTTTTAAATTATATTTTATATTTTTATGGTTGGTGTATGTGTTGTTGTTTTTAAACTCACCCTGGGGTGATGAAAGGTGGGATATAATTGCATCAATCAACCTGACAAATGTTTCCTGGAATCCCAGAGATCAGGCTGACCTAAGTACATACCACTCACCCCCTGCAAACTTAGCTGGGTGGTACAAATAAGCAAGGAAAAGTAGAGTGGTGACCCTGGCTTCTTTTTCATCCATTTTACAAATAAGAATGCAATGATCTATATGATTACTGTAACTAATTATTAAAGAATTTCTCTCCCTTTCCCCATGCTTTTGCTTCATTGTACAATAGCCATGGAGAAAAACAGTATACTAAATGCTTAAAACAGGGAGAACAATTTTCTCTTTGAAGTTCATGAACAACTGAAATCAAAGCAATGGAGTATAATAGTGCTCTTATTTAATTAAAAAAAGGTTTGCATTGTTTATTTAGTTTTTATGCTCTCCCGCTGCACACCACTTAAGCAATCACATATGACAGAGTATACAATTATTCTGGAAATGGGGAAAAAAACTCTGCATGCTTAGATTGTGTTTGCCTCATGCTTTCAGCTGCCCCAGACACTGCAATTATTATGCTTGTTGTGTCTGGGGGGAAAGTATCGGATGTAAGCTATTTATAAAAAACAGGAAGGAACCCATACATATCCATTATCAGATTAAGCTGGTGATATGTGCTTTTTGAAAATGTTTTCAGTTTTACCTCAGCATTGTAATTATCGTGTAATGGAATTTTTTATACATGAAATAATTCACCCAGTTCCTAAGTAATAATTCTTAACTCATTCGCATGCTTAACCTCTCAAGTTTCATATACTTTTTTTCTTATTTAACATTGTATAATATTTGCAGAAAAATAGGAATGTATCCCTGCTGGATCAGACCAGAGACCTGCCTGGTCCAGCCAGTCTGTTTGTTTATTATTTTATAACTTTAAAGCACTTCTATCCCAGACTTCCAGGGTGCCTTGCAAATATCTGTCCCTATTGTTGGAATTACAAGCTAAAACATGTAACACAAAAGGAAAGGGGTTTGGGGGGGGGACACAATCTTGGGCTCTAGATTTAATAAAGAAGTTTTTGGCCAGCTGGATAGGAATAAATTGGAGAGGAAGCATCAAAAGTTGCTAGTCTTTCAACAGAGTGCCATTCCAAAACATTACTAATGTACAGACAGAAGCCTGGTGTATGGTTGCTGATAGAGAAAAGTTGAGGAGGGAACCTAATGGAGATGGTGCCTTAGCATAATTGAGGTAAAGGCTCCTCTCTCTCATCATTTTGCCTCCTATAGCCTGGAAGAATGGCTGCAGACAGATGATAGATTTCCATAGTGGCATACCAGCTGCTTGTTGGAAGCCCCAAAGCTGGACATCAGGCCCATGGTGTTTTGCTGCCCCAGCAGGTAGCCAGAAGCAGCTTGCCTCTGATCCTAGAGGTACTATGCCACTAATAACCTTATCCTCCATGAAATAGTCTAATCCCCTTTTAAGGCCATCTCTCTACATCTTGTGACAGCCAATTCCATTGTTTAACTGTGCGACTGTGGATAAGTACTTCCTCCCTCTACGCCCGTCTTGAATTTTCTCTTATTCACCATCCCTGGAAAGTGCAAGTATAGCAGAATGGCATTTGCTGATCACTTCCATTTGTCCCAAGGCAAGCTACAGTACTTCACTAATCTTCTAGGTTAATCTTATCTCATTTTAATTCTCTTTATCTACCAATATCTAGGGGGGAAAGCGCTAGTGGGCTACAGACCTACAATATTTTATAGATAGCAAACAATATCTCATTACTTTTTAAACAACTACAATAGCTCTCCGTCTGTTCCCAGGTGCAACTGAAAAAACTACTTCTAAGCTTTAGAACTGTAAATCTTATAGGATGCAGGTACCTGAAAGATTGGTCCCTCACAAATGAACCCCATAGGTTTGCCACCCTCAGAGGTATCTCTCTGTAAGGCAGGTGGTAACTAGGGAAAGGGTCTTATCAGCTGTGGCCCCCTGCTTGTGGAAAACATCTCAATAGGTTTGCCTGGAGTCATATATATTTCCTTTTAGCACCAGGTAAAAGATTCTACTGATCAGGCATTTTAGATATTGTTCTTATGCTGTTTTAACCATGCTTTCATCCTGAGGAGTTTTATTGATTTATATGGCAGGGTGTTGTTGTTTTTAAAGTGACTTTAGGCTGAAGAGTAAAGTTTAAAAGAAATAAAATTATGAACAGTAGCTGCCAAATATAAAAGTAAGAAATAATTTTCATGGCTATTGAGTAGATTGAAAACAGACACATTTCCTCCAGATATCTAGCTCCTGGTTATAATTTAGGATGGGGACAACGACAGACATGTATAAAAGAAGAGGCTCATAGTGCCGGAAACACACTTTGAGGCCTCTTTTTAATGTGCCTGTGCCTGTAGCATAACAGATAATTGAACACTGGTATATGCTGCAGGTGGTTGCTAACATCTTTTTCTCTCCCACTTACTATGCATGCTGGGAAATATGCCCCCTGTAGCCAGTTCTATGGCATACATCTCAAGCTTTCATCAGAAAGGAAGGAGGTGACAGTGCTGGAGAGAGAATAAATGCAAGTATATTCGCTGCGTACAAGTAAAAGAAGAAGAGGAAAGGGGAATCTTAAAAGGAGGGTGATTACTTGCCTGCCCACATCTCCCCTTGCTACAGCCCTTAGATGGAAGCAGATCATCTTCCAGCTCTAAAAGGAAAGGGTGTTCTGCTCCTCAACAAGAAGATGGAAAATATACAGTGGTGGCAATGTTAGCACTGGAGTAGTTGTAAGCACTTTTCAGTGTTCAGTTTGCTACAATGCTACTGCCATGTAATAGAACCTAGTTGCACAGTCCTACACATGTCTGCTACCAGGTTCAATTGGACTTATGCCCAGGTGAGTAAAGGACGGGGGCCCAAGTACTATAAGGATCTTTTCTACCTATGTTTCTTGGTCTCAAGAATAATATTCCCAGTGAACCTAATGACATCACCAATATTTCAGGGGCAATATAAAACCAAAAGGCTTCCAGAGAGTATTCCAGAGACTGGTTAGCTTAACAACTGTCCTGGAAGAGCTGGTGGAAAACATGGAGAAAGATGAAATTACGAAGCATATAGAAGAGCAATAAATGTCTCCCTCCTCGACCTCCACCCATGCAAAGGAGCAGAGGACCTAAACGCAATCGTGCTATTTTGGGACCTGGTACAGAAACCCTGCAGAAACGTGTCACAATTAAGCATTGCATGGCTAACAATTTGTTGCCCTTTCATGACACTCAAAACCAGCTGGCCTAGGGAAGAAGCAAAATAGAAATACATAATTAAATTCTCAAAGATGGATAAAACCTGAGCGTTAAAACCTGAAAAACAGAACAGTATGTTGCATTTCCTGTGAGCAAGAGTAGAAGGTTTTTGTAACTGACGTGTCCTGTCCAAGTCACCCATCAGTGTGGTTGGATGGGAAATAGTTCTTAACTTTCTCCAGAATTAGCTGTGCATGTGCTGCAATGTGCTCAAGTGGCAAAGCAGCAGTTGAGCTGCACTAGCAGGTATTGCTAATGGCCCATTTAGGATCTCCATTACGACAAGAATATCTGCGTTTTTTAGGACCTTACTTCATAGCTGGGCACATGCAGCTCAATTAGTAACAGTGTATGATCAGATTTAATCTGCATAGCATTTGTTGTTATTGGACCCTTGCTAGTCTTTGTACAGCGGACACATAAAATCAAGAAGCGGTGCAAAAAAGAAAGAGAGAGAGAGAGTATGCCACAGTGTACAGAACTGCATGCTTTATAAACATCCATACTTTGTTTTTATACACCCAGATATCCCATTTCCCTCTTGCTTAATGATCTGAGTCAGACTGCAATTCCAGATGCAAGGCACAGATAACTATATACAGTGCTTTTAAAAAAAAAATCACATGGCTGCACTTGCATAAAGGAGCATATGTGCAATAATAGATTCCCGGCAGATTTCAACACAGCAACTCTTCAATCAGAATTTAAAACCTTTACTCCCCTCCCTTTTAATATCTCTTAAAGCTTTCTCAATGGAAAACAACACAGCTTGAACATGAACCGTATAATTGGAGTATATAGTATGTACTTTTAATAAAGAAGTTTAAATATGTGCTTTACATTCCTAGGCAAGGGACTCAAATAACATGCAAACCTTCTAGGACACATTATAGCTACATTTGGAATAGAATCTATTTGCTTGAATTAGAGAACTCAAATACGAGCCCCTCGAAAAAATTCAGACAATGTCAGCCGTAAAATATGTTGTGCTAGAGAATCCTGCATATCAATTTGCTTTTAAAATATTTTCTTACGGGATTTAATGTAAGGTAGAAGTTTCTGAGAGAATGTTGGTTGAGGCATTAACAATGATAAATAAAATACCTCTTCTGAAGAACAATGGCGAAGGGGGCAAGCCATTCCTGACCACTGGCAGTGGGTTTTCAGGAAAGCAGGTTCTGGCTTAACTGGCTTCAGGGCCGGATTGAGGTTTGATGAGGCCCAAAGCTACTGAAGGTAATGGGGCCCTTCCAGCTGTCCTTTGTCAACAACAAATTGTCGCTTTTTTGTGTTGAATATATGCTATATGGTAATTTATGGACCTAATAGGTATCTAAAACTAGTGATATTTTAGGGAGCAGGCTAGCAGGCAGGACCCATTACTTACATCATAGGAGCCTACACAACACAAAACACTGTTGCTGTATGTAGGTTTTATTTTACTTGTTTTTTATCTTATATATTGGAAATGTACATCCAGTGTTTTTTTCCTTTGGGGGGGCGGGGCAAGAGAGTGGGACCCTAAGCTATAGCTTGTTTAGCTTATATGTAAATCTGGCACTGACTGGCAAGGTGCAAAGAGTTTCTTAACATGAGGAAACATTCAAACATTAAATCACACAGCTGCCTTCTGAAATGGCCCAGTCCGGGAGCAGGCACATCAAGCAAGCTATTGATCATATGTTTTGCCCCTTGGGGAACAATCCTAAGCTACTTGGGAGGATCATTGTGAGGCCACTGGATGCTGTCAGAGAGGAAGGTCTATGGTCAGATGGGGAGGACCATGGCCAGAGCCCTCCCTGTTGCAGTGTCTGAAAGCTCTCTAATGTTGCTGAACTGCCCTCAGTGTTCTAAGGGTGGGAAGTGTTAAAAAGGGAAGAGTCTAGGTGCATGTCAGGAGGAATCAGGCTTTGAATCCCCATACATAGCCCAGGAATGGAAGACATATTATGCCAGCCCTGAAGATGACACAGTCCTCATCACATTGGAACCTAAGGCATGTGGAGAAATCTCAACAATGGTGTGTGTGAGTGTGTTCCACTACAATATTTAATAGTGAACGACAAATTTGTCGGTTTCAATTCTCTAAATTTCTCATTTTTCCATTTTGAAATTCAGTTCTCAATGTTGCCACCACTATGGGGTTTTTTTTCCTTTTAAAAAAATCTCCAGGAATATTACTGCTTCTTTTAGTTAATTTCTGTACACATTAAAAGGCTTAAGAAGAGTGTTTGAAAAGTCAGAGAAGTGCAGATTTTGAAGAATCTCTATGTTTCATTTGTCATATTGTTTAAAAAATACAAATTAGGTAGGTTCACCTTTCAATGCTAATTGAATCAAATTTCTCTCCATCCCTAATATTTAATACTATCCACCAGTAGCTATCCACAGGTTTGACACAGCTTGAAGTACATCCCTAAATTAATGACTAATAGCCTTAATCACCAAATGTTACAGCTTAACTAGACTGTGGGCTCTGCTGTCTATTAAGCAAGTAGATCCGGAGAATAAACAGATCTGTATGGAAATCTCACATACTGATTCAGGGCCAGTCCAAAAGATTTTGATGTCTGAGGCAAAGGATAAGATGGTGTCCCCTCCATATTCTGTGTACAGAAAGAAACTGGGCTTACAGATGAACACTGCTAATGAGGTAGTGACTAACAATGCACCAGAAGCAGTAGGCTGTTTTCTTGCAGGTCCAGGACAGCCTGTGTAGCCTATATGGTTCTGTCTTCCAACAGAGGTGAATAGCCTAGGAGAAATTGCCAGGGGGCTGCCACTGCTGTCCAATATCTGCTGTCTGAGGCAGTTGCCCCACTTACATAATGGTGGGGCCGGCCAGGCAATGATTGCATGGCACATCAAAAGAATAAAGTTTGCTGGAATAACAGTAATCTATGCGACATTTTCAATTTTCCTTGTCGTTTAAGTATTGCTGATAGACAAAAGAATAACCCTTTGTTACAGTAAATCTATCAATATATAAGCACAAGGCAAAGTGCAGATCAATGAATTTCATTTCTCTAGTAATATATACATTAAAAATACATGATCGATTTAAAGACCTTTTCTTATCCGCATTATTCACAAAACTATGAATCAAGATTGGTAAAAATATGTTCCAGGAAAAGTCTTGACTTTTAACAACCCAAACCAGGAAAAGTCCAAATACTGTTTTAGATCAATCAAGTCACTGCTCAGTGTATGGGGAAAGACACCCCCCATCCCTGCCTCCAACTCAACAGTAATCAGAAGTAGTTCCCAATACCTGCCTCACAAAAATAGGCATAGCAGGGCACATATATAACGCCAGGCCCTTTTGTAGTAGTTGAGTAGGATACATCTGGCTGGACCTAGATCTGAGCATTCACATGTCTAAGCAGATTTCTTGAGGTGGAAGCAAAGCTGCCAGAAGCATGAGCAATGGCAGTGCCAATGGCAGGTGGGGGCCCAGTGGTGGGGGGGGCAGGTTCAAATTGAAGTGCCATGCACATCACTGCCTCCCATTAAAGCTGGTGCCGGTCCTGCTTCTGATAAAGGAAATATAGGATTGTATGGCAAAACTGCAACCCTATGAAACTCAGGAGTAATTTTTACTAAAATTATTGACACTTACTTTTGAGTCATTGGGTCTAAGATCAGGTTGCACATTACCTTTCCACTTATTCTTTTTTCTGGTGGAGGGTTCTATGCGGTGCACTCAGAATAAGCTTTTCACCATATATATTTATTTTAGATCCTTATTCCCATGGTCACTGCTACTCCCCCCCTCCTTTCAACTATTATTCCTCTTCAATTCCATGTTCTTTAGCCTACTTACCGTACTCCTTGAAGATTCTTCTTTCCAGTCCCATTCATTGTAACATTTTGTGTGTGTGGATAAGATCTAAATAGGCCCATGCATCTGGCAGAGCCTCATATCTTATGGAATTCTGTTCCAGAGCCCCCAACTTTCAAGATCTCTTTCACAGGTGAAAGGCTGTAGCCTTTGGAAGCGGGAAGAGTGAACTGCCTTCCCTGATGCCCACATATAACATCTCTTATAGAAGGCAAAAAATTGGATCCTCACCTGTTCTAAATTTTAGATCCAAAACACAATGCTAAGGGAGGGTACAGATAACAACTGTTTTGCTTTTTGAGCCAAGATGCAGAAAGTGTGCCCGTGTGATTATTTTCTATTTCAAATCACCATTTATTCTATCAGCATTATACGAGTGGCTTGCAGTAATGGAAAATCTATTTGCTTTTACTACAGCATAAGGTACTCAACTGCTATAAAAACTTACTGTCAAAGTAGTGCTGCCTCGGCATAAAAAGATTTCAAATGGCCCTTATTCTATTATGTTAAACAGATTCTCTTTTAGTGCCACTATTGTATGGCAGATGATTATGGAGGTAATAAGCCAATTATCACTTGTTTTAATTGCTTTAAGTGTGAAGTATCAGTAATTTATAAGTAATGAAAACCTAAGGTTAAATACATAAAACTCTACATTCATACAAATGGCCTAATAGAATATTTAGAAGCAGGGGAGCCCTTATATTTCATAAAGCCATTCACACACACACACACACATACACCTATGCAGAGCATATAGAAGGACTATGTAATAAAATGTACAAGACCGCTTCAGAAAGCAAAGGCAGTTTTTAATGTATAGTCTCAGCATTCTAATATTATAACACCTATCTATACTAGTATCCAATCCACCATTCTATATCAGCGACAATCAATTAGATACTTATGTCTACCCAACAGAGTAATTCTTAAGGATATATCAAATGGATAGAGAGAAATAGCAACCCAAAATACTATTTCGACTACTTTGAATTGTGTGTAGTGATGTCTGTAGTAGACACCACTTTTTTAAAAAAATGAGGGTGGGTTTAAAAATAAAAGACCCCCCTCCCCACCCCAAAAAAGCACTCTGATTCCCACTGACTACAAGCATGACTTGTCAGTCCCAATTGTGTTCTTCTACTTCCCTCTTCCTATGCAGGTGTTTGCTCTACCTCCACCTCCCTCACCCTTGTATTTTCCTTATGTACTATGGTTTGAGGCATTAGTTTCACTTTTAGCAGGCACTTCCGTTTAGCACTTTTGTGTGTGTCTGAGTCACTAAGGTGTCGCCATGTGCTCTAGGGCAGAAAGTGTCCCTCATCAATTCAGGTTGTCTCGTAAAGGTAAAGGTAAAGAGACCCCTGACCATTAGGTTCAGTCGTGACCTACTCTAGGGTTGCGGTGCTCATCTCGCTTTATTGGCCGAGGGAGCTGGCGTACAGCTTCTGGGTCATGTGGCTAGCATGACTAAGCCGCTTCTGGTGAACCAGAGCAGCGCACGAAAACACTGTTTACCTTCCCTCTGGAGTGGTACCTATTTATCTACTTGCACTTTGATGTGCTTTCGAACTGCTAGGTTGGCAGGAGCAGGGACTGAGCAATGGGAGCTCACCGTCATGGGGATTCGAACTGCCAACCTTCTGATCGGCAAGTCCTAGGCTCTGTGGTTTAACCCACAGCGCCACCCGCATCCCTATACATTCACACTCAAATGCTGATAAATCCTGATAAGGACCTTTATAAATAAATAAATAAATAAATAAATAAATAAATGAATGAATGAATGCAAACTTAAGCATATATGTGGAGACTGAAAACTGGAAACCTGCGAAATGGAGAGAAATCAGAACTGACAGATTCACCTAACCCTTCAAGCGACGTGTGAACAGGCCTTATTAAACACAGTAAAACTAGATTTAGGACACACTATTGTGCTGTGAACAGGAGCTGGTGGGAATGCATCACCAGTGAAATGTGGGAAGATCTGTTTCAGTTTTTGTCAGCCTACACCGTACAATGACATCTGAAGAGGCAGTCAAGAATTGCAGTCTAATGAATATAACCACCAGGTTAAGTCAGTGCCAGTGCCCAGTCTTATTACCATTTCATCTGTTTGTGACAATCTTTGCAGAAGAAATGAGATGTTGTAAAAGCGTTTTCCAAATACCTTGTATTCTGTTCATTTAAATCCATGCATGGTATTACTTAGCCCTTTCCAAGAGTTCAGCAAAGCTATTTTTCTCTGAGCTCACCTTAGTGATTAGTCTGAGTGCAATGATAGGGGTGGGTGGGAATGGCATGGACAGCTGATCTCAATCCCAAAGTGATGAGAGGAAGCGTCTTCTGTTATATTTCAGAGAAAATATTAGATTAAAATTCAAATATTTTCCCATGACAGATTGTTACAAGAATGGGAAATGGCACAAACAATCAATTGCGATGACAAAGATTTAACAAAAAAAGGAAGGTTAATTATAATTGAACATTCCCTATGGATCTTTGAGGAGATACGGCTCAGTCTATTTCCTATTGACAGGTGGCAGTGTAAATTAAATGTAGTATTATGAATTCAAATTGGATTTCAACTGCTCATCATCTATATTGCAGCCTGAGAATAGGTTACGTTGGGCCTATTTTCACATCCTCATTGATTTTTCATGAGGGTAGATTTATGATCATCTTACAACATTTGTCAGCTAAGTAACATGTTATTCTGAATATCCTGCCCCTTCTCACCTGTAATGGAAATGAAGCTGTGGGCTACATTCTAAAAAGTACAAAACCAAAGCCCCCCTTCTCTCCTCCTATTATTTCCTATAATATATCATTTGAAGGAATCAGAATTATATCCTTTTTGAACTGGGCCTGTGAGTCCAGTTTAAACCAGTAAAAGTGTCTTCCCTAAGAGGTGTATAGCCAATTATGTCAGAGAGCAAGAAGAGTGATTGTCCCCTTAAACCTTAAAGGCTGCAATCATAGCCATGTCTACTCAGAAGTAACTCCTATTGAATTCAGTGGGGCTTACCCCCAGTTTAAGTGGGTTTAGGATTGCAGCCTCCATACCAAAAACATTAGGAAGATAGCAAAATAGTAAAATGGAAGCTTTCTTACAAGTTATAACTTTGCTTCCAGGTAAATAAAACTGGAGTCTTTGCTTTTAAAAAGTATAAAATGAATCAATAGAAATCAATTTGAATCCCAGAGAGAGGGAACTGGGCCAAATTAAAATCATATTGATTTCAATGGGAATTAAGCATGTGCTAGTATCTCTCCTGTCATATAAAAGGAGAGTAAGAAGTGCATACCTTTGACTAGATTGTGCTCACACTTCAAGGAGAAAATGGCTTGGAACAAATAGTACAATTCTATGCATGTCTACTCAGAAGTAAGTCAGCAAGGCTTAATTTCATATAAATGCAGTTACCTTCAAGTGGTGGGGCTATTCCTACTTTTTTCTTTTCTTTTAAGTTACAGTGATGTTTATATGCATATATATTTAGCGTTCATCATCTGAACGAATGAACGAAAGACTTTAAAGACTTGTTCAAACAATATGTGTTTCGTAGATCAACTGTTTGACTGTGTCTGCAGCGAATGGATACAGCAAAGGCAATAAGGATTGTATGATACCACAGGTATGTTGCATTCTATAAAAATCCTAATTTCAATTGGGGTAGGGTATGTTTAATAGAAGGTATATTGTATGAAGTATCCTTTTTCTGGCTTTAGAAGAATTCAGATTTTCAAGGTGCATAGAGTCCCGGTGTCTGACAAAATAGAAAATGCAGCGCTTTTATAAAAAACTAGAGAGAGAGAAAGAACACAAATTTGTAGCCTATGCATGAGATGGAGATGGCAACACTCAGCTGCTAACAATAACCTTCAGTAATAGCTAGGGATTATGGCACATAAATAGAAGATATCATGAAATATTCTTTTTCTGTAGATGAAAAAGAATCACATATCTTTATTATGGTACCTAATTTATGCATTTCTCATGCCATCTAGACAGAATTACTTAAAAGTTAACAAAAGGGATCACACAGTCAATTAATACTTAATAAATCTAAAGCACCTCAAAAAGAATATTTTACACAATTTGATTTTTTTTAGAAATAGAATTGGAAAAGGCAGAGTAATAAAAACTACCTATGGGCCTTACTACATATTTAAATGGTGCTTAGCCATTAGTTTCAACATAAATATTTTAGGATTAAACAATATTGACATAGCTATATATTTTAGACCCAGCAACTAGTATTTCTTGGGGTTTTTTTCCATTTAAAGTATTTTAACATTCACCTGAACCAAAAGGTTTGTAAATTGAAAAGGTAATGAAATATTTCCCCAACCTATGAAATGTTCAAGTATATGTTCATGTTGTTCATTATACCCTCCCCACTATGGAGGAAGGGTTATAGCTCAGCGGTACAGCATCTGCCTTGCATGCACAAGGTCCAAGGTCCAAACCCAACATCTCCAGAGAGGACAGAAGAAGAAATTCCCTTTCTGGATAGCCACAGTCAGTTAGCATAGACAGGACTGAGCTAAATGTACCATGGTACATCAAGGTGCCATCATACCCCTGTATCAGCACAACTGGACACCTTCATCTTCCTCAGCTGCAACAAAACATGTCTCTCCCACATCAGTATCTACAGCAACAGCGGGAATTGTAACTCTCCAATGGTTTGACCTCACCCTCAAAGGCACACTCTTCCCAAGACAGACAGATGCCCAGCGACAGAGCTAGATTCTGACTCAGAATATGATAATTTCCCTGAACTGGGTTGATTTGGAAAGGAGGGTATGCAGGCTCCACCTGAGTTGGGTTGGGCCACCCATAGTAATCCAGGACAGTCAGGAGGCAGAACATCAAGCATGAAGAAGGAGAGGCCATGTGAGAAGAAGGTTAAGCAGTGGACAACCCTAGGAGAAGCATAGGAAAACCTACTAGGCCGATTGTTTTCATGGGAGAAGGCGGATGCCTTGGGATGTGAGCTGCAGGGGACTAATTTACAAGTGTCAGGTGCCAGAGTCAGGAGTAGGTTAGTAATAAAACGCCCAATGCCAGGGAACTCTTTATTCCAAGAAACCAGAACAGTGCAGCCCTAATGATCACAGCAACTCTTGCCCCCCAAAGGCAGTTGCAAGGACTGAAGGTCCCTGCCTTCTCAGCACTCTCTAAGGTTCCTCCCGCAGTTCCTTCCCCATTACCCTAAGGCTCTGTCATCTTGTCTCTTTTTGATCATCTCTCTTCATTTCTCTGTATGTTCTGGGAGACTGGGGGAGGGAAGCTGGATGCATCAGGAGAGGGAGGCTCCCTGGATTCTTCCATAGCCTGCCTCCTCTCTGTCTCCTGGCCCTCATCCTCCTCTGCCACAACCTCATCCTGCTCACTAAACCCTGTTGCATCTTTAGCTTCTGACCACTCCTCCTCCCAGTCTCCTCCCTCTTCTCCTTCTGACCACTGATTATCATCCCACCACCAGTCCCCTGGCTCTGAGCCTTTTTCCTCTGGAGGTTCCCCAGCCTCCCACCACTCCTCCGCATCCAGCCAGTCCATGATGCACATGACTTTCCCACCTGACCTCTCCTTCTGATGCTTGCTTCTCCTTCCTGTCCAACACCGCACTCCCTGAAAGCAGCACCCTGCAGGATTGCTTAACAGCTGTTGAGTGGAGGATTGGATCCTGTGGAATGTAGGGTGCTCCTTCACAAGGCCTTCCCCATAGGACTGACAACCCCCCAGTCTCAGTCACCATATCCTTCCCCTATCCCCTCCCAACTATGTGTTTAATTAGGGTTGGATAAAAAATGATGATTAGGCTTTAATTCTGCCCCTTAAATTTATTTGGGGCTGGATCTGAGGTGGGTGGTCCTTGGGTCAAGCTGATATGGGGCACCTGGGTCAAGATTCACTGTCCTAACTGCTGGTTTCTATTTCCCTCACTGTGCAGCAAAATGCTTGTCACAAGACAATTGTTTACATTCCACAGTCAGAGTTACTGTTGGGTTCCCACGGGAATGGGAGACTGGATGTGACGTACACTGGTTTCCTGTTTTTCAGTGTTCTCTCGGTTTCTTTGTGTTGAGAGGAGTTGCTTCTCTGCTTTCACAGAGGCAGGATGGATGTTTGTATTCTCTCAGCATAGAGTGTAAATAAAAGTTAGCATGTAGCACAATACCTGCTTATCCTTTCGTTCTGCGGACTGGACGTTATCTGTTCTTCTGGGCTCAAAGCAAGATGAGCCATAGTGTCAGCTCCAGATGGGCCGGAGCTGGCCAAACAATCTAACACTAACTACTACTCAGCTACACAAGGAAGACATTCTTGCTCTTCACCCCCTCCATGCCAAGCACAATGGGAGGGTGTGGTTGATTGGAGCTATTGATTTAATTTCTGTTGGGATTCACATCTAAGAGTTTTTCATAGAATACAGTAGTACCTCAGGTTACATACGCTTCAGGTTACAGACGCTTCAGGTTACAGACTCCGCTAACCCAGAAATAGTGCTTCAGGTTAAGAACTTTGCTTCAGGATAAGAACAGAAATCGGGCTCCGGCAGCGCGGCAGCAACAGGAGGCCCCATTAGCTAAAGTGGTGCTTCAGGTTAAGAACAGTTTCAGGTTAAGTACGGACCTCCGGAACGAATTAAGTACTTAACCTGAGGTACCACTGTACAACACTCACACACAATCCAATGAACAGTAAAAAGGAAACTACATTGCATGGAGACCAAGCTGAATCAATTGGCATAGGTTATCTTCTACTTTCTAGAACAAGATATAGCGTTAAATTATATGTTTGAGAAAATGTATTTATTTTATTGCCACAAGCAAAACTACGTTCTCCATGGTTCCCGGAAACACATAATTACATGTGTATTTGTAATAAAATAAAAAAGTGAGTAACTTTTGTCACTTATGCACAGGTTGGACTTACTTTATCAGTCTTTACATATATATAAATGCAATCATTTCATTGTCAGGTGCCTAAAGCTAGTGTTAATTACAGTACGAGGCTTCGATTATTAATGCATCTTTACTTATTGAAGTGTGAAATAAGCAATAGTAGTTGGAATGCTCCAATTAAATTAGGCTCTGAGACTGGAATTCATAAATAGGATTCTTTCTTGTATTTATAGCTCACTTACAGCAGCACACAGAGACTAGTGGGTTCTGTATCTTACCACAGTTCCCAAACTCTGCCCATTGGAACAACTTATTCAAATATCCCCAGTGTAAATATAAAATATATTCAAAGGGTCCTAACTTGTTTTCTATACTGCAAGCAAAGGAACATTCTCCCATTCTAATGAATGGCTTGGAAAATATTTATCTGATCATCTTTATCTGAGGATGCGAGGGAACTTACAAAGCAGTATTAGATTCTAGTGTATATAATGCTTTACACATGTGCACTGATGTCTCTGGATTCTGGATATAAAGAAATGTTTGAGCTCCAAGTTTGCTTTTTAAAAAATAAAATAAAAATGTGGCTGCACAGTGAATGTGATGGTATACAAATAGATTGGTATGGAATAGGATTACATTAGAATAGAGAAGGAGTGTCCTGGTACTTTGAAAGAGCATTTCTGTGCTTAAAGGGTCTTGATTTTTATGCCTTGCTTCTTTATTTACTCTTGCATTGTTCTGTATATTGACATATTGCAGATTAATCTTTGGGTTAGGTAAATATTGATGAAATGTTTGAAATTACTTTGTTTTTGTTTAATATTGACATTGATTATTCAGCACTGCTGGACATTATGATCTTTTTGAATTTTTCAATATTGTGATTTGTGGCTTTTGTTTTGTGTGTGTGTGTGTGCATCTACTCTTAATGGATTTATTTGGCCATTTTGTAAAATAATAATAATAATAATAATAATAATAATAATAATAATAATGCAAACCTCTTTAAGCATGATTGTAACAGAGGCAAGACACAACATTCTGCCACTTAATAATCCCTTGTCTACCATAAACACTTTCCTTCCATTATAGCCAAGCAAGGGAAACAGATTCCAGATTTTGCATATTTAACCACAAAGATGTTTCCCCCTTATTTAAATTTTGTCTGACAGGAACCTCAGAGGGATTCCTTCAGAATCACACCTATTTTCCATAGTTCCTATGATTGGAAAAGTCCTAAATATCCATCATCTGAAATGTTCCACTTACACCCATCACACATCCTTGAAGGCACTTTGGCTGGCTGGCTGCTTCCCTGACCAGTCATAGGCCCCTTGAACAAATGCATAGAGTAGTTTTGTGTTTTCCTTTTGACCTGTTGTATTGAGAATTCCTGTTCTGCTGGCACATCAGGAGAAGATGCTCTGCTTGTATGTATTACTTGAAAGTCTATCGCCAGGATTAATCAGAAAGTAACTGGTTTATTTTGTTTTACATAGCTACTATTTCCCTGTTAGCCTATCTGAATCCTGTAGTTGACTAAGAATTGTATTTCACTACAGGATCAGTCTCTCTCACTGGCTTAGCCATTTCTCCATGTTAAAAGCTTTTAAGGAGAGAAAAGGTATGGGCTGGGCCAGAGAGCATGCTAATTCTGCTTTCTTGCTTTCAAGGTTCATTCATTTCTCCCTAGAGATTCCCCTTCCCATCCCAGGCAACTACTAAGCTTGCTTTTCATCTTCCCAACCCATTTTGAAGCCATTGCTCTCTTCTGTTCTACAGTCCCACTTTGCACTCATTTTCAACTTCACCCCTATGTTCATGCCCCCTCCTTTTGTACAACTCTTCCCTTGCACACAAACCACCCTGTGGTAGCCGCCTGCATCTTCTTCCTCCCACCCATTGCAACTGCCAAACACCCTTTTTACCTCCTGCCCAATTATGAAGCAACCATCCCTTCCTGTTCTACAGGATCTTTCATGAGCCTGCTTTCATCTCTCCCTCCCTCCACTCCCATGCCTCATACTTGCCTTGCATACAGATGACCCCAGTTCCATGTCTTTTCATTTCTCCTGTTCTGCAGCCCCTTTGGGGTACACATGCCCTTGTCACCTTCACCTCCTTTCATCTACCTCTTCCTTTCTCTTTCCAACTCTCCCTTAAACATAGACCTCCCCCATTTTCATGCATCCTCCTCCTATTCTACAGCCCGCTTTGCATGCCCTCACCTGATGATATATGCTACTGTGTCTTTAGGGTGAATAGAAATTGTGTTTTTGTATTGTAAACTGCCTTGCGATTTTCAGATGAAGGGTGGGATATAAACGTAATAAATCATCATCATCTCTTCTAAATCATTACATTGAATCTGGAACTTTGTCTTGAACACAACACTTGGTGCCAGGTATAAAAGCTATTGTGTGAAGGTACGATGGAGTGTTGTGTGGAGTACAGTACGATGGCTCCACATCCTTTCTCACATGAGTCAACTGAGGAATGGAAGAGGAAGAAGTTTGAATACAGTGAGAAGAGAGGGATGTTGAAAAGAAAAAAATATGGCTGTTTTAAACAACAGCAGAGATCAAAAGAAACTGATGGAAACAGCAACCTAGTTTTAACAAGGAGAAAAGCAGAGATGGGCACAACACAAAAGCTAATTCCGAAAAGCTTACACAACAAAGCCTTTCCTAACTCTCTTGTTGCTATACTCAAACCTTGTTTCAAACTGCTACTTTTGCTTGGGTCCCAATAACCAGAGGGAAAGCTACTGAAGAGGGCTTTAGCATACCATTTCCTCCCAATCCCTCCTCCCACTATGCTTTGTACCATCAAAAATCTTTTTTTCATAATCTTCACAACCTAGTTTTAGAATAAGTGTTAGAGAAAACTGTTTTAAGTGAATGACACATTGGCATACAGTACCTAATAAATGTAACAAAATTAATTAGCATTACAGGAAAAAAAGTGTTGTAAATGTCATTCTTGTAGTCTAACATTTATTTATTTCTGGTGGATGTGCCCTAAAACAAAACAATATCGAAGATCTGCTGGAAAGAACAGTGAAGGAAATAATAGGTTTTGAGATTCGATTGAACCCTATTTTGTTTTGGCTAACCTGTATGAGAAATATCACCATACTTTGTAAATAAATTGCAGCTTTTGTGTTTGTAGCAGCACAAACTGTATCCACTAAATACTGGAAAGAAGAAAATATATCATCAGGTCAGGGGTGGATAAAATAATTATGGGACTATGTGCTATTGTTTAAAAAAGTCAATAATAAGCTACATTCATGTAAAATAAAGGTGTCAGCAATTGGGCACCTTTTTCAAAACTGGCACATTTTTATTGTTTGTTCTGAAAGAACATTGGAACGGATTGTTTACAAGTAATCTTCCTTGTAGGTTATAATTTTATTTTATTTTAAAAGAAGTTTATAGCAAAGACAAAGAAGCATATTGTGGATATATATATTTAACTGTAGCCCTAGGAGACTGTAGTATTTATGTAGCACTGCCTCCTCAGTGCTTCAGGAGGTGATGTGTTGTTTGCATAGAGCCCTGTGTCGATAGCTCAACATGTACGCTCCAATTTGGTGGTCCACATGTCTTGAGAATCAGGCCTAGGCCCAACTTCAATAGATCAGTATTAAGTAGCTGAAAACACGGACTTCACCTGCTCATGCTAAACCTATTAATCTAATGCCTTCATGAGCACTAAATTCATCCATTAATTTTGGAAATGGAAAGAAAATGTGTGTGCTATTTTGGAACTCGGAGAAGGGCTTGGGATGTTTCCCTTGTGAACTGACTGCACTGCATTAAAGTCATGGCAAATAGCTCAGTCACAACAATATGAATCAGTCACAATCATGACAACCATGAATTTAATTATAACCAAGCCCTATTTCATGGACTTTCAGGAACAATAACACGGAAAAAGCTATCAGCATCACTAATATCTGAATGGAGAATTGATGGCGGATAAGCTTTAGTGTTTTGCAAATAAGTTAACTGTTATGGATGGATGAAATCACATGTGGACTAGCTTGTCCTGAAAATGCAGGATTAAATCTTAAGAAATTTTCACAACTGACACTAAAAATGCCTTTTTGTCTCTTGTGAATGTTTTAAATGCAACTTTGCTTTGTTTTTGCCTGTTGCTGCTGGTAAGGGATCCCAAGGGAGGGAATAGGTCATACCATCTGTCTGCTCCTCTTGTTCCCAGTTGACCCGGAAGCCAGGATTCTGTTGCTGATTCGAAAGGAGGATGAAAGTTGTGGCTAATGGAGTTGTTTTACAGCCCACAGACTAGATGAGAGGGCAGTTATACTCCAGCGGACAGACACCTTTGGCATTCCATCCCCCTTTAATTCTATATTGTTAAATTTATTATATGGTAGGAGAAACTGGGTGATATATTATTGGGTGATAATTGAAAATGTGCTATTGTTACTGAAAGTGAGAGTCTGGATTGTAATTTGTTGTATTGCAAAGTTGTTAAATAGCACGAGAGCTTGAACTGGTATAGAGTAAGGCCTTACCTCTGTGGGAAATGGGAGGGGCTGGTCATGTTGCTTTTTATACAGTGCGGCATTGCCCTAGATCACTGGTCTTCAACTGGGGGCGGGGGCGGGGATAATGACCCCCTAGTGCAGTGTTTCCCAAACTTGGATCTCCAGCTGCTTTTGGACTACAATTCCCATCATCCCTGACCACTGGTCTTGCTAGCTAGGGATGTGCTATTTGGGAAACACTGCACTAGTGGGTCATGGCCTAATTCAAGGTGGGTCGAAACAAGAGCACTAACACCATAAAAATATATGGTAAATTATTGAGAAATAAGTCCCCAAGTGCATGTTTGGATTAAAAGTGGGCTGTGGGTCTGAAAAGCTTGAAGATGCCTGCCCTGGATGATAGTCAGTGAATTAACTGATTGAAATTTCATTTCTGCATCATGCTGCCATGGATTTTTATTTTTATTATGATTGTTGTTAGTCTAGATGTTCATTTTGTGATGAATGATTGGGGAAAGCTGTGTGTGAGATGGGTATGGTTGGTGGGAATGCCTGTGTGTGAGAGTCTCTGCAGTGGGGAAGTGGGGAGGTAGAACCTTTGTCCTTGCACTATTTTCCTGCAAAAGTTCTGCTGCTGCAGCAACCAAGGTACTTTTTATTCCAACTGCGATACACTGGGGGAGGAGTTGATCTGAGGGTATGTTTTTGATTGTACAATCAGTTCATACCAATCCCCCAAGAAACACAGTTTCTCAGACTACAGCTTGAAAACCACCGGTAAAGTTTAAGCAGAGCTCCACATTAAAACATTAAGTCATATATTCACTAGCCACTGTTTTTGCAAAGATTGTAGACAAAATGAAAAATGCAACTACAGTTGGGAATACTCCATTCTTCCCGCCCTATCAATCTCCTGCCTACCCAAATTTCATGATTCAAGGAATTAGAACTAGAGAGAATGACTTTCTTCCTACAAAACTATAAATAGTATATCAGCATTATGTTTGTTTGTTTGTTTGAGATGTGCACACATGTAGACTTGCACATAGCCGGCTATAAATCAATGCCTCAAGCTTCCCTCAAGGAATGTTAAGAGAGTGCACCTCACATGAGAGAAAAATGCATTTAAAATTACTGTAGCTATAAAACAAACTGACATAACCCAAAGCAGCAAATATGACAAAAAAAGTCTTCTGGGGCCATGTTGGTACTTCAGTGAAGCTTTTGACTTTTAGTTTTATTCGCCTAGAAGTGATACAGTTTACTTTCTAAAATCCCACAGAAGGCAGTGCTGTGTGTCCTCAATATTCAAACCATTGTATCTTTCTCTTCAATGACTATATCGCAGATAGATTCAAGTGACACCTTACAACAACTATGAGATGAGAGCTTGTTACTGAAATTTTGAGCTTGGACAAAGCATCCTAAGAAACCTGATGAAAGCTAAAGGTGCTTAAATAAGACTAGCGCCATTTCTAGTCTGTCTAATTGTTGCTATATGGGGAAGCTCTTTCTCTGCTTTCCTGGTCTCTTTGGGGGCCCTCTGTGAATCTGTTCTTGGACCACCACTCTTCTTTCTCTACATACAGTTCCTGCGTGACCTCAGCTAACCCTATCACTCTCCATACCACCTATATGCAGAATATACCCACTACCTATATTCTCTTAGAACTGCCCCCTCCTTCCATTCTGTCATCTCCAGCTGGCTCTCTACTATTCCAGCTTGGAAGTTTTGGTCCAAGACCAAGCTTTTCATTTTCTCTTTCAAGCCCTTCTCTCCTTGTATCGACTGACAATGTTACTAGCCACCCTGTTGAGCAGCCACAAAACCTTGGCTTTCTGTTCGACTCCTCTCTCTCCTTTGTTCCCCATATCCAGGCTATCAATAAGTCATGTCATTCCTCCCTTTACAACTGTGCAAAATATACCCTTTGCCCCCTCAACGAACACTGTGGTCCACACCCTTGTCATCTTTCTTCTAGACTGCAAGAATCTCTAGAGAAGCATCCAAAGATGCTGCAATAAGGATAGCACCATTTCAGCAGCAGGAAGGACAGCTGGACATCAGTATTCTGAAACTGAGTTGTTATGGTAGCACTCTGACCAACTGAACACAGTACCTATCAAAATAAACAAGTCTGAAGAACTGAGAACATGGCAGGACAGAACATTTAAGCATGCTTACTGTGTACTGGGACACCTCTATAATGCTGCCTAAAGCTCTTCTGAAAGCTATCTGTACATACAATTGACAAGTTTTGCACAGTTAGGATCTTTACAGAACTCTTGTTTCCCCAGTGCACTTTCACAGAAGAAATTCAGGAAACATGGAGCATCAGAAATAGGATTGCAAATACCTAACTAAATACAGCTATCTGAAAATAAAAGGGCAAGGTGCAATGTATGAAAAGAAATGAGGCAAAATATGGAACTGAGCTGAAGAAGAAAGGTTATGAGAGGGAGATGCAAAGCATGATGGCATTTGGCTGAGTATGTGTGAATCTTGCACCCTTCTCTGCTCTGCTGTACAACAGGTTGTGTGGATGATGGCTTTGCATCCAACCTGCTAGGGAGAGACAAGCAGCTGCAGGACAACTTTGCTGAGGCTCTCCCGACACAAGCAAGCATTTGGCTATTTAAAACAGAGCAGAGCCTACCAATCACCTCTAAGATATTGCACGATGTTCATCTTTTGGGGTGACAAGTAAAGCTTTCTTCCCTGGACTGGCTGTTTTCCTACCACCACCTCCAGTCAAACAGGAGGTAGCTCTTTTTGTGCTGAGTTAGTTGCATAGGCTAGATATACATTGTTTTTCACAAAATGTAGACTCTGTGTGGGTTAAGAGATAGATATTAAAGTTATTTCTGGGTCTGATGGGAATTGTAGCTTAAAATATCTGGAGGGCACAAGGTTGGAGAAGGCTGCATTAGAGTAAGTAGTATTGTTGAGCATATAGAGAAATCATTTGGAGGGTGAAGAGGCATAGACTGATCTTCCATAGAGTTATGATGCCATGATAGGAATTCACCATTTGAGTCACTGAGGCAAAAATGCATTCTATTAGGGAAAATTGCCTGTAAAATGTGTATATTAGGGTCCTCATGAAAGTTTGTCAGCATTTTTGTGTATGTATTAGGAGAACTACACACTGCAATGCTGATGAATTTTCATTAGGGCTTTCTTTTTTTGAAATGCAAAGTGATGCAGAAATAGGAAAACTAAACCTAAAATTGGAAAGGAAAAAAAAAAGACACAGAGAATTTAAAATTAGCAGATGCATTCCTAGAGTTGCCCAGAAGTGAGGAGGAAATGGGCAGAGGCAGCTTCCCCACAGCTTATCCCCATCAGTGAGGGTACTGTAAGGGGAGTTCCATATATTAAGGAATTCTGGTTTCCTCCTTTGCAGGTTCTTTAAGCAGTTAATGAAATTGTGGCCCTTTATTCCTCCAACATCTTGTGTTTGTTTCATCCTAAAGGAATCACTAACAACAACTAAATTGCACCATTTGAAATCTATAAGGGTGGCTCACAAATCTTAATAAATCCAAATACAGCGTCAGTCAATGAATAAGTAAAAAACACTGTGGGTGAGACAGAAGGAGAGACTATTAACTCATCTGTTAAACACCAGAAAGAAACCCAGCAAAACATGAAAAGAACTTTCTGTCCAACTCAGGTGATGATCCTAAAAGCCATCAGGGAAAGCATAGACTTTACTGCCTAAACTCCAACAGAGGGAGGGAAGAGGTTTTTTGCAGGGAGGAAGGTCGACAGTTTGGGGGCCACTGTCAACAAGGTCCTGTTGCAAGTCATTTTCCTCCATGTAGCATGGGGAACTCGAAAAGATAATATGAGGGAAGTCTCAAGATACATCTCAAGGTACAGTGGTGCCTCGCAAGACGAAAAGAATCCGTTCCGCGAGTCTCTTCGTCTTGCGGGTTTTTTCGTCTTGCGAAGCAAGCCCATTAGAGGTTTAGCGGCTTAGCGCTACAGTATTAGTGGCTTAGCCGGCTTAAAGATCAGCTGATAAGCGGCTTAAGGATCAGCTGATAAGCGGCTTAGCATCAGCTGTTAAGCGGCTTAACGATCAGCTGATAAGCGGCTTAGCATCAGCTGTTAAGCGGCTTAAAGATCAGCTGTTAAGCGGCTTAAAGATCAGCTGATAAGCGGCTTAGCCATCAGCTGATAAGCGGTTTAGCGGCTTGGGAAAAAGGGGGGGAAAGGAAAAAAACCCCGCAGGAACTCGCAAGACATTTTCGTCTTGCGAAGCAAGCACATAGGAAATTCGTTTTGCGAAGCACCTCCAAAACGGAAAACCCTTTCGTCTAGCGGGTTTTCCGTCTTGCGAGGCATTCGTCTTGCGGGGCACCACTGTATAGCAGGTGATCCCTATAGCATGATGTACTACCTAGAGATGGCATGGAAAAAAGTCATTCCCAGAGCTTTCATATCTGAGACTGCATGCCTTTTAAGAATCCTGCACTGTTAGTGTCCATTGAGAACAGATGGAATCATTCCCCCCGTTAGCCATGCCTCCTATCACTTTTGTAAGCTTTGTTACAGTGCCTTTAACTGTTCATTAATTCCCCCCTGTTTATTATATTCCCAAAAGTCTATGCACATTGCATATATGTAATATATTCATGAAGTGTATTGCGGCAACACTAGAACATCTCAACACCTGCTTGGTAATATAAGAAATTTCCTCCTGATGCCTCTGGAAGTATACCAGTGTACCATGCTAATTAATGTACTTTTCTATATCTCTCTCCCTCTCTGGATTTATTTTATGCGGAGACTGTGTCTAATCCTGTACTGAGATGAGCAGCCACCCCATTGTTGGATTGGTATTGTGGCTTCTTTCAACATAAATTACAGATCATAAATCAAGAGACAGCGGGGAACCTTCTATGGCTATTCTGTCGGTAAATGCAATATCCACAAACACTGTTAGAGCACAGTGACCATTACGTAGTAACATCAGCTCCTGAAATGGGCTGTCATTTTCAGCTTTTGTCTAGTTCTTTCATCGCTGAGAGTGATGCTATGTTTCCCACTATTGCAAACAGATACCCAAATCGGCTATAGGATACAGTCCTCACCAATGCTACAAGGTAATCATTTTTTATTATCTTTGTGGATAGGATTGGCAAGTAAGAGCAAAGGTCTTTGGAGGGAAAAGCAAATGAAATCTTGATAGAATCACAGCCCCATTGTGCTATCGCAGGAAGACACCCCTGACAATCAAGGTGTTCAGGAGAGTACAAAGTGCTACAAAATGGAGCCCCACAGCTAAGAGTCTACTTTGAAAGCTAATGAAAATTGGACTCAAGATTAATACCACTGAAGTCAATGGCTGCTCAGTTCCTCCAGACCTCCAGCTTGACATAAATCCTTCAATTTTCCTTTGAAGTCTTTCAAGTACAACTCCACAGCAGCATGACTATTACAACTTTTTTTATGACACACTAAATGAAAGGATACCATTTTAAAACAAAGTACTAAGATTGAACATAGCTGCTAGTAAGTAAAAGGTGGACTTTCTTATGGGCTAACTGTACTGACTTCAGATTGCACTTCATGAAATATTTTAGGATTTCACGGGTTTAGATTTAGATTTTGCTGCACTTAACAACACTTACATGGAGGTAAATTCAGCTGAAACCAATAGGTCTTACCTTAAACAATTAGGATGTGAGTTGATGTTCTCTTACTCCAATTAACACGGCATCTGTCTGAGGTAGATTGTCAAATCTAACCAGAAGAATTAACTTATTCTCCCTTAACCTTCCTTAATTCTTACTTATTAGGAATGTATGGAAAGGCAATAACTCTAAATCTTTTCCAGCCCCAGTAGGATAGCATAGCTGGGATATAGCATTTACCCTGTTTGTTAGGGCATTGCCCACCTTTTTGATTTGCACATTTTCCTTGAAGATTTGAGAAAGTAGTAATTTAATTCCTTAAATTTCAGATGGAAGAAAACAGCCAGGGAGCTTTCTTAGCTCATTTGAAGTCTGGAGGCCATTGTACCCATTTTTTAAACCTGATCAAAATTCAGACTGGCTGTTTGTTACTAAATTATGTATCTCTGAAGCATAAGTGTGTTGGTTTTGAAAGTTACAAATTAGTATATTTCCATACAGCCTGGGAGAATGTCTTTTAAGATGCGAAAAAAATATATTATTTGCATTATTCTGTAACAAAGGAAGATTCTATATCTATGGCCAGATAACTTCCACAGCATCTCCACTTTTCCACAGTAAATTACTTACTTTACTTATAGGCATTGTAATAAAATCTACTTGCTTCACCTTTTATGAGATGTAATAAAACTTATTTTTATAGCAATTTCAGTTGCACTGTATGTTATACAACTGTGTCCTTCCTTTTGTGAAGCAATGTAATTGCTGCCCTGATGTCTGTTGTATATTTGGATCTATAGAGTTTGCGTAAGTGGAACTCTACATCCATTGCCCAAGTAGCGCTGTTAGATTTCCACCTGACAGTGAACCAGTTCAAGTGGAGGTGAAGGAAGGAAGTTGCTGTTCTAGGTACCAGTTCAATCACAGAATGGTAATGGTAGATTCAGTGAGGTTCGTAAATAGGTCATATTTCAACAGAGGGGCTGTAGCTCAGTGCTTAATCACATGCAGAAGTTTCCAGGTTCCTTCCCTGGCATATCTAGGTAGGGATGGGGAAGATGTGCATCTTGTAACCCTGGAAAGACACTACCAGTTGGCATAGACAATACTGACCATCAGTGGATAAATGGTTTGATGCAATTCAAGGCAGCTTCTTGTGTTCATAATGACAATTCAATGCACAAAACACTTCTGAAATTATTTGCTCACTAGCAGCAGATTTAGGCACACCTTAACCCATTTATTTTAACGCAACCCAGGGTAGAATTGGGTTGTGATTCTTCTACTTCCTTGCTTATCGGTAGTTGAACTTCCATGCAACACTGAGTCAAATCTGGGACATACATTATAATAGCCACAGGAATGCTGCCTCCCTTCTCTGCTGATCAAGGTGATGATGGAGCCACATGTATAAACTCAAAACATGGACTGAATACTGGTGAACAATACTAAGTGGGATATCTCTTGCCTGAAAAGGATGGTTGGGGTGTCATCTATTAAATGTGCTTTGATTTTAAGAAGAGCAGTCTTTCAGGACTGAAGGAATGGTCAGTGAGTGGCACAAGTACACAAGCATCACCTCATATACAGTGGTACCTCGGGTTACAAACGCTTTGGGTTACAAACATTTCAGGCTACAAACTCCGCTAATCCGGAGTTGTACCTTGGGTTGAGAACTTTGCCCCAGGATGAGAATGGAAATCACACACCGGTGGCATGGTGGCAGTGGAAGGTCCCATTAGTGAAAGCGTGCCTCAGGTTAAGAACAGTTTTGGGTTAAGAACGGACCTCCGAAACGAATTAAGTTCGTAACCCGAGGTACCACTGTAATGTAAATGTGCATTGAGACTCTTGCAAGTTATTGAAGAATGTTTTGCATTGTCTGAAAAGATATTCAAACCAGAAAGAACACACACAACCAAGAGTAGCACATGTATCTTGATGGATGAACAGCTCTTATTAATTGCCCTAATGTCACTGAAAGTGTCATAGTGTAGATAGAGTTGCTGGAAAAAATGTCTCAAGTAATTCTGGATTAACTACATTCCAAGTCCACAAGTGCTCATGGTATGGCTGGGAGCGGGGCAGGGAAACAATTTATTCCTAATGCCAGAACATTTTCTGTTTGGGGCCTCAGCCCTCTCCCAGATGGAGGATCAGTTTTCCACGCCCTGAAGATCAATTGCTTTCCCAAAAGACACACAAATGCTATAATTGCAGCACAATCATGTGTGAATTTACTTGGAAGTAAACACACTGTGTTTAATGAAGCTTACTCCCAGGTTGGTGTGCATTAATTTGCTGCTTGTTGCCAAGGAATTGCATGCTGCTGTACACCCCTAATGCATTGACTCAGATATCCCCTCATTTTGGCTGGGAAAGTAGACTAAGCTGAGACTTTGCCACCCAGAGCGAGAAAACAACACCTGTCGTTACCATTAGCATAGATGACAGAAATGGCTCTCACTTCATGTACAAGAGGTGTGAGGCATCTTGACTATAAATACACTTTCCTCCCCACCCAGATCTTAATGCAATTACGTTATGGGTACAACCATTGAGAAGAAATCTAGAGGCCTGGAATGGAGTGCATGTATGAGGCACCTTGAAACCTTTTCCTTTCTCTCTCTAACTTCCCAAGTAAGTTACCTATGCAAAGTTATTCCAGAAAAGTGTTTCTAATTTATCTCTCACCCAGTTCACCTGTCTCTCACACTCTCTTTATTTGGCATTAGAATTCTCTTTCCTCAGCATCACACATGCAGCTCTGTCTCATTTTTCACCCTATCCTTCTGTCTATAAAGGTAAAGAGACCCCTGACAGTTAGGTCCAGTCACGGACGACTCTGGGGTTGCGACGCTCATCTCGCTTTATTGACTGAGGGAGCCGGCGTACAGCTTCTGGGTCATGTTGCCAGCATGACTAAGCTGCTTCTGGCGAACCAGAGCAGCACACGAAAACGCCATTTACCTTCCCACCAGAGCAGTACCTATTTATCTATTTGCACTATGACGTACTTTTGAACTGCTAGGTTGGCAGGAGCAGGGACTGAGCAACAGGAGCTCACCCCGTCGCGGGGTTCTGAACCGCCAACCTTCTGATCCGCAAGTTCTAGGCTCTGTGGTTTAACCCACAGCACCACCTGCGTCCATATCCTTCTGTCTATAGATATTCAGTTTGGGCCAACAGTTATTTTGTCAAAGCTATCCTTCTGTCTATAGCTTTGACCAAATAACTGTTGGCCCAAACTGAATCTTGCTTCTGAAATCCATCTCTTGTTAAATTGCTCTAATTCCAAAAGAAGAAGAAGAAGAAGAAGAAGAAGAAGAAGAAGAAGAAGAAGAAGAAGATTGCTCTAATTCCTAATTCCCCCTATTAGAAAATAGTCTGTGACTTTGTCTACTATGGCTGTTGGTTAAAGATCCAAGAATGTTCTGTTTGGGTACACACATTTATCATTACACCCATGAAGACAACAGCAAGTGTACCCATGTCTTTATTAGTGGCATGATTTTAATTCTGAAACAGATAGAGAGGAGAGCTTCTAGTCTTCAGATATCCAGCTCAACATGTTACCTGTAAAGAAACTCTCCATTTGATTTACTCCTCTATCTAGCCATAGGTCTCCAGTACAATTGAGGCAGCAATTCCCTACCTACTTAACTGAAGCAAGCCTCCATTAACTCAGTGGGACTTACTTCTGTTCAGACCTGTATAGACTGAGCTGTGCCTGCCTTCAAAATGCCAAAGTCTGAAATATAGTAAACAACAACAACTCAAGCACTGCCATCTTTTCTCATTTGGAACATTTTGGGGGAAACTCATTTCCTGGTGAAAAGCGTTTCAAAATTGTAGTCAAGCTGTCTTTTGGACCACAAAGCATGAAAGGGAGAATGACTTCACACCAACACTCTTACTAGATGTTTCTTAGTTTGGAAAATTCAGATAGTAAACCTTGTACTTCTCACTAGCCATTAAAAAAAGAGGAACTTTTAAAGCAATTTCAAAGCTTTTTACTTTGAACACAGTATAAGTGCTGCATTTGAAGCGTGCAACCTTTGTTCAGAAGTGGCACCATTGCCATGTTACAGTTTTTGCTACCAGTCCAAACTTCCCTGCATTTTTTATTATGTCTTCAGCTCATTTGGGTGCCATCTCCATGGTAACTTGTTTACAATGTCAGAAATATGGGCTGAAAAGTCAAGGTTAGCTTATCCCTTTGTTGCTGTTTTGATATTTTTGGCAATTGGAACAATGTGGGCAGAAGCCATAATGATTCGAGCGTGTTTTTTTTTGTGGCAGGTTGAATTGAAACAAAACTCCACATATCACCACTTCCAATAGAAAAATAAATTCAAACTGCCAGCTAATCAGAACCATCAATTCCATCTTCCTTTCAAATTTCAGAACAACAGTCCTCATGCTTAAATTTGGCAGCATATCTTGAGGAATAAGAAGTGCATAAGAGGTTGTGCCTTTCTGAGGTAATAATTATTATTATTACCTGGTGTGTGTGCGTACATATATTAGTCTATGTAGTTGAGGCAGCCTAAAACATCACTGGGTCAGGAAAAAATAAGAGGTGTTTCAGAGCCTAAGCTAAATCATTGATGGGAGCCTTTTGTACTCTGAAAATTGACTGTAATAATAATATTTAGCACTTCTATATCTACTTGCAATATTCTGATGGGAAAGATTTGTATTCTTCACTTAGGCTGCACTCCAAATTTAATAGCATTTTTTAAAAATGAAAAGCATGGATTGTAGGATAAGGCTTTTAGAAACATTTTCTCTTAATTTCAAGTATATACTGGGATTTGATTTTCTATTTCCCAGTCAAAATGTGATTTAGAAAAAATGAGGAACCAATCTGCTCCTTGTTTTCTGGTTATTATTTTCATTTATTTATATTCTTCATTTTTTATCTCATCTGTCCTCCACCATGGAACTCAAGGTGGTATACACAGAATCACAGAACTGCAGAGTTTCAAGGTTCCCCCAAGGGCCATCTAGTCCAACCCCATGTGCTTTCTCTCTCTCTCTCTCTCTCTCTCTCTCTCACACACACACACACACACACACACACAAACACACATTCTATCTATATCTATATGATGGCTGTGCTGAGTGTATATAAGCAATGAAAATTAAACAAGAGGTATACTAGTAAAGTTAATGTAATCTGGTGGGGACATTAGCCTCAAAACCTATTTTCTCCCTAACCTTGAACTCCTCTTTTATATTCCTCTTGCTGCTGAGAATATATTTTGCTTTTGCAGCCTCTATTTATTCTAAAGTGGCATTTTATTGCTTTGTTATTTCATTATAGAGTTTGTATATTTTATGTATTGTACCCTGCACTGATATCTATAAAGATGAAAGATGGGGTATAAATATTTTTTGATAAATAAATGCTTGTTTCTGTTCTGTTATTTCATAAGCTCATCCATTATATAGAATCATAGAGTTGGAAGGGGCCCTGAGGTTCATCTAGTCCAACCCCCTGAAATGCAGGAATCTTTTGCCTGACATGGGGCTTGGACCCAGGACCTTGACATTAAGAGACTCACCTTGATCTTAAGGTGAGTTTTCCTTTTTAGCTTTTGTTTTAATAAGTGGTCTTGTTTCATTGTTACAGCATATGGTGCTCATCATTTTTCTTACCTATGCTTTCAACTTCTTAAAAATTCCATGTTTTTTAAAAAAAAATATTAAAAAATTAATGGCAATAAAAGTCACAATTCCAACAAAGCAGTTTCTGTTCCTTCTACTGAAAGCTTTCCATTAAACAGTTACAAGAAACACAATTAAAATATGACTGGTTTGTTGGGTATATAAAAATGTGCAAGATTTCAATGCAAAGGTCTTGAATTTATTTCTCGTAAGGCTGCATGCCTTGACTGACATTTTGCTCATTTTCCCACTGCAAACTGTCATTTCCTTTGGACTGCACCCATGTTCGTATTCGGTTGGAAGCAGTGATGCAGCTGGGTAATTTTATACTCTGGAGTACAGATTGAATGGTCTTATGTGGACTCCTCTCTTTAGTAATACGTATCACCTCAAATTATTGTAAGCAAGGTCTCAAAGGACGAATAGTTCAACTTTTCTCTGATTTGATAAGTAGCAAGCATCCTGCCCTCACATTGTCTCTCAAGTACAATAGCAGCCGGTACATGAAATTATTGCACTGTTGTAAAGATTGCATATAAAATGAAATAAAACAAATTAAATTGAAATGATTGTACAGCAGCATCACCACAGAGAACTCCATGTGGTGCCACCTGATCCTCTTCATTTGAATTCATAAGGAGCTCTCATTGGCTGGCTCTCCCAGGTGTAACATTTAGAACATGTTGTAGAACAAAATTGTTCCATTTTGTCCCATGATTAAGTGACTTCCCAAAGAAAGGAAATTGAAGACAATCCCCCACCCAGTTAAATATCCACTGCCTTGCAGAGACTTTGGGGGTACACCCTGAGGAAAAATCCATACCCACTGCCTTGTGAGACATTATTGGGAGAAGAAAAGGCTAAGGAGTAAACCCTACACAAATCCAGAATGGACAGATGGAGGGTGTCTTGTACATCTTCTTCTAGCAATTCCTGCAGCTAGGCTGATGCCAAATATATTGCTCTGCTCTCCCTTGGACCACATCAGCCAGGCTAAGAGGAGGGTCTTGTCAGCCCACAACCTCCATACACACTGCCCAGGCTTGCACCCCAGGGAAGTCCTGTTGGTGCTGCCACTGCAGCAAAAACAATGCAGGAGGTGGCAGGTACAAGTCTCTGCAGTCACAGCAGGTGCTGTGATTCTCCAGTGGTTTGACTTCATCCCCCAAAGGCACACTCCATTGTCTCTCGAGACAGATGGGTGCCAACAACAGTACAGAAGACATAAACTGAGATAGATACCCAAGTCCATGCCCAAGGGTAGGCTGTAAAGCCCATCAATAAGCGCCATACAAAACACTCCAGAAATACATGAGAATACATCCCCTTGTACTTTGATGTGGGTGAATCCAAAATAAATTGCCATTTCATTCCACATAAATGCCATAATCCCCCAAACTAGAATCTTACATCAGAATTTACTAATGTAAGTATAGATGAGACAGCCTTGTTATTCACCAGTATTTATTGAATTTATATCCTACCCTTCCTCCTGAAGGAGCCCAGGATGGCAAATGTCTAGAACCTATCAGTGCCTAGAACTTATCTGTAGCCTAAACACTCAGACCCTAATGTTGATGGAGAGGTGGCATAGCATAGTGTCTGAGAAACTGAGCTATATCAATGAACATAGCTCTTCAAATCTTGCCACTATCACAACCTCACTATCTTTTAGGCAGCCCACTCTCAGACTCTAAGACCCCACATGAAATACGGAGAGAACATTAATGACTTTGCAAGATTGTTGTACTGAAACATAGTAATGTATGTGATGCTTTGAAGCACTTTTAAAATAGTGGGTACACCTCCTGATATTGCTTAACTATTGGCTGGGGCTGATGGGAGTTGGAGTCCAAAAACATATAAGGTGCACAGATACCCATGAATTAAATGCTAAGTTGTACTGAAATAAGAGTTGGTCATTACTCAGCATACGTCCATATAGTTCATTTGATAGGCACATGAATAGTTTGGGAGCTTAACTGTTGCTCTTGCCTAAGAGACCAACAAGTGTGTGTGTGTGTGTGTGTGTGTGAGAGAGAGAGAGAGAGAGAGAGAGATGTTTACTTGATTCTCTCTCAGAAGTTTCTTTTGTGCATTAAGAATCATCATCCAAAGCTTAACAATTTCTTATTTTCTCACATCTATGCCACAGCACAATAAATGGCAGAACTGGAATATTGTTCCCTATTAACTGAGCATCATATGACTATGTTTTTAAGCTAAAACGTCCTTCTGCAGTCATCTAATATACCTTTGGCCCACTCTGTGATGCTCATCACAAAAGGGATGTAGCATTTTTGATGTGACAGAATAATGCTGTCAGGCTTCAACATAATAAAACTTCCTGCCACATTTTGGAATGAACCTTCCTTCATTGTGTTGCATGGTTCTTCCTAAGGCGACTTTATGAAAAAGAAGGGGAGGGGAGGAGCCCTTCATCCTGGAGCTTAGGCTGAATTATCCCTGGCTACAGCTTGATGTGATAAATGGTGTGGAACTGTTCACACAAAACTCCTTGAGCACATTCCAATATTACTAGAGGCCTAAGGTGACCACTGCAGCCTTGCTCTGTATTATATGTCTATATATCAATAACCTGAATGTTCTGATAAAGCGTGGATTTGTCTGTATGTCATTGCCTGTCATCTACACTCCCATATGCCTCAAGCATGAACATATATAGTTGGATGATGTCTTCATACTCTCAGAGCAGCAGCTTCTGCTGCTGTCAATCAAGCAGCAATGGCAAGAGAGCGGCAGAGTGCAGGGAAAGAAGGGATCATGTGTGCTCACACACCCATATCCTTCAGACTGCTATAGGTGGGAGGGATCACCAGCACCATAGCATTTTTTGTAAATAATTATTGGGCACAGGGAGCAGAGACATTACCTTGCCAACAAAGGTCCGTATACTTAAAGCTATGGTTTTCCCAGTAGTGATGTATGGAAGTGAGAGCTGGACCATAAAGAAGGCTGATCGCCAAAGAACTGATGCTTTTGAATTATGGTGCTGCATAAGACTCTTGAGAGTCCCATGGACTGCAAGAAGATCAAACCTATCCATTCTTAAGGAATCAGCCCTGAGTGCTCACTGGAAGGACAGATCCTGAAGCTGAGGCTCCAATACTTTGGCCACCTCATGAGAAGAGAAGACTCCCTGGAAAAGACCCTAATGTTGGGAAAGATTGAGGGAACAAGAGGGTTGGACAGTGTTCTCGAAGCTACCAGCATGAGTTTGACCAAACTGCTGGAGGCAGTGGAAGACAGGAGTGCCTGGTGTACTCTGGTCCATGGGGTCATGAAGGGTCGGACACGACTAAACGACAAAACGACAACAACAACATTGGGCACAGGAGCCTGTATAAAGAGGTGTGGCACATTGTGTTCCAAACTAGTCTATGTAGGGAGTCTCATGGCAATAGAGGCTGTTCCTGCAAGTCATTATCTATGAAAAAATGGAATAGTTTCACAACCCATACTTGGTTACACAAAACAGTAATAAGGAAGTAGGATTTATGTGTGGACAAGATAGCTCTGGCCTCCATGAAGGGGAGCCTCAGGGCAAGGCAAGTGCATTGGTTCGTCATGACCCCCTACTTCCTCCAAACAGCAGTGCCATTGAATTGTCTGTGCCAGGAAAAGTTGATCAGACTGAAGATAATGTTCCTATTTAAGGCTGTAAATGATATGAACCCCTGGCTATATTCAAAACTTGTCCGTTACATGTCACCCTTGGTATATTTACATTCAAACTTTATAAACAATCTGGGGATCACTTTTAATATGGTGAACCCTGGGGGAGCTTGCTTCCTGCTGATCTGTATGGGCTTCAACATCAATTTACTGCATTTCTTTTATGTGCATATTTTGGTGCTCCAGCAGAAAAAGCTTGAAATATGATTATTGTTATGCAGCTGTATACTCCCAGTGTTCTTTATTAAGTTGTCTCGGAACAAGGCAAAAATTGTCATTTTTACCCATAGGAGTCTGTTGAGTGAAATTTACTGTCAGCTTAGCAACAATGAACTGAGGGTAATGCCATGCACCGAACAAAGTCTGGAGGAGTGTCAACATCTGATCACCACCATTCAAAATAAAGATGGAATTAAAATAAAATAAAACAGCTTACCAAGTACCGGAAGCCGGAGCTTTGCTGGCTATCACTACATTGGATCTTTACCTGTGCAAACATTCATTGGCACTCAACTGGGTAATGTAGTTGATTACCACCCTATAATTTTGTATGTACTTTTTGTGCACTAAAACCATATTACAAAAGCTCGAGAACTGTGCGTCTGCAAACTGGGATGTGTTCTGATCCCTGGCAAGTTTGGGAGCACTAAATAGGATCAGTTCACTATGAAAAGCAGAGTGAACAAATTCCTCCTCCATCCCTAGCTACAAGCTCATTGTGAAAACTCCAATATCCTAGACATACTGTACTTCACATGCCACTCCCAAAGTCTCATTGTGCTATTCATCTTGGTTAGCCTACCCTAGGGGAAAATCCCTTATAAATGAAGGGCAATATCCAATTCAATCAAACTCGGAGTAGACCCACTGAAATCAATGGACTTAAATGACTTAAGTCCATTGATTTTAGAGGGTGTGACGAACACTGGATATTACCCAAAGTTAAAGAGATGGTTAAATAATATGCTTTCCCTTCTTTCAAACTTTTTAAGTGATTTCCAAATTAGTGAGAACTTGCAAAAACTCGCCATGCACAGTCTATATATTTGGAAAGAGAAGAAGAAGAAGGATGGAAACAGGGATTCCCCCCCCCCACCGGTCATTGATGACCTTGGTGAGCACTGAAATAGTAAATTGGTTGCTTTCAAATTCATTAGTCTGATAAGAAGTTTGCACCTTGGTTTGTGTATTAGTTTCTGCCCTGCAAAGAAATCCAGCAATTCAAAGGCTTTTTAGTGGAAGTGCAAACAAAACAGCAAAAGAAAATGGGTTTTGGTCCCTTGATGCACTGGCTGACAGCTGACTCTGCATAGCACAATGAACAAGACATGCATCGTTTGAGAAGAGCAGGGAAATGTCAGTTGGGGCTATCAATATAGTGAATAGGATGTGATAACCTTTAAATACATATAAACAATGTGTCCCCACATATTATACTTTCCTATTCCCTCCAGAAAGAGATATTTCTTTCCCAGCTCTGCATATGGCAGCGGAGGAAATAAAACCAACTAACTGTGGATTAATGATTTTGCCCAGAGGAAGAAATAAACTTCATTTAAAAGGTGTGTTTAAAAATAACGGCAAAGGCAAATACAAATACATAGGTAACGTGAAAGTACACTTAAAATATAGATAAATCATGAATCACAATCAGAGGCATTAAATCTGTTTCAGAGATAAGGCAATCTACATGATTCAATTTAAGTTCACTATATAAGGTTCAACAGGACCACAGCTCACTTTTGACTTTTCACCTACCCAGTTGTGTACGACTTAGCAAGAGGGTCCCATATCTGAACCTCCATACACGTTGACTGAACTAATTTTCACTTCTCTTTGGCTGACAGTGCTGCTGAACAATTTTCCAAAGTATTTAATAATGAATTAAAGAGCAGATTGACATTTATTAAACAGTTTTAATTTTGAACTATATTCTCTTTAGCACAGAGACGGAGAGAACCCCTTTCCCCGCTCTCTTTTATTATTTTTAAATGTGAACATACCAGGTTTCCAAATGTCATCAGTGATGTGGCATGTCCAGGGAATTCTTACAGTTTATATCCACGGCCATTGTTGTCATTTTGTAGAAAGATGCAGAGTTCTGAAAAGAGAGATTTGCAAAATAAATAAGTAAGTTCTATTAAGAACATTCAAGACTGTCTAAAATTGAGATTTTCTATAAGGGTAGATGAAACGGCATTAGAAAATGCCAGCCCCACACAAATTCTGTAAGAATTCTGTCCAGTGTGTTGCAGGTATACTATATAGATGTGCAGTGTTTTAAGAACAATCTGGTCAATGAGTAGAACTAATGTCTTCAAAGTAACAATAATATGCATAGAAGCCTCTGAAACTTTTTTTTTTATAATGAAAAGGGGAAGTCTGGTCATGTGATAAAGAAGAGGTGTGCAGGACTTTTCCCACATCTCTGAGCAATTGCAGCCAACTCTTACACTTTTGCTATGAGGTTAGAGGGCATTTGACTTCCAGAAACTTTTCATTATTGGAGGCACTACAACTGCAAGTTGTGGCACTGGGTTTAAATTTTCTTCTTTTTGCATTCCCTCGACTTTAGCAACAAAGAGGTGTAGAGTCAGGAGAAGGCTGCTTGTCTGATGTTTGTTAGGATTGCCATATTTCAAAAAGTGAAAACCCAGAAACAGAAATTGTGGAGGCTTTTTGTTGATTCTTTGGGAATCCTGTACCCCACGACTGTCACAAACAGAAAGGAACACCCTTTATGGGGTCCCCATTGTCAGATATATGAAATGCACTGCATCCCTGGTGCCAGCCTTAGCCATTATTGCACATGAAAAGTCAGAATAAGTTCATTACACTCTGACATTTTTAATGACACACAAGAGAAAGGCTGGAGGCAAGAAAATGGCTCTGCCTCTGAATTTGCTGCCTGAAGCAACTTCTTCATGTATCTTCATGATGAGGCTGGCCCTCTGTAATCCCAGAGGAATTCTGCTCCTTTATTATCCTAATGTAATGCCGTGCATTTGCACGCAGATTTATAAAGAGCTTTTTGAGCATTGGGGTTTCCTGCTGTTTTCTTTTTATAGCTAGAACCAGAACTTTTAAATTATTTCAAAGCGTCCATTTCTAGCTCAAGCACAGTCAATCACGAGCCACTGCCACAGTGTTATTATTGCTTGTGGGTGTGCAACGATTAAGGGAGTTTAAAAATAGCCATCTGACAGTCAGGTTTTATCAAATGCTATGCAATACAAGCTAGCACTGGACACTAGTTTCCATTGTTCATGTATGATCTGATTAGAAAGACTCATCTCCAAGTTCTAAAAATACATGGCAGATTTCTAATTATAGTCTATTATCTTCCTCCAGACATAATTAGGAATTAAGGAATATAAAATCTATAGATCAGCAGAGTAGTTAAGAGGAAAGGGAATAGCTCACAAATCATGGTTAATTTGAAGTCGGGGCTCTGGTGCTTGCAAACTACCCATTTTATTTGGCTGATGACATTTCTGTTAAAAGTAACTAAAGTAACTAAGTCATGGAGAGCTTCTGAGACACTTAGCACTGCAATACCTCAAGAACCGCCATTCACCATATGAAATGACCCAGACCTGAGATCATTATCTGAGGGCTTTCTTGGTGTGCCTCCTCCACAAGAGATCCAAAGGGTGACAACACAAGAACAGGTTTTTTCTGTGGTGGCTTGTGGAATGCTCTCCCCAAGGAGGCTCATCTGTTGCCTTCAGTGCATATCTTTAGGTGCCAGGCAAAAACATTTCTTTATAACCAGGCCTTTGGCTAATTAAACAGTCTATGGCCTTTTAAACTGTACATGGTGGTGGTGGTGGGGCTGTTGTTGTTGTTGTTGCTTTTACTATAGTATGTCTCTTTTTGTTTTAATATTCTAAACTGCCCTGTGATCCTCAGATGAAGGGCAGTATAGAAATTTAATAAAGAACAAATCATCATCATCGTTGGATACGAAAAAGTGCAGACAGCTGTGCTATTGATTGTGAATTTGCACTTCTTGAAATGTTCAAATATATTACTGTTGTTGTTGTTGTTGTTGTTGTTGTTGTTAATATACATTCTTCAGACCTTCTTATTCGGGGAATAGTGTCTGTGTTTAAATGGGGACAAAAGGAAAGTAGCCCACTGTGGCACTCAGAGGACAGACTGTTCAGGGACCTCAATATTGCAACTTTCCACCATTGTTTAAAAACCAGCACTGAGCTAATCTTGTTTTGCAAAACACACAGTCTAATCACTACTTTTGCTATCATGATAGTTTTCGTTTTGCTTTGCTTTCCAAGAGTTCTGTGAGACATGAAAGAATCGGAAACAAAATGTGTCTAACCTAAGGATGATTATATTTTCTGAATGATACACTGTTTCTCCAAGATTAGAAACTCAAGGTATGTCTTGACTGGCTGAACCTGATTAAACCATAGTTCAATTAAATGCATCTTTCTAGTTCAGAAAGACCTGGCTTTCAGAGTACCAATGTGGAAAAGCCAGCAAATACTGCCATTTCACCTCCTGTATTTTTAGAATTTATTTTGGATGTAATTCATTTTGTTCTAAACTCTTGTGTCAGAGGAAGAGTAATGTTTTGTTCAGAAGCTCACACATTTTAAATGGGAATCTATGGTTAATTGGAGACTTCCACATTTAACTGAGGCACACATTGAATGAAGGAGAATAGGCTATATGCATATCTTTGTTTATTGGGATGAGCAATAATCATCTAGATGCAGCCACAGTGTCCTTAGACCCACCAATCAAATGGCTGATTCTAGTGACGTATCATTTATTAGCTATCTTGTAGGGAAATTGTATTTTTCTCTGATTTCTGTTGAGCGAACTCAAGTTTCTGATTAGTTTTCAGACTATTCAGACCATCTGCATATACTTAGCTGCCTTGATTACCTTTAATATCACCTCTTTACAGCTTATGTCTTTTAAAGGAGCCCATCAGGCATACTGTCAGCCAAAGAGTAGTGCAAAATACAGACAAATGCAGCTCACAAATATCTATGGATGACTCTTCAAGCTTCCTTCCCAATCATCCTACTTGCCACTCAAATCAGATACAATATGCATCAGGAGGCAGCATGCTACCAGCAGTTTCTAACAACAGGCAAACAAGAGCAACAAGTCGTTTCACAAAATGGCAAGCTGAGTTGTAAGAGCGGGGGCAGGAAGAGAGGAAGGAGCAGAAGACAGACCAGAAACATCCAGCTGGGATTCAACTGGACCATGTGTCATGCTAAATGACGACTCAACGTTCTGTTTTGACAAATCAGTGGTGAAACAGATATTTTAAATTTCTATTGATTAACTGAAAATCTGAAAATGGGCCCCGGTCTTCCAAGAGGTGAAAGGAAAAGTAGACTTTGAATTCCAAACTGATATTGTATTATTCAAGATAGCTCCCCACTACGTTTAGTGGTAATTTGCCTTGTTAAAACGTAACAAAATAATCCATTTCTAATCCAGTTTTTAAATTGCATTGTTTACTTGCTTGCATACAGCTTTAGTAAACTGCTTTTACTTTTACTGCATTTTGTTTGAAAAGTATTTTATAATTGCTTCAAAATAAAATAAAATGAACACATTAGTAAGCTAAGGACAGAGAGGAAGGAGGGAGCCCCCAATATTGAGTAGAAGCAGTCCTTCCCCCTCCTAAAAATATATTTAGGGGGTACTCTCATTTTCCTACTCATATTGAAATACTGCCCCTCAATGAGGCCAAACTTAGATTCACAAAATGTTTATGGGTATGCTTACCCCTGTGTCCCCCCATAAAAAAAGCACTTAGTAGAAGCACTTTCAATGTATGAAGTTCCTGCTAGCAGTTGTCCCTACCTATTTTTTTGGTGGTGGCAGCAGGGGGGTATGTGTTCTCCCTCGGCTTCCATGTCCTTTGGTCTTTGGAGCATTCTGGGTATTAGGGTTGCCATGGGGAAGAGGAAGCCAAGGAAATCTGTTTCTACCTGTCTGGTTATAAGAATTTAACTCTAAAGCCAGCCTTACTTGTCAGCTAAGTTGAACCATTTTACATATTAAAAAGGGGTATATAGGTTTCAGAAAGGTAGATAGAAGGGAATTCAAGGGTTGGTGGGGATGGGGTGGGTGAGCTGTAACAAGATCCAAATTCCCACTCTTAATGAAAATTATAAATAAATAAGTACACTGATTTGGATTATTTTATTCCTCATGCCTTATAATACAATAGCCATTCATTGTGTGAAACGGAGAGCTAGGTACATTACACCCCCCTTCCCCACCCTGAAGGACTGTTGTTTGTGATCTAAAACATGTGGAGGGAATAGCTGTCCCACGCCCTTCATAAAAGAGCTGGCTTTTCTAATGTTATTAACAAATCTAGACCTCTGACAATGTTTCTGAGCACCTCATAGGAATGCCGGACTAAGGAGCTTACCCTGTCTCCATTACCTAATTTGTAGTGGGATATGGATATCTATATATATAGATAGATAGATCTCCTAATTACTTTACCCTGTGCCCTGGGTGATAAGATCTTGATTTAAGCAACATGCAGGAGTCACAGGAAAACAAGCTCAGCTGTCTTGAGCTGCATTACACTGACACTGATTAATAAAGTCATACTGATGAACACCCACTGAGATCTGGCAAGCTGACATAAAAAGGTCTCGGCAATAGGCTGTTTTGTATAAACACAGAAATAGTTTAAAATAGATGGCTATCAGTTTGTAGATTCCACTTGGTTTAGGGCCAAAAATGGATTTAAATCCAAGCTAAGCATATAAGGGGATAAATGTCTTTAGACTAAAGTTTAAAAGGAAATGTAAATACGTTTGCAGAGAATTCCAGGGATGTATTCACATAAAACACACACTGATTCAGCGAAGTGTTCTAGATATGTATATTCAATGAAGTGATATGTTAAATACCCTTATAGCAAATGTAAAGAAGTCCTCTAAGCATCAGACCTATTTCTGTGGTGTTTCAACCACACATAATTCAGGGTTCTGTGGGAATCAGTGTTGTCTGCAGCCATAGAGATTCTGGTCACCTGCTTTCTGCCTCTGTTTTGACAGGGATTTGCTCCAAAACTATATTCTTAGAATGTCAAATCTCTGCCAAGTAAGAAATCCACCCACATCCTTAAAATGCTAAAGATTGTTTCTTCTAAGTATAAAAACAAACAAATATACACAGACATGAGTGACATTCGTGCTTATGCACTCAATCCTCTGTTGTGTGAGATTTTGCATCTTTGGGTTTATTTGCTCCTGATAAAGGACACTGAATCTTAATGCCTTGTGTGGATCATTCTACATCAATATTTGTGCAATTAATTCTACCCAGACAAGCCAACAGTGTACATCTATAAATATTTACTACACCTTCAGTTCAGCCTGGAGAAATAAATAGAAATTTAACAGTGCAACCACAAAAAAGAGCCCCTAACCACAATATATCCCCCCCCCCCACTACGACCTTTACACAAACTACATTTTTGGAAATGTTATACCATAATGACACTGGGGGAATTAAATGTATTAGAGTTTGAAGCTCTTTAAATGGCCCTCTCGGTGTATTTCCAGTGATACTTGGAAGGTTTGAATTAGTCTAAGCTTTGCCTTCTTCCTTAAGCATTGTCATTTATAAATAAAGAATACTACCACAAGCTAAGCTAGGCACACTTAGGCCCAGGTGACCTCGAGCATAGTCAACTTCATGTTGGTCTGCAGTAAATAACTTTTATCAAGGATTCCATTGCCAAAGCCATGATCTTCTGCATCACTCTTAAGGCAACTTGGAAATGAGCAGATGTGAGCTCCTGCAAGCTGTCAACAATTTCGAAAAGGCATGTAATGTCATCTATTCACTTGTTTGGCTGTCTCATGACCAAGATTTCTCACTGCTTGTTGTGATGGTAGCACATTATCATCTGTTGATGAGACCTAGCAATAAGTGGTATGTTCTTTTCTGCCTTTGAAGAAGAATGCCCTTCAGTGATCAGTGAAACAGATATAAAAAACGAAGGCTATAAAGTGGAATGAAAGGTCATCAATAGGTCCATCAATAGGTCCATCAACATCAATAGGTACAATAAATAGTGTCCCGGTTATGCAGCTTTCCCTGGAGGGAAACTCATTTCGTTAATGGTTCTAAGACTTAGAAATCGGTCTAAAGCTACAGCACAGGAAAAAGTGTGTGCCTCCTGCTACAGCTTCCTGTATCCAAACAGCTGAAGGATAGTTTTGAGAACAGATGATACACATTAAAATTAAGAAGTATCCAATAATCTTTTGCCCTTTTATGTTAGCAATGTGAGTTAAAATGCTGATTTGCTGTCACATTTCATTTTATTTTGATTTTGGCCAGAAGGTGAAATGATAAAAGGTTAAGAATGGTTTTGTTTTGTTTTTGTTTTATTGTATCCCTGAACAACAAAACAGAAACCAGCAACTGAAAGGAAGGTCAGAAAGAAAATAAAAATCAAGATGGGCTTCCCTTGGAGACTCCTCAGAAGTTGTAGTTAGTAGAGCATGAACGTAAGAGTTATCAGAAATCTTTCCTAAATCAAAAAGCAGAGATAAATTTGGAGATCCTTGCAAAATTTATTAAGGAGACACACCCACACCTTTCTAGGAAGGTCTCTGCCTTCAACAAATTGCTGGCAGCATGATTCTGATATACAAAGCAAGAAGTAGCTATTGACAAACCCTGCTTAGCAACCAAGGAGCCTATGTAATAGGACTAAGTGCCAGTATGGACTCCTGAAGCCCCTTAAGATTGTCCAGGAGAGAGTGATGGATCTTTCAAAATTGGGTGTTTCCCTGTTTCATTCTAAACTCTTCAAGTCCAGAATGATCTCAAACTGTCAAAATGGAAGAATGGTCACAGAGCAGCACATTTAAGGTTGTCAGCAATGAGTTGAATATTGGCAACAATATTACAGTCATTTTTATACATGCCTGCCTGCCTGCCTGCCTGCCTACATACATACATACATACATACAACTACCATCTAAGGAGACTGTTTACCCCAGGCACAATTAGGCATGTCACATGGGAGCAGTAAATACTTGAAACCAGTGTGTGGGTTCTTCAAGGCCACAACTTTATTAGTTACAGAATATGCAAGTTTAGTATGACATAATACAAGGATTCGCCTATTGGGCAGCTCCTCCACTGTCTGATGTCAGGCCCAGCCCATGTTCTGCTCTGGTGAAGGTGGTTGCCCAACTCTGAATTGCTCTATAACATTCCTCAGATGAAAATCAGGACATTTCTCACTCCCTTCCCAACTGACCCATCCTCGATGCCCCATTTTTGTCCCTCACTCCTGCAGAATATATGGCTAGGTCTTGGCGGCCACAGCCTCTCCTCCTCCTCCTCCTCCTCCCCCCCCCCCACTCTCCAGCTGCCACTTCAAGCTGCCCAGGGGAAGAGGCAGGCAGTAGCAGCCACAGAAAGGCCGTGGAGATGCAATAGGATGCTCCCTCGAAGCTGCAGCTGCCACCACCATCATCGCTCAGGGTAAGTGCCAGCTCATCCTCCTCCCCAAACAGATACTGCACTGGTGGGGGAAACAGGGACATTCCAGGATCAAAGCAGGAGCCAGGATGGCTTTCATAATTCTGGGACTGTGCTTGGAAAATCAAGACACTTTGAGGGTATGATAATAGGAACGACAGCACTTATCTCTTGTTGTTCTGGAGCTTTCCTCTCAACTACCTATTGGCTTGGATTTTTACAGTGCACTCTGAAATGAAAAGAAAATATGAGACATTTGCAGGCCACAGGAGAAGCTAGCTGTGTGGGCCAGGAACGCTGCCATGTCAAGATAGGATAAAACCATAGCTTAAACATATTGTTGAGAGCCAATAACCACAGATCCTCATCTGCCTTAGGGCCAAACTAGGCACAAACCTAGGTAGCAGCAGGCAGCTAGGTATATATAAAGCAGCAATGTATCTTTGTTTTCAGCACATGTGAAATTTGGCCCTTATCGTCAAGCCATTTCCCTCCCGCTGTAATACCCAGAAACGGGAGAGGGCACTGCATCTAGGTATGCTGACGCCACTTTAAACCTTGTCTCCCCTGTATTTCTCTTTTTGTCTTACCGTCACAGCTGTCTCTCTCTCGATCTTTCCCTTTTCTGTTTCCCCAGGGACCAACTCCCAGGCCCCAACAGAGAAATTTACAAAATATATATTTAGAGCAAGCAGAAGCATGTAGCTGCCCAAGAGCCCCACACAGCACACAAGGCAGAGTGTTTGCCTTTTGAAACGGGAAGGCTGCTATGTTCTTTACACAAATGCACTTAACTGCAGTTAAAAGGGGTGGGGGAGAGAGAAATCTTGTCGTAAGTGCATGGATGCTTTTAGAGAGAAGTAGCAAACCATGCCAATAATGACATCTGCTTAACAGAAAGGTCTAAGGCTGAATTTTGAGTGTTTATTGGATGGAAAAGTAATCATCCTGAAAACACAGAGAGCTTCTAGATGTGTTTGGTGCAGCAAGTCTCTCTCCCTTTTCTATGTTGAAGTCCTTTCCCTTTGTACTTTTAAAAGCTTTCAAACGTATTATGACTCACAAAAGAAGAATGGAGGCTTGAATTGTGGGGCACAGTGATTCTCCGGTGCTGCAGATGTGTAACTTTCCCCTTTTTTCATTGATTGATTGAGTGCTATTGTTTCTGAACTGTGGCTGATTACCAGGGATGTCGATCTTCAGCTCTGCTAAAAGGTTCTCCCTGAGTTATAAAACCATATGAAATTATGTACTCCAAAGTGGCTTTATAAAATTAATATCAGTACATTCTTCTTATGTTGTCAATGGGAATTATAATTGTGAAGTTTTAAAGAAAAGCTTACAGTGGTGGGACTGGGAGTTCAATTATTCCATTGTTCACATATTTTGATCTTGGCCGCAGTGTATGCCCAGAAAGGTATGGTTTTCAGCATGCTAAGCCAAACACCAAGGGCCCATTTGCAATGGTGTTTATCCTCCTCAGAGAACAGGAATAAATGCATATACCTGACAAGATGATCATAGCTGTAGTCAACAGAAAATACCCAACCATTAGGGGCTGCAGATTGTACTAATTTTATAAGTTTAGAATCAAATACAGACCCAAGGTATGTACAAATATACAGAGAGATGCCCTATCTGTCAGAGAAGAATTATGACTTAGAGTAACAAGTATATATTTTCTTTTCAAATGCTTCCTCACTATAAAAATTCTATTTTACTAAGAGAAAATCAAATATACTCTATTAATGAATTTGTACAAGTGGCTTTCTTGCCAAAAGTCTGTGGAGAAGCCCTTGTTTTGACAGTTTCTTAAAATGCGTCTCTCTCCATTAAAACAGTTTCTTTTCTATTTGTCAGTTGATAAGAAAACAGTGGTCTCTAGCGTAGTCATCCTCAAGAATCTTGCCTTATTCCACAAATGGAAGCCCTAACTAATAACTATATATACCTGGGATGTTACAAAGTAGATTGATAAGGTGAAAAAAGTCAAATCATTTTTTAAAAGATGAGAAAAGCTTAGGCTTTACATGGTAAGATGAAACGTTACAATCCATTGTTGTTCAAAATATAATACTCTTTTGTACTTTTCACAAGTATGATAAAGATATTAAGATAGGCTTTGATGGAATCCATTCATTGAATACCTGCCTTATACATAAAATGTGTCAATAGGAAGGAAAAGATAAAACAAGCAAGACAACAGAAAGTCTAACTGATGGAAAGAGTTGTATTTTACAGTGGAATGAAAAAGATACAATTGTGAAAAATTCTAATGCATTAAGACTTACTGAACTATAAAAACAAAAGCAATAGATATTGGTAGCCACTTAACTCTTGATTTTCATGTTTCAGGAATTAATGGATCTGGAAAAGATAATGAATTAGGAGGAATTTAAGCACAAACCTAACTAAAGAATGGATACTTTAAAAAGAAGTCCTGAAACTGTTTTAAAGTAGACATAATTGCTTCGCCGGCATTTGATTAATGGGCAATAAGATGAAAAAGCTTGTTGCTTTCTTGCACAATCAAAAAGTCTTCCCAACAGAATTTATACATGGACTATCTACATGAAATGTTTCACAGCATCATGTGATATGCTGTGGAAATATAGCCATGCAGTATGGGCATGCATTAATCTGAAGAGCGGGCTTTTTCTATAGTGGCATCCTCCTAGAGAAGGCCACTGGGGAATTTATTATCTTCAGGATTACTCCCCACCCCCAAAAAAGTGGATCACTTTGTTACACTAAACCAGCATTTGTTATTTTAGTATGCATCCACCCGGTCTGCAGTTCTTCACAATCCCTTTGTTTTTTCCACTCTGAATCATCTGGTGTCATTTGCAAACTTGGCCACCTCCACATCCCAAACTCCAGATCATTTATCAACAACAACAGGTGCCAACAACAAAAGGTTAGAAAAGATTTGAGCCCCTTGACTTTTCCTTTCAAATTGTATGAGAAGCCTTGTTTTTGAGCATATTCCTCTATTTAAATCAAATTTAACTATGCCAGAATTTCTTGACAGTTGTCCTCTCAAATTGAATTTGATATCACAATGACCCCTATGACTTGTGCTGAGTTGTGGACACTACTTAGGATCAGAGTGGAAAACCTTTTCCAGTCAAGGGCCACATATCCTCCTGGGATGAGGTTCCCCATTCCTGATCGAAGAAAAAGTCCAATGTTTCCTTTCCTCTGTGTGGTTCTAGGGCACACTTGTTTAGAGCATCTAGATGTACATTTACCTAGTCTATTTGAGGTAACTGAAGTCAACCATTACTACAATACTTTATCGCAAGATCACAATGAGCATTTGGGTTAGGGGAGAAAGGGAAATAATCAGTAGCAGATGGAGTGGTAGGATTTGCATTTCTTAGTACAGAAAGTATTGATCTGATGCGTAGAGATCTTTTCTATTCTAATTAATTCAAGAGGGTTCTGGAAGCTTCTCTGTGTGAAATAAACAAGCAGGAGGTTCGTGATGTTTGGGTTATTCCTTCAGAGAAGCTGAGCACAGCTGGCTTAAACTGGTCCTGTTATCTCTTTCTGTCAAGGTCATGCTGACTATAATAGTAAGGCCAGAAGGAGCCTGGGTTTCACTCTCTTTCTATCTCTCTTTCTTTCTGGTGGTTTAGTCTTATTATAAGTTATTGTAAGTTTAAGCCTGCTGCAACTGGATTTCTTATGGACAGTGCCAATCCTGAATATATTGGATATGTGACCATTATGCTCATTTGCCTTCAGTAGCAGTAAAGCTGTGCTGGATGAAATACAATTGCCTCTGGTCTGTTTGGGGGAAATCCTGTAAATGTTTAGGTTTTTACTCTGATAACTATACGTTGGAGTTCTGCTCTGGATCAATATTGAGTAGAATCTATGACCAATGGCACTCAACTGACCCACTGATAGCTGAGTTGCTGCTGCTTACTGAGAAGGAAAGAGGTATGAGGGGGTTTAAAGGTAAAGGTAAAGGGACCCCTGACCATTAGGTCCAGTCGTGACTGACTCTGGGGTTGCAGCACTCATCTCGCTTTATTGGCCGAGGGAGCCAGCGTACAGCTTCCGGGTCATGTGGCCAACATGACTAAGCCACTTCTGGCGAACCAGAGCAGCGCACGGAAACGCCGTTTACCTTCCCGCCAGAGCGGTACCTATTTATCTACTTGCAATTTGACGTGCTTTCGAACTGCTAGGTTGGCAGGAGCAGGGACCGAGCAATGAGAGCTCACCCCGTCACGGGGATTCAAACCGCCGACCTTCTGATCAGCAAGTCCTAGGCTCTGTAGTTTAACCCACAGCGCCACCCGCGTGGTGCAAACACCTCTGTGGAGTAAATCCAACACTCCTGCCTGTGCATTTGCACTGCACCAACTTCCCTGCTGTCATGTCTCTCCACTCTCCTTTCTGATAAGCAGCAGTGACTCAATTGTCAGGAGGCCACATGAGTGCCACCATCCTACCACGCCATCCACTACTGGCCATAATATGTTCCCAAGAATAAATTGCTCTTAGGGCTGGTATTGCCACACACAGTGATTCTGTTAGGAATCTGCCCCATTTGAGTTTCTAGGTTGTTTGTTTTTAATCTCTTTGAGTGACAAAGCAACATCACACAGAATGCGTCATTTTCTTTCCTTCCTGTTGAAATCATTCTCAGATTGTTTTGATAATTTATCCTTATAATGAACTGAATTGTTCTGCGGTCATATCTGTAGCTGCTGCAAACTCACTTTGAGGGCAGTAACTGCAAAGACGGAGGAGGGTATACAAACTTGATCAGACTTTTCCAAAAGTAAAGAAAGGTGGGCTAGAAATTTAATAAATAAATGCAAATTCTCACACACCCACACACCCACCCACACACACCCCTTGCAAAATGGCATTGTTAGGAAAGGCCAATTCAGGATATGTTTGCAAGTGACAAGCAAAGTGTAGTTCCAAGAAATCAGGCAGAGTGAATAGATAAAATGGCTCCAAGCTAAAAGATCAGAGCTGAATGTGTAATGAAGTTTGGGAATATTCAGATATCTGTGTCTGTCATCCCTTTCTTGGTGAAATTTCAACTCGCTGCAATGGGGACATTTTCACCCTTGACCAATTTTGCAATGGAGTTGCAACACCCTGAAAAATGCTGATAGCTTTACAGCTCTAGGAGTCACTTCACTGGTTTTTCAAGACAGTAATTGGTGCAACCTTGGCAATAATGACACAATGCAAGATCTTGTAGTAGGCTGCTGACAAAGCATGTGAACAGTAAAAAAACACACCACATACAGCGGGCTTGTCAGCACAGTTTGATCTAAAAACTTGCCCTTTCACAGTAGAGGAAAAAAGGAGTAGAAGGCCAGGCTAGTCAGGTGGTTCTAGTTTTGTTTCTCTGTGTGTCTTTTCCAAGATTATCGTTTGTCTCTGAAACATTTTTTTAGTTTGCGCAGAGCTAGAAGATGGCTTGTACTTAGATGCTCTGGGGAAGCACTATAACTGACTAGTAGCAGAGCTTCAGCTTTGCATGCAGAAAGACCCAGGTTCCATCCCTGACATTTCCAGGTAGGACTGAGAAAGCTTCCTGCCTGAAACCCTGGAGAACCACTGCCACTCAGTGTGGACAATATGGAGCCAGATGTGTCAATGGTCTGACTCATTACAAGGCAGCTTCCTACATTCCTATCAAGCTATGTGCCGTCCTATGTATGAACAAGTCATATGAACAACTATGTCATCTAAAAGGTATCTGTACCATTTTTTCTCCCGGATAAGTGTTTCTCAAATGTGCTATAGTGGACCTCCCTAGAGAAGTGCAGAATACTGATTTGGAGAGACACAACCCCTTCCTGCTCCCCCCTTTCTATGATAGGCATTTTGTTTGAACCACAATGCAGACCCCCAGTGCACTGCTAGCGTCAAAATCAGTTCTACTGGGGAAGCTCTGACAAGTTGAGGTCGCAAATAATAATAATATAATAATAATTTATTATTTATACCCCGCCCATCTGGCTGGGTTTCCCCAGCCACTCTGGGCGGCTTCCAAAAGAATATTAAAATACTATGATACATCAAACATTAAAAGCTTCCCTAAACAGGGCTGCCTTCAGATGTCTTCTAAAAGTCTGGTAGTTGTTGTTCTCTTTGACATCTGGTGGGAGGGCGTTCCACAGGGAGGGCGCCACTACCGAGAAGGCCCTCTGCCTGGTTCCCTGTAACTTGGCTTCTCGCAGTGAGGGAACCGCCAGAAGGCCCTCGGTGCTGGACCTCAGTGTCCGGGTAGAACGATGGAGGTGGAGACGCTCCTTCAGGTATACTGGACCGAGGCCGTTTAGGGCTTTAAAGGTCAGCACCAACACTTTGAATTGTGCTCGGAAACGTACTGGGAGCCAATGTAGGTCTTTCAAGACCGGTGTTATATGGTCTCGACGGCTGTTCCCAGTCACCAGTCTGGCTGCTGCATTCTGGATTAGTTGTAGTTTCCGGGTCACCTTCAAAGGTAGCCCCACGTAGAGCGCATTGCAGTAGTCCAAGCGGGAGATAACCAGAGCATGCACCACTCTGGCGAGGCAGTCCGCGGGCAGATAGGGTCTCAACCTACGTACCAGATGGAGCTGGTACACAGCTGCCCTGGACACGGATTTAACCTGTGCCTCCATGGACAGCTGTGAGTCCAAAATGACTCCCAGGCTGCGCACCTGGTCCTTCAGGGGCACGGTTACCCCATTCAGGACCAGGGAATCCCCCACACCTGCCCGCCTCCTGTCCCCCAGAAACAGTACTTCTGTCTTGTCAGGATTCAACCTCAATCTGTTTGCCGCCATCCATCCTCCAACCGCCTCCAGACACTCACACAGGACCTTCACCGCCTTCACTGGTTCTGATTTAAAGGAGAGGTAGAGCTGGGTGTCATCTGCATACTGATGAACACCCAGTCCAAACCCCCTGATGATCTCTCCCAGCGGCTTCATATAGATATTAAAAAGCATGGGGGAGAGGACAGAACCCTGAGGCACCCCACAAGTGAGAGCCCAAGGGTCTGAACACTCATCCCCCACCACCACTTTCTGAACACGGCCCAGGAGGAAGGAGCGGAACCACTGTATGACAGTGCCCCCAGCTCCCAGCCCCTCAAGACGGTCCAGAAGGATGTTATGGTCGATGGTATCAAACGCCGCTGAGAGATCCAGCAGAACTAGGAAACAGCTCTCACCTTTGTCCCTAGCCCGCCGGAGATCATCAACCAGTGCGACCAAGGCAGTTTCAGTCCCGTGATGAGGCCTGAATCCCAAAGCCAAAGCCAAATGAAGAGGATGTTGACAGATTGCCTGAATCCTACCTCACATTTGCCTGAAAGGCTACATTCAAATAGTTAAGAGCCATCGCTAACACAGAGGTCTTTCTCTAATACAGCATTAAGTCTACTGAAATTTGACAGATCATATAACTGCCTAATCCCATGAGTCTCCGTATTTTTTTTTATTTTTTTTTACAAAATATAACATAATTCAAGTGAGGATGGAAGTGCAGAAGCTAAAATAAAGACCAAGAAGAATGTTGTCTCCAGTTAATCAGATTTTGTCAAGTTATGCCTATTTTAGGTCTATCTATCTACCGTATCTGGGATGTGGGTGGTGCTGTGGGTTAAACCACAGAGCCTAGGGCTTGCCAATCAGAAGGTTGGCGGTTCGAATCCCTGAGACAGGGTGAGCTCCCATTTCTTGGTCTCAGCTCCTGCCCACCTAGCAGTTCGAAAGCATGTCAAAGTGCAAGTAGATAAATAGGTACCACTCCTGTGGGAAGGTAAATGGCGTTTCTGTGTGCTGCTCTGGTTTGCCAGAAAGTGGCTTAGTCATGCTGGCCACATGACCCGGAAGCTGTAAGCCGGCTCCTCCGGCCAGTAAAGCAAGATGAATGCTGCAACCCCAGAGTCGTCTGCGACTGGACCTAATGGTCAGGGGCCCCTTTACCTTTACCTTTATCTATCTATCTACAAACAAATCCCACTGATGTGGAACTAATGAAGATCTTTTTTCATATGAAGCAATTTAAAAAAAAAAAAAAAAAAAAAAAACAGCCACAAATTACCAAGTATCATTCCAAATGTATGTAGATATCTGATTTGTCATTTCTGGTGTTCACTGTGTTAGGAATGTAAGGTGTTAGTAAGTCCTACAGAGCACAAGCAAAATGATAGTTACGATAGCTATGACAGCATTAACACCCAATCTGTTAGATGCCATAATGGGGTGATAACAGTACTTGATTTTTCATCTTTGCTAAGTTTCATGTAAGTTTAAAACACAAGGGCCCACTTGTCAGGGGTTTTGTCTTGTTTTAAAGGTACTCATTATATTTGTGTTTTTAAATGTTTGTACGGTAATTATTTTGTATGTAAATTGCCTTGAGATGGTGGTTTAGAAGGAGATTAATAAATCAATATTAATAACAATATTGTTCTGAATTTTACTTCTCAAAATTGTACACTATGAACTTTAAGCCAATTGGCTGTTAACACAGCACATAATCAGGCACACTTTATCTTAAGGACTGAATAGCTGGAACTGTGGCCTTTAAATTCAGTTATTTTATCATAAGATAAATTTAATGGAAAGCTGGTTAGAGAAGATAAGTTAGAATACTGTATTATTATTATTATTATTATTACTTAGAAGGTGGAATCTGATGGCACAACTATAAGTCTAATTATCCTGGCAATCCATAGGCCTCTGTATGGTAATATGTTGCATTAGGAAGCCATTGTATTTCTCTTTTCTCTGGGTATATAAATTATCTATCAGGTAACATAAAATAAACAATATATGTGTGTGTGTTTGATCTATATATGCCTAACTATAACAGTTTGATTTATGCCTCTTGTGGTGCCTCATTTTTACTTTTTGTTTGTCTCACAAAGCAATGTGAGAAACTGCTGTTTTAATATTGCAATCTATGTGTTGTTACTATTCAATGCAGCTACGGGTAAAAATAATCAATTCTGGCCACCATAATAATTTGAAGGTGGACATCAGACATTGACAGATGTAATTATAAGTGTCACAGCAGATGGGATTGTCACATTCAAATATAAAAGCATGTTGCTCATCTAGTTTTATTGGTTTTTTTGTTGTTGCTTGCCTTAACAATTCAGATCATGATAAGTTGGCTTAGGAATAATTCATGAATGTTACAAAATCTATGGGCTTTCTTCCATAGCCAGTGCTTTTGAATTTTACATCCAACTGCTTTCAAGGATTATTTTGTATTATTACATTTGCTACAGAGCATAATAAGCTAACATTTTTGTACCGAAATGCTTATCTGTTTTCACTTGATCATGATGCAGAATAACCACAGTAGCCTAATACTGCTGGGGAAATGAATTTGTAAGATTCCAGACCACTATTTGAAAAGAAATATTTGCATAATATTTAGTTAAATCCCCAATGGACACACCAAGACCTCGATTTTGTTTGCAGATGTTATCTTGAATTCATAAATGCTTATATTTCTTCCATAGGATTCTTTAATGCTTTAAAACTCATTTTCAAGAGAGAGTCTATACTCTCTGAACAGAATCTAAAAGTGAAGTGTCATGGGAAGCTTTACAAGGAAGAATTATTTCATGCAAGAAGCATTAATCTCATTTATTTTACTTGCGTCAGTGGCTCTGGGAAGAAACCGAAATAAATTATTATGAGAGAAGCAGGCTATATGAATCCTGGAAAGCAGGATTTCTGAGAATCAGAAAGCCTTCTGCACCAGTTATCCCCAAAGAGTAGATTGGAGCCAACAGATGGAGCTTACAGTTAGTTTACTGATAGCTAGCCTTGCCACCTTGTATCCTGGACACTATTCAAACCACTTTAAATGTCTGAGCACTGCAGGTCACAAAACAGTTCTAGTTTCTCCCATCCATTCCTTCCTATATTCTGTCATCCACCCCTCCCTATCTGCTGTGAAACACACCTGGATATCTTGTCATAACATACACGGTAGACAACAGGATGGTGGAGGGGAAATGGGCAGGTAGAAAAGCTTACAGTGAGCAACTTGGGATTTAAAGGTATGAATCAGACATTTAAAGGTAATGCGTGCCTTTAAATTCCAAGTTGCTCACTGTCTGTTTTATTGCAAAATGATAACAGGATGTGTAAGTGTGAGATGTGTTTTGTGTGTTATTATGCTATATATTTTTGTGTTTTTATATTGAAAACTGCCCTGTGATCTTTGGATGAGGGGCATTTAGAAATTAATTTAATAATAATAATAATAATAATAATAATAATAATTGTTTATACCCCAATCACTCTGGGCGACTTCCAGCAAAATATAAAAAATAATAAAATGTCAGACATTAAAAACTTCCCTGAAGAGCCTTCAGATGTTTTGTCAAAGTTGTGTAATTCTTTATCTCCCTGAGATTCCTTTTCTCTAATGTCCAACCATTTAGCTGTATGGCACTTAGCAATAGGATGGGAATGAAAACATTACTCTGTTTACTGTTTAGATATTATCAAGGGTAGGCAGTTTTAATGAACTAAAGTGCTGCTGCTAAGAGGCTCCCCCAGCTCCACCCTTCCCCATTATGTCAGTGCAATTATTTAGTTATCAGTATTGGGTCAGGGCTAATGTAATGGTATTAAGGCAACTTTGCTGTTGCCATTGCTAAAGGGTCTTCAATACACAGCATAGGCTTCCCCTAAAATTACCAGAGGAAACACATTTGGGTTGAAAGAAAACTGTACGATGTCCTTAGACATCTAGAATTCAAACAATACCTTTTGGCTACACTACTACTTTTTCTCTTTCCATGTTCTCCCATCTCTTGGGCTGGATTCACTGAACTTGAACCACTCAATTATTGCTCTGTAGAGGGAAACCAGAATGTCCATTCTGATTCCCCCCACCTTTATCTTATTTTCTTTATATTGCTTTTCCCATTGTGGTTGTAACCTCAATTACACCATTGCTGTGACATTGCAGCATTCCTAGTAAACACCACAACTCAGAGAATGCAAATACATTTTTACATTTTTTTTTCACCTATGTGAAGCCTGTACACCTTCTCAAAATAGGCACAAATCTGAAGCAAATGTTTAACAAAGTCACAGAGAAGTCAGATATGTCAGAACCACAGAACAATGCCTGCATGACACTACAATTCACTGAGAAAATGTGTATGCTACTTTCATTGTTCCATGGCACTAAAACTATTGCCCTGTGCATTTTCACTTGGAAATAAGGCTGACACAGCCAACACTGGTGAAGCGGTCAGAGTGTTGTACTAAGATGGAAAGACCCAATCAGACATAAAGCTCACCCAATGACCTTGGGTCATTATCTCCCAGCCCAACATACCTCACAGGCTGCTGTGATGATAACATGGAAAGGGATCCCTGGAAAAAGGACATGATAAAATGGCAACAAATAGGAACGCTGCATAGAATCGCAGCGTTATTATTACAATACCCTATTAGCTTAGCATATAATATAGTAGTTCTTTTTTCCTAAGTATTGATGATAACATGAAGTTTCAAATCATTGTTAATATGAATTTTGCAATGACTATGCATGACATGAAACCAGCTGATGGCAGAAACTGGTGCTTCAACATCAACTGCATGGCCAGTCACATTTTAGCTAGAACTGTCTCAATCTATGGTACGGAAGGAGAAACTTTGGGTCTCTAGATGTTGATGGACGACAACTCCAATCATCCCTGACCAATCATACCTGAAGGGCACAAGTTCTTGACTCATGGTCTAAATTTTTTCTATTAAAAGTCCACACAAAAATCCATAGGCATTTCTGGGTGTGTTTCTCATAATATACACAGGTTTGTATGCAACTTTGCCAAAAATATGCATTTTTTTGAAAGCACTGTTCCCTAATACAATGTAGTTTGTGTGCCATTTTCTTTAAAAGGTAGATTTCTGTCCCTATTTTTAACTTGGAGAACTGAATCACAAAATTCAGAGAAGTGCAAATTCTGAAAGCTACCTATGTTTCAGTTTATTGGTTTGGAAAGCACAGATCAGATAGATTCACATTAACATATGAACCAGATTTATTTCTCCTCCATCCTTAGTGGTAGCCTCAGTACTGGAATGTAAGTCAATGGAGCTGTGCAGCAAAGAAGCCAGCATGGATTCGTTGAGTTGCCCTGAAATCGTAACCCAGACATGAGCTAGAGTTCTTGTGGCACTCTTCAGGGAATGCTGAGACAATGGCTATTATCTCAATATGAATAGGGGTTGTAAAGATTTATTTAAGCTAGTTGATAACATTTTGGGCCTCCTTAAGTGTTTTCTAGGGACGCGGGTGGTGCTGTGGGTAAAACCTCAGCGCCTAGGACTTGCCGATCGCATGGTCGGCAGTTCGAATCCCCGCGGCGGGGTGAGCTCCCGTCGTTCGGTCCCAGCTCCTGCCCACCTAGCAGTTTGAAAGCACCCTTAAGAGCAAGTAGATAAATAGGTATCACTTTATAGCGGGAAGGTAAACGGTGTTTCCGTGTGCTGCTCTGGTGCCGGTTCACCAGAGCAGCTTCGTCACGCTGGCCACGTGACCCGGAAGTGTCTGCGGACAGCGCTGGCTCCCGGCCTCTAGAGTGAGATGAGCGCACAACCCTAGAGTCTGTCAAGACTGGCCCGTAAGGGCAGGGGTACCTTTACCTTTACCTTTAAGTGTTTTCTAATAACTACAAAAATCTGGTTTGCCTGGAAGTAAATATTATTATTCTTAGCTCAGGGCAAGTTATTTAAAGGAGGGGAGTCATCTGCCTGTATCATACTTATAGCTGCTAAGGCCTCCACAGTATCAAAGTTTTGCTTCACTGAAATGCATCCTGTGGCACTGAGAGAGAGCACACTGGGTTCTATTAGGAATAAGTTATATAATAGATTTGAGTCGAACACCTGGTTGACTCTGGCTACACACTGGGATAAGAGCTGTTTATAAGGATGTGAATTCATATTGAAACAAATGGAGCCATTTCATCACTTTCAGCTATGGAGTCAAACAGAAATCACTCCCAAATGAGTAGCTAGTCAATGGGTAGTATTGTTTATGTTATGCCTTCTTCTACTGTTTTCAATCTCCCTAGCCTAGTTGCAAGTGCTATAGCAGAGTGTTGGTCCTTTCTGATTCCTAGCCAGACCAGATACAGCTAGGTCAAATGGCGCAAGGAAAGAACAATGGAACAGTCTAATTCCATTCAGACAAAAGCACCCTTCAATTCAATGGGTCTTCATTCTGCAAAAGTACCTCCAGATGTTGGCAGCTAAGGTGTGCCAGCCTATAATTTTCTAAAAATGAACAGCTGTCATTTTTTATTATCATTTTTTATTATGACCATGGGTGATCATTTAACAATTTGTATGCATTATGTTTGCAAAACTGAGTGAGAGTTTGGAAGAGATGACAAGAGGTGGTGGTTGTCTTCAGATAGAGACTTATGACTGCTGCAATAATTGTAGGAAAAGGAGAATGAAGCATTAGCCTATGGGGCAGAGAGCATGAGTAGCGGAAAGGAAATACTGTACAGTCTCTGTATCCTAGGTCTGATCTTGTGAGTTTACCATGGAAAAAACGATGTGTTTCCTTTTACCCTTTGGGGGCTCGTCTGGTATAAATGTGTTGAAGGGTTGGTTATAACTCTGTTTAAGAATAATCTGCAAATCAAATCAAAGTGGTGGTAGTGGGGAGAGCTGTGATTAGGATGGATGATTGTAGAGCAACAATCAGTTAACACTGCCTGACCTGCAATGAATGTTTTGCAACCTTATGAAAGATTGTATATTTCTATTGGGCATATACTCCCGTGTGTGGTTTCTTTCTTATTCTTTAAAGATATTTTCCCTGGAGCGTTAGACAAAATGGTTTTCGAAACCTTAATGAAAACAATACATCACTTATGAAGAATTTTCAAGCAAGATCTTGGAAATCTCACATCTTCATGATTGTTTAATTTGTCAAACTGTACCAGGAAAATTCAGCCCCTACACATTTATCTCGTACATCTTCCCTGGAACACATCCAAGCAAGGGCAGATAATCAGGGCTACAGTGTAATCAAGGTTTTCTTTTTTTTCTTTTAGGCATATGCTGTGACTAGTACATAGGTCAAACAATCTCATTTTACTTTCTTTCTGATCAGTGTTCTCAGAACCGGAATATAAATCAGGTTTTGTTAGTTGACACAGATTACTTTCTCTCCCCTTCTCTCCCCCTTCTCCATTTTCCTTCCAGATACTCTGCTGTGACTATCAAATAGATTTATGAGGCATTTTACATATAAGCAAAAGTGCAGCGTTAAGAACGAACATTCCAAATACTAACACTTAGATGCTCAGTTGCCAAACCACTTCATTTAGGAAAATCGTTAGTTCATAATTACCCTTTAAAAGTAATTGAAGCGTTTGCAAAACTGGATGAGATAATTCATAGCCTTGTTGTTTTAGGTGTGCCAAGCAGATTGTTTTAAAGACTGTTTAGGGCTAAACATTGCCACGTACTTTAGCGGATGACTGACTGGTCACTAATTAGGACTTTAGCTTCCCTGATTGAACCATATATGCCGTATAAATTAAGCAAACGTGCCTGCAGTAGATTTGCACTGGGATGTGATATAAGGCATTGTGGCCAAGAAAAGGATCTATAAAGCATCCAGGAGAACATCTTTGAGTACATGTAAGCCAACAGGAGGAAGGGGGTTTATTCTAAAACTTCGGAGAAATTTTGTTTTCATGTAAGAGGCTGGGATGTGGAGATTAAGGTATTGTGGCCTGTTCTAATTTTCATTTTTTTATGTGTCATCAGGATAGCAGCCTACACTCTGTCCTAATGCTCATGCAGTGGGCGCCTTACTTGACCATGAATACATGTACAGTGCCAAAGATTTAGGCCTGGTCCTCACATTGAACAAAGTGGGACTTGCTTTTCAGCTAACATGCACAAGATTGCACCGACAGTCTTCTATGCAGATGTGACGTTCCTAGCATTGTCATCGGAAGCTTGGGGAGTGGGGAGATGGCTGTATAGTGAAATGCTGGCTCTTACTACACACAGAAAATGAATGCCTGCATGGGGCATCAGGAAGTCATCTCTGTAGTTCTGCATAAAATGGACAGCTCAAAATTCCAGGATAATGATGATGCATCCTAGATTAAATGGAGGTTACAAAGTTATAACCCCTTGGCCTGCGCATAATGGTTATGCTTCTTCTTACGCGCCCTTGCCATTTGTAAAGAGAAAGTGCTTTATGAGTTATAAATACAGAAGGTTTGGAAGAAATTAATAGCTCATGTAACATAATAATTCATATCACATAACACAGGTACATCAACGTGTTCTCTGTTTCATTGTCTGATGAGAAGCTAGTATCTTATAAAGTAGCTTCTTCAGTATGCTTAATGTTTGTATCATAAATATCAGCATTTTAATCATTTCTTTCAGGAAGATTTGTAGCTGCCTTGTCTTCAGTCACATAACCTGGCGATGGCAGGAAGACTGCATCCTGTCTTGCTTGTCTGCAAGCCTATGTATGTGTATGTGTGTGTCCATGTCTAACCAAGTACACAAGCTTTCAGACTGGCTAGGGGACCCCTAACTTGGTGGGCCTTTACAGAGCAGCAAGACCATTGCTGCATCTGCAGCCCTGTCCTGCCTTGGAAGCAGGAGTGGAAGGTGGAGGGCAGGCAGATTGCTGTGCCGGTTTGGAGCAACGATTGGGCTCAAATTAGACCTGACAGTCGTAGGTTTGGGTCAGGATGCAATAGCTCCCAGGCTGGCCCATCCTGCCCCATTCCCTCCACACACCCTAGGAAGCACCTTTTTGGACTTTGCTCAGCAGAGATGGTTTTAGGGTATCATGACTGCAGTCTGTGCTGTTAGGAGATTGATACCTTCATTTCCCATCTTTGCAAACCCCCAAGCCCTGTGGCAATAAGAAAAGAAGCTCACATTGATACCAGTGTGAGTTTTCCCACAAATGCTAATTGCCATGTGCAAGGGGAAATTTCATGGAGACTGGAGTTTTGGAGAGACAGCTGAAATCTCCCCTCTACGCACAGCAATCCTAATAACAATCACTGCCCCTTTGCCTGATATGATTGTTAATCATATTATTAAGGTTATAGGTAGGTAGGTACCTGGTTACACTCTCTCTTTTTTCCTCTCTTTTTTGTATCTTGACCATTGCCTATATATATTCACTCAACTTTCTAATCATTTATTTATTTAGATTTTTCCATCCCGCTCTTCAGCCAAATAAGGCTCATAGCGCAGCTTGCACATCACTAAAAAAAAGCAGCAGCCTCTGCCCTCGGTTTTATAATCTAAAAAGATACAACACAAATGGAAAATGGATTGGGTGGAAGAAAACTGAGATTCAAGTTCTTAGTTGTGCTAATGACTAGCTGGGATGGGAAAGTTCCAGGGCAGAAGGTACCCAAAAGTGGTTGAGCTGATGAGAGCATTCCTTTTCTTCCCTCCTCTGCTGCAGCCTTAAGCAATGACTGTACATAAGGAAACTGCAATTTTGCAGCCGTCAAATGAGCCGGAATTTTAATTTAGTGATGACTTTGTATTTATTCAAATGACAAGTGTAGTATTAAAATATGCAACACAGAGCACTGCCTTTCTAATTGGTGTTAGATATGCATGTCTCCAGCGCCAAGTGTGAATCTTCATCATTACAGTAACCTTTGCTCTTATCATGTAAATACTGTAATTTTATGATCTGATCCTGAGATGATTTTTATTTGTGGATATGATATCTTTGTGCCTAATGACACCTGAATAAATGGTGGTATCTAGAATACTAATAAGAAGGAAGGAAGGAGTGCAGTGTTATGTTTTATGTATCATATTAAGGACTGCGTATAACTGTTAAAAGTGCCAGTCTAAGTTAGTGTGAGATTCACTGTTTGTTGCCTTCAATTACACTGTTACAACTGCTATCCAACCATTCCCTTTGTGAGACTGATTGCTCACTGATAGGGGCTGATTGTTAGGAGGTGGTTTCCTGGTGGAAGGAAATCTGTGGGCTTAAGTCATATATATCCCTCACAGCTTGCAAAGGAGAGAGTGAGAAGATGGGAGGCTTGACTGTGAAGGAACAAGGCTGCAATTTGGAAGAGAAATAGGAGGGGGCGTTTTGCAATTACTAATTTTTATTTATTTATTTCCCTTATTTGTAGATCTGTTGTCATCAAAGAAACAATCACAAAGCCAGCACATAACTCCAGTGCTCAAAAGTTTGCACTGACTGTCGACAAGCTACAGGGCCAGGTTCAAGGTTCTTGTATTGATTTGCAAGGCCTTTAACTATTTGAAAGATACCTCAGTGACCACCTAATTCCTTACATCCTTGCTCATCACTGAGGTCTTGTGGGGAGTCACTGTTAAATGGTCCCACGTGGCTCAGATGCCTGGCCTGGATCCACCAGGAGCCATGAGATTAATATTGTGGGCCCAATTTTGTGGAACTTCTTTCTGGTGGTCAGACAGGCCTCCTGCCTGCTGAACGTCCAGAACCTACTGAAAACACCTCATTTTCTTTTAATTACAACAGGGCTTTTTAATGGAAGTTTCATTTTATAGATTTTACAGATTTTTACTTTTGAGTTTTTGTACATTACTATCAAATGATTGCAAGTTAAGCAGTATTATCAATTGCTTAAATAAATAAACAAATAAAGTGGTGTCTCCCCCAAACAGAATAAATCAAACAACATTGATTTTGCAATGCTGCACCAGACCTAGGGTGGGGAAACGAAACATTTTTGGCCAATGTGCACCAGAGAGAGAAGCTTCTTCCTATTTTGTTCCACTAGAACTTGTTGTACAATAAGAAACATCTTGTAATTCTAATTTCATTTCCTCTGCAACAAATAATTAAAAGATTTGCAAGACCAGACAGCCTTTGACGATCTAGGAAAGGGTTTACAGTCAGAAGCAACAGTTTGTAAACATGTTAACAACACTCCAGCTTGCTATGCAGTGTCAGTTTTGTGTTAGTTAGATCTGAAGGTTTGCAAGCTGTGTTAAATACTGCAAAGCATCTAATCCATATTTTATTCACCTGCTATACAAAACCTGCTCTGTTTACAAGAAATAATATACCTGTTCCTGAAATATTAAATGCACGCTTGGGTGACTTCTTTCTTTATTTTGCAGATGATCTAATAAACCAGACTCATAACAGGATGCAAAGAGGCAGTATGCTACATACAAAATTATATGATCTCTCTCTCTCTCTCTCACACACACACACACACACGAGAAAACCAACATACAGTCTGTTAAGTCACACAAAATGAGGAATCTCTGGGGGAGGAAGCATATTTGGAAACTGGGGTGCTGCAGTGTGTTCTTTTGTATTCCACTATAGTCCTTTCCAGGTATGAAAAAGAGGGTTATGTGAACATTTGGCGGGGGGGCGGGTTAAGTGATGTGCAAACTCTGCTCACCTCTGTCCAATTTGTGGGAGGTGAGTGTCTATTGCAGGGAGCCAATTATATCTGTGGAGGATTCCCACATGCATAATTGCAGTTCTCAAATGCCTGGGGATGGTCCACAGATACAAAAGGCACCCCATTGCAGGCAGTTGCCTTCAGTTAAAACTGTGACAGGAGGCAGAGCTTGTGCACTTGCCTCTGCTGGCTTCCATTTGCATATCTACATAGTTCTCTTTGTAATGTCTGAAGCAGAGCTTTTGATATTGGGCAAAGGCGGCGTGTCCCATTTTGCTGCTTGAGGTGAAATGGGAAGGGCCACCCAGCCCTGCTGCCCCCATACCTGCTGCTGCTGCCATACACCTTGCTGCATCTGTCATTGGCAGAGAACTGCCTCGTCCTTCAGCAACGATTTCAGGCAAGGTGTTGCCCAAAATCATGTGAGATCTTGTGCACACTGCATGATTTCAAGTGACATCACACCCAAGATGGGCGCAATCTCACTCAAAATCAGCACTGATGGAGGCAGCAGGGCAGGTGGGGCATCCATGGGGGTGCCATATCAGGGGCTTCTGCTGCCTGAGGCATTGGCCTCACCCTGGACTGGCTCTGATATTGAGCACAGAGTTGCACTAACTAGAGAAAAATGCTTTACACTAAATGAGCTGAATTAATAATAATGCCAACTATATTAGGGAGTAGAGTTGGGGCAAGGGAATAATTGAACCCTGCAATTTATCACCTGAGATGTGTGAACAGGCCTTTTGGCCATGAACACAGCTGCTTGGTCCTCTATGCAAGCAAGCCAGCCAGCCAGCCAGCCAACCAACCATGAAGTCCTATTAACTACAGTCGTACTTTGGTTTTCGAACAGCTTAGTTCTCAAATGTTTTGGCTCCTGAACGCCACAAACCCAGAAGTGAGTGTTCTGGTTTGTGAATATTTTTTGGAAGCTGAACGTCCAATGTGGCTTCCACAGCTTCCAGTTGAGTGCAGGAAGCTCCTGCAGCCAATCGGAAGCCACGCCTTGGTTTTCGAACATTTTCGGAAGTCGAACAGATTTCTGGAATGGATTCCATTTGAGAACCAAGGTATGACTGTGTAACTTCTTAGCTAGCAAACAATGGCTAGCCCATTTCAGAAAGCTGGCTTCATATCCTGACTTTTTCTGAACCAGTTAGCCATAGTTTCTTAGTTTTGATGAAACATGAAATGAATAGTTAATCGAAGTGTTCCTAGAACATTTGTTCCCATTGTAAAGGTTACAATTAACTCCAAATCTGCCTCCATCACCTGAAACTATCTGGTGGTATGATCACTGAATTTAAAAGCAAGGGCCATAGCTCAGTGTTATTACATCTGCTTTGCATTCAGAAATTCTTGGGCTCAATCCCTAACATGTCCCAAAAGAATTTGGAATATCCCCAGTCTAAAAAACCTTGCAGAGCCACTTCTAGACATTGCAGACAATACTGAGCTCGATAGTCCGGTGTCTGACATGTCAGCTTCCTAAGTCCCTAATTCAGTGATCTGTGTTGCTCTTTTCCCTGGTGAAAAGCAAAGTCTAGACAAGCACAGTGTAGAATTCCCAGCTATTTTCTTTACAGCCATACTGAGCTACATTATTCATTCTAGTGCACCAGGACACTTAAAAATATAACAACCCCTAAGCATTGTTAGAGTTTACAAATGCAAATATGGATAAAAAGAGAATGGTTAGCATCAGCAATAGACCTATAAAAACTAACAGAATATAACAGATCTAAATGAGACCAGCACCCTAAGCAGATAGCAAAGGAAAGGGAGAAGAGGCATGAGGAGGGAGAGAAAGCCCTTTATTAGAATTCTCTCGTTTTGGTTGTTATATTTCAGTTACAGCTTTTCATTCCAATTGCCTTGACAGGTACATTCTATAGCCAGTAAAAGCAGTGAAATAACTGAGACCAGACATTGGTGTTGGATGAAATCAGGCCAAATCTTTATTGACTACAGCAGGTAAGCAGGTTTGGCATGGCAGTAGCCAAGTATCATTTCCTCATTCTATTCAGTCCATACTGACGGAATGGCATGCCATCAAATCCCCCAAACCCCCTCCAAGGCTTTCTACCCTGGCATGGTGCAAACCAGGCATCCAGGGTTTCCCCGAGTGACTTTGGAGGAGAGATGTCAGCCAGCCAGAGAGGCCTTAAACCAAGGGCATGCCTAGCCAATCCTCTCCTTGGGCCCCTTTCCTATGCCTGTGCTAGCTTTGGAAGCATGCTGGGCCAGGCAATCACAGGCTTTTAATATCAGACATAGTGTGAACATATTTGGTATATTAAGAGTATATACAGTATGATCCCAGGCCAGGGAGGAGACACACCATAAGCTCCTCAGGGAACCATCTGTAGCCTGACAGAACTGTTGGGACAGCTTCTCCCCCACTTTCCCTGAGGGTTGCTAAAGACCCACGTTCCCTGAGGAAAGGCAGAAACAAGGGAGCATACACACACCAGTTCCCAGTTGGCATGAGAAGGCTCTGTCAGACTTTGCTTTAAATAATCAGTGTTTCAACTGTAAACTTCCTCAGGTGCCTTGTCAGAAAGGCAGCATATAAATCCAGTAACTGGGTTCTAAACCCAGATGCCACAACTAGCAGCGTGGTCTTGTTAAGGGCAAACACAAAGGCCATCGGTGTGCCTTAATCAATATGGCATCTCTTCCTGTGTTTTTATTTATTTATTATTATTAGAACTGAAGTGCATGACTTTAAGTCAAATGTGTTGCTTGCTTCTTCTGTGCCTTCTACCAAATAGTCAGCTGTAGTGACAAATGCTATTTCCCAAGCCACGGTGACTATAGTGACATAGTGACATTGTGTCTGGCTTTGCATGTCATGTCGCGTACGAGAAAAGAAAAGGTGTAAGCCTGTGAGAAACAGCACCAAATGGAAAGTGACAGGCAGCGTGTGCTGACCCCCTGCAACTAACTAATGACATAGCTCAGAAGAGAATGTGTCACCGCTATAGATCTAGGAATACAAATGCCCTGGAATATTCTACGCAGAGCAAGAGCAAGCTCGACATATCACATCAAGGTGCATTTCGTGTTTTCTCTCTGCAGTTTCTATAGCCAACCTTCATTCAAACAAAAATCCTATATGACCTTTTTCGACCATCTTGTGTCTATTTCAAAACAAGCTTAGTTAGAGCAGAAGCCTGAAGCACACAACCTGGTCTTGTAAATACGGTATTGAAGTATGAAAAGTCTTGCTAATATAATCTTGTGAGGGTGGTACTGGAAGTAGAAGAAAAATGTAATGCTGTAAGACAATTATTATTGAAAGGGAATTTAAAGTTTTGAAATCATCAAGGTCTGAAGGCCTCAAGACTTGGCAGCTAAAATATACTGTATTAGCAATTAGCAGAGTCGTTTGAGCTTGGCAACTCCTGCTTTAAGACAAAACGGCTGCTAACAGGATTTCAAGTTCTCCTTCCATCCTGGCATGAAACTGCTTCAGTCTGCTGAACCATAAAGAAGCAAAGAGTGACCCTTTCTTTACAGAGAGCCTGCTGGAGAAAATTTAATTGTCAGGATGACACTCTCTCTCTCTCTCTCCTTTAATGATGGCAACGACTGAGATTTTAGTGCTCACTACTATCCTGCTTTATTTTATAAGTTTGATAGTGTAGAGTGAATATAGCAACCAAATGAGTCATGCTTCGTATCTTGAAAGCCCAGGTGAAGAAATGGTAAATCATTCACACTGTAGCCAAAACGCCTCATTTTCCATACACTAAATCTGTGCCACCCCACTGTGGTTTTACTGTCACAGGCTCTATAGTTCACCTTGATTTCATACAGTTGATAAAAGTGCTAGAAACAGCTGCTCATGACTGTGATGTCAAGCAGTGACATGAAATAGTTGCATGCATGTGTGAATAAGCCATTACAGATCAAGTATTGTAGGTAGATCTTGTATCACTTTAGTCAGAAAATTTCTTAATGAAGTCATTTCATACAGGGGTAGTAGCTCTTTTTCAGAATTAACCTGCACTAAGGAAAGTGGCTATATCTCAGTTGTAGCATGCATGTCTTGTACACATAAGGTCTTAGGCGGAATCCATGGCATTTCCAGTTAATTGGGGTGGGAGAATCAGAGAGCAAGTGATGTGCAAGATCTATTGTACGAAAGTACCCTATACTCTGCAGGGCACTTCTGACCTACATATATTGATTGTAAGATCTGAAAAGATCTCTGTGAAGCAACTATACCTGCAGAAGGCTCTGTCTTTGCATTCAGAAAGTCTGGAAAAGCAGAGATCGTGACTCATTTGGAGCCTTTTGCATGCATAATTGTACAGTTTTATAAGCCTATTGGAAATTATGTATACTGGCTGGTGAATGTACAAAATTCAGTCAATATGTGCCCATTCCACGTGGCCTGCTGGGGATTATGGCTGGAGAATGTGAAAAATTCAGCTGAGAATTGCAAATTCCCCAAAGCGTCTCGGGGATTATTCTTAATGACTAGAGAAGCTGCAACATTCAATCATTACACACACATTCCGCAAGGTGTGTTGAGGATTATGCATAATGACCAGAAGATGTACAAATTCAGATTTCCCACAGTGAGTTAGAGCTAGTTATATTGCACAATTCCCTCTTCATGAAAGGATCATGATTACATTCTACATGAGCTCTGGTGAATGTGCACAATGGCCAGTTATTATGCACATGAACCAATCATTCAATTTTCATTCCTCTTGATGTGTGTGTATATGGCTATATACATAGACAGACAGACAGACAGACAGACAGACACACACACACACACACACACCCCAACAACAACAAATGTTTTTAACTTGAAGACAGAACCTGTTGCCACAATGCTGTTCCCCCTGTGTACAGTCACTAAATATTTCATTAAAGTCTGAAAAGAGCTCAAGTGATGGGAAATCAAATGCATGCATGTATGACTTCTTAAAATGTAGTGAAAAGACCTGCATAAAGGGCTACATACTGTATCCTTTGAAAACCCAGGCTCTGGCAGGACTGTCAGACCAAACACTCTGGCCATGCTACCCTAACAAAATGGGAATATGAACTGCATCATTCATGCTGCAGATTAGTGTTTTGTTCATTAATCTGTCTGTGTGTAACTAATCTGAACTTGCTTTGCTGGATTTTCTGGAACTAGTTTTAAAGAAATTGTTGTTTTTTCTATCCCGCCTTTCCTCCAAGGAGCTCCAGGTGGCACACCTGGTTCTCCTCACCCCTCTGTGAGGTAAATTATCCTAAGAAACAGTGACTGGCCTGAGATCACTCAGCCAGCTGAGTGGAAATTTGAACTCTGGTCTCCGAGGTCCTAGACTGACACTGTAACCACACTGGCTTGCAACAGGTTATGTGCTAAGTATTGTCCGGTGGGTAGAAGAGAAAGCTTCCACGCCTTTTCAAATAGTTCTGCATGCACATTTTCATATTTTGTGAGAGAAAAGATTGTCAGGAGCTGTTATCACAAGAAACATGATACATACCTTTGAGCTAGGCAGCCAATTGTAAGCTGTGATGCATGTGGGTATTCCATGATAAGGTGCCAAATATGTACCTGAAAATGGAAAAGCAATTTTCTCTTGTGCTTGACATAATTGAGTGTCAAAACACTCTAATACTTTTACTTAAAAAAAATAAAAATAAAGCCATGTTAGAAAGTGGGGGGAAATTTGACTATGATGCTTGAAATTTGTGTGTCACTGGAAGACAAACAAACCAAATCCCTGAAATGCAATATTTAAAAATGGGATATTTGGACCCTATTATTATGTTTTCCACTTTCTACTTGACCTAGGATTCAAAAGTAGCATATCTAACTTCACTTTAAGAGACACTTCTCTGCTCGTGCTTTTATTTTTACGATTCATTTTTGTGTATGTTTGAAAGTGTATTTTACATAATGTGACACATAAATTGCATGCTGGTGTCAAAATTGTCTGTCTCAGTGAATGAAACTATTTTAATCTTCAGAGTTTTATTATCTGTTAAAATCTATTTAAATATAAGCATTCAATTTTATATTGCTTGACATTTACGAGAAAGCTATTTTACAGTGTTGCAATTGAGAATAGCCAGGATCATAGCAAATGCTTGCTCTGCTACGGCTACATGCAAAATTGAGATGAGAAAACATCATTGGTGGAGAATACCCTGAGTGTTTTTAGCCAATGTCATATACTTTAGTTCCTGAATGTGAGGTTCAGACGACGTACACAGACTGCATTCTGACGTGGGGTTTATTGTGTTGGTTTTATGGGTTATAATGCTAGTGTTTTCATCCTGATTTATGATGTCCCTATTACACTGCAGTACCTTGTTATATTATAGAACTGTGCCTTTTTGATCAACATACCACCATGCTGCTGCTGTTGCCCTAAATTTTGTCAGTACAAAACTCATGAGACATCTGCAAATGAGACATCAATCCCACCTTGTGGGAATCCTTAGAAACACAGAATCATAGTACTGGAAGGGTTCCTGCAGGTCATCTAGTCCAATCCCCTTGCAATGCAGGAATATGCAGCTGTCCTGTATGGAGATCAAGCCTGCGACCTTGGAATGAACAGCACCATGCTATAACTAACGGAGCTATCCAGAAGACCAATCCCGTACAAATGGCTGCAGTGACAGGAGACAAACAGTCAGGTTGTGTATCCACAACAGCGAACAGCACAGAAATGACCGCTGGGAGGAGCAAGAGAGAAGAAACACCGTGTTGTGTCTGCAGCAGCATAACCAGACACCTTCCTCTGCCCCAGCTGCAACAAAGCATGTCTTTATTGCAGTCCCATATCGGTCTTCACAGCCGCAGCAGGCGCTGTAACTCCCCAACGGTTTGACTTCATCCCCGAAGGCACACTCCTCCACTGTCTCCTGAGACAGACGGATGCCAACGACAACAGCAAGCCAACAGATTTTTTTTTCCTTTGAAGAATTGACACAAAAATGAGTGCTAAGTTTCTACTAGGTTGTCAGAAGTGGCTTTTACATTATGTGAAAGATCACAATGTGAAAGATCATATAAACAGAAAAAATGAGCAGATACCGAAACATCATGAAGATGGAGTGAAGTGGCTGCCATTGAGATCCATTACTAGACTTGAGTTAGAGTGCAGGAAGGATGGATGGAAAGAGATTGCATAATCAATGCCCCCCCCCCACCTTTAATACCAAGCACACCTGCTTGGAAGTTAACCAAAGATCTCTGCAATTCACTTCCAAATAAATATGTTTGGGCTTGAAGTGCCCAGTATTGGTTTAGTAATGCCCACTAGGCTTCCACACAGTTTATTGTAGACTTGGGGTCATATCCAACTAATAGTTTCATCTGTGCAGAATAAGGCCCCCTCTTGCTCCCCATGTCTCCTAATTCTGTTCTGGGGTTCCCCTCCAAATAAGGTTTTAGCAGTTGACATGCACATGTGTAGGAGGAGAAGGCAGGAATTTCATTGTGCAAGCGAAAAGCCCTTTGCTGTCAGGGCATGTTAGTTGGCTAACTGCCTTGGTTACACTCATGCACACACAGTGTCCACATGACATCATCCTCTTCAGAATGTCATCCCATATTATTTCCCGATTCAATCTGGATTTATCATTTCTGCAGAAAATCCAGTATGGAACCCCACACACTGCAAAAACAGCAAATCCAGATTAAATTGGAGGAGGCGTGGAATTACCTTTTGATTGGAATGTTTTTGTGGATGCTGCAAAAATCTGGCATGCGCGAGCAGCACTGATTCCACAAGACAGTGCCATGTGGAAGGGATGTCAAACTACATCTTCTTCCGCGATTTTTAAATTTATTTAAACAACATCCGCATAAGGAGGCTGAGAATGGGTGGAAAAAAGTAGGGAGGCTGCCTAACACGTACCCCCAGTATTGTTAAAACCCCAAATTACCCTCCCCAACATAATTTACGTCTGTACATCTGATAGGTAAGGATTTTCCTTTTCTTTCCACCCAATTGGGAAAAATCAGCTTGATTCAAAAACCCTGCTTCATAAGAAGAAATTCACATTTATGTGTTGTGAGCAGGAGGCAGATCCAGATCTTCTGGTAGCTTGGCTGAGTGATTTCAGGCAAAGATTTCTCTCAATTGATTCACAAATAACAACAACAAAATGAACACCCATATCCCTCAAATATACTACTGAAATGAAGAAAACAGAGAAGAAGGGGGGTATAACCATAAGTTCTTTTGTAGGAGGAATGAGAGCTCCATTCAATTTTGGTACTCAAAAGATTCTTGGCTCAGAATTATTTAAGTACAAGTCCACATATTTTACAGCTGGTTTTAGTTAGCAGAACTCAGGGTTCCAGTAACAAAAGCTCAAAGATATCCTGCAAGCCCTCCCTGCAATACACAGTTCCAAATGAAGATTTTATTCTGTTTTTATATTTAGTCAAGAGACACTTATCTTCTAATTCATTGCCAACTCTACTTAAGCTGAAAAGAGCTGGAAATAATGAACTTTGCATGTTACATTTTTGCAGTGCTTCGAACCTAGCTGCTTGATGTATGTCAAAGAAAACTGGGATTTTTATGAGCAAGGAAAGCCAATCATTGCAAGATTTAAAATTACAAGGAACATTCTGCATGAAACTTCAATCCATCAAGTGGCCTCTGAAAAATGAGGTAATTTCCCTCAATAATTTGCACGTTAAGAGCCAATTCAATATTACAAAGCAAAGTCCAGTTGCACATTAATTGTGGAAGCAATGCACAATTTCCTGATTAATGTTTCATGCCTAATATTCCTCCATGCTCTGTCAGATGCTAAATAACAACATGGACAATCAATCTAAAGAAACCAGAAGAGTGAAGACAAGTCACGAGCTCAGCCCTCATTAATCACAGATTGAACTTCCATAGCTCCAATGTTGCTGCATGCTACTGCAGTGTATTTTAATATTTTAAAGCCATATCGGAGTTTCAAGTAGTCTTATCAGTGACATTTTAAACAACATGAAGCAAAGTGCAGTCTACGAAGCTATTGCCAGGGGTGGGTGGGAAGACAAGTGCACAGATTTCAGGTTCAAGGCAGCCTCATAAAACAGTAAGAGTTTTAGTCAGACCATTGACAGGCGATGACCAAAAATGGTTAGCAAATGATTACAATAAATAATCTGCCTAAATAAGCTGCCTGTCTTTTGCCAGCAAGAGAAGGGGTGTCACAACATTTTTAACACACACACACACACACACACACACACACACATATATGAACATGTTTTGTGAATAGAGAGACAATGAAGCATAGACACACATGCAAAAAAAAGAGGCAAAATAACATGGACATCACCTGCAAGTTGACCCACTTTTTGGAAAAACTTTCCAGTTGCCAAGTTGTAAATAGAAAACAGGAAAGCAACAAAAATCTCTGAAAGTCTTGAGTCCCCCACCAGTTCCAGGTGAGCCCAATTGATGACTTGCTTGGCTGATTCAGAAGTTAATTAACTGATGTTGGGAATAGAAGCAAAGCACCTGTCAGCAAGCAGGGAGGCAGATTCCACACATGGAACTTTAGGGAGCAAAATGCATGAATAAATAATAGATACAAATTCAGTCTTTTCTCCTTTTCTCCCATACATATGTGGGGCGGGGCGAGGGGGGAGAGCAGATTTCTATCAATGGGATATTTGTGCCCATGAACAATGAAAGCTCTAATGTAAACAACTATAGATATATATATATATAGATAAATCTTGTTCAGCTGCAGATTGTACAGAAAAGTTTGGGAAATATTGCATTATTGAGTTTGGTGAGAGATGCTGCAATCCTAATTAGAATTAGGTCATCATTTACCATGGATTTCTTTTAAGCTCCACAGCTACCTAAAATCATGGATTCCTTCCTGACAACTCCTAAAGTGTGTTTGTTCCCTGGGGAAAAATGATTTCTGTCACTTCCTCTCCTTCCACATTGGACTATTCTCTAGAAACCTTCATATTAGGCTGCAATCCTAACCGTACTTTCCTGGGAGTAAGCACCACCAAATTCAATATATCTTACTTCTGAGTAGGCATGGTTAGGATGGCACTGTTAATCACCCACCGTCTGATGTGGCAGTTCCCCTTCTGGTGCTGATGAGAAAAGGATTATCATGTGGTTCATATTCTGTGCCCTGCTTCTGTCAAGTTCATTGTCAAGACTGTGTAAGTTTGGAGCAGATCCCCCCTCCAAATTCTGATTTCACTATTTTTATTTGCATTGTAGTGAGTTTGTTGTACACCGGTTAGCAAGGATTGTAATTTAGTGATATATAAACTGTCAGAATAAAGATAACTCAGCTCAAGCAAACATGAACTCTTTACCATGCAAAGCACTTTCATACTCTTTCCTTACTTACCACTTCCACATTGCTGCATCTTTAGCCAAATAACATCTCTCTACCAAAAGTCTTCCTGCCAACCTAGCAGTTCGAAAGCACGTCAAAGTGCAAGTAGATAAATAGGTACCGCTCCAGCGGGAAGGTAAACGGCGTTTCTGTGTGCAGCTCTGGTTCGCCAGAAGTGGCTTAGTCATGTTGGCCACATGACTTGGAAGCTGTACGCCGGCTCCCTCGGCCAATAAAGCGAGATGAGCGCCGCAACCCCAGAGTCGGCCACGACTGGACCTAATGGTCAGGGGCCCCTTTACCTTTACCTTACCAAAAGTCTATGAACACCAGAGTTATTGCAGTTCTGTTCTTGCAGCTACCCTTCTGATTTGCTCACTATGCCAGTCTCACCTTAGTGAGGTGACCAGGAGTCCTCTTTTCTCCCAGATATTCCATTCTTTGAAGGTTCTGTCCAAGTTCCAAATCTGCCCTCAAACTACTAGAACAACAGTGTGCCTCTACCAGGGGCATTTCCCCTAGACATTTTCTATCAATACAGTGGTACCTCGGGTTACAGACGCTTCAGGTTACGCGATTTCGGGTTGCATACCGCGCCAAACCTGGAAATACCACAACAGGTTACTTTCGGGTTTCAGCGCTTTGCACATGCGCCAAAGCGCCGAATCACGACCCGCACGTGTGCAGACATGGTGCTGCGGGTTGCGAACGTGCCTCCCGCACGGATCATGTTCGCAGCCCGAGGTTCCACTGTATACATTTCGATTGGGATGGAGCAGAGCTGGAGTTCTCACCCTCGACTGCATTTGCATCTTTCTCCTTAAAGGTAAAGGACCCCTGACAGTTAAGTCCAGTCACAGACAACTCTGGCGTTGTGGCGCTCATCTCGCTTTACAGGCCGAGGGAGCCGGCGTTTGTCCACAGACAGTTTTTCTGGGTCATGTGGCCAGCATGACTAAGCCGCTTTTGGTGAAACTGGAGCAGTACACGGAAATGCCAATTACCTTCCCACCGGAGCAGTACCTATTTATCTACTTGCACTTTTTGGCGTGCTTTCAAAGCGCTAGGTTGGCAGGAGCTGGGACCGAGCAACGGGAGCTCACCCCGTTGCGGGGATTTGAACCACTGACCTACTGATCGGCAAGCCCAAGAGGCTCAGTGGTTTAGACCACAGCGCCACCCGCGTCCCTACTTTACAAATACCAGCAAGCTTAGGGTGGGGAAAGGGTTAGGACTGGAGAAAAACTAAAGAGAAGTGGTAGAAGAGCTTGCAGCTTTGGTGAATTAGATTAAAATAATCACTTACGATTTATGGAGTTCAAATGCTTTATTTATGCAACAACTATTTAAAGGGTCAGTAGAGATGAAGGAGAGAAATAGCAGACATCTTGTCTCAACATGCTGGGAGAGAGAAACTATAAAATGGCTCAGCTTTTAGGGTTGGAAAACTTAGAGAGGTTACAAGCAAGTGCTGGCTAGATTGCTGGTTAGACAAATAGTGCCCTCGTGTGCTTTAAAGCAACACATGAGTTAACTAGAAGCTTGGAAGAAGGAAATATATTTGCTTTGCTCCAACCGCAAGAAACATGGATGGATACAGTAATGTTACTGCTCATTTGCAGGGTTGCTGGCACACCTACAGCATCTACCCACCCAGAGGTAGCAAGCTGGGGTGGGGAAAAGGACTAAAGGGATGTGCATTCATAAGAATGAGAGTGAGAATGAGAGAGAGAGAGAGAGAGAGAGAGAGAGAGAGAAAGAGACAGACAGACACACAATGTAGCAGACACTTAATTGACCACTCCTAAATTTCTGAAACTATATACTTTGGGATAGACAGTATCCTGTTCTTTATTTGCTTTGCAAATTCCATTTTATGTAATTTCTCAGAGGTTGGAGGATCTCTGAGAAGAGCAAAAAAGAAAGTATTGTTGCATGCCACCCCAATCTCCAAGTGATGCAAGGTTCCAGGTACTCACCCAGTGTTTGTGTTTCTTTTTGGAAATGAGGCACGGCAGAGTCTGTGGTATCTTTATGATATATGGTTTATTTACACATATATACAACCTGATGAGCCTACAATGGAGGGATGGACAGCATTAACACCCCACAGTGGTCTTGTTTCTCCTATAGCTGCAGCCTTGGATTCAAACAGAAATCAAACATCATGCCCTGACTCTCTCTAGCTTACTGCTTTTCCTTTAGAGCCCCACCCATTTGCCATCATGCATGGGAGCCCCTTAATCCTTTGCTCTCTGAATTGCCCATCACCCAGGTGATCGCCTCATCAGGAAGCTAGCCTGGCTTACATTTTAACGCTTGCTGGATCCAAGGGTTAGAAGGGCCTCAACTTCCCTCTCCCTGTTCAGAACTCATAACACTATATTTGTCTTTATGTACTCCAGAGCTGGGAAGTTGGGACATCAACATTCTCAAGAGTAAAAGGGCACAGAGCTTCATCCGTTTATCAGTCCCTGTACATTAAAGTTGAAGCTTTCTCACCCACAGTCTCTATATAAAAAAATTCTAGTTGGTTTGAAACTCTTTTCAGACAGTCGCTGTGTTTCTCTGCCCTCTCTACCACCCCAGTATTCTTGTCTTCTCCATGTGCAGAGACAAACATGCACAAAGCAGAAGGCAATAGCAATTCTTTACCACAGTTTGTCACAACACTTGTCTGTTGATTTTTAAAAAAATTTTTACATTTAACAAAGCTCTCTTTGATTTTTCTTTTTCTTTTTTTAGTTAGCATTACTCATTGACCTGAGCCATTTTCGATCTGTCACTTAAATTATGTTCCCTCACTTCAGTTGCTGCTTCAGTGCGGTTTCAAAGTAAAAGTGCCGGTTTCAAAGTTAAATGCCGTCAATGGCACTGGGCCCATATGTTAACTGTAGTCAGCAAGATTTGATAGAAAATGAGGCCCCAATATTGAAAGTATACCATTGCCCTGCCTGCCACAAAAATATTGTATTCATATCAACTCTGTAAAAGAGAGACTAGAGGGTTGGGGGCCAGGGCTAGACAGACAAAGTAAATAGCTCAAGGCAGAAGGGGAAAAGAAACGACAGAATCAAAATCCCTGCTTTGGTCTTGTCTATGTCTTTGTGAGGGGAGCAGCTTTTTTAAACAAGTGCTTCAGTCTGGCACCGGCAGCCTTTCAAACTAATGCTGATCCTTGTTTTTAATGAGCAGTGCTCAGAAAGACCTGCAGCTAATACCATAAGCACCTTTACAAATTCTCACCAATGCATCTACTTAGAGAAAAGGTGGCGACGCAACACAAAGGGATTCAAGCCTTTCCAAACTCCACATTACCACCCATTATTGTTACTTTGCTATTGTTACAGGTAACTCATTACATGACTCAGAGTGAAAGACTAGGGGGAATAGTCTTCTCTCATTTGTGGCTCACGTTTTGAATTCTGTGAATTTGGGCGCAGCTCCTGTAACAGCATATATCAACAATAATAGTTTGCACTTTGGGTATTTCAGCTATGCACATTTTACCAAAATTAATAAGCATCATTATCCCCATGCTATGTGTGCCATAATGGGGGGAAAATACAGAAAGCACCATGTGAATTGGCTGCTGTGTTAATCTCATGGTGACTGATGGCTGCATCTTACCATATGACTTTTGTCCACTTCCACAGGGGTCACTCGTAATGTGGGAAGGATTTTATAGCATACCAGGGCTTTATTGATGCCCAGTGGAGGTGTTCAGAGAATTTTGTAGTCATTTCCCATTATTGCTACCACAGAAAATTGGGACTTAGGCTAAACCAGTGTGGAATTTTATGTGCCACTCCCCCCCCAAGTTGTGTAGTTTGCTACCCCTGCGAAAAAACTAAATAACCGTGGCCGACCTAGCGGCGGTTTGGTCACTTTTATTCCTATAGAGCAAGGGTACAGGGTGCGACAACTGCAGTGGATGAAGAACAACAATTTTCAGATTTTACTTATCTCCAATAACACAGGAGGAGATCTTCTATGTTTCAACGTTTATATTCCCCCCGTGTGTACTTCCTCTCAGACAGTACAAATCTGGGAAGATTTGGAGTCATGCTTGGAGAAGGCCAAAATAGAATTTCCTGACTGGAACATCCTGCTGGCAGGTGACTTTAATGCCAGGATAGGCAGCGACATCAATTCGTATGGCTCCAAAACCCAGTTTTTACCAGAGGCAGACTGGTTTATCCCTTGGAGTTCTGATGAAAAGGTCTTGAATAAGGCAGGTATTACATTACTGGAGATTGCTTTTAAGCATAATTTGTACAACCTGCATGGTACTTACATGGATAGGTCAGGAGGTTTCTTCTCTTTTATCGGCCCTCGTGGTGCAAGTGTGATTGACCATATCCTGGTCTCTCCAACAATTTTGGAGAGGGCACAGGGTCTCAGCACTTTTAACAGAACTGAGAGCGACCATCTTCCTAGAGCAATCTCACTAACTCCCCTCGAATCAGGGGGATTACAACATCTACATTGTGCAGCCCCTCCTCAAGCACCGGCCCCATGCAGGCGTAAATGGAACAGCGAGCTGGAGCTTAAAATCAATCAACACCTGCACTCTCCAGATTTATTGGTTCTGAGAGACCAGTGTCCTTTACCTAACTTTGATCCTTTTTCACTATATCAGCGGGTCTCAGAGTCCCTTTTCCCATTTCTTATAAACACCAGGCCTCCCAAACAACATAACAAATCGGGGGTCTGGTTTGACAAAGACTGCCGGAAGCTAAGATCCCTGCTTAGGAAACAACAAAATAAGGTAAAACAGGAGAGGACTTTGTCATCTATGGTAAATTTCCACAGATGGCGCTCTCACTATAAAAACACCTTAAAACTCAAGAAATCCCTTTACAGGAAGGAACAATGGGAGGCACTTGATAAGGCGATTAAATCGCGAGACGATAGAAAATTCTGGGCAATAGTAGCACAGGGAGTCTCATCCAAAGGAAAAATTGTAAACAGCAGTATTCCATCCGATGTGTGGTATCAACACTTTCTCAAGCTATACACACTCTCAAATACTGCTAATTTGAGTCCGTTCCTCCCATTGAAGAATGAGCATCTAGCTAGTTGGGATCCTGTTACGGAATCAGAGTGCCTACAGCTAATTAAAACTTTAAAAAATGGCAAAGCTCCTGGTGAGGACATGATCCCCCCTGAGGTTTTTAAATCAAATGCCCAATGGTGGGCCATCTTTTTGGCCAAACTTTTTACGGCAATAAACAACACATGTAAAATCCCAGCAAACTGGAAACTAAGTGTGGTAGTCCCTATCTATAAGAAGGGAGACATTCAAGATCCAGCAAACTACCGCCCTATAAGCCTTCTGGACATCGCATACAAACTTTATACCCGGTACTTATTAAACAAGCTGGTAGATTGGGCGGACCATTCTAACCTGTTCAACCAGGAACAGGCAGGATTTAGAAAGGGCCACAATACGATAGGTCACTGCATGGTACTACAGACCCTGGTAGCTAAATATGCAAAAGCGTATAAGAGCAGACTCTTTGTGGCCTTCGTTGACTTGACATCTGCCTTCGACTCAATCTGTAGAGATAGACTATGGAAAAAATTATATGAAACGGACATTGACAGACGACATTTAAAAATTCTCAGAGAGTTACATACAGACATTACAGTCAAAATCAGAACTGGGTCATCGGGAACTCTTACGGACCCACTGCCATTGGGGAAAGGGGTCAAACAGGGATGCCTGCTAGCCCCATTTCTTTTTAACTTTTATATAAACGACATTGTTCAGTACATGGCAAAGTACAAGTCATCGGCTCCAGCCCTTGAAGGTAAACGCCTGAATATTTTGCTATATGCCGATGACATGGTTTTAATGGCACTCACCCGAAGAGGCTTACGCAGCATGCTGGAGGGGATCGCAGCCTACTGTTCCCATAATTCACTAAAGATAAACCATGACAAAACAAAAATTGTGGTGTTCACTAGAGCTCGCCACACCTTTAGATGGTCTTTAGATGAACATGTGATTGAACAGTGCCCTTTTTTTAAATATCTGGGTGTTACATTCCAGGCTACATCTAGCTGGCTAGCCCACTTTAAGGCTGTAACCATCCTAACACGAAGAACAATTGGTGTTTTGCTTAGTTTCTTCCATACCAGGGGAGGACAATTGGTGATCCCGGCATTAAGAGCTTTTGTTGGGAAAGCTATTCCCCAGATGTTATATGGGATAGAACTCTGGGGGTGGAACCAGAGGCTGTTGGAACGGCTTGAAATTTTGCAAAACTACTATCTCAAGAGGATTCTAGGCCTTCCTCAAGGAACCCCAGCAGCTTTCTTGAGGGTGGAGGTTGGTTTACCCTCTGTGTCTGCCAGGGCCCACTTAAGATTCCTACGATTTTACATCAACCTTGCAAACACTTCAAACACCTTATTGGCCAAACAAGCCTTTGTATCTTTTCAAAAGAACACCACTTGGCGCCAAAACTTATCTGAGATCCTGGTTAGATACACCCTACCGGAGTTTAATATCCTCAAACGGTGGAGCCCGGACAAACTCCGGAAATGGATCCTGGAGAGAGACGCTCTGTTAGATACCACAAAAATACAGATCCCAGGGTCCTCCCACTGGTTTCCCCGACTGAAAGCAGTCAAAATCTGCGCCAATTACTTGGCAAATATCACCAATCCCACTCTTCGGAGAGCCTTTACTATGGCCCGTTTTCAAACCATTCCTACGGCCTATCTGTCAGGCAGATATGCAAAAATCCCAGTAGAGCAGCGGATATGTCCTTGTTATATGAGAACCAAAGAGGATCTCATACATTACATGTTGTATTGTCCCATCTATTCGGCCTTCAGGGATGCGATGTTACAAACTATTCCCAAATCAATAGTCAACTCTGAGGACCAAGTAAAGTTTTTACTGGTGGACGCTGATCCACGGATTTCTCACGTGGTAGCGGTCTTTGTGGTGAAGGCTATGAAAACTAGGGTATGGTTCCTGGATGAAATGGTGAGGTCCCTCCCATTGCTCTCCTAACCTGTTGTTGTATCTTCTTCCCTGAATGGTGGGGTTTATTGGGTAGTTTCCTTGCTGGGACAGCATGGCATGAATTTTAGCTTACTTTTATAATCTTTTTGTTTATCTTTTAATAATGTTTTATGGTATTTTGTGTAAAGGCATGGACCTCACAAATTTAATAAATTTGTTGTTGTTTGTGTAGTCCTGAATACATATATGGCTGCATATTGCTATTGTGTAAAAGGGCTCGAATTTAAAATTGGCATACCTTCATCTGTATTTTTAGCCCGTGTTTGCTGTCAGTTGGGTATTTTCTCAACACACTGCCCTGGCAACCTGAATAAAGGAATCAGATCCCTAGCCACAGGGCACTATCCAGGCAAAACTGAGCATTGGTCTCACTGAATTCAATGGGAGAGAGCTAAATCTATAGGCTCAATTTCCATGGAAATCAGTGAAACTTAAAGGCGCTTACAGACCCTCCAAGTGTCCCAATTTTCCAGGGATGTCCCTGATTTAGAGGAGAAGAAGAAGAAGAAGAAGAAGAAGAAGAAGAAGAAGAAGAAGAAGAAGAAGAGTAGTTTGGATTTGATATCCCACCTTTGACTCCCTTTAAGGAGTCTCAAAGCGGCTAACATTCTCCTTTCCCTTCCTCCCCCACAACAAACACTCTGTGAGGTGAGTGGGGCTGAGAGACTTCAGAGAAGTGTGACTAGCCCAAGGTCACCCAGCAGCTGCATGCGGAGGAGCGGAGACGCGAACCCGGTTCCCCAGATTACGAGACTACCGCTCTTAACCACTACACCACACTGGCTCTCAGTGTGGCTCTCAGAAGCTGTCCCAGTTTCTGATTTGATCCTTAGGATGTCCCTATTTTCAATGGAGAAATGTTGGAGGGTGTGGAGTTATCTGACCACTGAGCCATCTGAAGGCAATCCTGTATAGGGAATTTTTTTTTTTTTTATGTTTAATGTTTTATTATGTTGGAAGCTGTCCAGAGTAAGATGTCTGGGGTATAAATAGTAAAATTGTCCTTATAGAATTTTCATCCGAGAAGTGTTGGAGGGTATGCCCTTAAATGCTGGCTGCATCGTGCCCACAGTGTCTAGACTGGCCTTCTCTAACCTAAGGCCTCCAGATGTTTTGGATAACAACAACAACAACAACAATAATTAATAATAATTTATTATTTATACCCCACACATCTGGCTGGGTCTCCTCAGACACCCTGGGCGGCTTCCAACAAAGTATTAAAATACAGTGGTCTGTTAAACATTAAAAGCTTCCCTAATCAGGGCTGCCTCCAGATGCCTTCTAAAAGTCTGATAGTTGTTGTTCTTTTTGACATCTGGTGGGAGGGCATTCCACAGGGCAGGTGCCACTACTGTGAAGGCCCTCTGCCTGGTTCCCTGTAACTTGGCTTCTACAATTGAGACTACAGTTCTCATCACTCCCAGCAAGCAAGGCCCTGGAGTAACATCTCCATGGAGAGACTCTTCAAACAGGCAACACAAATGCTAGTCCTGTATTAGATTCCCACAGAGAAACTGATTCAGTTTCGATAAACCAGTGATTGGGGCAGGACACATCATGGGATAAAACTCATAGGGTTGGGCTCAATGGAGTAGTGCTTGATGGCGTTCTGCTAGTACCAGAAGGGAGCAAGGTGATGTTCTTTGCTGATTTCACCTTTCCACTGCAGTGCATTGTGCATCCTGCACAGCTACTCTGGAGGTTTGGTGGACCCTTGGGAGCATCATGTGAGGTGGATTTTCAGGTAGGCTGGAAGATAACCCTTTCTGAAGCCCTGGAGAGCTACTACCCATCAGTTTAGACAATACTGAGCTAGGGGGACCAATGGTCTGAACTGTTATAAGGCAGCTTCCTAGATCCCTATATTCCTATAACAGAAGGAGGCATTGCTGTTGCTGCTAATTACCTGCACTTCAACCTAAGGTCCCAGGGCATGTTACAACATCAAAACACAATGCTAAAAACAGTTTAAAATAACTTACAAAAAAACAACAACAACTAAGGTGGGTTCTAAAAATACACACCTCAAGTGTCAAAAGCCAGGGAGATCCAACACATATATTAGTCTTTCTAAATCTTAAAATGTCCATGTTATTCATTCATAGGCACATGATTTCCACTTTGCCAAATTATGTGAAATGTCTAAATAATGCAGAATTTAAAAGAGAGTGCTATGAGAGTTGGCAGAGTTGGCAGAATAGAAAGACACAAAAAGTGTTGAAATATAAGAATTCAGATATGTTTGCAATGTGAAGTCTTACCATGCTGAGAAAAGTTTTTTTTTTTTTTTAATGAATTGTACTCCTCTCACCTGAGCCCTGACACTGTCAGTTGACTGACACAGATTCTGACTGACAAGAGCAGATATTGATGTCCATGTAGCCACAGGGAAGCCAACAGCATTTGTAAGGAGTAGTGAACAAATGCCAGAGGGGAAAGGGTGGAGGAAACTGGTCCACCATTAAAGCTAAATCCAAAAGCACTTGTTGTGTAGTAAATGATACTCCAATATCATATTAAGAATTCTTAAAACCCAAGTTCTGTAAGTTTGGTCTGTACACAGAGACAAATAATGGTAATAAAACTAAATGCAACCTGTGCTTTTGGATTGTATGCAGACCTGAGTGTAGATACTAAAGGGGTATTTACTTGAACTCTTTTCAGGGATAACTCCATTTCCCTCCCAAATAGTTTTTGTCAAGTTCTCTTATTCAGTTTCCACCTTTTGAGCAAACAATGCATTTTACTTTTTGGAAATCAATTTATGTATTTCCCATTGCCACATCTCTTAGAATGATCTCTGCTGTGACTGGATGTGAGCTCACTTCGCGATTATATGTGTCATTAAAATACTTCCTCTCACTCCTGCACATTCGTAGATTTTTGTGGCAGCACAAAATTCAATAACCTCTATCAGAGTGATTATATTTTAAAAATTTGGGTCACAGAACAGTTAGTTCAATAAAGTAAATGAAAGGTGCAAGGCTTCTCAGAAGAAGTAGTATTAATATTTCATTTGAAATGAGTTTAAAATAACCAAGTATATTAAAGTATAGGAAAAGTGAATGAGTCACATATTACAAAAAAGCTGCCCAATTAGATGTTTCCCTTGAGACTTATTTCAGAGAATAGCATAACTCATCTCTTAACTTAAAGCTTAACATAAAATAAACACACCCACACTTTTTGCCAAAAAAGGCCTAATACAAGCTAGAAAGGATAAGAAAGAGCATCCCCTTTCTGTTCAGTCTTTTAGTAATGTAACTTGATAAGCAGCTCACAATATATAGGGGTTCAACTGCTGACCCAGCTGGAGGGTCAGCTGCATAGCCGGAAGATGACCAGAATAAGGGAAAAGTTTCAGAGAAAGCTGACGTTTTGTCAGCTTGGCTGAAGCATGCAGTCTGACTATGACAAAGGAACAGGATAAAACTATAATATTTTGCTTTTAGAATGGCTGTTCACCCCTTTCCCAGGTGGGCGACGGTTGCGGCCCCTCGCTTTCCACTGCCAACCCTGGCAGCCAGGTGACACGTGCTTGCTGGCCATTTGGGAATTCCCCCGGCCTGCACGATCACAGGGTAGGACTTCTTGCTAGCTTGAACATTAGCTTCAAATGGGCCAATCAGAGGCCCCACCTGATGGGCAGTGCCTTGCTGGCTGGCCAGGCATTGGCTGCTGCCATGCCTGGTCAAAAAGCAACACTTAAAAAAATTATTTATCATTATTGCTGTGGTTGTAGTTATTATTATTTAATATTTTTAGCCTACTCTTTGGCACATAGAACAGAGCACCCAATGCATGCTCTTTGAACCAGAATCCATCTGCGGAACAGGAAAGCAAGTGATTTTTTTTGGTGCTAATTTCTGCCCCATGAGGGTGGAGGAGCTCTGGATTGGGCCCAGCAGCTGGACCTTATTCCCCACCCCAGCTCATAAAAACATCAAGTACATTCTCTAGTGATCTGTTCCTTAGCATCTTGATATTTGTATACCAGCAATTTTAGTTCGTCTGGTTACGCCACAAGAAAAATCCGGTGTCTTCTGATTGTTCTGTCAGTGCGTACATTTCAGCTTGCATCCCCTTTTCTTCCACCGCAAACTGTTCCAGGGGATCTCCTGATCTCCAGAGCCAATTCTGGGGGGTAAACTGGGGGAAGGGAAAGGGGAAAGCCCTGTTGCACAAGTGGAAGTCCTTGCACAGGGCTTCCACTGACCGGACTTGTTAGGTAAATATTGCCCCATTATTAGTAAATTCCAGATCTTATCGTTAGTTCATGGGAACTAAAGATGGTGCTTTGATACTTTATTTCAAAAGTTCTTTAAAAGAATTATATATATATAGTTATATGCAACAGAGCAGAACCAACATAGAAGCAAAGCAACTCAAATGGGGTGACCCATGGAAGTATTAAGTGTATGCATTCTGGTAAGAGTTCTCTCTGCACAATCCAACAAAGCCTCATGAGTGGAATTCAACACCACCTTTTTTCATTTGTTCCATCTGTGCATATGTTGTAGCTTGCCAGATGGAACAGTCCACCCTCTCCTCCCTCCATGCAGTGGCGAAGCTTCATGCTCCGACACCGGGGTCGGAGAGCAGGCGGGGCCAGGGCTGACGTGCGTCCCAGGGGCGTTGTGTGCTGCCCAGTGCGGGCGGGGAGCAGCCATGATGGCACCCCACCAGAATCACGCTGCTGGGGGCGGTGTGCTCCCCCCTGCACTCCTCTTCCTCTGCCACTGCCCCCATGCACTGTTCTGGGGGTTCTCCCAATCTCCTGAGAGCCTATTTCTTTTTTGGGGGGGTGCAAATAAGCAGCAACAGGAGACCAGAAATTCCCATTGTGCAAGGTGCAAAGTCCACGGTGCACTGTGACAGTGCTAGTTAAGTGAATCCCACCCCAAGTTTCTGGATCTTACTGTGTTTTTTCCCCTTGCCTTACAGTAGAATCAATACAATAGCCAAGGCTTGAACATGTCACTCTCCCCTCCATCGGAATAATCATAATTTGTTCAAAGGCATACACAACAAACATGCAAAACCTGCCTCTCTTTTGCGCCAATTAAAGCAAATACAAAATGTGTTAGCACAATTATGTGCTCAAATAATAAGATTTAGACAGCTGATTACCTGATTTATGCACTCGTACTTTGATCTCTCCAACTTGGCAGCTTACTCAGGAGCTCTAATGGTTTTGCACTTCAATTACTCCCACCAAACTGCAGACACAAAAGTAGAATCTTATGGAGGGTTCTTTGAATATGCAGCCCATTGTAAACTGGCAATAATGTACAAAGCAGGAAAAAGGAAAACACGTGTCTATCTCATAAGCTTTTATTTCAGTGTTTTCTACATCAAGAGCATTAACGTTATCTCTTTTGCTTGGTACACGTTCTGTGGGTGAAGATTACTTGATGTTCCAAGAACACTTAGAGTGGAAATTCATTTGTCATGTAAATTCCTAAAATACACCCACACAAACCAGGTGTAATTTTAGCTATTATTTTTAATCTTTTCCTTCCTGTTGTAGGAAAGGTAAACGATAAAAGTTGTCTTTTGGCTATGTAATTTGGAATCCACATCCAACAAAGAATGTGAAGAATTAAACCCTTTTCATTTGTAGCCCTCCATCGCTCTAGTCAGGCATGTGTTCTATATGAGCAAACAAGGAACGGCAAGCAGGGGAGCACTGCTAATCCCAGCACCTCCAGCTCATGATTTTCATCCAGTAAACAACCCTCCATGAGTTTTACGACACTTTATTTCCTTCTCTCCTCCTGGAGGCTCCCTGTTTAATTTAGGAGCCTGATTGTTCCTGGAAATCTGTGCTCTTGTGTCCAGTTAATGCATGGAGTCTTGATGGCAAGGGAAAATAGTTATGTAAAATGAGAATTCTTAGATCCCAAGATCCAGGTTTGGGGCAAGTCCTCTTTGGTGAGAGAACCCCAGCACAGATTTTAAATAACAAAATATGCAGTAAAGCAAAGTGTGTACTTTACATATACCTGTATATTGTCAGATCTTCTAAGTTTCTTCTAAAGTTCCCCTCTTTCCCAGCATAGAAAAAGACCACATGTATGGTAAGTTATAAATTGTTTACTTACAAACTCTCCAAAGGTCAGACTCATGTGCTTTTCCACACAGTATTTAGAAAAAGTTGCACAGGCAGTAAAACTTGGCTTAGTTACAATGGAGAACGTTCCTAAATTATTGGTACAGGAACTCAAGAATAGCTTGTTCAGCCTCTCAGGCAGACTGAAGTACAGCAGTAGGCTTGATTACCTTTCTCTTAAGGTGAGGGTGAGTGACCCAGCTAAGCCTGGCAGAGCAGCTTACTTTACAGCATTAACCCCTTCATGCATATTGATTCTATGAGGCTGGTTATCCCACATGGAGAGCTGGCTGGCCCCACCTGCAACCTTAGCATTAGCAGTTCTGTATACCCCTTAAGGATGCTACTCTTGGCTAATGCACAAAGGACAAAGGGGCATGGAGATGTTGAGGTCAAGGTCAGTGGAGACTCCAGGCATTTACTGGAAACAATAAGGACTTGAGACTGAAACTATAAAGCAAGGACTGCAAGCTGGGGTTGCATTGCTGTCTGCAAAGGAGTGTGCTCCCTCTACTTGGGGCTGAAGGAGTCCTGTTCCCTGCCTTGTGGCTAAAAGAAGAAAAGACACACCTGCCCAAATGGCATAGCCTTCATTGCCATGACCTTTGGGTGATGATTGGGCAGAAGTAAGGGTAATGGTTCTTGGAGATGGGGTATTACTTTTTAAGCCCTAGTTTGAGCGCCGTGACTATTTTAATCTTTCCCCTCTGTATTTACATGTTAGATGCTGCAGTATGTTCCCACCTTCAAAAAGTTTGCAACTCCAACCCCCCTTCTTCTTCAAGAATAATTTCTATAATCTAAATGCACCTTTCAAGCCATTTCCCCCCATCTCTCTCTCCCTGTAATTTTCCTTTCTTTCCACTTTTCCTCAACTGCACATGAACACTCAGAATGGAACAGGAAGAGCTCTTCAGGCATTTCAGTGGATGGAAGTGAATTCAGGAATGGAGAAGGACTCCTTTTTACTCTTTTCCCCAGAGACCTTTCCCTGCTTTGCTATACACGGTTCCAGCATAGGGGTGGGGAACTTCAGGCCTGAGGCTCAGATCCAGGCCTCTCTCTCTGGCCCTTGAAACTCTCCCCAGGTTACACCCCTCACAGCTTCCCTCAGTGCTTTTGCCTGGCTGGAAAGTGCCAAGCTCTGGTAATGCCTCTTGTTTTGACCACCTCATGGGACGTGTGCATATGCATTGCTCCAAAATGCCCAAATAACTGAACAATACTCAGCAATTATTGCCTTTCTCCATGATGTTCACTGCTACCATGCCAAATGCCAATAGATTATGGAAGCTTCTTAATGGTAAACATGTATGATAGACAGAAAAGGCTCCTGAAGTTCAGTCTGAATCAAAGACTAAATATATATAATCATTTCTTTTCTCTTTCCTTTGTTCTGACATGTTAGTATTCCATTCAGTAAATCACACTGTCTTATTGTATCCACTGTCATTTAACTACTCCAAATAATGTATTCTCATCTCTGTTGCATTAAACTATTTCAACCAAGGCTAATGATTTCCTGATTTCCACATGCCAGTGAGCTGGCAGTAACAAATGATGCCTCTCTCTTTTGCATGTTGCAAGTAGTTTAAATTATATTTTACATACCCATTTAAAGGATCATTAGTTAAGTTAATATCCTTGCTATTCAGGAACATCAAGCATGTTGGAAAAGGACTGGCTCACTCACTCTGTATTCTCTAGTAACTCTTGCAATCAAAGATAGGCCTCTTCAAAGCTAGCATTCCTTCTATGTTATCTGCCTCCATTGACCCCAGACTCCCTTCATTGCTCTGACAGCTCTGGTTGGTATTATCACTCAACAGCTGTGCCAGTCCACACCAGTTTGTTGCCAAACCATCTGCTAAACCCTATGCTTCTGTGCTTGTCTCCCTTTGAGCATAACCTTTCAGAACCAATCCCTCTCCACATTTTACTTCAGCTCAGATTGGGTGCACAAAATCCACTCGAACAAGTCCTGTCACATGTTAAATTTGGTACCAAGCAGTCACAGAACATCTGGCCACCCTACATTTTGTACTCTGGTGAATGGGCTTCAGCAACCAGCACACACCACGCTCTCTCTGCTCAGAGACCTATAAGCCAGGGCAGGCCTTCATCCCCTCTTTGGCACTGGTAGTAGACACCTTGACAATGGTAGGGTCATGCTCTGGACAAGCAAAATCTTCATACATAATCATGGGTCAATGATATTTTTCATTTATATGAATACTAGGGAGAAGTTTCTGTGTCAGCTGAGCATGGCTCAACTGGTTCCAGGGTGCCACTACCAATACGGAGTGGGGGCCTGGCAGAATTGCAGCAGATTCATGTCAACCCCGCTTTCTAAAATGGATGAAAATCCAGTCCATGGAATGACAAGGCACATGAAACAGATTCCTACCCGCCTTCTGTGTATAGATCGCATAGCATATAAACAAGAAGACCGCAGAAACATTAAGCAAGGGCTGGACCATGGGATGTTGTCCACACTAGTCTTGCTGCCATCTCTATTCATGGATGGTGAGTTCACCTACTGCATTTGCCTCAAGGACAGTCATGGAGGCTGATATGAAAAACATACCTTCTCATATGAGCTGGCCCTGCCTCACTTTACCATCTGTGGAATTCTTTAAAATGAATTCCTACACATCTCTGATGTGGATGTTTTTCACCACAGATTCTGAATTCGTTCTTGATGAATTATATAGAACTCGTTACAGATGAAAGGGCTGTGCGTTGTTTCTATTCCTATTGCTCAATGCAAATATCAGTTCACTAGTAAGTAAAGGCAGGGTTCAAGTTCAATCCTACTATTTCCGTTTGCATTTAATCCTTCAGCAGAGTACTTTAAACCTATTGCAGCAACATTCTCATAACCATTTCTTCCATTATGGCCCCTTCCGCACTATATATTTTAAGACATTTCATACCACTTTGTACAGTCATGGCTTCCCACAAAGAATCCTGGACACTGTAGTTTGTTAAGGGTGCTGAGAGTTGCTAGAAGACCCCCTATTTCCCTCACAGAGCTACAGCTCCCAGAGTAATTTAAAACTCAACCCCTCTTTTCAGGGAACTCTGGCAATACAAGTATAGTGCAGATGTGGCTGGAGCTTTCTCATCTGTTGTGAGACCTCATGTTTATTCTCATTACTTATATGTGCAAGAAACAAGCAAAACATTTTTGAAAACTTTACCACATCAATTGCTCTTTCCCATAATTTCCTGAGTAATAAAAAAATCTGTATTTTAATTTGGAATGAGAAATATTCCTGAACCCATATCACTCAAAAAAATTCTACCCATTTTTTATACAATTGTCAGTGACATTGACAGGAACTGAGAAATATTCCTGAATGCAAGTCACTCCAAAGATTTATAAAATTTTATAGAAAATTGTTCATTATATTGTTCATGTTGTATGTGAAAAAGTTTCAAAGGTAATTAAAAAATGTTTATGTATTCCAAATTCACTGCCACAAATACGCCTAGGATTGAGTAGCCATATATACTGATACAAATGAAGGCTCCATGCCTTGATTTCCAGTGCTAAAGGTACTGGAAACCTAATCCAATCATCTTGCAATGCCTGAATAATATTTGTCTGGTGCTGATGGAATGTCATGGTTGATGATGGCAGAATAGTTGACATACTTCCTCCTAAGCACTCATTTCCTCCCAAGGCAAGCCTGACTCATTAAACTAGTATTTTGCTTGACTAATAGCCCAGTCCTAAGAAATGCTTCATATCATGCTACATTTTTTGGTTTTACTATCTTATGAAATATATCATTGTCAATTTGTACAATTTTGATTAGATAGTGTATGCATTTTCAGTTCATTTTCACTCTTAGGCCCTGGTTCTTTAGGGAAAAAGTGAAATACAGTTATGTGACTTACTCTCTTGAATATACACAGGACTGGTATCAATTGCTAAAAAGTAAAATCTGAATAATGTGATATTGTAGCATAAGGTTTCCGCTGGGCCATATATTATTATTATTATTGTTATTATTATTATTATTATTATTATTATTATTATTAATTGTATACTGTCCTATAACCCATAGATCTCCGGGCAGTTCACAACATAAAATTACTATATATATATATATATATATATATATATATATACACACATACATAATAAAAGCAAAAACAAAGACAACCCAATAATGCTGGCTTCCACAACACATTTAGAGGGGCATTAGATGTCAATCATGGCCTGGTTGGAGAGAAACGTTTTCGCCTGGTGCCTAAAGAAGTATAATGAAGGCGCAAGCTGAACCTCCCTAGGGAAAGCATTCCACAAATGGGGAACCACTGCAGGAAAGGCCTGTTCTCGTGTTTCCACCCTCTGAACCTCTCATGGAGGAGGCACATGAAGAAGGACCTCACATTATGATCTCAGGGTCCGCGTAGGTTCAAATGAAGAGAGGCGGTCCTTGAGGTATTATAGTCCTGAGCCATTTAATATATGGCAAAATTTACATACATTGTGGTGCAGAGTTTCAGCACTGGGGTTCCACTAGCTGGTGATCATTCCTGTAAGCTGGCTATTAAGTCGAACTCCTAACTAGTAGTGTGAGAGGCACAATTGGTCACATATGTGCCATACATTTAAAGCACATTTATGCCATTTTGATTGTCCTGCCTCCTGCTCCCCAAAATAGTGAGGACCATTGTTTACCCCTCACAGTGATACAATTTTCAGCTGGGAACAAACTACAGTTCCCAGAATTCTTTGGAGGAAGCCACAACTGTTAAAGTGGTATAGGACTGTTTTAAATGTAAGGTGTGGGTGGGACCACAGCAAAGCAATCTGGTTTAAACCACAGATGGGCTAAACAAGAAACAATTTACTACAAATAATACATAAGAGCATAATAGTAGCCCTGCTGGATCAGGCCAAAGGCCCATCTAGTCAACATTCTGTCCTCAGAGTGGCCAACCAGAGGCTTTAGGAAGCTTGAAAGCTGGACACAAGCACAACCACATTCTCCTCTCTTCCGAATCCCAGCAAATGGAGTTCAGGCACATTATTCTACATTCTCACAGTGCTGTTTTCTACTACTACTGCCTATTCTGCTACACTGCTAATACTGAATCACACTTCCTACCCACAGAGGCAGCTTTACATTTGATTTGATTCCCGTTGCCTTGGGCAAGCATGATTGAAGACCCACAAGACTGTATAAGATGTAGATTGATTCATTTGATCCTGGGAGATAATAGAAAACGTTGCAATTGGCTGTCTTTTTTAATCCTTGGTTATTTAAAGCTTGCGGAGGCAGAACAGCTATCACAACAGAATTTTTAACAGGGCCAAAACATGAATTTCAGCCCAAGGTTTGGATGGGTGTCAAGTGCAAATTGTTTTCAGTCAACTGGTAGGAAAGGAAAATAGGAAGAGACCAGTGCAATTTCATATGTCGGTATTGGAGCCAAAGGTTTCTGCAGCAAAGGGCAAGATTCACATGGAGAAAGGGTGCCACACATACCCCTCCATGGATTGAAAGAATGTGGGAAAGGTACCACAGGACCATACTGCCAAGCCATGCCCACTGCCACCACAATAAATGATGATGATGATGATGATGATGATGATGATAATGATACTTTATACCCTGGTTTCCCCAGCCACTCTGGGTGGCTCGCAACAGAATGTTCATCTGTAGAGTGCGGAATCCCTTCTGACAGCCATTGAAGAGCCGCTTTCGGGGGGACTTGGTGGTGGTGGTATTGGTGGTCGGCAGAGTCAGATCCCCGAGTCCTGTTCATAGGTACTTTCAATGCATGAAGGAGTTTGTGTAAAAGCTCCAAAGTCCCACCATGGCTATATTCATGATTATAGAGCACCAAACAGTTGTTTCAAGATCATTTCTTGCAGTTATTCATTTATTTTTTTATAATATATTATATCCATAGATGTTGTGCTTCTGAAAAATAACCAAAAATTATACAGCGTCTGCAATGCTGCTGGAATGGTCTCCTGCCCTCCCTATACAATGCACCAGGAGCTATGAAATGATCCTTTCCAAAACAAGCAAGTAATGATCTGTAGGGAACAAGAGTCTCTAAGCAGGGCGCCTGCCAGTAGGACTCTGTGCACCAGCATGGCTGTTTGTAAGTAACAGGAACTAATCTCTCCTGCTGTTTTCAGTTTGAGCAACTCATTGCTCAGAGGCAGACCAGGCTGCTTCTCCAGTAGCCCTACTATCTGCTTTTTGACCTGCTTGGCTACCTATGAGGACACCCAGTGGCCCCTAGTATGAAGAATAATACTAAAGGTTTTGCCCAAACACAGATCAGGTGGCGCAAGAAGCCACAGGAACCCTTCTAGTCCTGTAAAATTGCTGATACTAGTCTAGCATCACAGACTGGGCTGCACATCTCTGTTGAGCTGCAACTTTTCCTGCCTATGGAGCTGCCAGCCCTGACTCTGAAATGAGGGAGCCACAGCTGCCACCATGTACCCTGTCTAAACCTGGCAGGTTTGCCAAGCAAACGAGCAGACACCAGTGTTTCGTTCTAGTGGATTGGAATCCCCCTTGGGATTTACGGGACAGAAAAGATCCTAAGAATGCACTTACTGAAATCTGGTGCTCATCTATACTCCTCAGCTAATAAGAATGATTGCTGTGTAAAGTTTCTTTGAAGGACGATTGATGCAGGAACAGTAGCATTGTTATTACTATACAGGGGTCCCCTTGTGGCTGATCACATGCTCTGGGAAGGGGCCATAGCACAGATGAATGGTAGAGGACACACTCTGTATGCTGTAGGTTTGAGATTCAGTCCCTGGCATCTCAAGTTAATACAACACAATAAAACAAAACAATATCAGCTAGCAGATGACGGGAAAGACTTCTGTCTGACACCAGAAACAGGCAATATGAGGCTAGTACAAGTAGAGCGATTCTTAAAACTGGAGCCTTAAACGAAGCAGGAATGTTGCAGAAGGACTTTTTTCCTCTCTCTCATCCAGGAAGCTCAGCACATTACCCTTGCTCCTTGCAGGTTGTCTCCATAGCGATGAAATCAATTATTTAAATATAACCTGAGCCCATCGATGCTACTTTTCTATTAAGCTACTGCTGCCTATAGGTTTCGCATCCAAGGTCTTGCAACTCAACAGAGTTGCTACCTAATCGGTACAATTAACAGATCAATGGCTTGAATTTAATTAAAAATCATTCCCATTAATCAGAATTGATCATCTGGCCTCCTTTAGTTCAATCGCTGGCAACAGATCTCCTCTTCCCTTCCCTGCTGTTCCACATGTTATCTGACGAGACCAGTGTTACAGGGCGAGATGGCTACTAGGAACTAGTTCTTATTCAACACACCACTCAGACATTTCCCTTTATTCACATTATAATTTGCTTGTCCTAATGCATATCTAGATAGATTTTTCGAATGCCAGTCACGTTGACTGTGGGAATTTATTTTCATCCATTGTGTGAGTTTATCCTGCTGGCACAGAATGCACACAGAGGGCAACGAGGTGAGATCAGATGAGTGGTGAAGGAGCATTTCACCTCCTCTGTTGTCCCTGATGAGGCAAGGTTTTGCTAGCTCCTTGAGGAATAATATTGCTCTGTTTTGTAAATGCCTCCCTTTACCAGCCCACATTTCATCTTGCTGTCATTAGGTCCTAGGGACCAGGGAGCTGACACAGCAACCGGTACTATAGAGCTAAATCAATGTTAAGGAATGGGATGGCAGAAATAAAATGTAACAAATAAACCTACCGGTAATTGTCGCTGAGTTTATTGCTAAATACCATGGAACAATATTGCTCCAAAGATGCTTTCCTTTTCCCTCCCCAGCTTGTCCATGAGCCAAAAAATTATATGGAAAAGAGATCAGTTTCAGGGATAGCTGTTATTTCTTCTACACAATATGAAGATTAAAAGGTAAAGGTAAAGGGACCCCTGACCATTAGGTCCAGTCGCAGATGACTCTGGGGTTGCGGCGCTCATCTCGCTTTATTGGCCGAGGGAGCCGGCGTACAGCTTCCGGGTCATGTGGCCAGCATGACTAAGCCGCTTCTGGCAAACCAGAGCAGCACACGGGAACACCATTTACCTTCCTGCCGGAGTGATACCTATTTATCTACATGCACTTTGATGTGCTTTTGAACTGCTAGGTTGGCAGGAGCAGGGACCGAGCAACGGGAGCTCACCTTGTCGCAGGGATTCAAACCACCGACCTTCTGATTGGCAAGCCCTAGGCTCTGTGGTTTAACCCACAGCGCCACCCACGTCCCACAATATGAAGATTAGCATCACACGAAGGTGGCATGATGCAGGGGTGGTTGACGAGAGCTGATTTTCTGAAGTTTTTCTGTTCCTCCTTGGCAACCTCCCACACTGCCTCCCAACCCAAATGATGAAACCACAGCAGTAGCAACACACACAAACAAAAATGGGACTCAAAGTTCACACCAACTGGGGAAATTTGTATAGTTCATCTGCCTGATGTCATGCTTCTACCTTACTGCTGAGAATCCCCTGAGACAGGTTACCCTATATAATACACAGGAGCTGCTTTGCCCAAGAATCACATTTTATGAATTGGATCATTAGAGGAGGAATAGTGTGTCATGGACTAATGGGAATGATTTATGCGTAATTATAAAGTCTTTCTTCTTTCAGGTTTTAGTCCCAAATATTTCTCAGGGGCATTGGTGGTTGAACATCTGGGCCCGCCTTAACCGTCTCAGTGTCTTTCACCACTTTGCTCCCCTTAATCCCTTTCCCCCCAGTTCCATTCATTAGCTGTTAACTACTTCTTCCCATTGTTCATTGTGTACGGTTTCCCATTTTGGCCCCTCCTTCTCATTGCTAATGTGCCCATTTGTAGTATAGAAAGATTAGAATTTTTGCCCAAATATTCTTCTCCCCAGAAAAATGCTCCCCCCTTTCTATGCATTGACACCTTTAAAGCTCCACCATCAATTGAGAATTATTTTTATACTGGCACAGAAAAGTGCATATTGGCATTATCTTACTGTTACTGAATCTCTTGAGAGCCTGGTGGCAGCAGAGCCCAATCATAAACCATGTTTTGTTGTCCGAAATCCTTTATGTTTTATTTTCCTATCCCTAAGGCTTAGGGATATAAAGGGGCTTTCTGCACTTACCATTTATTGTGGTATAGTTGCTGTTTGATTCAACAATTTAAGAGTGATTGTCTGCACCTTTAGCCACATGTTGCTATTATTAGCAAGTGAGTGTGGGGTTTTCCTTTACACACTGATGGTGCATTGTGTATGAACAGATTCTAGAAAAGGTCTATGGCTACAGTCATAACTTGAACATACCTCCATGTTCCTCCAGCCAGTAAATGTCAGAGTTATGAGCATATGTATGGGGATAGCCCTTTCATGGCCTAAAATAATAATTGTTGTTGTTTAGTTGTTTAGTCGTGTCCGACTCTTCGTGACCCCATGGACCTAGTATTCTGGGATTCTAGGGACACGGGCGGCACTGTGGGTCAAACCACAGAGCCTAGGGCTTGCCGATCAGAAGGTCGGCGGTTCGAATCCCCACAACGGGGTGAGCTCCCGTTGCTCGGTCCCTGCTCGTGCCCACCTAGCAGTTCGAAAGCACGTCAAAGTGCAAGTAGATAAATAGGTACTGCTCTGGCGGGAAGGTAAATGGCATTTCCGTGCACTGCTCTAGTTCGCCAGAAGCGGCTTAGTCATGTTGGCCACATGACCCAGAAGCTGTACGCCGGCTACCTCGGCCAATAAAGCGAGATGAGCGCCGCAACCCCAGAGTCGGCCACGACTGGACCTAATGGTCAGGGGGTCCCTTTACCTTTACCTATTCTGGGATTCTAATATTGTGGGAGAATAGCAGATTAAAATAAGAATACATGCCTTCCTGAGCTATGGCATATTTGGTTATTAGAATGAAACTTTGTCTGAACAGTTATCTTGCTTCCTTTTTAGACAGGAAAGCAGGAAGATCTCGGATTAAGAAACAGAGATGCTATTTTTTCCCCACTTGCAGACACAGCAATTTTCAAAGCTTATTCAGTCCCATGGCTGTTGATTCAGACTGAATAGTGTTCACTTGCATGCTGCAGAAGCCAAGCTGGCGTTCATAGAAGTAGTCCTACCAAATATATCATCATTTCCCACAGCACCTTTTTTTTTTTAGGCAACTTGTCATCTAAGACCTGACTCCATTTAATCCTGCTTAGTGTGTGCAATCTGATGGTATCACAGGGAAAAAACGGTATTGCTCCAGGCAAACTTTGTTAAGCCATAGAGTGTCACAAAAATATTCCAACATGAACTCTCAGGCTACAAGAGCTTGAATAACAGGGAGCGATCGGTTTCCTCTCCTCCACTGCGTTATGGATACTTAATTAGCAAATGGTGGTCAAAGGAATCCAGCAATTAGTTTACATTGGCATGCAGGGGTCAGTTCACTCTACCAACAGCTAGCAAACAGGGAAACAGAATCACAAACCAATTAAGCTGAATTTATTAAATTTATTCCAATATAAGCATGCTTATTTATTAATATCTTCCTCAGAGGACCTTCTGACCACTGGAAGTTAGGTGGCTGGTGACTCTGAATGGATCAATTTCTGCATACTTCAGAACAGTCCCTGGGGTTGTTTGCCTGGATACTACTTTGACAAGCATCAGTCACCAGAGTAAAATTGTGTTTTCCCAGGTGTCGTATTGTTTTTTTCCTGCTGTTTTTACTGCTCTTGTTCTCAGTGTTCTTATCGCTGCTGCTGTTTTTTATGATGATGATTTAGGGGGGGAAATGCAAAAGTCTGCAATATAAAACATGCCATATAATAGATAATAAATTCTTAGCAGACTGATAATAATAAACAATAAGTGATTATCTTTTTTTAAAGCAAAATCATAGCCATTCTGCTATTGTTTTATGCAGTTTCTGTCCACTGGTTATAATTTTATTTTTAATAGTTATCTAAATGTTATTTTAAGTTGCTGTATATGGGTTTTATCCAACAGACTTGCTCAGCTGATGGTAAGGCTTCCATCAGCAAAATGAGGAGGGAAGCCATTATATATGTGTGTGTGTGTGTGTGTGTGTGTGTGTATTTCTCCTTCCCCTTTACAGTTCTCCCACCCCCAAATTGGCTCAGAGGATTTGGGGATATTCCAGAGAAGATTCCTGGATAGTGTGGGGGAAGGATGTAGGGCACAGGAAGAACTGCTCCCAATTGCTTCCCTCTTTGTAACACCGATGAGAGACTTCTCATTGGCTGAGTGACACCACTGGATGCCACCCTGCATTTTTAATGGAAAGGCAAGATATAATTTTACAATGAAAACTAAAAAAAAACTAGATAAATAAACACCTTCCAAATGGTAAAAAGTCAGGGTGAAGGAAATCTGAAGGAGGCAAATGGTAGACAAAATGATGTGCTAAGTCTCCGTCTCCATAAAATCCCCCCCATCTCTAAATCAGGCACATACGTGTTTGGGAACCCAATGTTTTCCCCTTGTAACATAACTCTCCTGTAAGGCATGTAGAGCACTGATTGAGTGACTTTTATTTTACATGTTATTTATGTCACCGCTACACTCAAGTCGATCCAAACCAGAAGTGCAAATACAAAAGGGACAATTGGAGGGAAATAAATCCCAAAGCTCAGTGGTCACACTGACAAGTGATGAGTACAAGGATAAAGCTGACAAAAAAAAAAAAAAAAAGCTTTCGTCTAACTGATATTTATAGCAATGTCAGATGTGAATTGCATTCTTATCAGGAGACACCAAGCAAACTACTGTTAAACTCTGCACCGCCACCAAATAATTCAGCTTTCTAGCAAAGAACTACCAAACAGTTCTGGTGTTTATTTGGGAGCTGACAAACTTTTGGAAACAAGGATCAATGGATTAATTTGGAAGCAAACTTGAGTACTTGGCTCTGTTGCACAGTGAATAGTTATTACTATATAAAACATGAAACGATCACTAAAAGCTCCTGGGCTTTTTTGGTCTTGGTAATAAGCAAGAAATTACACACACACACACACACACACACAAACACACGGTGGAGGAATTAACTGACAAGGCAGACTTATGGATGAATAACCATAAGCCAGTTTCTTTACTGAAGTTAGCAGTGCAGTCAATTCACATGCTCTTATAAGTATACTGAGTCTTTTTTAAAAAGTATTATAGTATTTGAATAATGGAAAGAAGATTCCAATTAAGTCTCAGCTTGAGAAAAAAGGACCACTCAATACAATGTGAATTGTCACTGAACTGTTGTTCTGTGTGGAATGTAGGGCAGGATCTGCAGATATTCCCCTTCACTTTTCTTTTCACACCCACTGTTTTTCCCAAAACAATAATTTCCATCATGCTGACCTCCCGAGTCTGTTACTATGGGACGTCTGAGTGATTAGCATGGCCCCAAAATGCACTGTACTGATTCATGTGCTGCATTATGGTGAGCATGTGGATCCTTCTCCGGAACAGTTATGCTGTCTTACTGGAGTTATAGCCAATGTCTACAGCTACCCAACCATGAGATCCTGTGATCACTGTTATCCATCTGTTCCATCATCATTATGACAGCAAAGTTCGCTGCAATTTTAGAGGTCAATGTAGAATGGGAAAGAAGTATTATGTGAAATTACAGTGATAGAATAAGAGGATAGGTTTCTGGCAGACCGCTATAATCCAAATGGCAAATGCATTAAGAAGAACCAGAGTGCAAGCGGAATGTTCATAGCATGACCCTATAAAACCTTATGAAATTATGAGGAACTAATAATTTCCCTAATAACCCAAGAAGTAGTGCCTTAATGAACAGGTTAGGGCCGGTAGAAATCAAAACATCAAAAAGCTCCTTCCCTTAAGCCAATGACCCTTCTTGAAGTTTTATACAAAACATATCAAAAGAACCCCAACCCCTCCATCCTTATCTAGCTCTCTAGGCAACATGCATCCACAGCTAAAACAATTCCTTGACTTGATCCCTTGGTTTTGAACACAGTGTAGTGCAGCCCTTCTGCCTTCCTGTAAAATCAGAGAACAATGAGGGCAAGACATTCTTTGTTGTATCTGAAGGGCACAGGGTAGGAGTTAACAGGTACAGGGGGTCCTGATATTCCAGGTCTACAGCCACCAGCAGGGCACCCAGACTCTAAGCTTTCAATTTTTAAAAAAGTAAATCTCCCGAAAGAAAGCTTGACATCATGCTCTTGTTTTTGTTTCTGCCATGTATTTTGTGTTCTCATTTTATTTTATTTTTTCTTTGAAATGTCCTGTGATCTTTGGGTGAAGGGCAGCATACAAATTTAATAAATAAATAAATAAATAAATAAATAAATAAATAAATAAAACAATAATAACACTGGTCAACAACAAATTTGTTGTCTGCATTTTTTCAGTTGATTTAGGATGAATCTGATGCGCTGAATCCAAAAATCACATTGGTTTTGCTCAATCAGGTCAAGTTTCTGAGCTATGGCCACATGTCATTTTTTTACGTTTTTGTTCACATGTACGCTTGTGTGGAGCATTTTAGAAGAAGTTGGTGGGTGTAAAATGCCATGTTGAATAATTGTTTTGATTGGAAATGATTATTTTAATGACATGAAGTATTCAGGTCCGATAGTTCTGGGTGATTATGTCGAAAAGGGATCAGTTTGAAGTCATAAAACCTCGAAATATTCCATAAATTGGTGCGGCAAAGCATAAAGTTGGGGGATCAAAACTAAATTAATGGGGCAGCCGCCCCACGAAGTATCCTGATCTTCAATCAGCACGTTGTCCTGTAGCTCATTGTGATGAAATTCCAGTGCCTATCTTCAGAGAACTTCCTGACATTAGTGACGAAGATGCCTCCAGTGTTGAAGGACATGAAGAAGAAGAAGTGGTTCTTGAAGATGATGCTCCACATCCATTTTCCCAAAAGGAGTTGATTGATCTAGTTCATGGCCTCAGCTTGTCAAAGGACTCTGCCGAACTGTTGGCATCCAGATTGAAGGAAAAAAACCTCCTCTCTGACAGTGCTCGCATCAGCTTCTTCCACAACAGGCATCAAGAGTACCTCCGTTTTTTCTCGAAAGAGAAGGGCTTGGTGTACTGTGCAGATATTGCGCAGCTTCTGCTCAAGCTTGGAGTGCCACAGTACGAACCCAAAGATTGGAGACTGTTCATTGACAGCAGCAAGCGATCACTGAAATGTGCTCTGCTACACAACGGCAACCAGTTTGCCTCTATACCCCTGGCTCACTCAAGTACACTGAAGGAGAACTATGAAGCGGTGAAGTATGTGCTGGAGAAAATTGGTTATGATCAGCATAAGTTGTTTATTTGTGTTGACCTGAAGATGGTGAACTTTTTGTTGGGACAACAGTCTGGCTTCACCAAGTACCCATGTTTTCTGTGCATGTGGGATAGTAGGGACTGTGCTCAGCATTACATGAAGAAGCACTGGCCTGTGCGGGAGAAATTGGTGCCTTGCAAAAAAAGGAACGTCATCAACGACCCTCTGGTGGACAGAGACAGAATACTCTTCCCAACGCTGCACATCAAGTTCGGCTTAATCAAGCAGTTCACCAAGGCTCTGGACAAGGATGGTGACCGCTTCACTTACTTGTGCCAGGCTTTTCCAGGACTGACCATGGAGAAGTTGAAAGCTGGCATCTTTGACGGTCCTCAGATCCGTCAGCTCATCAGAGATCCAGAGTTCGGAAAGTCAGTGAACGAAGTGGAACTGGAAGCGTGTTCTGGTAGTGAAGAACTTTCTTGGCAACAATAAGGCCAGAAACTACACAGAACTTGTCAACAACATGCTGACTGCTTTCAGAAACCTGGGCTGCAACATGAGCGTCAAGATGCACTACCTATTTTCACATATGGACCGGTTTCCTGAGAACCTGGGTTCAATGAGTGTTGAGCAGGGGGAGAGATTCCATCAGGACATGAAAGAGATGGAGACCAGGTATCAGGGTCGCTGGGACGCAGTCATGATGGCTGACAACTGTTGGACTCTGAAGAGAGACCTCCCTGCCGCTGAGCATTCCAGGAGTTCCAAGAAACGGAAGTTCAAGCCCTGAAGTTTGAAAAATGGTGAAGCAATATGCAATTTACGTGTACTTACCTTTATCAATGCCCACCATTCAGTTTACAGTAAACCTGACGTGATGGAGAGAAACAGATGCTATTTCCTGATTCAGCAGTGCAAAAATACCCTAAATCAGTTGTAGAAATCTAGACAACATTCAAAAAGTAAAAAATTGTTGCCCAGTGTAATCTACCCATAATGACATTGTGTAAACAACCATGGTTTATGACGCATTCCTTTCTGGACATGCAGGATAGATTTAGGGTTCAAAAGGAAGATGCCATTTCAAAGTACTAGTGGCCTGCAGCACTGATGTCAATATATGAATTAAATTCTTTTCACAAGATCGGAGCTACTGTGATTTTCCTACCCACCTATCAGCATGGCCCAAACATGGTGTGTGGATATGGGGTTAGGAGGGGACATTTCACCCAAGTCTAGAGGGCCTAATCTAGATTCAAGCTCATTTCCACAAGAGGGTCAGGGATATTATTTATGATTATGGACATTTAGGTAAACTTATTTCCTTCTGTCTATATAGAGTGACCAGACCTTATAAGACCTGTAGAATGAATCAGAAGCAATGTTTGAACAGAACAAGCAACATGCAGGATAGTGAGCTGCTACCCCATCTCCTCCTCTATAACACTGGGAGAGAGGGTGGGGGGGAGAGAGAGAGCGCTCTTGTACAATATATCCTATGAGTTCCAGAACATAGGAAGCTGCCTTAGAGCTCAGTACTGTCCACACCGACAGACAGCATTCCAGAGCTTCAGGCAGTGGTCTCTCCCAGCCCTCTCTGAAAAGTTAGGCATTGAACCTGGGACCTTAAGCATGCAAGGCAGATGCTCTCCCACTGAGCCACAGTTCTTCCCCAGAGACACAATGAGGTGTCAAATCCTTTGCTTCATGCTCTGTTTTCCTGTGTGGTTAGGAGGTGCCAACAAGGTGCAGCATTTGACTGGCAGCTGGAAAGAGGGAGCAGTACTACACTAACAAGGGGAACTTGAATCCCAGGAATAGTGGGAACCGGTGATGCTTACAGACCCCAGAGTATATGTGAGTCAACTGAGTTAGGCCTCTGGTTTCCAAAGTGCACAGGAAAACTGGCACTAGATCCGAGGAGTAAAGAACTGGGTCTAAAAGGCCATTGTAACTCCATACAGAATACATGTCATACTGTGCCATGTTCAATGGTAGATTAAAAACTAGGCAGCCATGAATATAAGGAATTTATATTCTGGGTACCCTTGTTCTAGATGAATAAAACTGGGGGGGGGGGGGTATTCAGAAGCTGTAGTGCGAAAACCTTTCCTTTGATGAGAGTTAAACCTCAAATCAACATTTCCTGAAAGCTATAAAATAAGAATACCATGCAGCCTTTTCCCATACTGTTCAAGGAGCTATCAATAACAGCTCTTTCCAGTCAATGCTGTAAAATATTCCTGTCTGCATAATTATTTACTATTCTTCCTATCACAGAAGAATCACACTGATATATTTTTCTAAGAGCTTAAAAACTGATCACCTTCACCTTCTAACTTTCTTTCTCATTTTATCTTTCTTCACTACACAGCAGACGATGTCCAACTCTTCAATAAACCACTCTAAGAAATTCTGAATATTTAGTGCTACTCATCTGAATTCCAATTTTCTCCTAAGAAAAACAAACTTCAGTTCCTCATTTTCCTATCCATTCACTGTAAGTGCTTCACAACTACATGTAACAAAAATGGATACTGCTTGTGAAATGGTCTCCTACTTACTTAACAAAAGCTCATCAATAAATGCATAACTTTCAGTCATATTTTCAAAAATAAGAAAGAACCTTATTTAGCGTGTCAGTAAATTCTAAATACCACTGGCAGTATATCCATAGAGAGTCATTTAAACAAACTGAAAAGGAAGAAATACCCCTTTGTTTTAAAATAAATAAATGAATATTCCTTGTCATATATCTTTAGAATAAAGAAAGAACCAACCAACAGAAAGGTGAAAATAACACTTGTATGAATTGATTAGTCTGGAAGCAGCCACTTGTGTAATTAAGACGGGTCAGGCAATGTTTCTTTATCAATAATCCAACAGCAAAATACTGCATAAAAATCTGGAGGAATGTCAGCTGAGGTGCACTCTTGAAACAGAAAAGGAAGAAAGAAAACAAAAGGCTATTCCTGTATAAATCAATTAAGGCATTTTATTTTGGCACCCAAATGTCAGTATTTACCAAACTTGGATAGACAAGTCCATCCCTGCAGCCTGCGTTTGCAAATAACTTTACTCATTAATGTTTAATTAAGACAGAGGAAAACTGTCCTTGATATTTTGCTGCAATTAGTGCTCTCTATACCCCGCTGACTCTCCATGATGAATTACTTTTCAAATGGAAAGTGAAGTGATTAAATAAAGCTGAAGATTGTCTATCCCTTGCATGTTGTCCACTGTACACTTTAAGTAAATGTAAAAATATGAATGTGCACAGTCGAACTCCCTTGGGGGAAAAGAGAAAGGGGGAAACGAAACCATTGATGAGCAATATATTGCTGCCTTTCTCTACTCCAAGATACTGTTCCTTCTCCTTGTAATTTATACCGTCCATCAATATACATGATGTGCTTGTTAATTTGGAAAACCACAAACAAAGATTTGTTTGCTGCTTTGGGGGCAAACTTTGCCCTTGGGACCACAAATTTCAATCTTACCGATTTCAAGGTTGGTGCACAAATTAAGAAACGAAATGAGCCTTTGCCTTCTGCAAAAGGCAAGCAGAAATGCCATAGGAGACTTTATTGTGCCGTTAAGAATTTCTGATTGTTTTCAAGGTTTGCTGTGAGCTGAGGGGCATTTGAAGCAAATGAGTATACATGCTTCGAGTGCTTGGATGTGGAGGAAAACAAGTAAGAGACAAGATAAGTTATCCCAACACCATGTCCAACATTCAGTTTCAAAGGAGCATTGAATATTGTCTGTCCTTTACCTGAAAACACCATGTCAGGATGCTGTAATATTCCCAAGTGGAAGATATTTGTTGATTTCCAAACTTTCTATTTCCCTTCTACCACACCGTCAGCCTAAGGCCCACTGAAGAAAGCCTCCGCATTTCCCTTTTCTCATAACAGAGGAAACACTGGACGTGACTGAATAAGAAGACCAGAGAAAATTGTCATTTTCAAACCAGCACATCTGTGGAATGAGCTGAACGAATACAACTCATTTACAAGCAACCTGAAAATGATGGCTGTACGGTAGTGAGCATGCCAGCGGCAAGCACATCCTCACTTCTTACAAACAAATAATAGATGCGCTGGCAAAAAGGCTATCATTATGATGGGTAGCATCCATGTGGAAGAAATAATAATAATAATAATAATAATAATAATAATAAAAATAAAATAAATAAATAAATAAATTTTATTTATATCCCGCCCTCCCCAGCCGAAGCTGGGCTCAGGGCGGCTAACAACAATCAAAATAATCCAGCATTCTAAAAACATTCATTATAAAATTAATTAAAATCAAATTGCTGGCAACCATTAAGCAAAATTCTGTGCAGATTGCCAGAGGAGGGGGTCAGGCTGTGCCCTGGCCAAAGGCCTGGTGGAACAGCTCTGTCTTGCAGGCCCTGTGGAAAGATGTCAGGTCCCGCAGGGCCCTAGTCTCTTGTGACAGAGCGTTCCACCAGATTGGAGCCGCGGCCGAGAAAGCCCTGGCTCTAGTTGAGGCCAGCCTAACCTCTCTGTGGCCTGGGATCTTCAGGATGTTTTTATTTGCAGACCGTAAATTTCTCTGTGGGACATACCAGGAGAGGCGGTCCCGTAGGTACGAGGGTCCAAGGCCGTATAGGGCTTTAAAGGTTAAAACCAGCACCTTAAACCTGATCCTGTATTCCACCGGGAGCCGGCATCGTTTCCAGGCCTTTGACCATTTTGGTTGCCCTCCTCTGGACACATTGCAGTTTGTCAGTGTCCTTCTTGAACTGTGGTGCCCAGAACTGGACACAGTACTCCAGGTGAGGTCTGACCAGAGCAGAATACAGTGGCACTATTACTTCCCTTGATCTAGATGCTATACTCCTATTGATGCAGCCCAGAATTGCATTGGCTTTTTTAGCTGTCGCGTCACACTGTTGGCTCATGTCAAGTTTGTGGTCAACCAAGACTCCTAGATCCTTTTCACATGTACTGCTCTCAAGCCAGGTGTCCCCCATCTTGTATTTGTGCCTCTCATTTTTTTTGCCCAAGTGCAATACTTTACATTTCTCCCTGTTAAAATTCATCTTGTTTGTTTTTGCCCAGTTCTCTAATCTGTCAAGGTCGTTTTGAAGTGTGATCCTGTCCTCTGGGGTGTTAGCCACCCCTCCCAGTTTGGTGTCATCTGCAAATTTGATCAGGATGCCCTTGAGTCCATCATCCAAGTTGTTGATAAAGATATTGAATAAGACCGGGCCCAAGACAGAACCCTGTGGCACCCCACTAGTCACTCTTCTCCAGGATGAAGAAGAACCATTGATGAGCACCCTTTGGGTCCGGTCAGTCAGCCAGTTACAAATCCACTGAGTGGTAGCATAGTCAAGACCGCATTTTACCAGATTCTTTACAAGATCATGGGGCACCTTGTCAAATGCCTTGCTGAAATCAAGGTAGGCTACATCCACTGCGTTCCCTTCATCTACCAGGCTTGTAATTCTGTCAAAAAACGAGATCAGGTTAGTCTGACATGACTTATTTTTCAGAAATTCATGCTGACTATTGGTGATCACAGCATTCCTTTCTAGGTGCTCACAGACTGTTTGCTTAATGATCTGCTCCAGAATCTTCCCTGGTATTGATGTCAGACTGACTGGGCGGTAATTATTTGGGTCCTCTCTTTCCCCCTTTTTGAAAATAGGGACAACATTTGCCCTCCTCCAGTCTGCCGGGACTTCGCCTGTTCTCCAGGAATTCTCAAAGATGACTGCCAGTGGTTCTGAGATCACATCTGCCAGTTCTTTTAATACTCTTGGATGCAGTTCATCTGGCCCTGGAGACTTGAATACATCTAAACTAGCCAAGTATTCTTGTACTATCTCCTTAGTTATTCTGGGCTGTGTTTCCTCTGCTGAATCATTTGCTCCAAATTCTTCAGGTCGGGCATTGTTTTCTTTATCAGAGAAGACTGAGGCAAAGAAGGCATCGAGGAGTTCAGTCCTTTCTGTGTCCCCTGTTTGCATTTCACCATCTTCTCCTCTGAGTGACCCCACTGTTTCTTTGTTCTTCCTTTTGCTACGAACATACCCATAAAAGCCTTTTTTGTTGCTTTTAACCTCTCTAGCAAGCCTGAGTTCATTCTGTGCTTTAGCTTTTCTGACTTTGTGTCTACACGTGCTGGCTATTTGTTTGAATTCCTCTTTGGTGGTTTTCCCCCTTTTCCATTTTTTGTACACATCCTTTTTTAATCTTAACTCAGTTAAAAGTTCTTTAGATAGCCACCCTGGCTTCTTTAGGCACCTTCCATGTTTCCGTCTCATTGGTATTGCCTGAAGTTGTGCTTTTACTATCTCCCTCTTAACAAACTCCCAGCCATCATGAACTCCCTCTCCTTTTAGTATTACTGTCCATGGGATCTCACCCAGCACTTCCCTAAGTTTTATGAAGTCGGCTTTCTTAAAGTCAAGAAATTGAGTCGTAGTATGCTTGGCTGCTCCTTTCCGCTGTATAGTAAACTTCAGAAGAGCATGATCACTCGCGCCTAATGATCCTTCCACTTCTACCCCACTAACCAGGTCATCAACATTGGTTAGGACCAGATCTAAAATGGCTGTTCCTCTTGTTGCTTCTCCCACTTTCTGGACAATGAAGTTGTCTGCAAGGCCAGTGAGGAATCTGTTTGACCTTATGCTCCTGGCTGAGTTTGACATCCAACAAATATCCAGGTAATTGAAGTCCCCTATTACTACTATCTCCCTTCCTTTTGCATGCTTGGCCATCTGTACCAGGAAGGCATCATCTATGTCCTCCGTTTGGTTTGGGGATTTATAGTAAACTCCCACAATGAGGTCACTGTTATTCTTCTCTCCCTTAATTTTGACCCAAATGCTCTCACTTTGGCTCTGAGGTTCTAAATCTTGGATCTCTTCACAGGTATACACATCCCTGACATATAACGCCACTCCTCCTCCTTTCTTGTCTGGTCTGTTTCTCTGAAATAGATTGTATCCCTCCATTATTACATTCCAATCGTGGGACTTATCCCACCAGGTTTCAGTGATGCCTATTATGTCATATTTAGTTTGCTGTACCAAGAGCTCAAGCTCATCTTGTTTATTTCCCATGCTTTGTGCATTAGTGTACAGACATTGAAGTCCATTAATCATTCCCCCGTGTCTCTTATTTAAGGATTTTTTCCTCCCACCACTAGGTCTGCGTGCTGTTTGCTCCATTTGGTCTATGACATTTGGATGATCATCTTCATCAATTGATAGACTCCTACCTTCAGGAGCACTGTCTCCCTCCCCCACATTCGTCAGTTTAAAGCCCTCCTGATGAGGTTTCTGAGATTTTTGGCAAAAACATTCCTCCCAACCGTTGTGAGGTGCAGCCCATCGCTTGCCAGAAGTCCATCTTCAAGAAACTGCAGTCCGTGATCTAAGAATCCAAACCGTTCCTGTTTACACCATTTGCAAAGCCAGCTGTTCACTTCCACTATTTTTCCCTCTCTCCCTGGGCCACATCGTTCAACTGGGAGGACAGATGAGATGACAATTTGTGCATTTAATTGCTTCAATTTCCTGCCCAGAGCCTCGTAGTCTCTTTTGATCTTCTGGAAGCTATTGCTTGCAGTGTCATTGGTTCCCACATGAACCAAGAGGAAGGGGTATTTGTCAGTGGGTTTTATGATTCCTTGCAGTCGTTCAGTTACATCTTGGATCTTAGCCCCGGGGAGACAGCACACTTCCCGAGACATCTTGTCAGGCCCACAGATCACTGCTTCTGTTCCCCTCAGTAGGGAATCCCCTATCACCACTACACGCCTCCTCTTAGGTTTGGTCGGGGTTCTTCCGTGAGCTGTCCGTTCCAAGGTCGCCTGCACATTCCCTGAGGACTGACTTTGCTGCTCGTCTTCATATACCTGATCGACTGTAATGAGGGAGAGATCCTCAAATGGAGTCTGCTCTTCGTTTTCCATGCTAGGGGAGAGGACCTCAAAGTGATTGTGTATTTCTAAACAATCAGAGTGAACCCTGGGCCTCCTACTTCTTTGAGTCACGTTTCTCCATATATCTGGCTCCTGTGTTGGTGAACTAGCCTCCTTCTCAGGGGAGTCCCCTGCCTCCTCCTTGGTGGAGACGGTGTGCTCTGTTGCTTCCAAGAAGAGCTCCAGCTCTCTAATTCTTTGGAGCGTAGCTACACGTTCCTCCAGTTGCTGGACTTTGTCTTTTAAGAGGGCAATTAACATGCAATTGCTGCAGGTAAAGCTGCCTTTAACCTTTGGCAAGATGGCAAACATTGCGCAGGAACCGCAGGCAACTGCAGCTGTTCCCTCCCCCTCCATCTTGAGAATGTGTCGTTGGGGGTGGCTACAGCGGTCCTCCATCATAAAAAGCGTGAAGACAGAACAAATAACTCCCCCCCAAAAAAACCTAGGTCTCCCCCAACAAACGTTTGAGACTAGCTCCCCTAAATCTAAAAGATGGATCAAACTGCGCCGCCGCTGCCCTGCAAGCTCTGATAAGCTCCTCCCACAGCTAATCACCTGCCTCAACAGAAACCCTGCCCCCTCTGACCTTTGCACAGGGAGTGCAGCTAATCAGCCACAAAGAAACACACACACAAGAAAACCCTTTTTGCTCCTTCTTCAGCTGCTGCCCTGCAAGCTCCTCATCTAATACAGAGGAAGAGTGCCAGCGGAGGTTACCCTCTCCCGCTGAATGCTTCTTCACCTGAACAAGCCAATGAGCTATTGGCAATGGCTATTATGTGCTGCAACCATCCCCTATCTACTGTGGATAAGGCAGAGGAGCATAGTCCACTGGGGGGAGAACCATTGAAAGGGGATTAATTACACAGCTGAATCAACTTCATTGTCCACTCTGTCAATGCATCCGTCATTAAGCCCTTACTATTCTTCCTTCATCAATGGATCAGGCCCCCCACCTATGCTTTGTTCCCACTATTTCCAAAGCAATCAATATCTGGTATACGTTTTATGTTCCTATCATTGGTCCTCCTTCTCTTTGTGCCTGCCTTGCAGCTTATCTATCATCCGAGAAATTTGTTCGCAAATGGGTGGAAGGATTTAGTTCTTCAGAAGTATTACAAATAGGAAGCATTTTCTGTTTCCTCAGCTTTAGTTTTTATGAACTATCCAGATTTGTTGCTTCCTCTATGTTTATATAAAGACATTTTTCCTGCTTATCCAAAGGTATGATTATCCAAGCATTTTAGGCGTTTCCTATGCTGCTTGGATACCATATTCTATTATATAGGTGGATTATTTTGTTAATAATAAAATGATTGAAGAAAAGATTTTTTCCCAGGGTGCTTTATATCAGAAGAGTACACAGTGTGCACAATGTCCTACACCTGAGCATCAGGAATAGAGATTAGCATTGCAAACATTACTTTTTTGTTTTCCTGGTTATATCCTGCAAAACTGTAGATAGCAATGATCTCCTGAATGTGAGTCCTTTATCTGGAACTGAATGAAGGTGAACACAATTCCATTTTTAAATCTGCAAATCTGTCAGCAGGCTAACCGTGAGAAATAAATAAATAAATAATAAATGGAAAGTATATCAAGTCACTGCATGCAAAAAGATACTGCTCCTCTGGGAGTGATCCTTGAGATTTTCACAGTTTATCTGTAAAGCCGATAAACATCCAGAAATGATTTCCAATATGACTTTAGAAAGTTAGTCTACAGTTGAAAACTGTCATAACAGATTGGAGGATTTTTGTTGTTTTCTGTGGTCAGTTCATGTAGCAACAGAGTTAGCAAAACTGGGCTCCCAAACTATCATAATTTTTACTTATCTGTTTAATTGCTGATTAATTTTTCCTTGAGTGCTGCTCTGGTAGTGGAAAGGTGGAGTATAAATTATTGTAATAAATACAATAATAAAACAATGGCTAGCACATCAAAATCATACCTTGAGTAAGTGTGGTCAGTTTAAAAAGAATTGGTGCCTTTCATTACCCTTCCCTGAGGTAAAATTCTCTCTTAGTCAAGCTAAATATTTTGTCAGGCACTGGCTGGGTGATGAGGAGTGGTGGGAGGCACCAGCCAGGGAACCCCATTGGGGAAGTCCCAGAGGAGGAAGTCTCAGAGCCTGGGGATTGGTGGTGGGACACTGAGGACAGGTCAGAGGGTGAAAGGGGGGGGGAGGTTGAATGCTGAAGAGGCAACAGGCTTTAGTGAGCAAGAAGAGCCAGGTGCAGAAAGCAGTTCAGACTCAGAAGATGAAGCAGAGAAGGAGGTGCCAGAGGCTGCAGAAGCATCCATGGAGCCTGCCTTTCCTACTGTAGTAAGCTCCCCTTCCCCCTTGTTTACAAGGCCACAGAGAGCTATGTGTGTGCCCCTCACACAAAGAGCACAGGTTCCCCTCACCCAGTGTTGTTCAAGGCTGCTTAGGAGCCATCTGGCTGAGGAAGAGACTTAGGGGGAAGTAAGAGGCAGGGGTTGTCAGTCCTGGCAACTGTTTCACAGGGTCCAGTCCTGTTTGTAGACATTGCTGTTTTGTATACTGTTTCCTTGAATAAAGAGCTAACTTTTTTGCTTGTCTCTGCATCTTGAGTGCTGACCTGTATCTGACTCAGCCCAGTGCTTTTTTTCTGGAGGTACTCAAGTGTACATGGTGCCAGCACCTTCCCACCCCAAAAAAAATTGTTAAAAGTGTGGCACTTACTGTAACAACTTCATGGCGATTACCAGCACCTTTAAAAAAAGAAGATGCACTGATCAGCCCTGAAATATTTGCTATCTACCAGCTATTCAGAGTGCTTTGATTTAAAATGATGGAGCTGTCATTTACTAAATTGAAAAGTTTCAGCCATACATTTGTGGATTAAGATTTTCAGAGCAAACAACAAAACCAAGGAAAATCAGCCAAAGGGCTTCCGAGATTTATTTGCATTCATATATTAAATTCTGGTGTTTTGTTTTTGTGTTTTGCTTTTTGACAGCACGGGGAGGGTTGCTATTGCTTCCTTTTGTTCACATGCAAGAGGCAGTGAATCAAAGCTATGCTATGCTATGCTGCTTTTATGTTGGAATTTCACACAAACTAATAAGTTGTGAGGAAAAGTAAGCAGAGAACACCAGCAAATTCTATCAGACCTTTAATCTTGTAGTGGCGCTATTGGGTGCTACTTATAATAACAATTCATAGACCTTCAGCTATCAGCTATCAAACAGGGTTTACTGATGGAAAACTCTTATCAAGGTTCCTGCTGTTCGCTCTGACAGATTCACTACACATGGTTGCACATGGTTAGGCTTGCATTCACCCACATATCTAAAAAAGTGTCTATTACTGGGCCCACGAGAGTGCAGTGCAGTAATGTTTTAATTGCAAAGAAACTGAAGCGCTGCCTAAAATGTGCCTGAATATTTTTCATCTCTTGTCTGAGAAAAAGAATATAATATATATGTATTGTTGTCCTCAGTTCTATGGTTTGATTAAATTTGGTTGGGTATTCACATTTGCACAGTTCACTTAAGCAGAATAAATGAAGTGTCTTGTGGAACCATGTAGACCTGCAAATTTATTATGGCATAATAAGCTTTCATGGACTACAGCCCACTTCATCAGATGAATGAAGGGCTATCCTGAGTTGCCAGTTATCTACGTAGACACACAAAGCTCCTCCAAATTACCTGTTTATTAAGCATTCATCCTGGTTTGCTTGCACAACGCCAGGAGGAGGTTGTCTGATGTCCACTCTTTACTGAGCATTCATTTTGATTTGTTTGAGGGAGTAGTTATAATTCAACATGATTTATTTGTGTGGAGGTTATATGAATTCCTGTGAATCAATCATTGCCACACACTTTTTTTGGTGTACTTCTCCATCACTTTCCTTACCAAAAAGTCTGTTTTTTTGAAAAGTGGATTTGTTGTACCAGAGCACATTAATCCCCTTCAGGTGCAGAAACCTAAAATTTGTGGTATATGAAGTGACTGTTGCTAGTGTAATAGTGACAGATGGAAAGCAAGAATGGCTGAGGGGAAGGATTGCAAATAGGCTAGAGGAAAATGAAGTGCAGAAAGTATAGACAGTTATATCACTGTTACCATTTAGGGTGTAAGAACTCATGTTTTCCTGTCCTTGAACAAAAAATTAAAAATAACAAGACACTGGATAGCTCTGTAGTGATGACAGAGAATTAGAGTTGAGGAAATCACAGAATGAAAAAGAAAATCACGTCCTAACCACTGGATTCTGCATTCAAATCATCTTGAGATTCTCTACTTTTCATTTTAAAATAAATCCCATACACACACACACACACACACACACACATATATATTCCCTCCACAACTATAAAAGCACAGAGGAATGGGGACTAAGAATTTACCAAGATTCAGCTGGAAACTATGGGTACCAAGTGTTGGTTAAATCAAAGCCACAACTGTTAGCACGCTATGAAAGACCAGGTAGCTAGAATGGGCTCCATGAAAATACTCAAGATTGTAATACATGTACTGTAATATATGGTGCCATTTAAAATATCAGGGCATGGCAAACAGGACCCCTGAGTGACTGAGACTTCTGACTGCCAAGGAAACTAGGCTACCCTTTTGAAAGGTGCATCAAAACATGTAGATGGTTGGCCAAGGAGCACACTCCTATTTACCCCTAGGCATGTACATAGAAAGGCAAATCATCAGAACACCCATCTTTGCTATAATTAGAATAATAAAGTAACTTGCTTGACAGTTCTGTTCAATATTTTATCATATTCAGCTGCAGCTAGAGTAGAAATTGTCACTGTCTGAAGCCACACTGTGCTGCAACACAGCCTCACTAGCTTGCCCATTGTTTTGGAGGTATTCTACTCCTGGGAAGACCAATTCTGTATTGTTCCCATCTCTGCATTGCCTCTCTATCCTGTTCACCTGACTTACTGCAGCTGGACAGTGCTAATATGTGCAGAAATACCCTTAGGTCTGCACACCGTTGTTTGATGGAAAATTACAATTCCTTCTTCTGTGAAAATTATCCTCTTAACAACAATTCATTTTGCTTTATATGTAATATGCAAGTAACCTTTCATTTACTGTAATGAGTGCATAATATGGGCGAATCATGGTAGCATTGCCATAAGCAAGTTTCCATTTTTCACAATTTATAGTTAACTTAAAATGTGTAATTTATGGAGCTATGTGCTCAACTGTGGATAAAAGCTTGGAGGACAGAAAAGAAAATATTCTTACTGAGGATCTGACATCCTAGAAATGCTGATGTAAATTCATCTTGGTAACAACGATAAGACTCTAGATTTTTTTAATGGATTTCATCCTACACCTTGTAAAATAAGGTTCACTTTCTGTACTGATCTAGAAAGTTCTTACTGTAGGGTGAGATCAGAAAATATAAAATACAGTGTCTTTGGGTGGAGAACATAGCCTACAAATAACTAACAGTGGTCTACATTTTAATAAGTCTCAGAAGAGTTACATAATAGAGCTGTGCACTGGCTCCAATCAAATCCTGGACTGCCTGCCTGGGTGTGTCTCCTTCTCTCCCGTCCCAAACAAATGTTTAGTTGGGGTTTTAAACCCTAATCAAGGACTGTGCAAGACCTTTGGCTGAAGGCCTCAGGTTCAAGACCGAGATCTGGTCATGTCAGGCCACTCTGAAGCATCAGATCAAACTGGATGGGGCGGGGGGAGCCATAAACAGCCCTATTAAATACTGATGGAATGCAAGTTTTTGAAACTCCCCTTGAGGTTCATAGATTTATCAATTTCCATTCATCTGATAATGCTACTTCCCTAAAACTCTTTCCCCATTTTATACGGATGTGAGTTTCTGGTTTAAACTAGATTACCAAATAGATCATGCTCATACATTTACACGTAGCCACACTAAAGTCAAGATGGATTCCCTCTCCTACTAAAAGACGTCAAATGCAATTTTATGAATAGTGGCTTAATCTGAGGTAGGTGGGTATGGGTAGATGGACATGTTAGGCTGCAACAATGGGGCTGCCTTGCTTCCAATGAAATATGTATGGGATTGTTAATTTCTACAGCAGGGGTGGGGATTCTTTGGCCATCCAGATGTTGCTGAACTATAGCTCCCATCACCCCTGCCATTGAATATGCTTGATGGGGCTGGTGGGAGTTGTAGTTCAGTCAATCTGGAGGTTCAAAGGTTCTCCACTCCTGTTGTTGCCTTGGACAAGAAAAAAGTAAATTAAGGAATGATAAATGATTTGCATTCTTCCCCAGCCTCCTACAAACAAAAATAGGCATAGTACAAGTTACAACACTAACAATGATTTGCCACATGCAGACATGGAAATTTGGCTGTTTGCATCACCCAGACTTGAGGGAATTTTTATACCACACCTGTTACAGTTTTTGGTTGGTTGCAGATGAATAAGAAAAAATTGCTCCACCACATGGGCAGATGCTGCACAGATCAGCTTTTCACATGTTTGCACTACTACAAATGGCAAGAAGACTATGGAAACTCTGTAACACACCACAGTAACAAATTTAGGGTGCATCAAAAAGAGGAAAACAATACGCTTGTCAGACTTTCCCCCTACCTCATAATTATGGTATGCTTTCCAGACAAATGTAGTAGTGTGAATATACAGTACTGTGACAGGAAAAAGTATGTCCTGCTTAGGGAAGAAGTTTGCAGGGTTGATATATTTTTTATTTTGCTTGAGATCAGAAGGCATTGGCCATGGTCCTTTGAAGAGGAAACATCTCTCATCCTCCATTTCCTGTGAGATGTCACAGCTGTGACAGGGAGGGGTTTGTAATGGCACAGTTCGGTGCCTTCATAATTTATTCTCTCTGATTTTATGCTCTTTTAGTCTCCTGCTCAACCATCCACTAACAAGCAGTGATATTAGCCAATAAATCAAAGATGTCTGCTTGTCACCACCAGATGCCTGGCCACATCACAGCCGATTAGGAGACATACAGAAGGACAATTCATGGCAGGAGCTCAGCAGAGGTGTTCCACTGATATTCTGTTTGATAGGAAACCAGCATGAACTGAATGTAGTAAAACTCAATAACTTTTATGCCTTGTGGCGATGGAGAACTAAGCTGAAATAAAACTGGGAAGTAAATTAGGACCCTTACCTTTATGACTATTCCTTTTATGATTTGCCATGTATCCCTTTGGTGCTTTCATGTGGGATAACACACAAATAAATCTTTTCATGCGTCTAACTTAAACTTTGCTGGCTATGGAGAAACACATCTTTTAATTTTCTAAAAGGGCAGGAAGGGTGTCTTACATCAATTGGTACAAAAGAGCATCATTTATTCATGTCTCACTATCACCAAAGATTATCCATTTGCCTTATCAGTCAAATGTGTAGCTAGGATGCCTAGTCTACTTCTAAGGTAGACTTTGATCTCTCTTCATTCATTTTTTAATGATGATCACTATCATATATGAGAGATAGAGAGTCTTCTATGTTACAGAACAAAGACAGATGCCTAAATTATAGTCCATAGACATGCAGGCTCTTCCTAAAGATTCTACCACTTTTATATGATCTGCAATTGGTTCAGTTTAAAAATGGCCACTCTAAAGGTACAGCTAGAATTCTTATATTTTTATGTTAGTCAATACTAAGCTCCATTGGAATCAACAGGACTTGCTTCAAAGTAGACATGGTTAGGATAGCGCTGCTAGTCAAGTCATAGGATAATATCCAGCTAAGTCATTCAGAGTCCAATAATAAATTTAAGTCCATTGATTTCAAAGGGTCTACTTTGAATTTGACTAAAAATGGATCTCACCTTAATTCTAGCCACACTGTATTGAATGGCCAGTCCTACTCAGAGCAGACCCAGTGAAATTAATAGGCATGACTAACTTCCATGAATTTCAGTGGGTCTACTCTGAGTAGGACTAGTGGTGGATACAACCTTAGGAAGGTGAGTATATGATAATGCCTCGTGTAGAGTCAAAATATTAGTCTAGCATCCCCTAACCAGGTGTCATCATGCAGATGCTTTGTATCACAACTCCCATCATTCCTGACCACTGGCCATGCCATCTGGAGTGGATGGGAGTCGGTGTCAAACAACTAGATTGGGAAATGCTGCATTAGTCCATTTAGTCCAGTCAGGAGTGCCAACCTGGCCCCACGACTGTGGGTGCCCGGGGCCGTGGGTGCCATGCAGAGTGCATGGCTCTCGCACTGAAATTTGTGGGTGCCCGGCCCCTTCATGTGGAATTTTGTGGGTGCTCGGGGGCCCAGGGAGTTGGGACCTATGAGTCCAGTCCAGTGTAGACTAGCAGGTCATGGTTCTCAAAAGATCTCAACAAGAAGTCTTCCTCATCACCTGCTACTTAATCTTTATAACGGGAGATGCCAGGGACTGACTGTGTGGGTGGCCTACTTTAAAATGAATTAAACCATGACTCTGCAGAGATTGCCCTACTCTGAAGGACAATCATAAGCCATTGTCCCCTCTGCAGAATATCACCCATTAAGAGCATAAGGGAAGGCATTACCTCATCCTTTTCTCTCCCCCATTCTGTCTCATTACATGAGAAAAAAAGGCCTCATAAAAGGAAATTAATGGCAAGAGATTTAAGAACAAATGCTTCATGTATCGTATAGTCAGCTGATAGGATTCACTGCTGTAAGGTAGTAACTGAATCAAACCCTGGGCAGTTTTACAACCATGAACAACACTTTTATGCTTTTATAAGAGCTAAGTTATGGAAGCTATCAAAGTTGATGCCGCCAGGTGTCATCCAGTCCGCTACTGAGGTCAGGAATGAATGACTCTCTTGCTTTACTTATGTAGCACCACCAAATTAACTGGAATTATTATGCTTCTTTTAATTACTCATCCAAAGTGTTGCCCAGAACAAGAGACACAAGATCCCCAGGCTGGTGAGACAGCAGCTCTCGCCTCAAAAATAAACCTAAATAAGTTGAGGGTTGTCCTGCATTTCCAAGGCATCCCCTTCCTATTGAATTAATAAAGTTCTGCATCAGATATTTGACCTATATAGTCATATGAGAAATACAAAAGGACTCAAAGGAAAGCTTTTTAAAGAAGAAGAAGAAAAGATCAAACCCAGCTATGGAAGCTTTGCAAAGCTCCTGATGAAAGAAAAGCCAAAAAGTAGTATATAAAAATCACCCCATTGTTTAGAAAAAGGTGATTCGGGAATTGCTGTTTATCTTTTCACGTAAGGCAAGTACAGAGCAGGGTCAATAATGTGAGCGCAGTTCAAAGACTTCAAAAGAGACTCCCCCTCCTGCCCTCTGTATGTTATAAAATGGAGAAATGAAACTCATTGTCACAGATGTACCAAATCACAATTAGGTTCAAAAAATAGACTCACAGAAAGATTTCAAATGAACTATGCGTGCTCAATATAGCTTCAGAGTTAAATTCAGTGGATATATATAATAACTAGCCAGAGACTCAAACATCATCATCATCATTATTATTATTATTATTAAGTATGTGGGACATGGATGGCGATGTGGTCTATACCACTGAGCCTCTTGGGCTTGCCAATTGGGAAAGGTTGGAGGTTTGAATCTGTGTGACAGGGGTGCTCCTGTTGCTCTGTCCCAGCTTCTGCCAACCTAGCAATTCGAAAGCATTCCAGTGCAAGTAAAGAAATAGGTACCACTGCGGCAGGAAGGTCGACGACATTTCCGTGTGCTCTGGCACTCATCACAGTGCCCTCTTGTGCCAGAAGCGGTTTAGTCATGCTGGCCACATGACCCGAAAAGGTCATGTAGACAAACGCTGGCTTCCTTGGCCTGCATTTTGCTTTTTAAAGCAGAACTGGCTAACCTGTGACCCTCCAGATGCTGTTGGACTTCAGATTCCATCAGCCCTGACTCTCCCCTGTGCTGGCTGAGGCTGATGGGAGTTGGAGTCTAACAATACAGGCAAAATCCTGTTTTAACTGGTTGTGATCTGCCTTGGGGGCCTTTTAAGACCAAAAGGTGGTATAAAAATATCCTAATTACTAAGGAATTGAATAATCTATGTATTAAAGAGATAAGTTTGATATGCATAAAATGTAATGTTTGTATTGTCTTTGAAAACATTTTGCAAAGAGAAGTTTGAATTAGGCATGGGAGGTTTCACTCTGGCAAATGTGGCAGAAAAGGGTGGATGTTTCCCTTTCAGGTTAATTGATGGCTCACCCTGAAACCTGAGTTGCACATTTCTCACCACAGGAAGGTGAAACCTGAGACCTTAGTGTCTTTATTGGCAGTGGAACCAGTAGTAGTGGCTATGCTTTGCACTGATGAACAAGCAAATCGCTTAGGATCTCTCTCTCTGGCACCAGAGAAAGGAAAGTTAATTGAACAAGATTGAGGACTTTAACAAGCAAGCAATGTTTTCTGTCTTCTTTAAGAGCAATGTGTTACTTTGCATTTTGTAACATTTATTTTTAACTATTTTAAGACTGCCTCCAGTAAAGCTTTCATTTCTACTCGGGATCACAAGGTCTGGATCAGGGATTCTGTTGCAGAAACTCTAATGCTATGATTGTCTTGTGAAGTTCACACTTCAACTCCAGTATTTGGTACTTGACAAAGTGCAGATAGATTATTTATGTGACCAAGCAATGCAGTTCTATATTGTTATATTAGTTCCATGAAGCGATAGCGACAGCAACAAGACTGCTGAGTTCTGTTCTTGATCGCTCTGCCCACATCCTTTCTGCCTAGGTATGTCCTCAACCTTTTAAACACATGGCAGAAGATACTTTCCCTTTTTTAAAGGCTTTTAGTCCAAGAATTCAGCTTGTTTGTAAGGTGCCCAGAGAAGCTAGGCTAACAGCTGCCGTGAAGAAAGAAGAAAAAGAGAGAGCTGTTGTTCTGCTGGATTGAAAAGTGGTATAACTGAAGCTTCCCTTAAGAATTCATAATACCATTTCCCACAAGCCTGTTCATTTATACAGTCAAAAGCCTTCATGCTGCTATAGTATGCTGGAAACCAGGCTCATAAGTGATCTTGGGATTTCTAGCTGCCCTCTTGGGAGGAAGCAATTGGACTAGTTCAGAACAGAGCAGTGCTAACCAGCTGTTTGCCAGAGATTCAAGCCCCTGTAGGCTTGTCTGAAAAGTGCAAGCTTCTCTTTCATTAATGCTGCCCCCCCACCCGTGACAAACAGCTATGCACCTGGCTCTCTATAACTTTGTTAGTTTAAATATGCTTACTCTTTGCTCCCAGAGCTGTCTCAAGAAGCTGGCGTGTGTGTGCATGTCTGTCTGTGTGTATAATTTCAGAAGCTGAATGTAGTGGAATATATTAAGAGAAAATGAGAATATTAGGTCTAGTCTTGGAAATAATGGGTGTCATTTAGTACACAGACAGTCCTTCAATTAGTCAGTTTAGCAAACCCAAAGGTTTAACACAGCTGTGGTGCAAAGAAAATATTCTTTATAAATCTAAGTGTGCACAGATAGTTTGCTAATGGGGCAAAGCTAATATAAATTAATGCACAGTAATGGGCTGATTATCAGGTGAAAAGCAACTGGTATGTATGCATTCCATCATGAAAAGATACTCCACACGTCACAAGCAATTTTTTCAGCAGCTGTTTCCCAATAATAAGATGCACTTGTACCACAATATCGACAGTAAGGCATAAATTAACTCAATCACCATAAATTAACTTACTATAAGCTTACAGTTACCATTAAGTCTATTGTTTGTCACAAGTTAATCCAGCTGCAAATAATTTGCGGCGCAAAAACAAAATATGTATTAGAAGCTTTCTGAAGTACTGGACTTAAATGTAAAATTCTGTGATACGGGGTTGAAGTGAAAATTAAACCACAAGTTTGCATTCTTAAATCCTACAGAAGTTGGATAATGGAGAAGAAAGCAATATAATGAGCAAAGTTGAATAAAGTAGTTTAAAAGTAATCAATGAAACTGAGATCCCAATTTGTGCATGTGTTTCTTGAGGCCTATGCCTTAGGATTACAGTGGTACCTCGGGTTAAGGACTTAATTCGTTCTGGAGGTCTGTTCTTAACCTGAAACTGTTCTTAACCTGAAGCACCACTTTAGCTAATGGGGCCTCCTGCTGCCACAGCGCTGCTGGAGCACGATTTCTGTTCTCATCCTGAAGCAAAGTTCTTAACCTGAGGTACTATTTTTGGGTTAGTAGAGTCTGTAACCTGAAGCGTCTGTAACCTGAAGCATCTGTGACCCAAGGTACCACTGTATATGCCTCATTTTGCAACAAGAAGCGTGGGGCACATTTGCCCAGCAGTGCTGTGGCCCACAGTTTGCAGCAAAATACTGTGCAAGATTTTACCCAGTATCTTGCCTCTGTTATGGGATCACAGGAAAGAGCTTTCCCATGAGCCCTTGCAAGGCAGAGGGGAAAGCCTATACAAGGCTATTTCCCCTGGAGCTCAGGGCCATTTTGCCTTGAGAGCTTCCCACCAGCCTGTCCTCGGGTTAGAGCATTTACTGAGCATTTTTGGTTCACTGGTTGACAGGGCTAGAAATAATTTTCCCCCTCTTAACCTCACTGTCACTTGGTTGGGGGTTACTTCACCTTTCCCTCAGTGAAATTATGGTCTTCCTTTGTTAGGCAGAAGAACATTGTTTGTATGAGGACAGAAATGGCATTGGGCTGGATCAACATAGTATAGGGAGACGCCCCATAAGGAGCCTGAGTGGGGATTGACCATGGCACCACCCAAGCTCAGGTTGGGTTATCTGCACCCTGGTCGCCCAGTGAGACCTTTCTTGCTTGGCTTGCACCATGGCAAGGTTCAACACTGGCTGACTGCCATGGAACAGGTTTGAGGCATTCCAAACCCGCTGTCAAGTACGGGAGTTCTCCTCTCCCTCCTGGTAGCTCACCAATAAGAATTAAGAAGCATCTGGTAGATTTATAGTCTTTTTTATTACAGTATCATGTTGTGAATACAGATAGGCATCCCCCTGCAAGGATCGGAGTTGCTCTGCAGCAAGAAGCGCGCCAACGGAAAGTCCATCCCCTCTTGCTTCTCCTTTGTTCTCTGACATGGTCATACCTCCTAGATCGAGGGGAGGGAGGGAGTTCCCCCTCCTCTCAATTGATGTATCACCCAGCTGCCTCCCTCCTTCCTGTTGCTTAGCTACTATCTGTGTCCAGGGCGGCTATTTATCATCTCCACCTGGTACGCAGGCTGAGACCCTACCTGCCCGCAGACTGTCTCGCCAGAGTGGTGCATGCTCTAGTTATCTCCCGCTTGGACTACTGCAATGCGCTCTGTGTGGGGCTACCTTTAAAGGGGACCCGGAAACTACAACTAATCCAGAATGCGGTAGCTAGACTGGTGACTGGGAGCGGCCACTGAGACCTTATAACACTGGTCTTGAAAGAACTACACTGGCTCCCAGTACGTTTCCTAGCACAGTTCAAAGTGTTGGTGCTGACCATTAAAGCCCTAAACGGCCTCGGTCCAGTATACCTGAAGGAGCGTCTCCACCTCCATCATTCTGCCCGGACACTGAGGTCCAGCGCCGAGGGCCTTCTGGCGGTTCCCTCGCTGGGAGAAGCCAAGTTACAGGGAACCAGGCAGAGGGCCTTCTCGGTAGTGGCACCCGCCCTGTGGAACGCCCTCCCACCAGATGTCAAAGAGAAAAATAACTACCAAACTTTTAGAAGACATCTGAAGGCAGCCCTGTTTAGGGAAGCTTTTAATGTTTAATAGGTTATTGGCTTCCGGGTTGGCGCCTCCGGCAATGGCGGAGCTCCTTCGTTCGGGAGGAACTTGCTCCGTGAAAAACAGGGTCTGACCGCCACGGCGAAGGTGGAGACCCACTGAAATCACAAGCGGGAGAAGCTTGTGAACTTGGGATTCGGCTGGCACCTTTTGCGCCTCCCCTACTCGCGGGAAAACCCTGTTTTGGGGATCTGGAGCGACGTGGGGTGAGTGGCGCGGTGCTTTGAATCGACTGCTTCTTTCACGGAGTGAAGCCGCATTGCTGTTGCCGGAGAGCGCTGACTTTTTCCTGTGGACAATTGGATTTTAAACAGCTACTCGTGAGTAAAACGGAAAATTGGATTCTTAAATACTTTAATTCGGCACTGAAACGGGAAGGTTATAAACAGGAAGTCCGCCTCCCGTTTTTGTAAATAGACTGAAGCAAAGATGTTACAAGTTAAAGCCTTTGAAAGCTCTTGGCAAAGGATTAAATTTCCACCGGTTTAAAACACAAAACCCCCCTTGGAAGCAGGAGAAGAGGGGGAAATTTTGGATCTAGTGAGCCTGCAGGAGAGAGTGAAAAATCAAATTACCACTGCTCTAAACCTGGGAACGGGCTGCCAGATGACGTTTGGAGAGAGTGCATTTGACAGAACGGATTTGACAGCTAGCTAAATAAGAGTAAGATACTGTTTCCATTGTCCTTTTCTGCGTTTAAAAAAGAGGAAAAGTAACTAAAAAATTATCTTTAATGCTTGAGTTGTGCCTGAAAGAACTGATACAAGTGGAGACTGTTTCCCTCTAGAGGGAGCTTTTGAAACTGTTACAGGAGTGTAACTGGGGGATTTCCAGCTGCAGATAAGGATTCTGAGAACCAAACAGTGACCTTGGACCATTTAAAAATGTTGACAGGAGAGGCCATTGTGACTGTTTTATGTAAGATAAGCTGTTCGCTGGGACAGCTTCACAAGAAGATGGATGACATGACTTTCAAAGTTGATAATTTGGAACAGAAAGTGACCAATTTGAGTCAAAAAGCGAACACCAACACAGAAATAATTCAGGACTTGGCACAGGAACCCATTTTGGCAGGACAAATGGTGGAGGAGAAGGAGGAGAAGGAGAATGCTGCTGTTGTTGAACATAAAATAATACAAGTGAGATCTGTGGCTTTACAGAAGCAAATTGAGGGCTATAATTTTAGGCCTTTAATAATTGAATCTAGGAAAAGTCAGACTCTGAGGAATGGATCCCAGCTTAGATTAAAGAAGGAAAGTTGGAAAGAGCCCCCCTATGCAGGGATTAACTGACTTTTGGGACATGGACTCGGGCCTGGAGGAGATTGAAGTTTTGGGGGCCTTTGGACTTGGAGGAATCTTGAAATATGCCCGGAAATACTTTATGGACTGTAGCTTTAACTATGGAAATTTAGCTGATTTGTTCAGAAGGAAGAAAAGGATTGACAGGTTGGAGTTTCCCCGAGATTTGCTCTTTAGCATTAAAGAAAATGAAGAAGACCTGCAGAAGGGACTTGGAAAAGAGTTAAGAGCCTCGGACATAAGATCACCAGGTTGATGGACTTTATGGAGTTGACGGAAAGGACTGGCAGAATCCGAAACCTGGGAGAGGAGATGGTGGAAGAAGATTGGAAAATTTAAAGTTTATATATAGACTTATGGTAAAACTAATGAGTGATAGAAAAATGGTGGAATGGTTTTTTTATGGGCTTAGCAGAAATGTTATAAGGAGTTAAGCATATATAAGTATTTTAGTTTTAATGGAAAATAAGGTTAAAAAAATGCGTTATTTACAATATCACAGAAAATGGAGAAAGATGGAAAGGATTTGCTGAAACAATTAATAGAAGTGGAATACAAAAAGGGAGGTGAGAGGAGGTTGAGGAAACAAGGGAATGAAAGATAGAGTAGGGAAAAGAGATGATGTATGTTTTTAAATTTTTTTTATTTTGTTTTATTTAGGGTTAAGGTTAGGGAGTGGGGTTTGTTTAGTTTAGTTTAATGTGTTTAGTTATGAGTTTAGGTTGTGTTTTGTACTGTTTATATATTGTATTGTATTGTTTTTTTCTTTTTGCTTTTCTCCTTTGTTTTTTTCTTCTGTTTTTTCTTTCTTGTTTTTTTTTCTCTTTTTGTAATCTATAAAAGTGATAAATATTAGTTTAAAAAAAATAATAATGTTTAATAGGTTATTGTATTTTAGTGTTTTATTGGAAGCCACCCAGAGTGGCTGGGGAAACCCAGCCAGATGGGCAGGGTATAAATAAATAATAAATTGTTGTTGTTGTTGTTGTTATTTTGGGCAGTTCCTGTCTCAACTGTGCAGCCTTGGAATCTGCCTGTCTCTCTGTTTCATAAGACTCTGGAAACAGTGTGTGGGGGATATTCCCCCTCTTCATCTGTCATCTGTCAGAAGCTGATCTTCCTGTGATTCCATTCCCCCATCTCCCAATTCAGAACAGCCCCTGACACCCAACAGATCCATTCCATCAACATGGGGCTTGTGGAATGATGAACTGATCCTGGCCCCAATGCCATGCCAACCCTGACCCTGCCTGCTGCTGTCCATAAAGATCTGGCCTGAATTTATCCCATCACAGTTATACAGTCTGATAATTTGCTAATGTGCCTGCCTGGGCAATATCTCTTTATATTCTTTGCTCATTATTAATACTAATACTTTTGAAAAGTGTCTGGCTGCTATGTTTGCCACTGTCTTTATTGTATTTCTTCAGTTTTAATGGGCTATTTTTATTTTATTTTACTTGTATTTATGTGTTGTAAACTATCTGGAAATTTTTAAGAGATGGATATATATATAAATGTTTTTCAAAATTAAATCAATAAATATACGGATAGGTAAAACTGGGATAAAGTTCCTGGTTGTATTTTATTATGTAACTGTTGTGCATTCATCAGCACACAATTCTGCATTACTTAAAATTACAGTTGTGTACACAAAACATCTGTAACTTGTGTTCAGAACCTTTCATCAGTTCTGCCATTTTAAACAACCTTTTTCCAAAAGTTGGGCTATTCTCTGATTTGGCAAGATTTGCAAGCAAACTCGCCAGGCTCTTTGCAGAACAAAATGATCAAACAATCCCATTTGAACTGAACAAGTAATTAAGTGTTTGTTATTTTTCTAAACTGCCCGCTGTCTCACAGGAACCCAGAGCAGTATACAAAATAGATTTAAAACAACCATCAGCAATAAATTAAGACTTGCTAAAACACTATAACAATTATAATCAGTTCACTTCAGTTCAACAGCAGACGGTGAAATAGGGTCTAGGAAAAAAAACACAAGTTACTGAAGACGACAATGTGGAAGTATCCTCAGATGAGCAAAGCATTAAGTTAATGGGGAAGACTGTAGATATACAGTGCTTATGCAAGCCCTATAGATTGAATGCAGGTAAGTCAAGAATAGGTTCACCTGCTAAGTCCTCACACCCTGCCCCAATGTGAAGAGAGGTTAAGGCTGTGTACAAACCATACATTTCAAGCGCATTATTTCCCCCAGCGAATCCCAGAGAAAATTAGTAGTTTGTTATGGGTGCTGGGAATAGTTTTTCTGTGAGGTATAACCTACACTCCCCAGCATTCTCTGAGATAAGCCATTTGATTTAAATGTATGGTGTGTATTCAACCTCATTCTATCCAGACCGAATGTCTGTCAGATTATGCTAAGATTTTCTGTATATTTAGTCTCAGAATAATCCATACCCTAAGGATTCCTTTGATGTAAAGGAACATCAATATCATTGGAGACATGCATGGGGGAAACCCATTAAATATAGTATACTGTGTGTGTTTTGCTGGTTCACCATGCTGAAATGAAAACCAAGATCATTGCACTATGCTTCCCTGAACATTACATGAGCATAACTGGATACTAAAAGTAAACAGGTCTCCTTTTTGATGAGAGCGACTTCCATGCAGCTGGGAGAAAGGTTAAATGACCCAATCATGTAGATGGGCACTGATGGTTAAATGGTCATGTGCTTAGGTCACTTAAACCTCTCAGCTGTGTGGGAGCTGTTCGAAGCTAAAAGGCTGTGAAAATGTCTAAGGGGCACTATAGACAATTTTCTTTCTATTAATAATCACTGTGTGAGACACTCAGCAATTACACATACTGAAGGAAGCTTTTATGGACCATAAAATTATACAGCTGTCAATAGGTTTTATCTATGAGGAGACAAGTAGGACTCTTTCCTCTTTGTTAAAAGTCAAGATAATTCACGACATTCATCGTGAGTCAGCAACTTAATTTTTGGTTGTTCGGATGTGCCGTGCTTGGTTACTCATTGTATTTTGAAATGAAAACTAGTGAAGAGAGCCACTAGGGATTGAGTCTGTTTCTGTTAACAGGAAAGCTATTCTGCACTATATTTGTGACTAGTCCAAATGTCATTCACTTTTCCAGTGCTACCTTAGGAAACTGTGCTGTGTCTAACAGCAGGAATGGGGAACCTATGATTCCGTAAAGGTTATTGGACTAAATGTTATGTATTGAAGTTCTCACCCTGGGCCAGCAGGGGGATACAGTAGATAGTTATGCAAATGAAGGATCGAAAGTGATGTTTAGTGATTGGATAGTTTGTATGCAAATGAAGGATCGAAAGTGATGTTCAGTGATTGGATAGTTTTAGAAAGTTGCTACAGTTACATTGTTCTGGAGCTCTATATAAACAGGCTGACTGAGCTCCTCAGTTCAGTTCTGTTCTGGCCTTTGAATAAACAAGAGCTGTTTGAAGAATCGCTGTGTCATCTGATATGTTCGCCCACAACTTAACACTAAAACTCAGGGATGATGGGAGCTGGTCCAACAACATATGGGATAGGCTTCTCTGGTAAAAATATTTTTTAAAGGGTTTTGCTCTTTCCGCCTTGCTTCCCATCCAAGCAATAGTGTTTTTTTTGTTCTGATTAGAAAATAAGACTTCATGTGCTGTAGCACATGGGACATGGTTCCAGCCACAGCCCTTGACATGGAGAAAAACACCTTGCCAGGGGCTAGGAGTGCTTTTTTCTTCACCTGGCTTGTTTTTCTGAATGGAGATGAAATGTTTCAGTTTTCATTTCTTCCAAAGTCAATGCACAGAACAAATGGGTACATGTTTAAGTACTCCCTTAGTACCCTCTGGGTGAAAGGCTTGATAATAGGAGATAGGATTTGTGGCTCCCATTTTGATCGTTGTTAACGATAATAAGAATTCTATATTTACAAAGGAAGGAGCAAAACCAAACAAAAATTCTCTGCACACCTAATGTGTGTGTTCATTTCCCCTACACTATCAGACATTTTATTGATTCATTGAAGTGACATGTCATGTGCACATAAGACATGCACTCAAACCTATGGAAAATGCTTAATATAATAATATTTGCAAATGGGTCAGGCCCTAGAAGGCTCCCACAATGCCTCTTTATAATGATGGTTTCACTCAATTAACCCAGTTTACTAATTTCTACTTTCATTATAATGGAATATAAATATAGATGGATGGGTGGATGGATAGAAATCTCACAAGGATAAATAAAAAGCACCACTAGGGATTGCACAGCAGTTCAGTCATTTATATGAGACAAAAAAAAGTCAAATGCCCTTTTAATAAACCTCTAAAATTAATTTGGAATTAATTTAAATCACCAAAATAGAAGGAAAATTGAAAAGCAATTAAATAAGGGAGTGCATTATTGCATCCTTAGGCAATAAATCCACCTACAATATATAAGTTGTTTTATAATGCAGACAACTCACTGCAGATTCACTAAAAAGTTATCCACACTACAACAAAAATGACCACACAAGACTGCTTTACTGCATTTGGTCATAGTTATCTTATGAAACTTACAGGAAAGTCTTGACAAAGTAGGGAGGGCTCAGCAGAGAGCAACAGCTCTGTTATTGGGAAAGCAACATTTGGAATACAAACTTTAAAGGAAAATGTACATGAACTGAGAGACAATGAAAGATTTTCAGATCTTGCAACTTGGCCACTCCCAGACCAGGACCTGGGAGACCAGAGTTCAAATTCCGACTGAGCCATGAAGCTCACTGGGCGACCTCAGGCCAGTCACTGTCTCTTAGGCTAACCTTCCTCGCATGATTGCTGTGAGGATGAAATGGGGGTGGGGAAAACCATATACACTACCTGCAACTCTTTGGATGAAAGGTAGGATAGAAATATAATAAATAATAATTGCATTATTTCTTTCCAGTGTAGGTGGACAGTATAAGGGCACTTAAGGGCATTACCTTGGAAGCTCCTTCCATGCCATCCTGGTAGTGGCATATAAAACACACTTAAATTGAAGAGTTCCATAATGTGTCTCCTAGGATGCATCAACACTGACCTGCTTAAAGTTATTAGAATGATATTAGATATATCACTCTTAAATGTCACAGGGCATACAGTGGTACCTCGGGTTGCAGACGCTTCAGGTTATAGATGCTTCAGGTTACAGACTCCGCTAACCCAGAAATAGCACCTCGGGTTAAGAACTTTGCTTCAGGATGAGAACAGAAATCGTGCGGCGGTGGTGCAGCAGCAGCAGGAGGCCCCATTAGCTAAAGTGGTCCTTCAGGTTAAGAACAGTTTCAGGTTAAGGATGGACCTCCAGAATGAATTAAGTTCTTAACCAGAGGTACCACTGTACATGTAAAATAAAGCATTTCTTACCTCTGTCTCCCTATTGCTGGTTGCACTGCAGTGCTCTCTGGTGTCACATTTTAATAATGCATTATGAACGTAAAAAGTAGGGCGCCATGTGTCCATATGGTTATCAAAACAATTCCTTAACCCTTCCTTAATGTTAAAAACCATGAGTATAGATCTGCCCCTACCCAGTACCAGGCAAGGCAACATGATAATGGTTTAGAAACTGGCTACACTGCCAGCTCTTTCCACTTTCTCTGAGCCCTATATTGGTACTTCTCTGTAAAACATTGCAATACATATTTCACAATTTGGCCTGGAGCTTCATAAATATTTGGATGTCACCAAAAGTAGTCCACAGCAGACACCATGGGAATCAACCTAAATAATAGCTTTATAGCAATTTTACTTCTCTAGAGGTCGCTAGATGTGATGGATTCTTGAGACACTGGGCTATCTCACAATGCCTGTCTCAAACACCGTTGTAAAGGTGACAAAAACAAACCACAAGTGAATGGAAGACAATGTATTACTAAGAAAGGAAGAACCACAATATCTCAATCAATGACACTTTCTAACAGGGAGGAGGAAACAACGTTCTTTGATGAATGAAAGCAAATTGTAAATATTGATATTTCTTTCCTCTAAAATAGCTGCTGCCACCTCCTTGGTTAATGTTGCATTAATATGACACAAATCACAGCATGCATTAATTTGTCTTCTTTTTGAAAATGTTGTGGCTGAATGATTATAACATGGCAAATATATGTAATTTTTTTCGTGTTTTAAAAGTATAGCAGACATTGATTTGCATTTGTCTTAAGTTATAAGCCTCATTCAGGGCCCATCCATGTGGGACTTAATTCCCTGGTGGTCCATGGCCCAATCAAGCAGAAAATGGGGCAGAGTTTCGCCCACATCTAGGTTCTCATGGGGGTCCCCTTGGTCTTCATGGGTGAGGGAAGGCTTCCCTCTCCAGAGTTTGGGGTCATTTTGCCCCATGAGCTTCCCACTGACATCTGCCACAGCGTGGTAATCAATAGGAAAGGAGAAATTGTGCTTTTACCAGAAACAGTTTAGAGGTGGAGTTGGGGGCATCTCAATGCACAGATGTACCACGGGATGCTAATTTTGTTTGTACCAAAGCAGAAACTTGTAATTTGGATTGCCGTAATGGATCTTTGTGCAATGCAATTTTATTCTGCTATTCCGTAGGAAATGTCCTCCCCCACAAACCCAAGAAATGCAACCTGAAAAACCTCCTACTTGAGAGTTCAGATTTTGCTTTCTGAGCATTTTGCCTAGTGTTAGCTCAGAATGTGCTATTCAGCAAACATAACTGCCAGTAAATTCATTCTCTAAAATATTCATGGAGAGAGAGGATACAAATCAGAAAAGAATGTGAAAACAGCCAAAGAGGAATGCATTCTTTTTCTTTCTTTTTGCCATTATTTATGAAATTGTATTTTTTATTGTAGACTGACTACTGCAATAAGTAGGCATAAACTTTGTGACTTTTTTTAAAAAAAAAAAAATCTGATCAATCACTTTGACATTTCAAAATGTAATACAAAAATACCTATACCTTAAATGGAAAAAACTCTTATAAACAAATAATTATCCACTGCTATATTTTTCCATTTTATTTCTAATGAATATAGCTCACATTTAAACAGATTTCAACTTTATCCTGTCCTCTTTTTAAACACCATCTTTGTTTCCAACCCCTAAATACAACAAGTTCATAGTCCATTAAGAATTGTACTTAGCGAAAAATGCCCATAAATGCTCTAGGGATAAAGGCAAAATGACGTTTCCCTTTGATGTATCCTCTTAACCTCCTTCCTTGAAATAACAAAGCTTCAGATAGGTGTAACCTGCCTTTGTCCACCTTCCTCCTACCCTAGTTAGTTGCTCCTCCACTCTCTGCTGCTTTTCTCATTGCCCGCTTTAGATTGTAAGTTCCTTGGGGTCTGTGTTTGCCTGTGGAATACTATAAAATAGACAACTGCTCTTAAACAACTCTTCTGGCTTCCAGTCTAAATTTCTTAGGCCAAATTCCTTGCATTTCCCTTTAAAACCCAAAATGGTTTGGGACCCAAGTCTCTTGATGAATACCTTCTCTCACTTTAAGGCTGTTCCAGTGTTAGAATCATTGTCGGGGGCTCTCCTCCAAGTCCAACCCACTTTCTGTAGGCAGGCTGGACTGGGCTTTCTCATTGGGAGAATATGCGTGTGAAATGCCCTCAATCAATTGGATGTCTTTCTAGAACCAGGCAAATGCCTTTGAAACACATAATCAAAAATGTTTTAAACCGATGGTTTTGTAGCACTCTGGTTTCATTGTTTTCTTGTTTTTCTGCTGGTATTATTGTACCTATTTTTAAAAAACAATAATTGTTTGAGCTGTCCTGGGAGTCTACTGAAAGGATGCATATAATGATTTGAAATATATGCAAGCTGTGATGAGAAAGGCACTGCACATTTGTTTATTTCCTGCAGCCACCAGGTTTGGACATGGTAACCAAAATGTTCTTAGGAATCATTATTTTATACTAACATGTTTGATAATCTCGGTATATTCCTGTGCTAACAATCCCAATTATATATCCCTGTGTTCATAGCTTAAGAGACACTCAGAAGGTTAAATAAATATCTGGAAGGGGAAAGCGAATTATGATTGTCTGAATGGCACCATGGCAAGGTGACTCTTATGACAGGTATTAGTTTGCTGCATTAGATAAAACAATGATTGAATATTTATGGGAAGAATGCATTTTTCCCTGGTGTGCCATTTTAATAATATCCACCAATTCCACTGTACTCTGTGTGGGGTGGGGTGGGGTGAAATTCTCAGTATGATTTAGTTAATGGTCTAAGGTCTCCAAATTTGTAAAATTCAATCTCCTCATTCATCATTCAACAAATGTATAAATCTTTGATCTTCTCTAAGAGGAAATAAAAGAAGGCTAAAGTGCGAAGCTACAGATCCACCTTTTTCTCTCTGCCTACTGGTATTAATAAGAACTGACAAACAGTACACCAAGCGTTCACCAAGCCTGCGACAAGAGTGCAGTGATAAGCCATATAAAATATTCATTACCGGAACTTTAGATGAAGGTGATTCACAACATGAGCACCCAAGCTTTGTCAGAAATTGTTGAGAGATTGAATGCATACTTAAAGGATTTATTAAAGGAATCAGGGGGGAGAAAACCCTCTACTGCAGTTCCCATGATTGCAAAGGTTTTATGGCCGTGTATTTAATCCCCTCGCACTGCATCAGAGAAGTAATCCTGTCTTCTGATTTGTATACAAGAAGTTTCTCAATCTTTCATGCCACTATAAAGTACAGTAGAATCATTTTTGTGCTAATGTGAGCATTCATATTAAGATTGAGTATTACAGTGATTTAAGCTACTGTCGGATATTATTCTCTTTTGCAATGAGATACGAGACGTAAAAGGCAGGCCTCTGCTCAGAAAGGACTAGGTCAGAAGACAGGGGGTGTAATCGACAATCATTATACTGCTTACTTAAACATGTAACAGGAAAAGTATATTCAGAAATATCAGTGAGCTGGTCATCTCTAATAATCTCATTCACGGGCCTCATTTGAGGGACACTGTAAACCAAATTATGGCTTACTGGGACTATGTGAATTTGTGGGCTGCCAGAGAGGAACTTGCAACAACTTTGATCCTTCCTACCTCTGCACCATGCAGAACTATTTCATATGGACCGCTAATCCGGAGCTATAGCCAAGGTTTGTTCTCCATACATGCCAATTAGCAGTTTTCTTCAATAACAGCTTGCACCTATCCTGTTTCTGAACTTGGCCATCTGCCACAGGTAAAAACTGGAGGTCACACTTTTACCTTTTACAAAATTATTTGAGCAACTCATATTATCACCTCCGAAAACCTCCTCAGTTCTACAGCATGAACTGAAACACTTTATGCTGATCTAGAGTGGGGGTGTCAGATGACCTGGATTTAGCTTGAGAAATGCCTATGGCTTTCTACATGCTTCCCTGAACCCAAACCAACCTATTCCCACAGCGATTGTCCATACCAGAGGCTGCCTGAGCCTAGAAGGTCCCATCCAATACTAACAGTATGGATTCACTTAAAGATGACCGGAAAAACACAACAAATGGGCCTTTTTGTTGTTCTCACCGCAAACCAAATGCCACAGATAAAAATGATTATTGAACAAGTAGCTACTCATTTAGGACCATTTAATATATAATTTCTTACTCTAGCCAACATGTAGCAGGGTATAGCTAAGTCCTATGGGGGGAGACAAGAAAGTACAGAAGGAAACTCACACTCACAGGCTTCCACAAATGTATTCTTTACTAGGTAAAGAATCAGTCATGAAACTGTGGCCTCCACATTTGGATCTCCCTAGCTCAGCTGTAGGTTGAGAGTTCTTCAAAGAGTGCTTTGTTCAGGAAACAAAATGGAATACAGGTATTCACCTTGTGCACACAATTTAATTGGTTTGCACAGAGTTAAAACCGTGGTTTCATTTTGTGTGCAATCTTCTGTGCATATTTCAGCAAAAAAGAAAAGAAAAATAAATAAATGGAGGGGCATAGGAAGAGGGGTTTGAAATGTTCATCCATTGTTCTATCTAGTGACTGCCTAAGAAGCATTGCCATGTCATCTTGCTTACTGCTTGCCCCCTGATTGACTGGAGTCATGCAATGAGGAAGAAGGAAATGCCAACCCAAAATAACAGACAAGTGACAATCAAGCACTTGTGATAAGTATGGGAAAAGGAAAAAGAAAAAGTAGTTCTGCGGGGGAGGGGGGAGCCTGCTTTTGTTCCAGATTATCATTATCGTTATCAAAAAGAAAGTGGCATGACATACATCATAGCCACACCACATCAAATAAATTCAGATAATATGATGATGATTTCTTGCCATGATGTGTTCAAGTGACACATGAGGCCAGAAAACAGCAAAAATCCATCCTCCCCTGAAAAGTTTGTATTACAGCCTTTCATGTTCAGTGATCTTGTCAAATTGTTAGGATGGATGGATGAGCTAAACTCTTGCCTTTGACAGATGGGTAGCCGTGTTGGTCTGCCATAGTCGAAATAGAAAAATTCCTTCCTGTAGCACCTTAAAGACCAACTAAGTTAGTTCTTGGTATAAGCTTTCGTGTGCAAGCACACTTCTTCAGATACACTGAAACAGAAGTTACCAGATCCTTCTATATATTGAGAAGGTGGGGAGGGGTATTACTTAGAAGGGTGGTGGGAATCGGAGATTGGCAGATAGCTGAGATGAGCCTGTTGACGACTCTTAACGACTGTAATAGGTCTTACAGGAAAAGGCAAGGGGTGAGAAGGTGAGAAATGGCTTAGTCATGTATAATGAGATAAGAATCCAATGTCTTTGTTCAAACCAGGTTTCTCCATTGTTTTAAGTTTGGTAATGAGTTGTAATTCAGCAGCTTCTCTTTCCAGTCTATTTCTGAAATTCCTTTGTAGTAAAACAGCTACTCTGAGATCTTGTATAGAATGTCCTGGGAGATTGAAGTGTTCTCCTACTGGTTTCTCTGTTTTGTGATTCTTGATGTCAGATTTATGTCCGTTTATTCTTTGGCGTAAGGTTTGGCCTGTTTGTCCAATATAGAGAGCTGAAGGACACTGTTGGCATTTGATGGCATACACAATGTTAGACGAGGAGCAATTAAATAGTCCCGAGATGGTATGTGTGATGTTGTTGGGGCCAGTAATGGTGTTGTCCGGGTGTATGTGGCAGCAAAGTTGGCATCTGGGTTTATTGCAGGCTCTGGTGCCAGTGTCCGTGTTAAGTCTGGTTGTAGTATTATTGTGGGTTAGGAGTTGTTTAAGATTGGGTGGCTGTCTGTAGGCAATGAAAGGTCTTCCTCCCAGAGCTTGAGAAAGAGAACTGTCATTGTCCAGGAGAGGTTGTAGATCTCTGATGATGCGTTGAACTGTTTTAACTTGGGAGCTGTATGTGATGACTAGTGGAGTTCTGTTATTTTCTTTTTTGGGTCTGTCTTGCAGCAAGTTCTCTCTGGGTATCAGTCTGGCTCTGTTGATCTGTTGTCTAACTTCATCTGCTGGGTATTTTAGTTCTGAGAAGGTTTGCTGTAGATCTCTTAGGTGAGAGTCTCTGTCTGTAGAATTGGAACAGATGCGGCTGTAACGTAGTGCCTGGCTATATACAATGGACTGTTTGGTATGTTTGGGATGGTAGCTAGAGGCATGTAGATATGTTTGTCGGTCAGTTGGTTTACGGTATAAGGTGGTGTCTATGTGTCCATCCTGTATTTTTATAGTAGTGTCCAAAAAATGTATTTCTTGCATAGATTGATTCATTGTAAGGTTGATTGTGGGGTGAAAATCATTGAATTTCTGGTGAAAGGTGTCCAGGGTCTGTTGACCATGTGTCCAGATGATAAAAATATCGTCAATGTATCGTAGGTACAAGAGAGGTTTGAGTGGGTAGGAGTTTAGGAAACGTTGTTCTAAATCTGCCATGAAGATGTTGGCATACTGTGGGGCCATGCGGGTGCCCATTGCTGTGCCGCTGATCTGAAGGAACAGGTCATCACCGAATTTGAAGTTGTTGTGGGTAAGGACAAATTGGCAGAGTTTGGTGGCAAGGTCCGCTGTGGTTTTACCATTTCAGATAAAACCACAGCGGACCTTGCCACCAAACTCTGCCAATTTGTCCTTACCCACAACAACTTCAAATTCGGTGATGACCTGTTCCTTCAGATCAGCGGCACAGCAATGGGCACCCGCATGGCCCCACAGTATGCCAACATCTTCATGGCAGATTTAGAACAACGTTTCCTAAACTCCTACCCACTCAAACCTCTCTTGTACCTACGATACATTGACGATATTTTTATCATCTGGACACATGGTCAACAGACCCTGGACACCTTTCACCAGAAATTCAATGATTTTCACCCCACAATCAACCTTACAATGAATCAATCTATGCAAGAAATACATTTTTTGGACACTACTATAAAAATACAGGATGGACACATAGACACCACCTTATACCGTAAACCAACTGACCGACAAACATATCTACATGCCTCTAGCTACCATCCCAAACATACCAAACAGTCCATTGTATATAGCCAGGCACTACGTTACAGCCGCATCTGTTCCAATTCTACAGACAGAGACTCTCACCTAAGAGATCTACAGCAAACCTTCTCAGAACTAAAATACCCAGCAGATGAAGTTAGACAACAGATCAACAGAGCCAGACTGATACCCAGAGAGAACTTGCTGCAAGACAGACCCAAAAAAGAAAATAACAGAACTCCACTAGTCATCACATACAGCTCCCAAGTTAAAACAGTTCAACGCATCATCAGAGATCTACAACCTCTCCTGGACAATGACAGTTCTCTTTCTCAAGCTCTGGGAGGAAGACCTTTCATTGCCTACAGACAGCCACCCAATCTTAAACAACTCCTAACCCACAATAATACTACAACCAGACTTAACACGGACACTGGCACCAGAGCCTGCAATAAACCCAGATGCCAACTTTGCTGCCACATACACCCGGACAACACCATTACTGGCCCCAACAACATCACACATACCATCTCGGGACTATTTAATTGCTCCTCGTCTAACATTGTGTATGCCATCAAATGCCAACAGTGTCCTTCAGCTCTCTATATTGGACAAACAGGCCAAACCTTACGCCAAAGAATAAACGGACATAAATCTGACATCAAGAATCACAAAACAGAGAAACCAGTAGGAGAACACTTCAATCTCCCAGGACATTCTATACAAGATCTCAGAGTAGCTGTTTTACTACAAAGGAATTTCAGAAATAGACTGGAAAGAGAAGCTGCTGAATTACAACTCATTACCAAACTTAAAACAATGGAGAAACCTGGTTTGAACAAAGACATTGGATTCTTATCTCATTATACATGACTAAGCCATTTCTCACCTTCTCACCCCTTGCCTTTTCCTGTAAGACCTATTACAGTCGTTAAGAGTCGTCAACAGGCTCATCTCAGCTATCTGCCAATCTCCGATTCCCACCACCCTTCTAAGTAATACCCCTCCCCACCTTCTCAATATATAGAAGGATCTGGTAACTTCTGTTTCAGTGTATCTGAAGAAGTGTGCTTGCACACGAAAGCTTATACCAAGAACTAACTTAGTTGGTCTTTAAGGTGCTACAGGAAGGAATTTTTCTATCTTGCCTTTGAGTGATTGTCAGGTTTATTTTTAACTACACAAAACTAAAAGAACCAAGTCAATCAAAGCAACCATCACTCTGATGTTCCATTTACACTACCTGTTAATATGTTTTATGCTGAAACAGAATTCTGTATGTAACTGTGAAAGGGGTTACATAAAGACACAATTTCAGATTGAATGAATAATAAATTACAGGTTATTTGTCTCTATGATTTTAGAAGATGCATAATCTACAATAATAAATAATTAACATATGGAAATATTATAATTTAACTACTGTCTTCAGCAGTTGAACGGCATGAACACAAACATTCCTGTCTGGCTTTTGAATCCAACCTCTCACCAGAGTTTAAGTTCAATTTGATACAAACTAGCTATTGCAATTTCCAAGAGCTAATTTCTGCTTATCTTCTAAAAGTCGTTATTAAGTCTGAAAGTCTCAATTCTTGTGTATAATGTTCAAGCATGCTGAATCAAAAAGAAATGAAAACATAATTAACAGTATGCTATTAAAAATACACAGTTTCCACTAAGAATGTGCAGCCCAAATACTTGACTGGCATATACTTGCATGCTTTTTTTGCTGCCCCCTCTCTCTCACACACAAAAAACCCAAAATGGACACACACACCTTGTCAATTTGCCCAAACACACCCTGGAAAAATGGGGCGGGGGGGGGGGAATACCCTCCAACACTCTATCCATTTATCTTCCAGGGTTTAAAATTTTCCTATTAAAACCACCTGTGCTAGTGACCATCACCACAGCTTTGAAATTGCATGTAGTACTTCTTTTTGTTTCTCCTCATTGTTGTTGTTGGGGTTTTTTTTAGCTAATCGGCAAAGTCGTCAAACTGCCTCCACAGGAAAGATAATCCATTCTCCTTTTTTGTGCCTTCCACGGTGCTACGATATTATTAAAGACTGTTCAGCCATGACTGCATACACTGCTCTAAATATAGATACACTACAGATTTATATAGCAGCATCACAGGATTTTATTTTGAAGTCCATTTCTAATCGTTCAGAGAACTGATAAGACCTATTAAGCAGACACCACAATGCGTCATTAGACCATTCTCAAAGCTGCACTACCAGACTAACCAGAACAGAGAAACGATATGTGAATGATGTTTGTTTAGGGTGGCAAATATTCATATATGATAGTTATTGACATCCATCTGTCGTGAGAGACAACAGAATGTAGCCCTGAGGTTGAAGCCAAACCGCTGTGTTAGCAGCACTGAAGTGACCTCCCCAGGGCGCAAGCCTGGGCAGTGTATATGGAGATCCTGGGCTGCCCAGATGACAAGATCGTCCTCTTGCTCATGTGACCCAAAGGAAAGCAGAACAATATGTTTGGCACCAGCTGGGCTGCAGGAGTTGCTGGAAGGAGGCATATAAGGTGCCACCCAACCGTCTTAGCAACTACACTCCGGATTTGTGTAGGGTTAGCATTTGCTTCTCCTGAAGATATCCCACAAGGCAGCAGAGCATTAGGATCAGAGCTTTCCTTTTCCTAGATGCTCTACCTTCCCAGGTTGACAAGCTCCTTCTATCTCTCTGTGGTGATAGCAATTCTGAAGTTTTAAAACACTTTTTTAATACTAAAAACAAAAAGGGAACTTAATGATTAAATTAAAAAGAAATATGTGAAGAAGCATGGGAAAGGAACATAATGGAATCAGTGCTGGATTTACATATAAGCTAAACAAGCCATAGCTTAGGGCCCCACTCTCTTGGGACCCCCCCAAAAAATTAAAGGAAAAAACCCCTGGATGTACTATTACAAAATAATTTAAAAAACAAATAAAACCTACATACAGCAACAGTGTTGTGTGTTGTGTAGGCTTCTATGATGTGAGTAATGGGCCCCACCTTCTAGCCTGCTCCCTAGAATATCACTGGTTTGCTCATTTCAATATATAGGGTGCCTACATTTTAAATTAGAGCTTAATAATTATTTCACTATTAATATACTTCTTCTTAATTGTGTTTCAGTTCAACAATTACTTTGATAAAATACATATTTTGTTATGTGCAAATGGCTTTAGATACCTATTAGGTCCATAAATTACCATATACTGTATATTCAACACAAACAACGGCGGCAATTTGTTGTTGACAAAGGACAGCTGGACATATAAAGGGCCCCATTACCTTCAGTAGCTTAGGACCTCATCAAACCTAAATCCGGCCCTGAATGGAATGGAATGGATTTGTGTAAACCCCTGTCCCACCACCACTCCCCTGGCTCGGAACCTTCTTCCCTTGGTGGTCCTCCAGGTGGTTGCGCCCACCATTCCTCTGCGTCCAACTAGTCCATGATATCATGATTGCATGACAGACCTTTCTCCTCCTCCTCTATCTGCGTGCATCTCATGCCCTCCTCAAATCTGCTTCAGAAGGTTTGTGGAACACTCAGAACCGATTTAGGGGGACACAGGCAAAAGACTAGGGTGGGGGGAATCTGTTGCACAAGTGTGAATCCTTCCACTTGTTACTTAGCACTACATTGGATACAACCCCTCGCCATTTATTAGCTATACTAGTATATGTTACGGTAGATCTTATTTTTACAACATATTTATTACATGGGATTTGTACAGGTAACTTTAAAAACTCTTCTGGGATGCAGAAACACTTTTGTGATGCTGCATATTAAGAAATTAAGCAGTTTCACATCTCAGTTTATTTTATTTTTCCTTTCATTTATGGACCACCCTTCATCAGTGAGGATCATCATTCATTATAAAAAGTAAAATACGACCAGTATCAATTCAACAGCTGATCGATAAGGTGAATGTATGAATCTCACAATTTGTTCCCTTTTAACTGTGTTTGTACAGAAGTTTTATCATTTTATTACCCCCCTTATATCACTGTGTTGTTTTAATTTATGAATTGAACTTCAGACACTACCAAGGATGCATTAATATGCAAGACTACAACTAACATAAATAGAAATACCAGTGTGATATTTTAAGAAGCAAAGCTGTGGTGAAGATTATTGTTGATATTAGAAATGCTTTCTGTGTACATTTTTTTTTCTGTCTTCAGGTCCCTGTGGATTGTACCCCTTGGCTATAAAATCCATGATTAAATTATGGTTTACTTCAGCTGCATGGAGTAGGCAGGATTAGTTGCCTAGAGCATGCCTACCTATGCCTTGTAGCATAATATCTCCCAATTCTAAGGCTTAGCAATACTGAACACTAGAATGTAATGAAAGCTCTACAGCAGTGAGAGACACACACAAGTAAATATCCAGAAACTGTAGAGCTTAAAATATAGGTCCTTCCTACAGCTACCCTCTGAATTAGGTATCACAGCTTTGACTGCTGTTATGCAACCAGTTCTTGTACCTACAAAGCAAAACCAAAATAGCCACCGCCACCCCATTTTCTACTATGAAATCTTTCTTTCTACAATATCCAAAGCAAGCCAACCTGCATTGTTCCCTTTTTCCCTTTCCTTCCATCTAGTAAGGAATAAAGAGATGAGCACTACAATTCGCACCTTTGCCCCACTTTGCTTGGTTAATTGACAAGGGCTAATCAATGATGCTGGGATGCGGGTGGCGCCGTGGGTTAAACCACAGAGCCTAGGTCTTGCTGATCAAAAGGTCAGCGGTTCGAATCCCCGCAACGGGGTGAGCTCCCGTTGCTCGGTCCCAGCTCCTGCCAACCTAGCAGTTCAAAAGCACATCAAGTGCAAGTAAATAAATAGGTACCGCTCCGGTGGGAAGGTAAACGGTGTTTCCGTGCGCTGCTCTGGTTCGCCAGAAGTGGCTTAGTCATGCTGGCCACATGACCCGGAAGCTGTCTGCGGACAAACGCTGGCTCCTCAGCCTATAGAGCGAGATGAACACGCAACCCCAGAATCATTTGTGACTGGACCTAACGGTCAGGGGTTCCTTTACCTTTACCTTTAATCAATGATGCTATTTGTAGGTGAGGTACTTGAGGTATTCAAACATATTTCTTCACATATGGGTTGATTTTCACTAGTCTGCTCTCTCCCACTCACTTTTGGAGGTGATAAATCCCTTGACCTAAATTAGGATTGTAAACAATGTTTCCCTTAGAAAATAAAGCCAACTATTTTCCTGGCAATGTAGCTGCTCTCTCACTTTCTTTCAATGCTCAGTGAGGATTCCTTTCGAATAATAATAATTTAAAAAATACGATGAGAAGCATAAAGTTAACTCACTTGGTGCACAGTTTAGTTATGTCTTACATGCCCTGCCAGTTTAAGTCTATGTAAGATTGGGAAGTCTTATATCCCTATTGATGAGAAACCCCATAACTTTGAGGTACCAGTACCTTCAACATTAAAGCTAAGGAGAATTGTAAGTGGCAGCAGCAGCTGATTAAAAGCAGCACATCTCCCTTCCTGATCATCAAAATGTAAAAGGCAAAAAATTCAGATTTTGTTTGGAGCTTTAATATGGTTTTCAGGACTTTAACTGTACATGGAAGTAATTCAGTTTCTTCTTTCTTAGATTCATATTGGGTGCTCTCAAAATGTGTTGCTGGTTCTGCCCTCAGTTTGAATGCTGGCCTTAGTTTATTAAGTAGATTGGCCTAGATCTATTCATTACTGGCTCCAAATTTGTTTCTGTTATCTCCAGTTTGAACATCAGGTGTTGTTAAACTCTTATGTATGATTTTGGACAAAAAAAAGCTATTTTGTTTTGTTTTTTAATAGTCTGTTCTTCCTCTTATTTGCTACCCTTGGATTTAAAGCAAGATAAATTCATTGTTAAACAGATCAGATTTTTGCAAGAGTTACTTTTGTCACCCAGTGGTCACAGGGTTTGGCTTGGTCTGTCTTAGAACATGTGTGCCATATTTAAAATTGTAAATAATACCTAAATATAGGATAGCTATTTCAGCAGCCTGGTTTAATGTTTTATCCACAAAGCTTTCAGATGGCAGATTTACTGGAGTTGTTTTTCAAGACAGAAGTTGCCCCTGGAGTGAGTTGCCTAATACCTTTATTATGGAGTAATTGGGAAAATGCTATTATCTATCTCAAACCTTTTATGATAGACAGCTCTTAATTTGTTATTCCTGGCAATTGTGATTTTGAATTTTGTGTTACCAGTCGACCGACTACAATAGATTTATTGTATCGCTCATGCAGCTGCAATTGGGTGAGGCATATGGCAGAGTCAAGCTGACTACCTGTACCACAGACCATAAGACAAGCCTGCTGGATCAGGCCAATGACCTAACTTGTCCAGCATCCCACTCTCACGGTGGCCATCTGGATGCCTGAAGGTAGCTTGGAATGATACATGAGGACAACTGCACTCTACCCACCCATGATTTCCATCAACTAGTATTCAGAGGCATGATGTGTTTGATAACGGAGGTAGAACATAGTCATTTTATCTAGTAGCCTTTGATAGCCTTGTCCTCTGTGAGTTTGTTCTTGTCAACCCTGTCCACACTGAAGGTTCTAATGCCCAGACTGGTCCATACTGTGTACAGCCTTGGGGCTTAAAGAAACTTCATATATAGCTTTAATCACCGGAACATAATATAGACAAAGTCTGCCCCATTATACATTCATTGTCTCTTTCCTTTGCTCATTTCATATATATTTTTCCATATATACATGATAAATCAAAGTTGGAACTCAAAAGCACAAGAGTTTACTACTGTATAACCTATAAAATGGATTTACCTTGGATATGTATTCCAACAGTTAATTACAAAAGCTTGTACTTGAGTTCCAATACACAGAAAAACCTTGTTGCAATCCCAAAAAAGTTATTATGTGATGGTCTTTCATAAAGTACAGTTTAACAGAGCATAGCAGCTGGTAGGCAAAAGGCCGAAAACTGTAACAAGCAATTATATTACGGAATTTATTTTTCCCTTCCCTTTTATTACCTAAATTTATTTGAATTTTAATCTGATTCTTTTAATAATGTGTCAGGCCTGACACCCCTCTGTGGACATGAAACGCCTAATGGTCATGGATGAGGGGATCCATCTATTTAATTTTTCCTTCGAATAGTTTTAAAAAATTAATTTATCTGATTGTTCAGACTATTATATAAAAATGGTTGGATTTCTCTTTTTTTCCGTTACTAATAGTCCACCTTCCATTTCTTTCTCCTCACGTCTGGTTTGATAAGGTTTCTCTAATTCTTTTACAGATAGCAGATTAAAATAAAATGGAACACAGCGTCAGAAATAAAGTTTGCATTAACTCTCAAGAGGCAGTAGAATTCTAATAGAAAAATGGGCTAGAAACTTGGATAGAGTTAGAGATTTCATGCTGCGGCTTCCAAGCACATGTAATTACCCAACCCCCAATTACCATATACCCATGTGCATATGCTATATTTTCTCCATCTTTTTCCTCACCTCAACATAAGCTGAATTCATCCCTGTGCAGGGTATGGGGGGAATCCATGTAAAAACCTGCACCTAGAGGCCAAATTATGTCTATTTATTATTTATTTTAATTACACGATTTGATTATGGGTGCATTCAGACATGGGGAATCTGGTGTTAGTTTTCCTGATTATGTTGCTAGTGCTTGTCTGCCATCTTTAACGTTTCATGCACGCTGCTGTACCTGTTGTGTTATGGAACTGTGGCCTTTTCAACCGATATACCAGCATGCTCTGCTAAATTTCATTCCCACCAGTGGGCGTGGTATGGCACAATGACGGACGTCACTGGAAAATGTTGTTATTTCTCCCCTCCCCCTTCTGCACATGTGTGCTTCTGCTCCCCAATGATTGCTCCATGGAAACAACTGGAAAGAACTGTATGCCACCCCAAATTTCATCCTTTTACTCCTGCACATTTGAAACATATTCTCTGCAAATAATCATGGGTGCTGTCGTTTACCCCCAACAGACCTACATTTTCCAACACCCTTAACAAACTACACTTCCTCAGGATTTTTTGTGGGGGTGCCAGGTGTCCCGTTGCCCTGGGTGTGGGAGAACAGAGCTATGCCCCTGTGGGTAATATGCTTTAGACAGAGAATCAGAGGAATCACATTTTCCAGAGTTACAGAAAATGTGTTTTCCCTCCATATACAGTGGTACCTTGGGTTACATATGATTCAGGTTACATACGCTTCAGGTTACAGACTCCGCTAACCCAAAAATAGTGCTTCAGGTTAAGAACTTTGCTTCAGGATGAGAACAGAAATCGTGCTCCGGCGGCGTGGTGGCAGCAGCAGGCCCCATTAGCTAAACTGGTGCTTCAGGTTAAAAACAGTTTCAGGTTAAGTACGGACCTCCGGAACAAATTAAGTACTTAACCCGAGGTACCACTGTATTATGTTCTTAAATCTCAGGACAGACGCAATAGCAGGCAGAAAGTAAAAAGGGGGGCGGATTGGACTCTCTAAGATAAAAACAGTGTGTGATCTAACATTTAATTATTAAATACATAGTGGGGCAAAATAAACTAGCCAAGGGCAAAAAAGTCTAAGACAATCCTAACAAAATCAAATTGTTGTCTTCACAGTTGCACAATTGTCAGAGACAACCCGGTAGACCTTTGTCCTTGGTTTGATGTAAGCATAGAAATAATTAACAGCAATGCTTCACCACATGAAGTTCCACTACAGCTTGCGTTTTATGATATGCAAATATTACAAAGGCCACAAGTTAATTGTGCCATTATCACATGGGATCATGTGTTAATAAATGTGTTCAACCCCACCCTTCCTTATCCAATTTTACAGAGAGTAAGACTAATTCATGGTTCTCCTGAGGGTTATGTAATTTACCTAGTATAACCTACTATACAAGCAACAATTACAAAGTGATACACTACAGCAGGGTTTAGTTTAGCATCTTTATTTGCCTGATCTTTAATTTTTCACAAGTCGACACATTCTCCAGAACTATAGCAGAAAGTTCCAGATAAGGGAGGGCTAAAACTTTTAAATTTCACATTTGCGTAATGCAATAAAATGCTTTTCAAATCACTAAACTCTGCCTAGAGACTATCAATCACTTTGGGCCTCCCTAAAACTCAGTAAATTATGAATCTGAAGAGATTACAACTGTCATCTTCCATCTTTCACTCTGCAAAAGATTCATATTTCAAACTTTGGTTATCTTTGCATACAGTTTGATGCTATATTGTCTGCCACCTACTAATCGTGATTGGGGAGGAAGATGAATCTCCCAGAGTCAAACATGTATTTTTCTCTTATCTCGGCAGCACAGTTTTCAGTTTTCAGTTAAATCTAAAACTGTACCCTCCTTTTGAAAATTCTACTGTCAAGGAGGTACACACACTACATCAAAAGAAAGAAAGAAAGAAAGAAAGAAAGAAAGAAAGAAAGAAAGAAAGAGAAATGACTTTGGAATTAAACTTTATGTCCAAAGATATCAGTGTAGGAGCCATTCATATTTCTGTGTTTTGTATCAGAATGCCTCCAGAACTTTCAGTATTATGCAGGATGGATTCAAGGACATACTGTAAATTTAGGTTTGCACAATTAAAGGAGATAAAAACACCCTGTCACAACAAACCCACTAAAAAAAAAAGAATTGGGTTCCTTTTTTGTGGTTTGGAAAGTGGTGAAGTGCATTGAAAAGTGTGGGATAAAGAAATGATTAACAAGATGAATGCAGGGCAAATGCTTATTGCCATATAACTACCCTGCAAACAAATCAGAACAAATATTCAATAAAGACCAGATATAATCTAAATTCCACGTATTTTTGTGCAAGCAGATCAGGATGAATGCTCAGATTGCTATGACAGCTCAGTCGGTAGAGCATGAGACTCTTTAATCTCATGGTGATGGGTTCGAGTCCCACACAGGGGGAAAGATTCCTGCATTGCAGGGGTTTGGACCAGATGACCCTTATGGTCCATTCCAACTCTACAATTCTATGATCTGCCAAGTTCTCAGATACTGCAATCCTCCGCAGGCTTACTTGGTAGTAAATCCCACAATGTTCAGTAGAGTTTACTCCCAGCTGAGTGGACATATAATTGCATTATAATACACCTAGTAAAGGTAGAGGGTAAAGGGGCCCCTGACCATTAGGTCCAGCCGTGGCCGACTCTGGGGTTGCGGCGCTCATCTCGCTTTATTGGCCGAGGGAGCCTGACCACTGGTCTTGTTAGCTAGGGATGATGGGAATTGTAGTCCCAGAACATCTGGAGGGCTGAGTTTGCCTATGCCTGCTCTAGAGTTTCAGAAGACCCTTCAGAATAGTGTCAGAGGCTGTATAGGAAAAGGAAACTGTAAGAAAAAAGCCCCTCCCTTCCGATTCCAGCAGTTCTCAACCTGTGGGTCCCCAGATGTTGTTGGACTACAACTCCCATCATCCCTGAGCTCTGGCCTTGCTAGCTAGTGGTGATGGAAGTTGTAGTCCAACAACATCTGGGGACCTACAGGTTGAGAAAAGCTGGATTACACTAATAGAGACCTCCACTGACGGAAACTTTCCATTAGCAGAGAGGCACCAATTGGATATAAGCCACTAATGATGCTAATTCTAATGATGTCGTAAAGCTCCTTTTCACTGTCTTTAGCATGGACAAAGTGAAAGGCAAGGACATCATTCAACTGCCCTCTTCATCAAATTATTCCCAATTGCATTTTCGAAATATGTTATCAAAATGGTAATTCTGTGCTTTCCTCTCAGTAGATAGTCCAGTTTTCATAAAAAGTAGCATTATTGCTACAAATATATTGGGGGGAAACTATTTCAATTACTGGAAGGAATATGTAACTCCAAGTCTATTTATTTTAATTTATTCAACTGTCTCGATATATTTGTGAGCAGAACCTTTATAAAGTATGAATAAATTCACCTTGAAATCGTACCAATTGACTTTGGCTAGGCGAGGCTGTGAGAAGGAATCAGAATCACTTTTTGAAATAAACCCTGACAATGCTGATCACAACAAAGTGGCTACTCATTTATTAAACTGACAGCTCAGCAATTGTTTCAAGCAGAAGAGATGAAGTGGCCTGAGGTGTTAGCTATGGCCGGGGGTGATAGCCGTGGCTGGCTGCTTTTCTGCTAGTCACATGCTCAGAGGTGGCATCTGATAGTGTGACATTTCCTAAGGCTCCAGCACCTGCCTAGATGTCAAGCAGCTGGTGTGAGCCCTGCATCCATTTCACACTGTTATTTCAATGACTGACATGAGAGCTTTGAGAGAATACATGATAACATGCCCAGCTTCTCTTTGTTACCCACTTTCCAATCAATATCCCAAAAAAGGGGGGGGGGGGAATGCCATAGAAGACACGGAGGGGGGGACATAGCCACAATTCTCAGCTGTTTAAAATGTACATAACTATCATGCTGAAACATTTCCTGGCAAAGGAAATGAATTTAAATGGCTTCAAAATTCAGTGTTGAGAGTAAGCTAAAAAGCTAATTTAATATCCATGAGATTTATGCCCCAATGGTAAATGTTGGTGAGCACATATTTGTCTATGTTGGCATCAATGTGCCACATATTGAGAAGACTCGCTGGCACAATGGTCAGTCGTAGAAAAACACACCCAACTTATTTCCTCATCCAAAGGTCAGGTTTTTAATGATTCAAATAGCCTGACTCAGTATATAAAGACCTAGGTTTACTTTCAGATAACTGTAACGTACTTAACATGGGGCTGTCCTGGTACCTTCTACTCTGAACAAATGCAGCTGCTGTGGTTCTGACTTGCGCTGCTTGCTAAGACGAGACTGCACCACTCACCTACTAGCTTTGCTGCTATCAAGTTGCTGCTCTCAGTTCAATTTCAGCTGATGTTTTTGACATTTAAAGTTTTGCACTACGTATCTGGCACCATAAAATCTGAAGAACTGCCTTCACCTTTATGAACCTGCTTAGAGCTTTCTCAGTTGTGATGCCTAAGATCCAGAACAGCCTACAAAGTGGTACACCTGGTCCCCTCGCTGCTTGATTTGAAATGACATTAAGTGAGCTAAGAAGACAATATTTTGCAATGGCTTTTTAAGGTCTCTGTCCTTAAAATCACAGTGGCAGCTGCTTTGGACACACACACACACACTTTATATACTGGAATCATATACATGTCTGTTTAGAAGTAAGCCCCACTGAGGTTATGAGTAAGTGTGTATTACAGATTTGTTTTGGTATTGCAATTGTTTTATTAAATGTAAGGTTTTTAAAGTCTTTCATATTTTTGGCTGGGTCTCTGATGCAGTTTTTGATAATTTCAGTGTGCCTAAGATACATCATAGAAATGATAAAAGAACAATGTCAGAGTTGAGGTGTGTGACCCAAGTCATTTTGCTGCCTGAAATGGAGTAGAAAAGGCACCTCTCACCTGCCTAGGCCAACGTTCTTAAAAGTCTTTCCGCACTATTCAGAAACCCCTTCTTGACTTCATCTGCCCCTTGTACCTCTTATGGTGCCACCTGAAGCAGTTTGCGTCACCCTTAAGCACGACAGAACCAGCCTTGCATTGTACCACTGGCATGCAATTGTGTCTCAAACCTGACAATACTGATAGCTGACCCTCAACAGTGATTTCAAACATTCTTCCTTCACAAAATTATTTCCTTCTACTATGGATCACTTCCACATTGCAGGAAATTTGGTAGCATATTTACAGGTGCACTTCAGACATGCAGGGCACTGTTCAGCTGCACTATTGCCTATTGGTGCCAGGTCACACCCAAAATTCACACCACAGAAGCATTTTTTTTTTTTTAATCCAACAGCATTTAACAATAACATTCAGTGCTGATTAGTGTTTATCAGTAGGCAGCTTCTGACATTTCACATAGGAAGCCTGCCAAACAAGGAAGACAAATCAGTCAAAAGTTTAATTCTGAAGTTCAAATGGCACTTTTAAAATGCAAATTTAAAAGCTGAATGCAGAATTTCTCATTCAAAATGTGAATGGTAGAATTGGAAAATTTGATGACGATTGGCTTCAGCCTGGAGGGAAACAAGAGCAAGTAAAATCAGTGGCTAGCATGATACCTGCAAGAGGCCAGCAGGGTAGAAAACCCCAATTTTAGATGCTTGTGAAGTCTTTGTTCACAAAAAGTTAGAACTATGCATTATGCATGCCCGGAAGGTTAAACATCTTTATGCATGTATTCTAAATTATCTCTATAACTAAGAAACTTATTTTTTGCAGGATATTATGTAAAGGTCTTCAAAGTAACCTTCACTCTTTTTTACTTTCCCTTTCAAAATGAGATCTAAAATACATGAAACGTGAAGAAATGACTTGTGCCACAGAATATAGTATAACTTAGAAGCTGACCTGTACACTCCTTAGAGTAACATGTTACTCCCAGGAGATAACAAACACTCATTCTTCTACTTTTCTCACTCTTTTACACAGACCTGTAATTTCCCCCCCTCCCACTGAAGTTGCTGATCTTGTGTCAGGTTTCGTTTGGATGATTTTTACAGAACAGAATGTCAGTTTTATACAACTCTCAAGAGTGTCCCCAATTTAGTTTAATTGTCTTTTCCCAGGTGCCTCAAATCAACTGACATTTGTGCTTAGATGTCTTTCCTATTAAAAAAAGTGAACTTATATCCTTTTTGCTGAGGCTGACACCCCACATATATGCACTAATGAACACCCTGACAGTAGCACCAACATCATTTGTGATTTTTCTTTAAAAACTTTTTTGCACACCGTCATTGTACATCATTATTGGCACATCATCCACTACAGAGGATGTCACTTTTCCTAGTCACCATCCCCTCTCACCAACTGTTCAGAGAGAAGGGGGCTACCACAATGTTTCCTTTTCCTTCCTGGGCACCCTAATATGAAGAAGAATGTTGCTGATACTTAACTTGTCAAACAGGGATTTCTTTCCTGTGCACTGAGTCAGATAACTGATCAAACCTTGTAACAACTACAGTCGACTTCTACTCCACACCATGTTAAAAAAAAAGGCCAAGATCCAAGCAGCCACGTTAGGTGTGCTTGAGGGCTTGGGCACAGCCACCTTGATTTTTCTATTTCTTGTTCTTTAAACCAGGGGGTGGGGAACCCTTTTGGCTCAGTGGGCCACATATCGATCTTGCACCCTTTGGGCCAACTTTGACTGCCAATCATCTGAAAGTTTTCAAGGTCGCTTGTGCAGCACTACAGTCGTACCTTGGAAGCTGAACAGCTTAGTTCCCAAACGTTTTGGCTCCCAAACGTTGCAAACCCAGAAGTGACTGTTCCAGTTTGCAAACTATTTTTGGAAGCCGAATGTCTGACGGGGCTTCTGCGACTTCCGATCGGCTTCCTGCAGCCCATCGGAAGCCGCGCTTTGGTTTTTGAACATTTTGGAAGTCGAACGGACTTCCAGAATGGATTTCGTTCGACTTCTGAGGTACAACTGTATTGGGGATCCCAGGTTAGGTACCCACACAGTGGAAGTTGCTTCCAATACCAGCCACCAGCCACACAGAAGCAGCTAAATATCCGAAGAGTTTATTGCTGCAGAAGATAAGGCTAAGTAAAATAGTTCTGGACATAGATATATACAGTTTGTAGGCTTTTGCAGATACCAATACACCCAGATACATACAAGTACAAAGTATATCCATTGATCCAAATAAACTCCAGCAATTCAAGAATAACACTGAATAAGTAACACCAACAGACTGATGACTCACACACTGACTAACTGAGCTGACATACATTAACCAGTCAGGGCACTGGGCTATTACCATAGCAATTGGCTTGGCTGAACTTGCACCTGCCATTAGCTGAACCATAGGGTGATTTACACTCATGAAGGAAAAATAAACTTTGTATCATGTCCAGTTACTCCAACAAGCACTTCCCAAACAACTGACAACCAGCTGTTTGTTTCGTACTTTGGAAGCACTGTGAAAAGATGTCATATTGGTGTTGGAAGGTGGGCATAGCTTGCCCAAAAAAGCATTGCAGGTGATATGGGAAGGAGTAGCAGACAAAATTAGGCCTGCAGGTTGGAGCTATCTAACTTTTACTTTTGGGCATACAAAGAAACCCAAATAAACCTCAAAATTACTCTGAAAACATTGCGTATGACAGTTGTTTTACTGCTTAAAAACCAAAATGCAAATGTGATTGGTATGTAATAAATTTTCATATATGTTGAAATGCCTTTAAGATATTTATATACAAACATGGATTAAAGAATGGCTTAATTACCAACTAATTATTCTCATTGCATTCTCAAAATATGGCACAATATTTGGATTAATGTCGGCCATCTCATTTTTATATGACTATCTATTCCCAAATATTTGCCTAAGCAAATACCTGCTCAGTGTGCAAATGTTAGAATGTAAAGGAGAGATCACCAATGTTTTCTCAGAGAAATAATGAAAACATATTTGATAAATTATTCATTTGTACCCACTGTGCAAGTTAATCACTCATAATGTAGCAGCTCTCACAAAACCACTCACTCTACAAGTTGTCCACTGGAAAACTGCATGTGCAGGTTAGAGGTGTAATGATACCTGTGTTGTGGTATTTTCATGACCGGTAGGGTGTCAGTTTTAAAATGCCATTCCTAGCGATATTGTTTTTAAATCAATCTAACCCCACTTACTTTTTAAACAAGATTTACATTTCATGAGTCACATTTTCTGTCTGCTTGCTATTAGTCTGTAATAATGATCACACTCAGCATTTATGTGCTACATTTCAAAATGTTCAGGCCCTTCAAGCTCATGTAATGGCATGCAACCACCAGACAAATCCTTTCTTACCACTTCACTCTTGGCTCCTTGCATGTGGCAAAAGAAGCCAGGATTCAGGACTTAGCCACAGCTTCCTGTTACATGTGAACCCAGAAACTATGGTCAGTGGCTTCAAAACAAGCCATGATATAAAGTCAATTTTAAACTGTGGCTTCCTAGGCTAGCCTGTTTACTGCTCACATGAAAGGAGGAGTCTGGCTTCCCATACTAGTTGCAAATGTGGCCACTGATGTTCACTGTTGTGTCACACATCACCCACTTATGTGAATGAAATTTTGTGTGACATTGATTTCCCCCCAAAAGCCATGGTTCCAGAGTGCAACAGGCAATGCAATGTAAAAGGAACATTAGAAACCAGGGCATTATAACCAGGAAGCCTAACACAATAAACCTCACATCTGAATGTACCTTATATTTTGCTGCATCAGATTAAAAGTCATCTCCCATTAGGAAAGGAGCCCCTAATCTTTCTGACTCCATTAATATTTGCTTTCTTCCCCACTTGAGGCATTTTATATATAGTAAGAGTTGTACAGATTGAACATAAGCGTCGGCCTGATATTTCCGAACAATGCATTTAGACGCACCTGATTAATTTATGTTTTGGGGCTAAAGTACAGCAGACACAAATAAAAGAGAGAAAATGTGAAAGCATTCTTTTAGATACAGTATAATGCCACAAGGACTGAAACTGTCAGGCTCTGGCTATAGTGAACACGTTAACATGTGATCTGGAATTGACAGTTTGGCCAGAAGGACGCAGGCAGGTGAGCAGAACAAATCACAGATTCACTAACACAGAGAATTATAAGGATGATTGGCACAGATACAGACAGTACTCAGTACTAGAAACAGCGATGGGTGAGACCACCCAGCACAATTCTGGAATGAGATCTCAGTCCGTCCGTCCCCCTTGTGCCGTTGCAGGCTTCAGTCACATCATAGTGCCAAATGACAACCTCGAGAAGTGATGAGACCTGAAGACATGGCGGCATCCGCATTCTGCAAGCTCCCTTCTCCAGTTAACTCCTTTCGTTTCCAAAAACATGGTCCAATTAATCTACTTATCTTCTTTCACTATTTCTAGACTGCCTAATGACAAACGTTATTTGGGTTGCTTACAAGAAAAACACACACAAAAGCAGTAAAACACAAAAGCAGGCATTCTCTCTCTCTCTCTCTCTCTCTCTCCCTCTCCCTCTCTCTCTCTCACACACACACACACACAAACAACACACACACACACACACACACACAGAGAGAGAGAGAGAGAGAGAGAGAGAGAGAACAAACATATTTTAAACAGTGTTGTACAATGAGGAGGAGGAAGAAAGATTAAATAAACATATCCCATTATGATGCTATTAAATTCATTTCTCATTTTTGCCATGATGCCATGATTTGAAAAATTCTACTTCCGATTAGGATGAAAGCATCACAGAGTCACTGTACACTTGGATTGATGTTTGTTTGTTTGAAAAAGTGCTCTGGCTTTTCTCTCTTTTGTTGTCAAGACCTTACTTCTTTAGCCTCAGTAGTCATGGCAACCCTTTCTCATTCCAGGACCTTGACACTGCTCAAGGGTACCTGTTAGCAGAGGCCTTGTTATGTAGTCTATTTAATATTTTGGAGTCAAGGACATTTGCATATGGAAGCTCATGCCAAAAACACCTTACGTTATGCAAAAACATGTGTAACTGACCTTCTCTCCTTCTACTTTAAATCATTATTATATCCACAACTAAAAACAAAGATGGCAGAGTAGTGTCATTTTCCTCAGAAAATGTGGTGTTCAGCTGGGTTTTTGTTTTGTTTTTTAAAACACAATTGCACATGAGAGCAGTTTGTTTAATAAATGCCATAGATCAGTAGGAGCTGTTAAAAGTAAAGCTTAATGGAATACTGCCGTTCCTTTACACGGACCATTCATGCCTTCTGAAATTATGCAGGGGATAGTCATCAACTTTTGGAATGTCGGTGAATTCTAAGAATTTGGGGTCATGATCCCTCCTTTTAAGATGGGGTAACTAAGGGGCTTTCTTTTTTCTTTTACTAGACTGATGAGGGCAGCCAAGTTGCAGGAGGATTCATTTTATTTATTTATATTTAATTTTAGGGAAAGAGCTGGAAAGGAAAGGAAAATCCTTGGCCACGCTGGACTGTAAAAGTAGGAGCCCCCTGCTTCAAAATTAATGAATTTTGCCCACATTCAAAAATTTAATCCAGTATTGTGGAAATTTTGCCCCACCCACTAAAATGTATGAAAACTGCTGAGCCCAAGACGGTAATGTGATAATAATAAAAGGGGGACAATGAAATAATAATAATAATAATAGTCAGCTAACCTTTGCTCAGAATAGACCTACTGAAATTAATGACCATGACTAGGTTAGCTCTATTTATTTCAATAGGTCAGTTCTGCATAAAACTTAGTTGAATACGGTCAAACCTCGATTGTTGAACATAATCTGTTCCGGAAGACCGTTCGACTTCCAAACCATTTGGCAACCGAGGCGTGGCTTCCAATTGGTTGCAAGAGCTTCTTGCACTCAAGCGGAAGCCACATTGGATGTTCAGGTTCCGAAAAATGTTCAAAAACCGGAGCATTTACTTCTGGGTTTCTGGAGTTTGGGAGCCGAAACACACGATAACGGAGGCGTTCAGGAGCTGAGGTTTGACTGTACCACCCAAATTTGTTTTAAGTGTAAATTTGATAAGCAAGACAGAACTCTAGATCTTATTCTATTTTACTTCAAAGCAGAATATACTTTCCATGCTAGATAAACTAGAATGGAAATATTACTGTGATTCAGCTTTTCAGAAAATGCAGTGCATTTAACTGAACGCCAGGCACTTTTCTAGAGTAAGAAACCTACTGGATCAGACCAGGCCAAGGGTCTATGCAATTGAGCCATCCATTTCAAACATGTGCCAGAGAAATGCTTCAGGGAGGTGAGCATGTAGGGCAGGAATGAAGCAACCTTCCCCTGCGCTTGTCATTGGTATCTGGCAATGGCTTACTGCCTCTGGACTTTGCTAGGTAGACCAGCCTCTTATGACCTATTAGAACATATAAGTAGCTAGCTGTGTATCCAAAATCCTTGCATTATCTAGCCTCTCAAACAGTGCAGAAATAACACAAAAAAACCAAAAATTATGCAGCAGCCACTGCAGGAAGCTGCAACAGAAAAGTAATTCACTGTCCTTGTGCGTCTTTGCTCCTGGAGAGCATGATAATCAAATAAATACCAGAGACGGACTGTTAGTTCTAAAAATGATGTGTTCAAATGGCAATTTATGTGACATGGGTAATAAATGTTGAATTTAAAAGGTGGGTTCACTTAGTTCCCAGTTGAAAATCAATGTGTAGATATATATATGATTATATTATTGTTTGACTTTGCAACTTCTAGAATACCTGAATCCCATTCTGTAAGACACAGCACAACTGTCTCTGTGTACAATAACCAGTTCCCAATATGCTATCGCTTTGTCATGAAAAGGAGATAGAACCCAAGGACTTTGTCAATAAAAGATCAGAGCTACACAAATAGGAGCGGGCTCAGTCGACAATGTAAGGTGATATGTAGTGGAATTTTAAAGATGTACAATAACATTAATCATCAGTCCAACACCAGATATTCTTGCTAACTTTCTCATAGTATTATCATTCTACATAGTCACCTTTCGATATCATATAAGGGTGAGCAAACCTACTTCTTTATTTCCATTCATTTTCCACTTTGCTGCTTCCCTCTAGTTTCCTTTTGCCCAGACTTCTGGCCCTTATCTTGAGGGTTCTAGGAATAGGCGTGGGCTCTTCCTTGCCTATTTTTTAGGGGGGAGGGATTGTATTAGATCTGCCTCTTATATATGTTCAGATGTGTTTTTAGGTTTTCATTCTGTTCTTATCAAAGTGTCAAAACCACACCAAAAGAAAGTGGATTTGAAATGGCTTTAAAGTAAATGGCAAAGGGTGAAAAAAAATCATTTAAATGACATATTTTAAAGATTTCTATAGAACATTTCCAGGCTGGGTCGGGGGGAGAGTCCCATCATTATAATAATTTATTGTTTTGTGTTTGAATATGGGTGGTGGCATTGGTGAACCGTTCTCCATTAACCTTCTGTGTATCAAGTAAGATACAGTGAAGCTATTCTTTAAATAACAGGTGATTAAAAGATAATAGATCACAGCCACTGATTTAAAAGTCACTAATATAGAAAGGGGTCATATTTTGGTGACATAGCACATTGTTTTTAAGTGGCAGACATGTTTCTTTGGTGCATTTTTGCTTGAAAGCATTTTGCCTACTAAAGGCCATTACTGACATTTATAATTAGAAGGAAAGCAGAGTGTACACAAAAAGCTGACAGAGAAATATATGTCCAGGTTGACTTGAACAATGTCCAAATCAGGTGTTCATTCTTCCTCTCAAAAGCGGTTGATTTGTAAAATCAACAGTTAATTCAAACAGCATAGCCTGAGGGGACTGTGTCAATCATAAAGTTGTGCGCGCGCGCACACACACACACACACACACACACAATATAAATAGGAAGTATGTGCTCCACTTTATTTGCCTGCGTGCTGTTTTCAAGGCTGTAGCTTAACCTTTACCCTCTTGCTTTCTTTTGTTTTGTACTTGGATTGTACACTGCTGCAGAAAGATAACAACTTTAATAGATTTGATGTAGATTAAAGATCAGTACAGAAAGTATAGCTAAGCCAACGGTTAATAGGAACCTGGATTCTGCTCTTCAGAATGAAAGCAGTTTAAAGCCAAATGTAACAGTAAACTACGCAGGAAGTAAAAATGAAAACAGATCAAAACATTTCACTTTTGAACAGGTTAGATAATAATAAGTTTCCTTTCCACCTGTTAACATCTGAATGTACCACAGACAAAGAGGATAATGTTCCCTATTCAGTACTGCAGGATTTACAGGCCAACACAGCATTATTTTTGCCAGTGAATCATACCTCTTGTTAGCAAATGGTAAAAGAATTAAACCATAAAGTAGGAAATCAATCTTGTGATGTTGGCTGCATAAGCGCTACAGCCACTAAGTGGCACTAAACAAGGAGGCTAGTTGCTGCAGGGAAAAAAAATAAAAGTCTCCAAGTGCAAGGTGCAGCAAGCCTGACATCAGGGGAAATAAAGAACAAGAAACACTTGGATGCCTAGTTTTGATAGCCACAACCTGCATCCTACTACTACAGCAGCAGACAAAAGAAAGGCATAAACCTCAGAGGGTCCAGCCTAAGAGAAAGTCAAACAGGAGTTGCTGGTCCATTAGGTTGAATGGAGCACTGCCCCATCAAACTCAGTCGGCCCTCAGCCAGTGCCCTCCTGTTTGTTTTTCTACTTCTAGCTGGCATCCTTACAGTGTTGCCCTTGTAGAAGTCAGCAGGAAGGGCAGTGGCAAAGGAAGCTGCTCAGGTGCCTGGGGTGGCGTGCTCGCCACAGGGCTTCTGGAGTGCCTGCCTCCTCCCACTCAGCCGCCCTACAACTGAGGGGGAGGCAGTGGGTGGACTGTTTGGGGAGTGTGGAGCCTGTGCATGCTCAAGCCACTGTGTCTCTCCCAGCAAAGACGTGTGGCTTGGGTGCACTGCGGGCCCCATGGTGAGTGCCTCCTGGCATTTTGTCACCCCCAACAGTGGTGACACCCGGTGCGAATCACCCCTCCCGCACCCCCTTTCTCCGCCCCTGCAGGAAGGAGGATGGGGGCAAATCTTGAATTAGTTGACTCTGTCGGTCATTGGCTTCATCAGTGGAGATGACATACTAATGGACAGAATGATAATGGGATCAAATTCAAAAGACATATAGGAAAAGCTATTCATGGCACATAACATCATGTTAGAAAAAATCTTAAGAATAGCCAGAGTATGTGAAATATCTAAACACTCAAGAATAACAAAAATGTGGATGCAAGGATGCTATTATGCAAGCCATAGCAAAAGAAAGCAAACACCACAGGCGCCACACAGCTATCTCCTTCCGCAGGAGTTGCTCATAGAGGCAATTAGCCTGCCACAATCTCTCTTTTTTAAAAAAATGATATTTATTACTTTTTCAAAATTTCCAACACAGCACTACAAACACAGAGAAAAAGAAAAAACAGAAAAAACAATACGAATACAATACAAAAACGCTACATGGACTAACAAATCAAGCAAAAACAAGCAAAAACAATTTAAAAACACCTCAAACATTTTCAATATCTTATATTTCATTCACTTATTTCCAGCGACTTCCTCACACCTCCCTTTTTGTATTCCACTTCTATTATTTGTTTCAGCAATTCCTTTCCATCTTACTCTGTTTTCTGTTCTATAATTATCTTAACACATTCTTGCCATACGTTTCCTTTAATTTTCTATTAATCTATTTATACTTAATTCCTTATGACATTTCTACTAAAGCCATGTAATTTCATTCCAACATTTTTCTAACATTCCTTAATTTTACAATATTTCTATAAATAGTCTTTAAACCTTTTCCAATCTTCTTCCACCGACTCTTCACCCTGGTCTCGGATCTTGCCAGTCATTTCCGCCAATTCCCTATAGTCCATCAACTTCGTCTGCCATTGTCCAACACTTCAGTGTTTTAAGAAGCAACCATTCTCTCAACCAGCAAAAGGTAGATGGTTCACAACGAAGTTTAAAGGTCTGGCAGGGCAGGTCCACCTCCTTCTTTACCATCCATCAATATCTTAAGCTTAACTTGAGGCTTCCTGCCCTGCCAAACAACTCTAGGAGCATCCCTCTGCCACCTCCTGAGACCCTCCATCACATCCAGAGCTTGCAATGTTTGAAACAAAAGCAACATCCCCAGCAACACAGCAGCCCCCATCCCCACCACAACGACTCGGCCCAACAGTAACAACTTCTGATTTGTCCATATTTCCAAATCCCCCTTCTCTTCAATCCAACATCCTTCACAGTTGTCCTTAAGCAGATTCACATTTTTGGCGGTCATACTAACCCCCAAATACCTCTCTTTCTCAACCAATGTTAGTCCTGTCGCCTCCTGAAACTCTGTCAGGCTTTCCTTCTCCAACTCAGACAGGGCTCTGGTCCCCAAATTCATCCGCTCTTCTTTAAGTTCAATCATAACGAATGTCAGCTTATGTTCATCAACTTGTCTTTGTATGGATGGGACTCTCCTCTCCAGTTGTACCACCTTAAGTTCAGCAGCAAGGGTTTTTTCCCTGACTTCATCTGCAGTTTGCCGTATCAGAGTAGATTCCTGTATCAGTTTCTGGGTGGTTTCTGAATTGGTATTCACCTTTTGTCCCAAATTATTTAAACTTTCTACAATTAAATCAGTCTCAATATTTGCAACATCCAATTTCACATTCATCGCATCTGTTTTCTTATGGAGTTGTTCCAGCGAATCGTTTATTTTCAATAATGCAGCCACTAAGGCCTCCTCTGCTGACATCCCATCTGTTTTTTCCCTTCCATTTGCCATAACACTTAAGAGATTCAAGGTCAATTCCAAAGTCTCACACTTTTCTTAGCTTGCAGCTGGAAATTCCCCTAGCCCAGCTCCTATAAAGTAACCAATTTCAAAAGCTTCCACTAGGGGAAAACAGGTTGTATTTGTATCGGTCAATATGTCCTCTTTTAAACACAGTTTCAATAATCCGAAGTTAGTTTCAATTTTCAGTTACTTTCCTCCTTTTTTAAAAACAGCCGGAAACAGTAGAAACAATGTATTTCTCTTATTTAGCTAGCTGTCAATGAACGTTCTAAGCACTGTCAATGAACATTCCAAAAAAAAGGAAAAAAAACATCAGTCTTACTAGCAGCCCGTTTCCAGGGTCAGAGCGGCGGTGTTTTAAGCCTCTTCACTCTCTCCCACAGGCATACTCAATCCGCAACTTCCCCCTCTCCTCTCCTGCCTCCAAGAGGGGGTTTAATGTTCTTTACTGTTGGAAATTTGATCTTTTACAAAAGACCTTCCAGGACTCCAGCTTGCAACTTCGTTGCCTCAGTCTATTTACAAAAAGGGAAGGCAGACTTCCTGTTTTGAACCTCCCCGTTACGATACCAAATTAAACTTTTAGAGATCCAATTCTTCCGTTTCAGCTCTACTCAACGGGTAATTACTTTAAAGTCAAATTGTCCACAGGAAAAGGTCAGCGCTCTCCGGCAACAGCTATGCGGCTTCGCTCCGTGGAAGAAGCAGACGATTCGATGCACCGTGCCGCTCACCCCACGTCGCTCCGGAGCCCCAAAAACCAGGGTTCCCCGTGAGTGGGGGAGGTGCAAAAGGTGCCCGCCGAATCCCACGTTCACAGGCTTCTCCTGCCTGTGATTTTAATGGGTCTCTGCCTTCGCCGTGGAGGCCAGACCCAGATTTCCACGGAGCAGATTCCTCCCGGTCAGAGGAATTCTGCCATTGCTGGAGGCGCCTCCCCCAGAAGTCCTAGCCTGCCACAATCTCTCACCGGATGTCTGCCATCTCTCATCTCACAGGCCTGCAAAAGATGTGCATGGCAACCTGCAAAGGGAAATGTATGTCCTGCCAGAAGACAAATATGCATAAATTGCCACAAAACGTACCACTTGGAATGATGATGCCATGTAAATGCACAAAGAGACAGAGGAAGCACGGTACTGCAGAATCAGGGATGACTCGGCATTTCTGGCTACTTTTCTGGGCAAGGAGCACAAGTGAATTGTATTCTCACTGTACAGTACAAGAAACATCTAGCCCACTGATATTACCTGGAGCAAAGCGCTTGGCCAGCTATGGAGGACTACCCACTCAGCATAGTACGAAGAGTCTCTGCTAAATGGGCATATAAAGATGGATGCCAACATTTGGACTTCTTTGTGATAAATGCCCCTGCAAAACCAGTATTGGGATTAAAGGCTTTGCAATCCTTAAAACTAATAACAATCCCAATGACAGTTGAATCAATAAATGGACCTCTCACAGTAGCAGAGGTTAAGAAAAGATTTCCACATCTATCTGAAGGCACAGAATGTCTCCACAGCTACTGTAGGATACAGGTATCTGAAAATGCAAGGTCACTTATTTATGTACCACACAAATTCCCACTAACAATGAAACCTCAAGAAGAAAAGGAACTTCATAGCATGGAACAGTTAGGGATAGTTGAACAAGTAGATAAAAATAGTCTGGGGTTCAGATGTGGCCAATATGAAAACCTATGCATGATGGACTACTATCATTATTGTGGGATACTTTGTCTGGATAAAAGAGGTACCACTTTAGCTAATGGGGCCTCCCGCTACCACCGCGCCACCGGCACGTGATTTCTCTTCTCAACCTGAGGTAAAGTTCTTAACCCGAGGTACTATTTCCAGGTTAGTGGAGTCTGTAACCCGAAGTGTTTGTAATCTGAGGTGTTTGTAACCCGAGGTACCACTGTACAGAGTGCCCTCAATCCTATTTGATTGCAGTGTTAGCTTAAATTGTCCTTCGCAACCAAAAACAGTTTGTAGAGGAGGAGGAAGCTTTAACAACATTCTTATAAACCTTCCAATAGCATGATTACATTTGTCAGAAGTGGCTTAGTCATGCTGGTCACATGGCCCAGGAGCTGTACGCTGGCTCCCTCGGCCAGTAAAGTGAGATGAGTGCCGCAACCCCAGAGTCATCCGCGGCTGGACCTAATGGTCAGGGGTCCCTTTACCTTTACCTAAGATGTCTTTCACAGATATTCTAGCTCCCTGCCTCTGAGGAGATATTCAGAAAGGGAGAGATACAGTGCTTTTTCTTCTTCTAAAAATATGTCTAGGGGTACTCTAATTTTGATTCAAGAAAACCAACATTTTATAGTTCAAATCGGGAAAAATAAATACAGTAAATGGACAAAAGTACAAAGATTCACAAAATGTTTAGGGATATGCGTACCCCTGTGCCCCCCCAAAAAAAATCACCGGAGAGATAACCAGCATTCCTGAGAGATTATATAATATCCAGAGGCCCACTAGATTCATTTATTTATCAACTTATTTTAAATAATTTATATGACATCCTTTGCACAAACCACAGGTGATGAGATTTGCATTTTTATGCTGCTGTGCAAACTTCTCAAAAGACTACCTTGACAGGGAAGTATATAAAAGTCACAAATAAATAATAGTAGATATAGAGGAATTGGTATTATTGTAAAAGAACAAGGCAGTATGTGGCCAGGGAAAAGATGTTTTAACACTTAATTTTCATTTGGCAGCTAAATATCCATGACAAAATGTTGTAAAAGGTTGTTTGTATAATCCCGTTTTCCCTGTTTAATAGTTGGATGGCTGCTTTAATAGCTTTCCAGAAGCGAGATGCTAAAGAGACATAAATGTACATTATCAGACTTTGAACCTGAAGGCCTCACCGTTGAACCGTACAGCATACTGAGTAAGGAAAAATTGTGGGTTCTTATATCAATTATACAGGAGAGGGAAACATTTCAGAGAGAAAAAACAAGTTGAGGAAAACACAGTCACACAAATATAGCACGACTGAAGCCTTCAGGACGCTGCAGGCCTAGAAAGGTCAATCAAGTGACTATGTTGACAGCCTGTGTTCCATTCAGGGAAACACTGCAGAACTCCTCACAAACTATGCAAGTCCTACCCTGGCTCATTTTCCTGACATTTTGGCCTCAATCATTTGCCCTGTCAACTGTTTAAGCCACCTCAGCTGGGAGCCTCAGCAAGAGGAGTCAGCAGTTCAACTGTGCTATCAGCAGTGTGAGTAAGGTCAAGCCTAGAAGACAGCAAATGATTGCCAAACTTTTATTTTCTCCAATGCCTTAATCCTAGCTTTGCTGTCAACATGATTGTGTTTCGAACAGAGGATTTAGGGAGAAATATAGACCACCTTGAAAAGAAAACCCCTTATCTACTGAAACTCCCACCTTATTTGCTGCTTACTGTCCTGTAACAAAATCCCCACAGCACTTATTTATTTATTTGACTTCCCTTTTTTTATTTACACAATTAAGCTGCATGCTCTTTACACTCAAATGAGAATAGCTGTAAAGCTGTAATCCTTTAATTGCAGAACAAATAGACTGTGCACAGTAGTTATGGTCTGGATCCAAAGAACCATGAAACTAAGGTGTGCTTCTGGGTGGGAGATTAATACTGCAAAAGTGGCATTGGCAACAGTGTGTTGCCAATATATATATGGCAAATCTGAATTAAATTGCAAAAAAAAAAAAAAAAAATGAGCTGGCACTTTGATGCCAACAATGTCATTTGAACACTGCAAATAACTTGCATGCGTGAACAGCAAAAAAAAAATAAAAAAAAATTGTATGAACAGCACTGATCCAACAAGAAATACCTGTGTGGATATGCCCTCAGTTTTGTACACCCCCCCCCCAAAAAAAACCTGAACAAATAGCAGTGACCAATATAGGTCCTGGACAGATTACACTTACAAAATAATATATTATGGGCAACATCACACATACTTCCCTTCCCTCTTTTCCTTCCTGCAGTCTCAACACACACCACACACCCCGCTGCCGCCCACAAATTTGCTCCAGATGATTCCCTATTCCACCAATGGTATCCATTTTGATGGCAGATAGACATCCACAGATTTACTTCAATATTATTAGTATTATTCAGCAAGTAAAAGTACTTTCCCACTATTACTATTACTATTACTATTACTATTACTATTACTATTACTATTACTATTAATACCACTACAACTACTAAAGTAGAAGTACTCTTTCATAGTTCATATGCACCCTCTCTTCAAGGTGAATAAAACAAACATTTGTAAAGCAATAAATGTTTTATCTGCCATGCTTCACAGCTTCTTATTGTCAGTGTGTTAGTCTTCAAACCATCAAAGTGATTTCTAGCTGACATGCAAATTAAAAATGAGTTTCAGATGTAACTAGAGTGTAAAGTTTGTGAATGCAGTGCAAAGTAATTTATCTGGCTATTGTAACAGCCTTAAGAATTTTTTAAATGAAAAATGGATTTGCATGGCGTCTTTCTTAGGAAAACAAAAGCATTCTAAAGCAGGAGTTGCCAACCTATTGGGATCCATGGGCACATCAGCAAGCTGGAGAAACTGTGTTGGGCACCACACATGTACTCTACAAACACATCACATCCAAATCTTTTGGCTACAACAGAATGCTTCTGTCAAGCGGAATTTACACGGGATCTACAGAACCATGAAAATAAGGATGCTACTAGGTGGGTGATTAAAACTCCAACAGGGTTATTGCCGACCTAGTGAACGTAATAATGGCTGCTTCTGCAGCTCTTATAAACCCATAGAATTCTTAAAGTATAGTCAAATGGACACTAAAATCCTTGGGAATTGTATATTCCAGTATTACATTCTCACTGTCACTGCCATAGCAACGAGAAGAGGGTGGAGGTAATTGGCACTGTTGGTACCCAGGCTGAGTTAGCAATGAGTTGAGTTCAGATTTCAGAAAGATTTACACTCCCACTGTAATTAGCATTCAGGTTCTGAGTGGACAAACTTTACTCCTTCCCAGTTCTGAGCTTTCCTGGCATCATGGGAATCAAGTCACAAATTCGTAGGGAACAGTAGCAGTCTAAAATTATGGTGGCAAAAAGCAACAGTCAGTAATCATTTTTCCAAAGAAAAAATATTCAAAGAGTTGGTTAGCTGTGAGATACTCATATATTGTATAGCCACAAGATGTTAGGCAAGCCTTGTGTTAAAAATGAGTAAAAGAATGCAAGTGTCAGTTTTTTCTATAACTCCAAGGCATTTTATCCCAGAAGTTTAAGCATGGCATCCAACTGTTAGAGGTGATTAGAGTTAATAATGGCAATTCCATGCAAGCAACAAACAGCAGTTGCTAAACCTTGATAGATTTTCAGCAGATATTTTCTGAAACATTAGAAAAGCGAAAGCTGGGAATGATGAGGCCATCTCATATGAACATTAATAACCAGAGATGGCACCAAGCTGTCATCTCTCCTAATTTGTTGATAACTGTGATAAATCAAGTTAAGTACAATTGACACCATCTGCCATTGTTGCAAAAAGGAAGAAAGGGGGAAAGAAGGAAATAGAAAGAAGCAATTGGTTATTGACCTCTCCTGAAACATGAACTAATTGATTGTTTGTTATAGAGTCCACATATTCTTAATGGTACAATTGTGGCTGGATACTACCTGCCCATACTGAGTGATAACTTTGCTTTCCAACATGCTTGCAGTTCATTGCTCAACATTACTTTGGTGCACACAATGAAACAAGGTTGCCTGCAACCACACTGCCATAGCTTTCATTCCCAACATACAGTGGTACCTCGGGTTACATATGCTTCAGGTTACATACACTTCAGGTTACAGACTCCGCTAACCCAGAAATAGTGCTTCAGGTTAAGAACTTTGCTTCAGGATAAGAACAGAAATCGTGCTCTGGTGGCACGGCGGCAGCAGGAGGCCCCATTAGCTAAAGCGGTGCTTCAGGTTAAGAACAATTTCAGGTTAAGAATGGATCTCCGGAACGAATTAAGTACTTAACCATAGGTACCACTGTAATTTCTTTGTATTGAAAGATGAAGGAAAATAGGAGAAGAACACAGGATTGCATCAAGGAATAATAATTCTTATCCTGACAATAATTAAAATGTGTTTCCCTTGACAAAATGGTGTTGGTGCAGTGGAAAACTAATTAGTATAGAACCTACATATTACACTGCCATTTCTAAAATTCTTGAAAGCAGAACATTTATTAGCACCTCTGTATAAGTGTTATACCTTATTAAAAAGGTCCAATCAAGATCAACTTCTATCAGCTAACACTTCTTTCAAGCTGGTTCCAACATGTAATATATTATATTTTCTCCAATCTGATCATATGAATGGACCCTTAATATTTAGGTGGACTGGACGCTTAATATTTAGGGGCAGCAATTCCTGTGACTGCATTGGCTGGGAAAAGTGAAGTGGTGTATTTTCTTCAGGCCAGCATGCTAACACTCTATGGAGGGTTTTTAAAACAAAAATTATTAAAGGCAGACATTTAGTTGTTTGTCAGTTTTATGAGGATAGATCAGATCCTGTTTTACACTGTTCTTTTGTTTCAATGCATCTGGCTTTTTTACGACTACTGTTCATTACTGTATGAAGCTTTTGGGATGAGATTTACCTTCATTCAGTAGGGTTATGTGTCTCTCACACAATGAGTAATCATTTTAAATCTTAAATAGAATCTAAGTCATAAATGGGAGATAATCAAGTGGCTACTCGATGCATAATCTCACCACTGCCTGATAATATGCTTTCTATTTGATTAATTCTGCAACATTAAGAAAATTGAAACAATATAGTGGCTTTTAAGATTTAAAGTGTTACTGTCTAAATGCTCTTGAACGTGACTGGCTTTCCTTTTCATCACAACAGTATACACACCTTGTAAAAACTAATGACCTTGTAAAAACTAGTGACCATTCTTTTTCAATTATACAGTTAAAGTGCTGCACATCTTTTTTCATAACAGCAGGAATGCACTGTGTAGTGTAGAAGTCAGGACAAGTTATTATGCCTTGCTGAGGAAATGGAGGGATATTACAAAACAATCAACTTCCTTTATTGATTTTACACTTTGCTATTATATATATATATATATATATATATATATCAGCAAACACTGGCAATATAGAGCACACTTTGGTGACATCATTTTTCAGTGCCAAGTGCTCATTTGCTAAAAGGTCATTTCTATATTTCTTAACCATGTTAGTCCTGTATTTCTCTGGATATCCCTTGGCATAAACTCAGTGCTACTCTGCAAATGTATTCCAATATTTATGGTGAAGTAAAATAGGGAGATTTAAAAAATATTTCTCTTTCACTGACTACAAAATTAATCATTGACATTAATACTTCTTTACAAGACAATATTAATTCAACATATGAACCAATTCTTAAGTAGCTGTAGTGGCATAAAGGTAAAGGGACCCCTGACCGTTAGGTCAAGTCGCGGACGACTCTGGGATTGCAGCGTTCATCTCGCTTTACTGGTGGAGGAAGCTGGCATTTGTCTGCAGACAGCTTCCAGGTCATGTGGCCAGCATGACTAAGCCGCTTCTGCCGAACCAGAGCAGCGCACGAAAACGCCGTTTACCTTCCCGCTGGAGCAGTACCTATTTATCTACTTGCACTTGACGTGCTTTTGAACTGCTAGGTGGGCAGGAGCAGGGATCGAGCAGGGGGAGCTCACCCCATCATGGGGATTAGAACCAAGGACCTTCTGATCAGCAAGCCCTAGGCTCTGCGGTTTAGACCACAGCGCCACCCGCGTCCCAATGTAGTGGCATAGCCGTTACCGAAAAAAATGGTCCCATGTGGTAACAGGTCTATATAATTATGGAGGGGTTCACAGAGGTGGTGCACAGTCTACTTGGAGGTTTTGAGATCATACCCAGATTACATCACAGGTGATAGACTAGAAAGGCCCAACTTCCCAAACAGATTCATTTCAAACTCCAGCATAATATGATAAGCCTCAGATGTTTTATAAAATGGATAGAATCATCTGTATGCACATTACCCCCAAAGGCCTTCAGACTGATGTGATCAGAAGATGACAGGCACTGATTCAGGATATCCATAGACTCATTGGAATGACTGGAAAGTACTGTCTTCGTTAAGCAAACAAACCATTATATATCACTATTCCTCCAAAATGGTGTGGTCCATAATACTTATGCTCTGGCATTGAGAATTGATGCACACTTCCTTTAAAATTAGTGCTTTGATTCTTATTTTTATCTCATTATTGTGAGATAGGACCTATAGCGTTTGACCTAGCACAAACATCCATCAATGCTCTGGTGAACTAGCCCTCACATGTACAGCAGCTTCCCATGGGAAACTTGACGTCTGCCTTCTTCTGGAGAGATGAAACCTGTCAGGTAGGTCCCTGCTGTTCTCCCAGGACTTTTGCTGCTTCTCCTTCTTCCAGATTAACACTTCCCTCTCCTTCCTGCTCATCATCCTGCCTGCTGACAGCTCCAGAGCAGTCTAAAAATTATTTATCACGATTCGTAACAAGAAAGAAATCCTGCCATATCTATCTACAGAGCTTCTTGTGCCTGGACAGAAAGTGTGTGTCAGTAAGGCTTTCTGTAAATAACAAAGCTCTGACATAAAGTCATATAATCATAATCCCACAGGAGGTCAGCAGAAGAGGGGGCCGGGAATTGACTGCTAACGTTTGATGCTCGACAAAGTAAAAGGAGTTAACTGAGGTCAATTCAGGGAAGCACATGGTGGACTTGAGGGTTGAACAGATAACTGCTTGGGATAGGCACTGTGCAGACTCTGAGATAAGCATAAGCAGCAATCAATACAGCAAAGGAAAACCACAAGAGTTAAGAAATCATACAGGAACAGTTTTTTTTGTTTTTTTTTAAGAGATCAATTTCACCTCTCCAATAAACTACTTGCTATATTATATTCAGGCTACTCTCATGAAGGCATTTCAAATGTGGATGTTTGAACAATATATCATACCTTTCCCCCGTTTCATTCTCTCTTTTGCCTATTTCTTCTGTGAAGTGTGAAATCAACTAAGGCATAGCAGCAGCTGTTTTTAAGGTGCAGAGAATAAATGCATATAGACAGAGAGTGGCATAGAGCAGGCTCTGTTGCCCAGCTTCACAGATGGTTTCAATGTCTGAAAGAAGTCCGAGTGCATAATCCCATTTCAAATATTGCTGGAAAAGTGCAGAGGTTAGGAATGGCGTCTTTTGCTGGGATTGGCACTGCCACCCTTCTCCATTCCTCCCCAATGTTACCTCATTAAGTTGGACTTGTGGCACAGCAGAGTGGTTGATTTGTGCTTGTTGGTGCAGCACTTCGGTTTCTTGGATATTGAGCAGTAGGCCAAGCTTTCGATAAGCTTCTGCAAAGATATTTAGGATGGTTTGGAGTGTGCACGCACTATGTTGTCATCAGCATATTGAAGCTCTATGACGGAAGTTATGGTAACCTTATTCTTTGCTCATCCCCAAGTCTGCCATATGACAGAATCTGACAGCAGCATACTAAAATTTCACACTGTAAGTTCTGAAAACTTGACACTATTTCTTTCCAAGCCTAATTCAGATACACAAGGGGGAAAAGGAATGACTCAGACAGAAATGTTACCATAGACACTTAGAACACATCTCACCCCCAATGATAGGTGGGCATTAAAGATGTGAATCTGTCTTTTGTCCCTTAAGGTTGAGTTCTTTTGTCACCTACATGAGCTCAATGTAGAAAGTGAACCAACTATATGGCCTTCAAAGCTGTAAACTCTGCACTCAAATGTAGAGTGACTGATGCTCCAAATTTAATGAGACCACTAGTGAGATTCCAGCTGTGTTGGAGCCATTTTATTGCATTTCTCTTCCACCCTCCATGTTATAGTTATTATATACTATATAATGTGCCATGCGATTGTAGGTAATAGTTCCCTGAAGGCAGACCAGTTTCAGAGAAAGGTGGTTTGTCAACTTGCTACAGCTTTCCTATGGGTAATGTTATTGAAATAAAAATGAAATAAAAGAAGATTGCATTTCCGAGCAAATTAAGTAAAGTCAGGAATCTTGGTTGTGGAGTTGAGAAAGCATCCATTTCTTATAAACAGCTTTAAGGATCCCTTCCAAAATGAAATGTTTCAATCACAGAAACACGGCATGAAGAAAAAAATTTAATAAAAGGAAGCCTCTATATCTCTTCCACACAGTTGTCACAATATAAGTAAAAAGTAACACCAATGTAAGAAATAACAAATGGGATGTTTAAATAAGATCAACCTGCAAGCCAAACAGATATAGTATTCTATCTGTGCTGCTTTCTCTTGATCTGTTTTGCTGGGGGAGGTGAAGGCAGAAATATGATAGAGATACCTTCTAACTCCAGGAACTGCAGTTGGGAAAATCACATCAAATATCTTACAGGACATCTTGATAAGGAACCAGGTTGGTTACAGTTGTGTGTCAAGTATGCACTTGGGGGAAAATCTCAATGGGCCCATTGATTGGCAATGTTGTCAGGCAGACTGCCACAACAGATGAAGTTTTATGTGTGTGTTTTTCCATGTTAGAGAATTGACCCAACACCTGATACAAACCTCAGTAAATGTGACACATTTAATCAATCCCGGTTGTTTTATTCTACTCTTCAGCCCCCCCCCCCCATTTTGCTTATTTAGTAGGCTGATTTGGAAGATACATAAAGGAGCTACTAATAATACAAGTTAAATTATGACCTTACTTTCAGTTTGAATACTATCAAGCACAAAGTGGTCTGGGCTTTCTTAGATATGTTTATTGTATTTATACCTGCCTACAGGTGGCTAACTAAATTAAAGAAGTTGATGTGTTAGTAAACACTATACTAACCAGTGCCAAATTAAACCCTGTAGAGGCCCATAGGCAGTCAAAATCTTGGGAACCCCCCCCCCTTGCACCTGCTCTCTAGGGGGATAACATTGAACTAAGAAAGCTTGACTGAGATTTTATTTCATGATCAAATCAGTATTGTTTTGATGTGTTTTCTCCGGGCCCCTAAAAGTCATGGGGCTCATAGGCCGATGCCTACTCTGCCTGTTTGGTAATCCAGCACTGATACTAACTCTAGATAAAAAACAAAACTAGCAGAGAAAAGTCCAGTTAAGACAGGGATGGGGAACCTGTTTCAGATTGAGGCCTGCATTCCCCCTTATGGGCCACTTTCTGGGATCACAAGTCAATGGTTAGTGTGGCCTGAGCAACAGATGCGATGTTTACTTGGTACATTGGGCTATCTTTCAGCTGTGAAATAGTCAGAGGTTTCTGTAGACTCACATAAACAACCTCCATCCAGGAAGCAAGAAGCATTATCACAGTTCAAGAATACATTCCAGTCAGACAAAAGTACCAGAGGAAAGCAGGGAAGCAGTATCGGTGAGGGGAATGGCTTGTAGATGGGCTATGACTGAGGGCTAGATCAAGAGGCCTACAGGGCACTGAAGATGTACCCAAAGGCACTTAAAGTGATCTCACACCACTCAAAAGGCATGGGAGAAAAGGACAAAAACACCTGGAGCACAAGTCTAGTTCCATTGTTGAGGTATCACTCCAGAAAAGGCACTTTCTCCAACAAGGGGCAACAGACAACATCCAGAAAAAGGTCCAATGAAACACACACACACACACACACACACACACACACACAATTTCATAAACGTTCACTGTGGAGAATATGTGAAACTCATTACTTTTTTGGGAGGGGACCCCCTAAGAGATTTCTCATGAGAACTGTCAAATTTGCTTCATATTTTGCAGCCTGATAGTACTTTTTTTTTTTGTCTGTGTCAGTTTTGCACACCATAAAATATCTGTGCTTTAAAGTGCTCAAGGATGTATTCAAATATTATTTTATCTCAATGTTTGCATTTCTGAATACATTTGATCCTAAAATAATACTTTTAATGGATCTTGGTCCTTTTTTGAACCAAAACATGCATCACACAGTTCAGAGAACTGCAAAATCCAAAATATAATCTGATCCTTGTATTAGTCCAGGAAATGCAAATTAGTTTAGTTCTCTTAAAAATTGATATCAAACAAAATTCTCTTCCGCTTTGTCATACCTCAGGAACCACCATAAGTCCTCTTTTTTTTACTCAGTATAGACTCTTTGAAATTAATGGAACTAACTTACTTCTGTTCGTTAATTCCAAAGAGTCTAAGTAGTTGAATACCATCCAGAGTTTCCAGGTTTAGGAATAAGCCAGCACTGCATGGAGATTGGTGGTTACACTGAACATTTGGTAGGGCCGTGGATCTGGGTTTCTGCCAAACTAGTAAAATTTGCAAGGGGAAAGTGGCAGAGGACAGTTGCAGTTTGTCTTTCCATCCTAACCAGCTTCCATGAATAGTATCAGGAGTTATAGAAAAGCAAAGCAATGATTAACATACAATTAAAAATCAAAATGCTTGTGGCTAATCATTGTGGTCAATTATCTGCTTCATCACTGAATGCCTTCAGCACTGAGAAACATACGAAGCATTCAGAAACTGAAATACCAAAATACACATGTAATAACTTCAGGTACAGGGAAGCAAAATGCAGCATGAAGAACTAAAATTGGATTTAAAATGTCAATTTCCAATACAAAATTCTGTCAAAGCAAATGACAAAGTTCTTGACTTGCAGCCAGATTTCAATTAATTATGCTTGCTACACACTGCAGATAGAACTTATTAGATGCTCGCGGACAGGGCTTATTAGCTAAAGTTTCTTCAATCAGTGAAAAGCAGCCTTAATGTCAGAAACAGCAGAGAAAGCAGTGGCTCAAAACAGCAAATCCTGGCTGATGCAAAGTCCATAATAGAACCAGTAGGCAACTCCTACCCACCAAATCCCCTTTTGTACTAATTTAGAGCTGTATATATCCCTTTGAAAATCACAGCTGAAATTTGGAATTAAACATCAAGTCTGTTTTGCTTAGGAAACCAAGTTACTTTATAACAATTTTCAGAAGCTGACTGATCACACGGTGAATCAAGAAATTGGTATCTGAATTTCCTATGTGTACATGGATAGGCTTTTGTAAATATTTCTCAAGCAAGTAATGTTAACTGCTGTATATATTCACGCAGAAGCACCTGATTTAAATGGAAGCTTTCTGTGCCCACTATTACATGGAATGCATTTTATGCACTTACGCATTTACTTTGCTTCTTTGTAACACATAACGAGAACTTTTCAAAGTAGCAGATATGTACAGGCTACGGATAGGCTTATAAATGGTTTGTGCCCTCTGTATGTGTGCCCCTTTGGATGGCACAAAAATCTTTGATATTCATGCTACATACAAATGGCTATGTATTGGGCTTTCAGTGCTTCTTGGAACACCTGAAGTTTCAGTCACAAGAAAGTGGCCATGAAAGAAGTATTCTTTTTTCAAGTCAGCCAATTAAAGCTACATCCACACCATACATTTAAAGCACTATTGTTGCACTTTAAGCAGACATTGCTTATTCCAAACAATCCTGAAAACTCTGCTTTAAGGGCATTAGTTGTTAGGAGACCCCTGTTCCCCTCCCAGAACTACAATTCTGAATGGTTTAGCAATCAATCCCTCTTCCCAGCAGCCCTGTGTGGGATATAGTTAAACTGGGAAGCACCTATCCCCCTAATTTCTGACTGTAAGAGCTGTTCAACAGTGGAATGGACTACCTCAGAAGTGGTGGACTCTGCTTCGTAGGAGGTTTGTAAACAGAGTGGGGGGTTTCTCAGGGATTCCTTAACTGTGATTCCAGCTGTGAAACCAGGGGGTTGAACTATATGAACCCTTGGGTCCCTTCCAACTCTGCAATTCTATGATTGTATACAGCTTTAAAATATAAAATGGTACGATCAATTAAAAAGGTAAAAAAAAAAAGGTGAAACTTTAATTTTCATTCTTGTTAAATCATATTACTGGTATATTTCTTTCCCTCCCACAACCAAATTAGTGTCCATGAGGTAAGCCCATGCAGAAAAGCTGTCTTTCCCATGGATCCTAACCCACAACTTCAATATTTAAGTCCCAAGAGACCCTAAACATTGCTTTGTCCCTTAGCAGATAAATCAGGGTTCCACACAGAGCTTTTCATTCTGCAGCTGCATGAGATTAACAATCCTGCTCACATATATTTGTTCTTGTCTTAAGAAAATCACGTTGTCCTGACATGGGTGGAAAAAACACACTTACCTAGAAGTAAGTCCCATTGCATACAGTATGCTTATTTCTGAGTATTGTTGGCACCTGTCTGTCTCAAGAGACAATGAAGTGCTCCTCCTCACATCAGTGATGAGAGCGGGGTCTTGTTGTCTGGGCAGTCCAGGACCTCCATATACATTGCCCAGGCTTGCACTCTTGGAAGATCACTTCAGTGCTGCTAACACAGCAGTTTCTGAGTGAACAGGCATAAAATTGTTTTTATCAAGTCCATTTACGGTATGTTTACTCATCAGAATTAACCCATTATAAATTTAATGAGACTTAACCCATGGCATCTGAATAGGCCTTCAGCCTTATGCATGAAAGGCACAATGCAGCAAAGATGGTTCTTTTGCCCTTGCATTCTAATACTTTGATACCAAAAGACAGATAGGTAGGTCAATGCATTTGTGTGAGAGACCAAGATAAAGAGAAAAGAATCAGCCTTCTATTGGTTGTGTAGAATGTTTAAAACTAATAGCCAAGGCAAGAGTTTCCAATCAGCAAACCCTTCTGTGCCCTAATAAAGCAAGACAGGCATTGACTTTCAGCTTCAGGGACTGTTTAGGAGAGCTATTTAAACAAAAGCTTGGATCTACTGGAGAAACCTGACCTTGGTAGGAGCCCTCTTCATTTGAAATGAGAGTGAGAAAATATTCTGTTTGCCAGATCTGCTGTCCTTGGCTTTGATAAGTCACTCAAATGGGAAGCAATTGCCTTACTATCTTCCTAAATTCAGTTCAGAGTATACAAGAAGGAAAACGAAATTTCTTTTTTCATTTGCTGCCTACACACCTGAGCTATAGAACGCTAGCAAGTGATGGCAGCCAGCCAGAAGTCCTTGTGTGTCTTTTTTATTTTTTAAAGGAGGGGGGGTAATAACTGGTTTTGATAAATAACAAAAGGCACCCTGATAACAGAAAGAGTACGTTTATGAATTCCTCTAATCTCTTTAAAGTTTTTCAATAGCTCTAAATTAAATCTCTTTCAATCTTATCTCTTTAGCCATCAGAAAATCCAGAGGGTATTTGGATCCAGACATCCATTGCAGCAAAGATCTTTCATTACAACACACAAACAAGGCACTTTTATTGAATGAGAACCCAATTGTTTGACCTAGTTTCAAGTTCCATTCTACCCCGACTGCTTCTACCTTGACACAGGGCTGCTAATCTCTTCTGATGGGCATTGCTACATATCAGTTCTGATACAGAGATGATTCCTAGCTTCCCTTGTACAGAGCTACTGATTAAATAAACCAAGATGCCCATCTTAGCTTCCGTGGACCAATGAATAACAATGAGGACAGAGAGCTGGTGACAGCTTCCCACCTTAAATATAAGACACATTTAGAAAGAGTCAGAAAATTAAATGAGCTAATTTAGTCAGAGAACTAATAGGATAAGACTAGAAATGAGCAAACTCCACTGGAGTCGGTTCAGAAATGGCTGGGCAATTTGAAACTTTCTTGGTGAGCGTTCAGTTTCCTGAGGTTTGCATCCTGTCCTGTAACACTGCCTTTGTCAGGCCTCAAATTCAAGGGTGTTGGGTTCTAACACCCAGGGGATATGGGTGCCAGTCCAGGTGGAGCAGAAACAGGTGCATGGTCTAAAGTAGGCAGAAGTTTCATTCCATAAATGCAAACAGGGATCTGAGGGGCCAGAGGTGATTGTGTAGTTCCAACCAGGCACAGATAAAAAAATCTAGAGACCCAGAAAGTCAGAAGCAGGTGTGTGCTCAAAGCCAGCAAGAAGTGTTCTCCTATCAAGTATAAGTTGCTTGGACTGAAGACCAAGCGCTGTGGGCGAGGCTTTGTAGGCCCTGGTAGGCAGGAATTGGTGTGTTGTTGTTTTTTTTTGGGGGGGGGGTTAGTTGGCAAGGCCAGGCTGACTGGCACTCTAGCCTAGATAGCATCTTCAGGCAACACAGCTCTGCTTGCCCTAAATGTGAATCCCTTAAAATGGAACCAAAAGGCTGGTGGCAGAGAAGATAAAGTGCCAGAACCCAGCATACTAGGTGCTGTGGCTTGCTATATTCTCTCTTAGAAATTGTAGTTACTCACTGCTTAAATCTACTTGGAAATTCAACCCACCAGCCGGGGGTGTTATTAGGGAGTGGCACAATGGAAATCCAGGTCTTTAGTGGATCTTCTGCCACTTCTCCAGTTTTAAAAAATAAATAAATTTCCTAATACTGTAACATGGTGGCACCTGGAAGCTTATTTCTGTGGTTCGTATGCTAAACTACGTTAGCCAGACGAGGGTGGCATGCTGGGGGAAATCTCTTTCTCCATTTCCTCTCTTCAGCAACATGAATTGAAAACTCAAAGTGCCTGACTATAAGGCTGCAACGAGGCAAGAAAACATAAGGATTGGAAAAACAAAAAAATAGCTAGGTGGAATCCTTTTATTTCAATCCACCCTTAACAGGCTTATTTCCCCTCAAGGCCAGCCTAGGATGTTTCGCTGCTTCAGGCAACCCCCCTGCTACTGCAGCTTCTGCTGCAGGTGTGTCCTCCATCATGACTACACCTGCAATGGTAGTGGTGGGGTGCCTGTAGCCATGGTGGGATACACCCATGGAGGAGGAGAAGGCAGGGGCATGGCGGTTAGTGGTGCACTCCTCAAGGCCAGATCTGCTGCCTGAGCCAACAAACCTCACTTTGTTTCGTGGGCATACAGGCCCTGATTCCACACCCCTCTACTGTACACAGGCAGTACAGAAGTTAGGGTACAACACACATTGGAACAAGCAGAATCTTAAAGACCATATTGAAGGCCATTTTTAACCTTGTGAACTTTTTCCACTTTTAGAATACAGTGGTACCTCGGGTTAAGTACTTAATTTGTTCCGGAGGTCCGTACTTAACCTGACAGTGTGTTTAACCTGAAGGACCACTTTAGCTAATGGGGCCTCCTGCTGCTGCCGCGCCGCCGGAGCACGATTTCTGTTCTCATCCTGAAGCAAAGTTCTTAACCCGAGGTACTATTTCTGGGTTAGCGGAGACTGTAACCTGAAGCGTATGTAACCTGAAGCGTATGTAACCCAAGATACTACTGTATTGGAATCCCCACCAAATTCTGCTTCTCCCCACCCCTCTCAATCACCACACATCTCCCTTTCACACCCACATCTACGTATAAGGCCCAGAATCCTATAAAGGAATAGATTTTGGCCCTTCGCACTCCAAGCCATCTTTGCACACTGGAAACACTTCAGCAGTATACTAGAGCAGGGAGACATCTTTTGCCTTGCTGCCATTTGAAATTTTAAGGGTGGAATTCAACATAGTGCTAAAGAGGTTACTTCATCAGCACAAGCACTTCTGTTTGTTCCATCAGGCAATCTCTTCTCTTCTCTCCCCACACCGTTCTGGGAGTTCCCCTGACCTCCCTTCATTTTCGTGCTTTGGGGCTTGTTGTATACTAACATTTCTTCTGCTAGGTTTTAAAAAAGCAAAACGCATGCTGCCAGTTCAGAACGTGTTCCGCCCATACATCATTGCCCCCAATCAGAATGAATCTTGAACACATACATACAAAAACCAACATCTGAGAGGATTAATGAATCAGTTAAATATTACTCTTTTCAAAGGTGAGGAATTAACAGTCAGGAGAGAAGCCTGTTGTTTTAATGGTAAAATTTACTATAGAAAACTGTAAAGATCAATAGTGTGATAAAGGAAAGGAGATAGGGCAGTATTTCAGCATACCGCAGTGCAGAGGGCATCCCAACGCTGAGGTGTTAAGTCAGCTACTGCCGTTGGTGTTTATTTCCCCTGCCCTCAACATTTGGCTTACCTGTATTACTTACTAGACTGAAACTGCAGGGCTGGGCTTGTAGAATCCCAGGCAATGCAGAGCATTTAAAAGACCCAGGTTCTGAAGTAGGTCAGTCAAGGACGAGGCAAAGAAAGCTCATTAACTTGACCCCCTTCTGTAAGTCAGCCTTTCAAGGTGAATGATGTTTAAGTTTCTCCACATGAACAGAAGAAATTCACGTCTGCTAAAAAATTGTTCATCTGAATCAGAAGAACTAAAGCAGCATTTCACAATTGGACAGACCAGATTTGTAAGCTGACTTTTGGGTGTCCCTCTCCACCTCCTGTGGGTGCCTTTACGTTTCCTTCTATAAGCATTTTTATTTAGAGCGAATGCATATATATATATATATATATATATATATATATATAATGTTTTCACTATGAGGTCAGAGAGTATCTTCCACACCAAACATAACTTAATGCAGCCAAGGTCAGAGTTTTCATTTTTCTTCCTGCTCATTCATTCTCCCAGAAGTAGGATGAGATTGATTGAAAGCTTCATTTTTATTTCATTATGATAGTGTCACAAAGTAGCACAAGAAGCCAGGAAAGTGCAGTAGAACTCCATAGTTCAATAGATCAAGTTCAGAACAGGCCACCAAACTTTGTCTTTAAAAAAACAACAACCCTATGATAACTGGAAAGGGGGAAATGACAATTGAAGCCCTATTTCCAAAGTTTTATTTCTAGTGAAAAGAAACTGTTACAACTTTGATATGAAGACAAAAAGGGATGTAAACATTTATTTATATAAAATAGTTGAGAAAAGAGGGATGGGTAATGCTTTTAATCTTTGGCTGAGGGCACAGCCTCATAAACAAGGATAACCCAAAGAGGGTAATACTGAAGAGGCATAGCAGTTTAAAGAGAAAGCCACAATCATCACTTTTCTGCAGTCCCCAGAAACTTGTTTTGCAGCCGGATGATTCCAATGCCAACTGATGTCCACCTTTATGCAGCCGTGGTCAAAGGCCAATACACCAGGGGACTCAGCTTTTGACCTCTGGAGTACACTTTCATGCTCTACAAGCTTTACAGCCACAGTCTTTCTGCCTGTCCTATTAACGTGTTGTCCAATATTCAATACCAAGGACACAGTGGGATTCCTAGACTATGCAATGCTATGCGCATTTTCCTCAACACAGTGGTGCAAACCTCTAAATAAGGAAGCAGAGCCTTGGACTGTCATACGCCAAATGAAAGAAAACTTGAATTATCATTCCAGAATATGTTAATAAATCTAATTTAAAAAGCTCTCTACAACAGCTTTTTCATATATATTTTTGGTAAACTCTCACATGATAAATAATTGCAGAGGTTTAAATAAATGATATTGAAAATATTACAGTAACTATTTTAAATAATCAACCAACCAACCAATATTTTGTTTGAAAACCTTACCCAATCAGGAAAGGAAGAAATTAACCCCTGTAGAATTCATGGTATATTTTTTTACATAAGCTGGCCTACAACATAGTCCTTTTAGGACAGTGTCACCTGCACAGTAGTAAACCATTCCCTAAATTTCACCCATTGGCAGTTTCCAGTTTTCTTTCTGTGAAATAAAAAGCACCCAGGGCATAAAATATCAATACATTTTTTATATTTTCCATTTTTTGTGCTTCTTTGTTCCAACTAATGAAAAATGTTGAGGTAAAAAAATATGCCTTAATATTTTTCAAATGGAAACTGATCCAGGAAAACAAACTTAAGTAACTTTCTTCTGATATCACATGGATTTATAATATGAGATCAGTTGAAATTTTGTTTAGAGGAGTAAAATGTCTAAACAAAATGTGTCCTTGTAAGGTTTATGATTTATGTTTAGGGATGAGAATGTATTGGATGAGGGTTTTAATAAATTGATGGCTACAGATTATGTATGCATATTTGTCACATGACTTAAATTCCCCACTTTGCAATAAAGTTTATCTTATTTTTCTAAGCTTCAGTGCTTCTGTCTTATTCTGGCTGCTATCTAAAGGAAATCACTTCTGTCCTCCAAATCCTGGAAGAAAGTCACCTAGAGATGTAGAAGCCCAAAGTTTGACAGTGGCCTGGATTTCACATGGAAGATGCTGCTTATTTTGTTATGAAAATAAGCCTTTTCCTGGATAAATATGGAAAAGCACAACAAGGATTTTGAGTTTCTTTTTAAGGTTAAAATGATAAACTGATCAGTACAAAATACTTTGTGCTCGACTATCACATCAGGTTGGCTAACACCTCCCAACCCATTCAAATATAACCCCAAGGCCTTTGATAGGGTATTTGTAGGGTCAAGAGAATTCTGTAAAGATCAAAATGGTTGTGGTTCGAGGACCCAAACCCCGCGCAGTGGAATGAAACACAAGGACACGTGATATAAGGTTAATGGGCAAGAAAAGGCCACAACTTTATTGATTACAGCAAGTGAAAAGGTATTGGCTTAGGCATTGGATTACGTCAGCTGACTCCACCCACTCGGAGAGGGGTGAGTCTAAAAAACAAAGGGGGTTTATTCACCAGCAGGTGGAGTCTGTTGATGCTAATCCAACTATAAGCTCTCCCCTGATGTCACCGAGGGTCGTGCCATGGCCTCCCGCCACGCAGGCATCGGACAGAATACACGACCGCCGAATTCCTTTAACGGAATACCCAAAACCTGAAGGCGCAGGCGATGGCCACACCTAGCCCTTCGACACCACAACACATTATTCCAATGCCTAACCGCCACCCGAGCCCAAAAGGGGCTCACCGCCAATACCCTCACAGCTGTAACCGATCCCTGATGCTGCTGCTGATGCTATTTAACCAAATGTCATTCCCTTGGTCTGAAAGATGAACCCCATCATTCCGGTACAAGGCTTGGTCGCCAATCTGGATACGGTCTTGAGAGATGACTCGGCCATTCATAAAGCGCACCCAACGGGCTATTGCATGATTTATGAGTTTCCTGGATTTTTCAATAGCCATACAGTTCTGCGCACCGCGCCACACAATTCTCTTCAGGAAGGAGGACCAGAACACTGTTGTTCCGGGACACAAGGCAGCAATCTCATCCAAATCTCTTTTTATGTGCCACGACAAGTCCACACTTCTTCTGCTAACAAGGTCATTTTCCCCTAATTGAAGGATAAGGATATCAGGAGGGCCAAACGCGGCAACTCTCCCTCTCAGCAATGGCATAAGCTCTTCCCAACGCATGCCTCGTCTTGAAAACCAGGAAACTCACACTCCAGATGAAAAGTGAGGGCTGGAGGCTGGCGCCGCAGCAATTTAGGCTGCTGTACATGCCCCCTTGAAGGCACCTGGTTGGGTGCCTGGCCGAGGGTGTGGGCGCCAGCCAGGTGAGTGGGAGGCAGGGGGCAAACGCCCCCTGCTTGAGGCGGGGTCCAGCTCCCGGCCACAACCACTCCCCTCTCTTGCAGGGAGGAGAGTCTTTGTGATAATTATGATTGTATATAATTACAGAAAAAATAATGTTAAGGTAAATTGGGGTTTGAGTAACTTCATAACAATATCCCTCCATAACATGAAATATCACACACAAACACACAAACACTGCAATGAACATCAATCACTTGTAGGACCAGGAAGTCTATACCTTAATTTATTTGATGATGGTGTATTTTTGCAGAGGATGTCATGCCTCTCACTTTTAGCCTCATTTGCTCTTATTGCAGGTACTGTATTGACTATTCAGTGGAAAGATGCCTGAATTTGCTAGTGAACCACAACATCTGGCAAAAAAAGATAGTGCTATGAGTTTGGGGTGTTAAACTGTATGCGAGACCCCTCTAATTACTGGATCCAATATGTGTTAAAAGCTAATCAAGTCTTCTAACTCCTGGAATAGCCATACTACCTTCCTAGTGAACTGATGGGGGATGAAGGGGCTTGGTGCAAGACTGCAAATGGGTGGGGCTCAGATAGAGTTGAGAGTTGCAGTGAGTGGGTGGGGCTCAGATAGAGTTGAGAGTTGCAGTGATGTGACCCAGAAGCAACGCAGCAAGCTGGAAAGAGTTAGAGCTAGAGCAATGTTTGATTTATGTTTGAATCCAGGGCTGTGGCTATGGGAGAAACAAGACCTTTGAGGAGGCATTAATGCTGTGAACCCCTCCATCATAGTCTCAGATTGCATGTATGTGTAAATACAGTGGACGTTTGGGTTATGAATGTGATCCATGCACGTTCGCAACCCACAGCTTTTGCAACCTGCGGGTTGTGATTCAGCACTTCTGCGCATGCACAAAGCACGATTTTGCGCTTCTGCGCATGTGCGACTGCCCAAACCCGGAAGTAACCTGTTCCAGTACTTCCGGGTTTCGGCAATCCGCAACCCAAAAAAACGCAACCTGAAGTGGCTGTAACCCGAGTTATGGCTGTAAACCATATAGCATAAATTTCTGAGCAGCATGAGATTCCAGGGGTTCCAGGTGCTTACCCAGGGTTCATGTTTCCTTTTGAAATGAGGCACAGTGGCAACTGTGGTGTCTTTATGATATATGGTCTTATTTTTCCCATAGGCACAGCCCTGAATTCAAACAGAAATAAATCATTGCTCTGACTCTCCCAAACTCTTCTCAGCTTGCTACTTTGCTTCTAGGTCACACCTCTGCAACTCTCAACTTCATCGGGTTTTGTGTATTGAGGAAGGGGTCCCATCCATTTGCTGGCTCGCACTAAGCCCCTTAACCTAAGGTTACCAGACTTTTTTCAATGAATCTGGGGACACTTTTCAACTTCAGTAGGAATGATAGGATTTTATCAGGGGACTGATTTGTAAATCTGAGGACTGTCCCCAGTGGCGTCGCAACAGGGGGGCGGGGGGGGCGGTACGGCCCAGGTTCCATGTTTGTGGGGGTGACAAGAAGTCACCCCGTGGGGGCTTGTGGCAGCGCGAGCAGCCATCACGCTGCCGCAGCCGCCTTTGGAGGATCCTCTGTTTGCAGCTGTAGCCGCGAGCAGAGGATCCCAGCGCCAGCAGCAACCCGCTAAGTACAGCGCATGTGCGGCGTCGCACACATGTGCTGTGCGTAGCAACGCCACACATGCTCTGTATAGCCGATTGCCGCCAGCGCTGCTCCAGCACCATATGGACAGTGCCAGGATCCTCTGCTCACAGTTGCAGCCACGAATGGAGGATCATCCGTTTGTGGCTGCAGCGGCAACGGAGGGATCCTGGCACCGTCCGTATGGCCCTGGAGTGGCACTGGCACCAAACTGCTATACAGTGCATGTGCGGCGTTGCTACGTACAGTGCATGCGCTGTACGTATCAATACCGCACGTGCACCCTACATCATGATGCCCGTCCCGGGTGTCACAACACCTTCCTTCACCCCTGACTGTCCCTGGGAAACGGGGACATCTGGTAACCTTACCTTAACCCCCCTTCAGTTCACTAGGAAGGTAGTTTGGCTATTCCAGGAATTAGAAGGCTTGATTTGCTTTTAACACTTGCTGGATCCAGGGATTAGAAGGGTCTGGAATATAGTTTAACACCCCAAACTCATAATACTACATTCCCCTAAGAACAGGACATCTGTCCCTAGATGTACAAACAAAGAGCAAACTATAGCTTCCCTGGAGAAAAATAACAGGCAAGTTAGCAAGGACATTACAGCACACATAATCAAAAACAGATAATAAAACACAATTACCCTTTTAACCAGGACAGGGTAGTTTGCAACAATATGGTAATATCCCCCTCCAAATGCAATATGTAAACCAGGACAATTAAAACTGCAATAGAGCACTGGAAACCAAAATTGTAACAACCCATGTGGTCATAGGTATGTGTTAGGAAGGGTGTATATAGGTAGTAGTCAGGTATTTGGATTTATAAATAGGCTTCACGTTTTTAAATGAAGTGAAGCCAGACATCTAACCGATTTACCCATCTCTGCATTTCTGAGACATGGGATTTAGAGGAGTGCTTCTTTGGGGCATATAATCCCATTAGGCATTTCCATTTCTTCTGCAAGCACTATGCTAATATATAATTCAAGAAACAGATATTGGGAGAATCTCTGTTCTGAGCTGTCTGAAAGTACCCAAACAAGGCAATGCACAGCAAGAGTGAATTAATCTGCTGTAGAGAAATCCCAACAAACTGAAGTAGGATGTGTTTCTTTATTAATCTGTTGCTTTGTGGACTATTTACTTGTCATTTGGGATTTTGTCAGTACAGTATCTGTAACCTTTCCAGTGGCATTTTAAAGCTCTGTGCTGTCCTTGTTTCCACTGCATTCCTAGCAAGGATCATTGCCTCTACCACAATTTGGTTCCTTCCATATTTTAAACTACAAAGGAAAACTACAAAGGGTAAAAAAAGAAATCTTTGAGGCTTACTCTTTCACCACCATCCTTGCCCAGCATGCCTGAACTCCCAAATAATGTTCTTTTTCACTGTTATCACCGACTTGAGATTTCAGTTTCCAAAGCCATTCCCCACTATCTGCAAAGCTTTGGCCTTTTAAAACATTGCAGATATTTAGAATGAGATGATAGAAGCCATGCCAACCTTTACATTTCTTGCAGATTTATTGAATTGCCAGTCGGAACATTATTGATAAAGAAATATGGAGAAAGTCCATCTGTCCAGTATAGAGAAGGAAGAAAAAGCTTGAGGGGTTAATTTCACACACATAATTTACACTTCTACTGGGTTTCTATTTTAAAATATAAATTACTTTAAGTATCTTCTTGCCCAGTAGACTCTTGCACTTTATCTTAATAGGGTGTTCACAAGAACATTTGTGCATACGCTGCTGTATATTTTATCAGAGTGTTCTATACCATATTTTATCTTAATTTTTGTTGGACACTATTTTGTGGAAAGGTATGATATAGTTTTAAAGAATGAAATGATGAATATTATAGCCAATGTGTGGAGGGGCCCTGCCCTCAAATCTCTGCACCTTTTTTTATCACCTCCAATGCCCACAAGTTGAGCTGTACACAGACAATTCACATCCGAGGGAACTTGGAATGATTAAGGTTCCCAGTGCTGTGGAGATCATTCACAGACATGCAGCCATGTGTAGGCAGCTTGACCGATATTCCATTCAACACAAAGATGCCGAGGGTGGGATATGTACAGACAAAGGGACAAGGCTGGAGACACAGTCTCACTACCCACTCTAGGCAGACTCTGTGCCTGAAGAAGGCTCTTGTGAATCCCCCTACACAGAACATTGAAGTCAGGCAAATAGTCTTTTTGCCCATTCCACAAGTGAAATTGCAACAGGAGAGTCTTGGCATAAAGGCTGAGAAGAAAACCCAACAGACTTCCCCCGATCTTTCAAAGGCAAACATGTTGCAGGTACAGTAGCTGAATTTAAAAGATCTGATGGCATCACAATTATTCCTGTGGAATGTTCTATTTACTTATTAAATCTATACCTTGCCCTTTTCCTCAAAGGATGGCATACCATAAATGGAACTTTCATGACCCATCTTACCATTGCAATGTGGAAGCTGTATTTATTTTGCATTGTGGGAGAACACAATTTTTTCAGCAATAAAATACAAAAAAACAAATTAAGAACACAGAGGAAGAAGAAGGGCAATTGCCATCTTAGCCCCATCTTCACTTTTCACTTAAGAACATAGGAAGAGCCCTGCTAGATCAGAACAAAGGCCCATGTTCTCACAGCATACCTGTTCTCACAGTGGACCTGCCTGGTGCCATCCAACGGCCTGTATTTTACTCAAGCAGAGCACTTGTTCATATCGGTTCTTTAAACTAGCAGAAAACAAAGTTGTGACTCATTCCAATACCTTGAGTGAGATCTAAGGCATTGCAAGGGCCGGGAAACTTAGGTTGCAGCTGCCACCGTTTGCTGTTTCCTGGTTCAGAATGCGCACATGGCAAGTTCAGAAAGTTCTCATGCTTTACAAATTCAGCATCACTCAGAGCCTTTGCTGTCATTCAGAAGGCAACCCAAGAGTCTGCAGATACATACAAAGTGCTTTACTTTATTTCGACCACATTCTGGAAAATCTGACTCAAACAGATGCCTTCCCTCCTACTGAGTTAGCCTAAGGGCCATCTTAAAAACCAACAACAAAACAAAACTACCCACAAGACAAAATATGAATGGCAGACAGGCCACATACACCTAGTCAAGAGAAACCCCCACAGCATGAGGATTAATTTGTTTTCCAATTCCATCACATTTATTTCACTTCCTAGTGTTTCCAGGATCTCCTGAACTGTGAAAGTCAAGATATATTCATATTTGTTTCACAGCTAGTAGTAATTTCAACAGAGAAAAATTCTGTTCTCCAAGCCTGCCTGGACACCACATTCTCTGCATGAGTGCCTGCTTCCTAATCACAGATGTATGTGTGGTAGGCTCTGAATAGTCATGATAATTGGATTTGACTCTGCCCATATGCAGAGAGACACTCCTTAAATCACCTGGGCCAGCCTTGAGCTGCATCACTGAAGTCATCTGAGTTCTGTTCCTTAAACACTGCTCGCTGTCGTTGAATCTGTAACTAAAGGGAAAGTGACTGAAAAAGAATCTTTGAATAGCCTAAATCTGGCTGAAGTTTACCAACATCCCAGGATGGTTAATGAAGTCTCACGCTGTGTGTAATTGCCCAGCAGCAGGCAGGCTGGCGGTTCCAAGGGAAAAGAAAGCACAGAGCCCCCTCCCTCTCTGCCTTCCCCACAACACACCAATAAAGGCTTTTCTAACTTTGCTGGGTTGGGGTGTTTTTCTCTCTCCTCTTTCTGCTTTCTTTTCTATTTGTAGCCTTGATTGCTTTGTTTATAAGGAACAGAACTGGACTTCAAAAACAGTAACAGCTCAAGGCTATCTAAACTGACTTAATCTTCTTCCCACTGGGACATTTAGTACCAACTGAGACTGGTAAGCAGGGGTCTTCTGTGGAAAATCACAGCACACAGAGAAAAGGGGACATTAAAAGAGTAAGGAAAAAAATCTTAGTTTTGCTCTTTCAGAGCTTGTTTGTCTGATTGTTGGAAGCTTCTTTTCATCTGTTTCTCCTCCACTTCATTAAAGGGTCGGAAAGCTGCTGTATATAATGATTCCCCAGACCTACATGAGCAGCAACCAGCATCCTCCTATGCCTAACAAATGTTTTGCTTGAAGGGGCACCCAGAAGACCCAGCTCTCTCAAACCTGTCTCCTTGCATTTTTGCCCCACCCACCACCAGGTAGGTTGGAGAATTCATACAAAATGGGAGCAGAGCGTAACAGTGCTTGCTTATTCGGTCCATGTCCACAATGGAAATCAACCCAGGGCTTCTCCACGTTGACCTTTTGTCCTGCTCTTTCCAGCCACAGGTCTGTGCTTTAAAGCTCTGTGTCTTGAGTACTCTCTCTCTCTCTCTTTTGCCCCAAAGTTGAAGCACAGTGAACTGCAATTTGGGTTTCCCCAAAAATTGCCATTTATTCTGACTCAGCTTTAAAGAGCAGGTTTTCACAGAAGAAGCTCCAGAGCAAAGAGAGAAAGAAAGAAAGAGAAAAAGAGAAAGAGAAAGATTGCTCAGCCATGGAGCTTTAAAGGATGGAAAGCGAGGAGGAAAGTTAAGTGTGGATATCTCCAGTGAATTCAATTGGAGTTTGCTGTTGCTTTCAGTCTGCAAATGTGTTTTATTGACACTGAAATGAATAGGGTAGCATATCAGTAATGACAACATAATTAACACAGTTAATTACATAAGTTACATAATTCCATCACAGTGGATAGTGAGACTAATAATGTAGCTTTGGATGGAAAACAAATTGCAGCAGAACAGAAACAAGGCTACATGTGATGAATCCAGGGTGGAATGGCAAGCCATGCCTTCTTATCCACCATACACACCTTTTAAGAAATAGCTCAGAAATTATATGTTGCACTAGTCTTTTATTCAGTTATGAATGTATTCATACTCTGCCTTTTTCAGCCCACAAAGTGCCATCTAGAAGGCTGACAGCCATAAATACAGAGCTACAATATAACAATTTTTTAAAATGTCAACAGAAAGCTTCTCAACAAGAACCAAATACAAAAGGGTGGGACAGAAAAGAACTCTTGGAAAAATGAAGTGAACATCTTTAGAGCCTACCATCCAGGCTTCTCCAACGAGTGACTTCTAAAATCTGGTGTGCATAATTAAGAATCCCCTGTCCCGGGTGTCTGGCCATGACTCCTGGCATACTTCCAGCATTCGTCTTCTTTCGATCCTTTCCAATCTTCTAACAAGCTGGTGTCTCACCAAAACCATCATAAATCAGAGTTAGAGCCCTTTTTAGGAAGCAGTGTCACAATTCATCACAGTATGTCACATAGCCTGTTTCTTCAAGTACTCTCTAAAGAAAATTGTAAAGTTCTTGTTGAATCTCTCTTGCATTCCATATATAGTTGTTATCCATTAGTAATTTCATTCCATCAGTAATTAATTAATTAGTTCTTCTTCAGCAAAGGCTTGCCGAATCACAGCATAGCAAATATAATTGGGGTGGGGGAGAGAACAAAGGTTCCCCTTCACTTACAAAGCAATCCAATTACAACGTGAGTCCTCTCCAGATCAAAATCTTGGCACTCAGAGGCTGATTCATTTAGCAGGCTATCTTTCTCCTTCATGCAGAGCATGCCTGTTTCTTAAGTCCAAATTCAGATCCATCTTAAAAGAAACCGAAGTACCTCTGCTCATGGCGACTGCATTGGAGAGTATCCAATACGTGCAGTGCTATGCACTCTAAGTCCCTGCCCAGGGGCTTGCAAGGACAATTACTCCCAGATTATCCTTAATTAACTGCATGGCTGGCATCCGCTATCATGGGATCCACTGTTCGCCATAGTGGCAGCACCAGAAGTCAGAACTGCCTCAGTTCAATCATGAGCACAAATCATCATGAATGCACAATAAGGAAGACATCTGGGTGGCCCCTTAGTTTCCATCAGTGCTAAATGCTGCCACCCACTCAGCCTGACACCTTCATGAAGCAGCAGCCCCTGGCTCCTCTGCTGCTGCCTCCTTGTAAAGTTTTAAAGGAAAGCATAAAACAAAATGTACCTTTTCCTACTTATTTCCAAAATATTTTACAGTCCAGAGCATTAAACATACACTGACCACTTATTTCAGATTATGCCGTATACACCAAGTATAATCTAACTGAGCTGGGGGGTGGAAAAGAACTGCTGCGATTTTACTTGAGGTTTAGGCTTGTTTGATGGTAGCAGCAGCAGCAGAAACAATGCATTTCCTTGTTTTCCCTGGATGATCCAGCTCCCGTGGTTGTGCAGAAGATATTTCAGAAAAGCATAACACCACATCTTTCATTTCTCACAAAAATTCAGAGGATGCAGTTTCTCAACCCCCTGGCTTGGTCCATCAGAGCCGTGAAGCAAGTGTGAAAGACAAACATGAATGGATGGAAAATCAGCACAGAAAAGTCTTTTTTTTTTTTCCTTTCCCCTTCCCCACTACACTCTTTCTGTATTACCACAAACTCTCTTTAGTATTACTTCCTGCTGGGCTGCACTAGGCAGCTTTGCCCAGAGGCTAGAATACACTTCTTAGCTCACCAGTTATATAGGCTATATAATCAAAAGCTCAGTAGGCTCAGGCATGGAAATAGTTCTGTATTTTTATCAAGTACACAGTAACTACCTGGGTGAGATTATTGGGGACATCCTAATACTGTACGTTCAGGAAGTAGGTTGGAATCCCCTCATTCATTCCTAACAATCCTGTCCTAATAAACCTAGTAGTGTAAAGCTGAAAATCTAAATCCAATGTTTTACCCATGATCCCAACCTACTAGTGTTCATTATAATGAGCAAAAGAACCTACATTCATGCAAAGCGTGCACTCATGGGTTCTTTATATATTATTAGGTGCCCTTAACAGGTGAGGTGTCTGATTGTGGATACAGAGCCCAAACACATACAAATGTAATGTCTTTCATAGATTATGGTGAAGTCTTGGGGGTGCTGTGGGCGTGCTGTGCTCAGTCCACTGGGAAGTCAGCTTACAAATGCACAAAACATACACACTTCTCAGTGATTGTAAATCATGCATATGAACCAATGGATCTACATTCTTATCTTTTTTACATGCATTCCCCATTACAATCCTAGATTAGGCAGCAATCTGACTTGAAGGTTATCCTGATTACTGGGGAACTAAAACAAAATCAATGACATCCCTGGCTGATGTCATATTGGAAGTATGTGATCTTAGGATAACATTTCCTTCTTGCTGCTAATTTTCAATGTGCAAGGAATTCTTTTGCACAGGTGAGCATGCAAGCCTGTGAGGCTCCACTAGGAAGTAGGTAAATCTGTGCCTGGACTTAACATCTCACTGAGAACCAGGGCTGGTTATCAATAGTCTAAGACAGGCTGCAGATATTCTGTGCTTAGCAATATTCTGAACATAATCATATGATAAAAGCTCTTTAAAAAATTAAAATTACAAGTGTTAGAAGCAACATAAAATATTTGTGCATGGATACATAATTGGATTCTGGTTGTGTGACAAAATTAACAAGCTGCATCCTAGTGAGAGACATAAAACAATAATGAAGACCTGGTCCGTGTAAATTCCTGCATTTTATTCAACCTTCTGGGAAAATAAGAATAGAAATGAATAAGCTGGGAATAATATTTTCCCATAAGTCTGAAAATGTTAATTTTCCTTCGTTAATTGTCCTATATGACACATATAAAACTAGCTGATTCAGGCTGCAACCCTGTGCATACAATCTCCATGGAATTTGGGATGGGGGGGTTATTGTGGTATGAATACACATTAGAAATTGTAACTCCTTCTGATAAGTCACTTTGGTGCTAAGCATTAATAAAACAGCAATGTTTAAATGTCCACTGCAAAATAGAGGATAGGGAGAGAACCACGTCATATTTCTCCCAGCAGAGAAGCAACTGTTACAACAGGGACCCCTTCTGAACCAAGGGAAGACTTGTTCAGTTTCATTAGCTGCTATCTGTATTTGCAAAACAGCAACACTCTGAGTGCCTCCAGTATCTTTGCAAGGAAGGAGGATGGGGAGAAAACTGGAACAACTTGGCTACGCCCCTGTGACCTCTCATTGGCTGTGCCTCCATGACCTCTTAGCAGCCCCACAGAATGCTAGTCCTATTCAAGAATGGTCAGCCAGAGCACAATTAAGGCAGGGGAACGAAACCAGTCACCCAATCCCACTCACAAAACTAATTTTAAACCGCAAACCCATCTCCCAGGATCACCTCTGTTCAGAATGGTCTGAACAGAATTGCAACATGGAGCAGGAATTATTTTTGTATCTTTAGGGATCATGTTTGTATCTTTAGGAATCATGTTTGTATCTTTAGGGATTTCTGTCCCACTCTTCCTGCCAAAGGAGTCTAGGGTGGGAGGGCCAAACAGCAAAGCAATAAAAACAATACAATTAAAAACTAAAATAAGGGGGGGGGGGATATTTCAAATGTCTAGAAACATCCAACAAACACATTAAAAATAGATATTGCTGCTGAATATTCTATTAATTTATTCTTTATAATTTATTTTTATACCCTGTTGTGAGGCAACTTGCCACCAGTTGCAAATATATGAGTCAGCTTTCATGATAATATTTCAGAGTAGGAAAGATATTACAGAATTACTTTGAAGTATGTAATTAAGATGCATGAAACTCCTATGAAAACCAGTGCAAATAATAAACATTAAAATGGCCAAATACAAGTAGCCTCGCCTGCTTAATTTTTGCCGCAGAAGCTTCCTGTCATTAATGTTCCTCCACCCCAATGTTTTTCTGCCTTCAAAAACAGAAACACCCTACATATGCCAGATCAGCTCTGCCAATATTTTAGAGATTGTGCCATTGTACACCAACAGCAGTCTGCCAAATCTTTCCTTCTGCAGGGCTTGGATTGAATATTGTCTACATGTACATTTGTGTAAGTGTAATGTATCATTCAAGATTCATTCATCTGTTGCAATAAGGTGTCTGCACTGGCTTCACACAGAAGCTGCGGGTGATTATCCACTCCCATCGAATTACAGCCTTTATAGAAAATCAAGACAAAGCTGGACATTTTCTCAAGAGGTTAAAAAAAGAAAAAAGCAAGCTGAGTAAGCATTCATTTGTAAGATGGGGGAGAAATATGCAATACCATTATAACTTGCAGTTTTTTTGGCATGCATCATAATCAAACAATGACACGGGGAGTTATTGGGCCCAGCTAAAAGGGAGAATCAATTGTCACAGGTAGAAAGAAATAAACCAGTTGTTTCATCGATGGTGGAAGGAACATTTCAATATAGCACATATTGAATAATAAGATTATTTTAGTTTCCCAAGTGAATTTTTGCATAGTGGATAGCTGGACCTGCATGTATAACTAATGTTTACAATCAGAAGAATAGAGTGGGTCCCAGCATAGCTTAGCAATAGATTTATCAGATGTCAAAGGCCAGGATGAGCATTACCATGAAAGTGTCAGACTCACTACTGTGGGGAAAGTATTCCACAACTTAGGAGCTGTCACAGAGAATACCCTCTCATGGGACACCACAATCCCAAACATCAGAGGGGGGCAGAATTACCAAGATGGCTCCCTTTGCCAGTCTTAACACTCAATAAAATCTGTAGAGAAGGAGGCAGTCTCTCAGCTATTTGGGGCCTAATTTATTTCAGGCTTTAAACACCAATGAAAACTCCTTGAATTAGGCCTGGGAATAAACAGGAGTTATGTGAGCTTTAAATGGAACCCCTTGCAATAGTCTGGCTGTTGTGTTTTGGACTGGCTGAAGTTTCTGAGTAGTTGATGTATCTGAGTAGTCTTCAAGGGCAGCCCTACATTGCCATGATCCAGTCTGGAAGTTACCAGAGTATGGAGTACTGTGGCCAAGTCATGGCCAAGTCAAAAGCTATAGGGCTGCACAGATCATGCTTCCTTTCATTGCTCAGAATAACTGAACCACAGTTGCTGAAGTAGGACAAAACAATTCAGACAGAATAGCTCCACAAGACCAGAGCTTACACAAATTGCCATGCTGATGTAGGACCAAGAACATGGGAGGAAATAAACATAGCATTAAGGTGATCACTCCATCAGTGCAAGCATTTATGTTTTCCTGATGGGACATTCACCTCCTCCCACACATGTGCTGCTCTGGGGGTTCTCCTGACCCACTTGAGGCAATCTGGAGGTTGCACAGGATAAGGAGAGGATGAAGCCCCATTGCACTAGCAGAAATCCATGTGTGGCTTCCTCTAATGGAGATGCTTAGTAGAATCTGGCCCTGCGAATTTTGAATAGCTACCATTCCACATCAATAACTTGTGATTGAAGTCTATATTATTAAGACGGTTAAGAGGAAACTCACCCAATCAGCTATTTGAGCTAGGGAGAACATGACTTTTCATTAACTAAATTTCTTAGCATAAATTATACAACACATTTCCAACATTTAATATAGAAATACTTTAACAGACAGGTAATAGAAGAAACACTCCACTAAAAGAAACCCCAATCTGGCCTGTTGTCAGTAAACACAAAGCCTACATATTTTCATCTATTAACTGATTATTCACCCCACATACAATTCACAGCTTGATGAACACCTTGTGAAAAGATAAGTGCCCAGAGGGATTAAAATGTCATGTACTGATATTTATTTCAAATGATATTATCGTATATTTTATAGCATTCTTCATCTGGAAGACTTGTAGTGCCTGAGGGCATGACATCCTAAGTTGTGGTCCTGCCAAAACTTGTGAAATAAGAAGGGTCACAAAGGGTGAACTAGTTGGAAAGCCCTCAAAGCAATGCTTAAATTATTCAAAGAGCAGGAGGTTATCAGTAGGTGGTATTTTTCATCTGTGTAAAACCAATGATATAAAATGGATGAGACAATACTGAAACCCACTCTTTATTTTTCCTGAGGCCTACTTTTGACCACACATGGATTCTAAAATTTATATGGACAGTTTTGTTAATGAGAGTAAGGATACCATTTTCCTCAGCAAACTGGCCCAGTCTTATTTTATCACAAATCCTTTACTTGGGCAACTTATCTCCAGAGATCGAAATAGAAGTCTAAAAGTTTAATCTGAGAATATGTAATTCATGCATCACTGTCTAGTGTATACTCCTTCTGCTACTTTCTTTCTAAATAACCAGTCAAATGGAATGGACTGTTCAGAAAGTGATTTTTCTAAAATAAAGGTGGCAGGGTTTCTGCAATATCTGAATTTACTGACCTACCTTTCAAAGGTGTTTCTGGATCCTTAAATAATAGAAAAATAGATGGGGTAGACCAAGATATTTTGCTGCCCGAGTGGAAGATCTCCCTATTCAACGTACAAAAGCCAACTGGATAGGCAGTTGAAATTTACTTCATTGCTGGTGACACAATAGTGTCTTCTGCTGCACCTGAAGCAGCCAGGTACTTCAGAGTAGCCAGAACAGGCTAGGTAGCATACAAAGCTCTCTTTTTCCCGTAGATGACACCTGACAGCTGTGGTCATCACCCTGTTTTTACCTAATGGTAGGATTGGCCTGAAAATGCACTGCAGTGAGCATGATAAAGCCTGTTGGAGGACAATGACACTAGTTGTTCTCTTTTGCTGGTGGACTGACCTAAAGGTGAGTCAAAGAGGCCAGAAGTTGGGAAGTGAGGCAGTTGGGTTGAAGAAGCCTCAAGATGTGCTAAGCCAGAGGAAAGCAAGGTGGCTATTTAAGCATCAGAAGAAGGTCCTGAGCAGAGTGAATGGGAGTGCAGGGGAACAGACAAAACACACAGAGAAAGAGAAACAGAACAGCTGAACAGGTTGAGTCGTGACAGGCAGATTTAGGGGAGCACAACAGATTTGGTTGCACTGGATGCCGAGCTTCAGGGATGCTGCAATTATGATGTAGAATGGAAGGTAAGAGGCAGGGGGTGTCTGCCACTGGTTGTGAGGCAAGAGCAGAGACCTGGAAGGAGGGGGGAGAAGTGTGAGAGAAGATAGGAGAGAGAGAAGGAAATGAGAAGTTATGGCTAATCACAGAGAAGACAGGCAGCAAAGAGAACAACAAAGAAAAGCCTGAGACTTTCAACCCCATCTTAGAGCAAAGAAGAGAGTGAGTATGACGACATACAGTGGTACCTCAGGTTACAAACTTAATTTGTTCCGGAGGTCTGTTCTTAAGCTGAAACTGTTCTTAACCTGAGGTACCACTTTAGCTAATGGGGCCTCCTGCTGCCGCGTGATTTCTGTTCTCATCCTGAAGCAAAGTTATTAAACCAAGGTACTATTTCTGGGTTAGCAGAGTCTGTAACCTGAAGCATCTGTAACCTGAAGCGTCTGTAACCTGAGGTACCACTGTATAGGCAATCAAAGCATTGGAGCCCATTTGCACACACAGAGATGCCTCTGTACACTTCTGTTTGCCAAACCATCCCATGGGGCTGATTGTATCCCAATTTATATTTCTGTACTGTAAAAATGAAAGGCAAGTCAAAGTCTCTTACTATATGTGAGTATATGGTTTTATAAAGCAACTCCCTACAAGGTATTAATGAAACAGGAAAAGAAATAGAAACTCCACAAGAGCTTAGGATAAAACACTTGCCCTGTTCAGAATTTCCTAATCAGCAACTGAATGGAAGGGCATCAGGATTGTATCTGCTATCCTTTCCTCTGACCTCCACCTATTCAGTAAAAGCTTTTACCAATGCTCTACACACGTAGCTCTTACACACAATTGGGAACATTGCAAAAAAGAGGGTCCCAAATGAAGTGTGCAATTGCCATGCATAGTGTTCTGCTCTGGACTTCTGCTGAATGCATAGTATTTGGGAGTGGGGACAGCAGACATGATCCCAGTGCCTTCTCATCGTGTTTCACCTATACACTTTGGAAGTCTGGAAAATATTTTAATTATTTTGAATTACTAAGAGTTTAAGCAATGATGTAAATGAAGGCTTAGAATTAGACTGGAAGCAATATCATTTTACCAGGACAAGGTACATGTGCCTTAGTGGACTTGGAAGAGTTATCAGTGTTCTAGCTATGAGATAATGGGGAGGGAACCCCCCTCCCATGAAATCACAAATCACAACTCCTGACCACCCCACCCTCAATATTGGTCATCAAATCACTTCTTCCTTGTAGCTTTCCAAATATATTAGCTAAGGCAGTTGGATCCCCTTTTACACCACCACCACCCTGGTAATTTTACTAGACAAACCATCAAGAAGTAGAACAGCTATTCTGAATAAAACTCTTATCCTTTAATAATAACCAACAATTGCTGACTAGATTCTTTCTCATCTAAGAGTGCACTAATAAGTAAAGATGTCAAAATGATCTTGCCGAGAAAATCAGTTAATCTTTAAAAACAGAAGATTTCAGCATATTTTCCCATTAGCGTTCTGAAAGGTTGAGCGCCACTCAACTGAGTGCATTGGGTATTAACAGTAAGTTGAAGGAGAGGAAGAAGTAGTAGCAATTGATTTCTAGATTGCAGGGTGGTATACAACATGATATAAAACCATGTGATTAAAAATTCAAGACATCTTAAAATGCCATAGAAATTTAACATTAAATTGTTTAAACTAATGGCAGGAAACCATCTCAAAGACACAAACATATGCAACTGTTCCCAAATGCCTGAGTAAATGACGGTGTCTTTGAAAAAGGTATCTAAAGCAAAACACTGAGGGAACCAATCATAGTGGAACTGAGTTCCACAGCTGGGTTGCCCCTATGGAGAAGGCTCCATCCCAGTGGAGCTACCACATTTCACACTAGCTGCAGCTTCTGAAGCAATCTTCAAGGGTATTTCCATGTGGAACATATCGCAGTAATCCATTTAGGAGACTCCCAAGGCATGGATAATAGTGGCCAGGCTCTCCCAGTCCAGGAACTGACAAACCAGACAGATCTGGTCATATGCATTCCTCACCACTAAGGTCACCTGGGCCTCCAGTGTCAGCTTAGAATAGAGGTATATAATTTACTTTACAGTGGACTCTGCAGGACATGTGAGTTACCACTTGAAATGTATTTCTGATGTATCTTTTCTGAGCTCGTTCAGAAAGAGACCCCAGATATTCTTGTGGCACAAGGGATAGTAAACATTTAAAGGGAGGGGTCAGCTGGAAGTAGAAAGAAGCAGTTAGGGAACAAGGAGGCAGGAGTGATCGCTCTGAGCTGTTTCACAGGAGCAGGCAGACTTGTCCTGGGTAAGTTAAAGGCAAAAGCATATGAGCTTGGCACAGCCAATAGTGCAACAGCTGGATGGTTGCCTGAGGGCAGTGCTATCCTCTCAATACTGAGTCAGGAAATAGACAGATAGTATCTATTCAGGGACCACTGAGAGGAAGGGATTTGCAAAAATGTATTGGATTTGCTCAAGCTGCAACTTTCTTCTGGGGATCAAACCCACAAAGAGTTACTACATTGTCTTTTACTTGCTAGTTTCTCCTCCAGTTATGTACAAGCCTTAGCCATTTCATGTCCTAACTTGAAGAGTAGGACACATCACGATCTGAAAACGCAGAAACAAAAATTCCCCCTTTAGCAATGAACTCCGCATACTGAATTTATGATAACATTGGACAGCTCCTGGATCATAAGCTAACTGTGCAATTCTGTTTACATCACACAGACACACACACAAAATACCTCTTTGTTTTTAATGAACAGGGGAGCACCAGATACCAGAAGATAAATGAGAGGCTGTAATCCAAGCTGACAAACAATCCAACATGACCAAAAAAAATGAAAAAATAAAAATGCCAGTCCTTTGAATGCTGAATTAAAAAGCAGATGAATGAAGTGCTTAGAATAAAGCTATACGCTTGCCACCGCTAGCACATTAGTCATGGGGAACATGTTCTTGCATGCATAAGCCACTAAAAATTAAGGTCTTTAAGAAAAATACAAAGCCAAAGACATCAAGGGTGGCAAATTGATTCATTCCCCTCCTTTTATTATTTCATTAACTCTTGCATTGCAAGATCCCCAGGTGGCTCACCATGAAAAGCAGAAAAGGGATGTGAAGGCAAGTTCACAGTACAAATGCAACGAAAGACTGGATAGGCATAATAGAAATACTAAATGGATTGTGGTTCTGTGTGTGCAGTGAGGATATATGAGAATGAATATTCAATGCAACTGTTTTAACCCCAAATTCTTCTTAAACCACATTTCCTGAACACTGAGGAGGTTCTGGAATTGTTTATATCATGTAGATTACTTGTGGCATCCTGCTCCTATTTTATAGATATAAATATAGACAGGCAGGTGAAGAATGGAAATCATATATGAAATATTGTTGATAGTTTTGTCTGAAGCCTACCAGGGCAGGGGGGATGTACTCCCTTCCCCCCAGTTCTGATCAACAGCTTTCCATAGAAAACCTAGATGATCTTTTGATGTTTTGTGAGTTCTGTTTCTGCTGCTACTCTGTTCAATTCAAGTAAAGATATTCAGAAATGGGTCACTCTCAAACACACCCTCACATTGATTTTGTGGTCTAATGACGCATAAATAGCTATTCTGGTATGTTCTGTTTTCTTGACAGCTGCAAAGGTACATACACACCTTTGTACTGGAGAAGAAATGTTCAGCAGGAATTGACAAGATTGTAGGAAGTAACACAAAGTATTTTATTGCCAAGGTATTTCATTGCTAAAGATAGTATAAAAATACAGAATCCTCACTATAAAAGAATGTGACTACACTGTTTCAGGATGAACGAATATGCTGCGGATTCCAAAATACTGTATGCATGTTTTGTTAAGTTTGCTATGTGAAAATACTATTTTTATTTTAGTGGAACCCAAATAGATAGCAAAATTAACCTCTACTCACATAATCCAAATAAGAAAGTTAACAGAGCTTCTCGGAGACGCTAAAATGAGATCTGGCAAGTCTCCAGGAAAAGACGTTTCACAATTCCAAAGCATCTACAAAAAGGCTTCATGCATCAGCTGTAATAGTAAAATATAGCTCTCATTCATTCATTCATTCATTCTGCAATTTCCAACTTCAGCCAAAAGAAACCCAAGGTGGAACATAGTAAAATAGTAAAATATACAAATGAATGCAACAACCATAAAACCAACACTATAAATCAGATACGAAACAAAACATCAAAATATAATGAGATCATAATTGCAAACAATCCAGCAGTAACCACTCTTGCATCAGCCCAAAATCTACATGCCTGGAAATGGATCTTCATCTGATGCAGAGGACAGGTGGGTCTCTATGGGGACAGAGTTCCACATCAAGGGTACCACAACAGAGAAGGCCCTGAGCTGTTGCATCATAATGTCAGTTGAACTAACAGCAGGTGCTCTGCTGCAAATCATGACACAGGTAAAAGGTGAGGCAATCTTCCATTTATTTCAGCCCTAGGGCACATATACCTTTTTGAGTTAAATTCAGCAGCTTAAATCAAGGCCAAAAGCAAGCAGGCAGTCAGTGCACATCCTATGGGACAGGTGGTGAAGACTTCCCTTTTCAGTGCCAGACAAGAACCTGAATGAACCACTTAAGCCACCTGAGCAGTGATGACTGCAAGAATATCCTTACATTACCAACCTCTTCCTGCAAGGGGAGGGCACCTTTGTCCAGAAAAGTGGTCTGCCCAACTCACAGCTAAGAGGTTTAAAAGCTTTCAAGGTCAAGGCTCAAGTGTAGACTCTAGTACAACAGGCTCCCAATAATCCAATCAGGAGGTGGGTCATTGCATTATGCAACAGCAAGTCTTCTTGATGGCCAGAAGAGGAATAACATCAGTTTAAAATGTCCCCACGCCATCAAGTGTGCAGGACTTTCCAACTATCATTAGCGTCATCTTGCCTGAATGCAGCTCATTAATATTTGCATCTGCTTTCAAATAACAGCCAGATGGGATACAAGAACTAAGACTCATGGCCAGAGTCATAGGAAAGAAAGATACAGTGAGAAAGAGAGCAGAGTAGCTGTTTACACAGCAGTTTTGACAGCATTACTGAACTCACTTAATGAATATAAAACTCACTTCGAAGATGCTGATCCTGCTCTGCTGCAAATTTTATAGAGTTGCACTTCATTTGACCTGTAAGGAGTACAGTTCAGAAGCTGCCACAAGTTAATGTATTGATACAACCAATGTGTTGGCTAATCAGCTACTGTATGTTGCTATTATGCACCACTGCCTAGTGGTGCAGTGAGAAAGCTGATAGCACATTTGCAAAGCTAAGCAGGGTCTGGTATGGATTCAACTTGGATGAGGGACTGTGTGTTGAGATTCCTGCATTGCAGAGGGTTGGACTAGAATTCTATGACTCTATTCATGTACTCCTGCACTCAGGGTTGACCAACCCATGAGGCAAGGTGAGGCGACTGCCTTAGGCAGCAGGATCCACAGGAGCAGCAGATCCGGCCTCCAAAGAATGCATTGTTCACTGCAGCAGCAATGGCATTCCTTGGAGGCCAGATCTGCCACCTTCTTGGCAGCCCCTGTCCCATCCCTACAGCAGCTTCTTGGTGAATAGGATGCACTGCTGGTTTCCTCCCACCATTGTTCCCAATGTACATCTTTATTCCTCCAGTTGTTCCTGATGCTGATGTCCCTTGTTCCCTGGTTGGTGGGTGTTCAGCTCAGGTGTCAAAATATCTTGGGCCAGCCCTGTCTGCTCCTCACAATACTAGCTACAAAATGTACCCATGAGCTAAGCTGTGGTTATAGAATCATAGCAGAAGTAAGATTAAAGATAAAATAATCCAACCTCTAAAAAGGAACATAGGAAGCTGCCTTAGAGTCAGACCATTGGCCCCCTAGCCTAGTACTAGGATAGGTTGAACCCTGACAAGACAGAAGTACTGTTTTGGTGGACAGGAAACAGGTGGGTGTAGGGGACTCCCTGGTCCTGAATGGGGCAACTGTACCCCTGAAGGAGCAGGTGCACAGCCTGGGAGTCATTTTGGACTCACAGCTGTCCATGGAGACGCAGATCAATTCTGTGTCCAGGGCAGCTGTCTTTTTTTTTTTTAAAAAAAAAATAATATTTATTAAAGTTTCAAAAAATACAAGAAATACAAAATACAGAAAAAAGAGTAAAGTTTTTTTTTAAGGTATAACAAAAAAGTAAAGGATAAAAAAGAAACATACAAAATAAAACAGTTAAAAAGACATTAATTTTCCAAACCTATCTTCCCTAGACTTATTTCCCCGGACCTCCTCATACCTCCCTTTTTTGTATTCCAGTTCAGTTTGTTGGTTCAGCAAATCCTTACCATTAAACTTTTGCCCAATTGTAAACCTTTTTTCATATCTCTTAAAGCATTACAGCTAAAAACCTCTTAGTTTCTATCCAACATCCTTCTAAGGTTCCTTAATTTTACAATATTTCTGTAAATAGTCTTTAAATTTCTTCCAGTCTTCTTTCACCGACTCTTCTCCAGGATAGACCCTACCTGCCCGCGGACTGTCTTGCCAGAGTGGTGCATACTCTAGTTATCTCCCGCTTGGACTACTGCAATGCACTCTACATGGGGCTACCTTTAAAGATTATGCGGAAACTACGATTAATCCAGAATGTGGCAGCTAGATTGGTGACTGGGGGTGGCCACCGAGATCACATAACACCAGTCTTGAAAGACCTACATTGGCTCCCAGTACGTTTCCGAGCACAATTCAAAATCACCTCAGCCCTGAAGGAGCATCTCCACCCTCATCGTTTGGCCCAGACACTGAGGTCCAGTGCTGAGGGCCTTCTGCTGGTTCCCTCACTGTGAGAAGTAAAGTTACAAGGAATCAGGCAGAGGGCCTTCTCAGTTTTGGCGCCCACCCTGTAGAACACCATCCCTTCAGATGTCAAAGAGATAAACAACTATCTGATATTTAGAAGACATCTGAAGGCAGCCCTCTTTAGGGAAGGTTTTTTTTTTAAAAAAAAATAACTGATGTTTTAATGTATTTTTAATCTCCTGTTGGAAGCTGCCCAGAGTGGCCGGGGAAACCCAGCCAGATGGGCAGGGTATAAGTAATGATGATGATGATGATGGCTGGCAATGGATCTTAAAGATTTCAGACAGTGAGTCTTCCCCAGCCCTAGAAATGCCAAGGATTTATGCTGTACCACTCAGCTATGGTCCTTCCTCCAATGCCAATGGAAGAAATCTATTATTATAGCACCTTGAGAGGTGGCCATCTAGCCTATGCTTAAAATGTTAAAAAAGAGCCCATCACTTTCAATATGGTCTGTCCCACTGTTAAACCTCTGATACTGTGAGAAAGTTCTTCCTAAGTTTAACCTAAATTCTTTTTCGAAGCCCATTGCTTCAGGCCCTACACACTGGAGTAGCAGAAAACAATCCTGCCCCATAATCTGTTTGGTAGCCCTTCAAATATTTCAGGATGGCAATCATGTAATGTAAATAATAAAATAAATGAATGAATAAATAATTTGATAGAGCTGCCTTCAAAGAAAGCTTAGAAATTCCATATTGTTTAAAAGCAAAGTCTGAATCTAGATACTATTATGTTCATGATGATAAGTTGGCTAGTAAGGTCAGAGGTGTTAGACGTAAATGGATTTCAAGTTCACATTGGGACATGTGCTTTGCATGCACTTAGGACTCTATTTGTGAAAGTTCTTTTCTTCAGTACCAATTATATTAACATTCTTATCTAAAATCCAATTGCACGCGCCGTTGAAGTCAATGAACATTATTCCATTTGAGGTAAATGAAATTTATGTTATGATGATTATATGTAACATAAAATAATGCAGCTAAGGCTTCCCATGGGATGATGACAATTGCTACTCTAATTAGTTTTGAACTGTTTGAGTTAAATGGAACAATAAACCTGTTTCATAGTCACCTTTATTTCATGACCATTTTCAGCTAAAAAGACAGATCTACAACAAAGCGGGGAGGGGACCAAGCTTCAAGAAGCAGCACAGACACCATGTGAAAGTCAGACATCAAATTCTCTTGTCATTATCAGCTTCTACATCTACAGAGGCAGCTGCTGAAAAAGCATTGAACTTATCTTCTGGTTTCTTTTAGGTATTAGGCTCAGAGAGCAATGCAGTCCCCTTAGGCTAAAGTGAACAGCTCTGAATCTGGATCCACATACTGTTATATATTGGAAGCAAATTTATTTAATTTTAAAGCTGATTTAATTTAGGAAATACCTATGCTAGTAGTCTGTTTAGTTTACAGAGATTCATAGTCTAAAGTAAATTTATTCAATGGCTTGCTAGCAGAAGGGCTAGAAGTGAAAAGTGTTTCCAGTAGCAGGAAAACTGTACAGGTTTACAAAAGTAAAGAAGAAATAGACTTTTTAACTTTTATTTTTTAAAAATAGAATTAAATGCTTCACACCCGGAAATATATTTTTTCCCCTATTTTGGAAAATAATGAAAGTATCAGGTGAAATACTTGCAAAACCTAAATTATAAAAAACTATTTCTCCACAATACACAAACTTTTCTTTCAACAACAGCAAAAGCATTTTATAAACTACCTATTATAGGAACTGCTGAACATCATCATCATCATCATCATCATCATAATTCTACTGCTGTGTCCACATTCCTTGGGTCACACAAGGACACTTCAACCAGCAAACTACTTAAGTATGCCAGTTTTAGTCCCATTTGGTACCAAATTGGCATCATTGCTCAGTTAAGCAACTGTTTGTCTTTTGCTAAAGGCACTAGTGCTGGAAATGCTAACTGTATTACAGAAGCAGGGGACAACTTGAGACCTGGCTATCTTGACAAGCTGAATCTGAATCATATGGGTGACATTAGGCATTTGTTGAGCTTAAGTAAAAAAGTCCACTTTCCTTGTTCCCCAACAATTCAGAGTTCAGCTATATTGCAGCTAAAATGCAGAACAATAGTGATTACTGATGACTATCCATTCATTCGAAATATTTCAAGCCTATCTATTGGTAACAAGGCCTTTCAAGAACTTTCAACAAGACTTTCAACATGGCCTTGCAGTGATCACACTAGAACTGTGTACTATCAAACAGACCCCATATTCAGTCAAAGGCAAACTTCCGAATTCCTATTTCTCAGATTTTTTTTTTAATAATAGCTACTACTCAAGCTAATCATATATCTTGTTCTCCCCTTTTGTGCCCCTCCTTTAAGTTTGTGCATAGTCTGCCTATTGGGTAATCCAGTATTGGGCATTTATGAGGCAGCATATACACATTCAGAGATTGAGCATACTTTATCTCCAATCATTTTTATGCATTAGATCAGTTATGCAGAGATTGTCAAGTTGTGGTGCATGTAAACTATTAAGAAGCAAATTGATGAAGACTGAACCTCTGTATTTCAATTGCATTTTTAATATACAGTATGTGTGTGTATATACCGGAGTTACATAAAGGTAAAGGACCCCTGACAGTTAAGTCCAGTCGCGAATGACTCTGGGGTTGCCGCACTGATCTCGCTTTACTGGCCGAGGGAGCCGGCGTTTGTCCACAGACAGTTTTTCCGGGTCGTGTAGCAAACATGACTAAGCCGCTTCTGGCGATACCAGAGCAGTGCACGGAAACACCATTTATCTTCCCGCCGGAGTGGTACCTATTTATCTACTTGCACTTTGACATGCTTTCGAAATGCTGGGTTGACAGGAGCTGGGACTGAGCAACGGGAGCTCACCCCGTTGAAGGATTCGAACCGTCAACCTTCCGATCGGCAAGCCCAAGAGGCTCAGTGGTTTAGACCACAGCGCCACCCGCATCCCATATACAGTTACATAAACACACTCTATTGGTATCCTGCTCCCAAGGTTACTATCAAAAACCGTAAAATACATAAAGGTAGTTGTCATTATTAAAATCCAATGGAATCATAAAACATAATCTCTCTCATTCTCTCTCAGTACCTCTGAAACAGGTTGCATTCATTTATGTTTCATAAATGGTGTAACTGTAAGGGCCAAACTAGACATTACGCAGCAGATGTATGTAACAGTCTCTTGACCTTTTTCTAAAATGAAAAATAACTGCGGGAGTCTGCAAATCGAGAACAGAGAAACTGTGAGGAGTTGGGCTACTTAACACAGTCTCTGCTTTGGCAGTTTTCCTTCTGGAAAAAAAAGTCACATCTCTCAAGCTGCTTTTCTGCCGATTGCAAGAAAGAGATGGGGAGGGTATCTATCACAGTACATTATTTACTTTCTTAATAAGATCAAAGTCTGATGATTCTTGTCATGGGACTGGAATGCTTATGTTTATTTATAGTCATCATCTGACAAGATTCTTTAAAATGTGGCAGCGTATCAGTGTCAGAAGACATGGATGCAAAAAGCAGTGAAGAAGTAGGGCTACCCTGGCATGGTTATCTTAGTGGTGGTCCTTCCTACTGAGTTACGTAAAACCTCTACATAAACCCCCTACAGTGCAGACTTTCAAATGAGCTGTAAAGAATAACTCATTTTTGATATGTTATGGCCTACATATTGGATTTAAGATGCTTCTTGAAATTGTTTTGTATCGTGTTGTAATTGATTTGGGGGGGGGGACTTGTTTGTTTAGAATCTTATTTTATTATTAATTTTAGGTGAGGCGTATATACACATTGACAATGTTTTCTTAGAAACTACCCACACAATCCAGCAAGCAGAGGGCAAAATGCCTTGGGAACTGCATGAAACAAGATGCAAGGAACCCGTGGCTTATCTTGCAGATTCCTTCCCCAATCTTGTTGTCTGATGTCTGGATTCTTCCAGTTAATTCCAGAAGTTGCTGGTGGTGACAAAGAACAGGATGAGGGAAAAAGCAGGCAAGAGGCTGCAATGCTTCCATCACTTGCCACATTAGGAAATGTAAAGGCATGGGGGAAACAATATACCTCAACTCTCTTGGTAGCAGCTCAATGGGATTTTCTGACTGGGATTCTCCCAGCCCTATTTGGGGTTGCTGAGGATTGAAACTGAGACCTTTGAAATGAAAAACAGATACTTGTACTAGCCAGGAGTACACCTGGCAGGTTCATTGTGGGTGGAGACAGCTTGAGTGGTTCAGGATACACTGGTAAACTCCTTGAGATATCATGGTGAAGGGAGCTTAACAAACCAACCACTGATGGCTTATCAACTCATGGAGACCTTGAAAACATCCCTCAGTTGCCTTGCTGACAATTTCATTTCCCAAAGTTGGAAGAAACAATAAAGAGGTCCTCTCTCTTGGACCGGGTCCTCACCAACAGGGAGGAACTGATTGATAAAGTGGAAGTTCAGAAAGAAGCTGGTAAAATGTGGACTTGATGAGGTAACTGTTAGGTGGATTTGTAGTTGGTTGACTGATGGAACCCAAAGTGTGCTCACTCACAGTTCCTCATCATCCTAGAAAAAAATGGCATGTGGGGTGCCACAGAGTTCTGTCCTGGTCCCGTTGTTGTTCAACATCTTTATAAACAACTTGGATGAAGACACTGGGGGGGATGCACATCAAATTTGAAGATGACACCAAACTGGGAGGGGTAGCCAATGCTGCTGAAGACAGAATCAGGATTCAAGATGACCTTAACAGATTGGACAGCTCGATCAAAACTAACAAAATGAATTTCAATAGGGACAGATGTAAGGTTCTACAATTAGGCAGGGAGAACCAGTACCTGGTGTGCAATGTGGGAATTCTACTTACAAGTCACCAGATCTTTTCTCGAAAAGGAAGCACCTCATCTATCAGCACTACACTGTAAACTGTGTATTCTTTATGCTAACACATTTTACATGACAGATAAAATATACAAAATGCAGCAAAAGAAAAACTGAACTTGTCTCATTGTTCTTACCTCCTACTTGTATAAATAAAGATGAACACAAAACAGATGTAGTAACAAGATAAATGAGATTTATTCTAATTGTTGACAACAATTGTCCTGTAGACACTTCCCATTCTATAATCGTGCTTTATCTGGTATTCAGACAGAAACAGATGAGATGCGCCAGCTTAAGGTCACTTACTTTATATGTGAAACAGAGAAAAGAGATGCCATCTTTATGTTAAGCAACAAGACTGCATTATGTATTAATAGTGAAGGAACACACAGAAGAAGACATGTGTTTTGCTGGAAAATACAACATTCCTTACATTTTTCAGTGCATAGCAGTTGTTTTTGTTTTATAGCAGAACATATGACATTTGAGAGGAATAATTCAAAATATCTTTCATCAAGTGAAATTGGCGGCAGTGGGGGGTCCTCACTGAATAAATTTCCAGAAACACAGATCATGTGTTGTTTTCAATCACTTTGCATCCATGTAGGTCAATAAACACAAATCCATAGATTTTGTTTTGAGGGGGTAGGAGTTCAAAAGAACTGAAACTCAAAGGAAAGCCATGTGAAATGACTGTCAATAGCTTTCATGACAAAATGCCTAGCAATCAAGTCTTTCAACTGTGTGAAGTAGAAAATCCTGGTTACTGCAGTGTACAGAAAGAAGGCATGGTAGAACAAGATGTGATTCAAGCACCACAGCTTTAAGGAAGATGAGTAAAAAGGATTAATGACTGCAGCAAATGATGCCACTTCAGAGGAGAAGCCACATTCCTCCTTAAATAACCAGTGGGCAAACCAAGGGATGACTTAGCATGGGGCACCTTAACACCTTCAGAACCACCCTGTTTGGTGCCCATCAAGGCCACTGCCCCACTCACTTTTAATTATTTTTAATTGAGGGTTGTTGAGCTTTGGGTTTGTTTGCTTGCTCTTTGCTTTTGGGGGGAGGGGTTGGTGGGGGGAAGGTTGTCTGCTTTGTGGGGTTTCTCCAATTTTTTTGTCTGTGGCACTGTGGGCTAAACCACAGAGCCTAGGACTTGCTGATCAGAAGGTCGGCGGTTTGAATCCCCCCAATGGGGTGAGCTCCTGTTGCTCGGTCCCAGCTCCTGCCCACCTGGCAGTTCAAAAGCACGTCAAGTGCAAGTAGATAAATAGGTACTGCTCTGGCGGGAAGGTAAATGGTGTTTCTGTGCACTGCTCTGGTTTGCCAGAAGTGGCTTAGTCATGCTGGCCACATGACCCAGAAGCTGTACACCGGCTCCCTCGGCCAATAAAGTGAGATGAGTGGCGCAACCCCAGAGTCGGCCACGACTGGACCTAATGGTCAGGGGCCCCTTTACCTTTTTATTTGTGGGACATAGGGGATGCCTGTCTTTGGGGGGCAATTCTGAGCATTGCTAGTTTTCTTTTGGGGCACTATGACAGTTCGTTGGTTCATAAAGACTGGGAATCCTTTAAGCAGCTGCAGCTCCTTAAGGTGGCTAACCAGTAACCCCTGTACCAGAGATCTAGCTAATTTTACCATATCCATATAAAAATGGACCCCCAAAGTCACCCAATGCCTGCTGGTTGTCTTTGTACTCAGCCTGACAAAACTCTCCCCCTCACAGCTACCCAGACCTCTGGGTGTCCTGCAATTCCCTATCTCTAATATGTTCTAGATTTATGTCTCCATTCTGTTTGCTTCATCCGTTTATTTGGTTTCCACACTGGAACCTCAGCATACTAAGCAGGCAAATTACTTCTATTCATAATTCCTTCTGTCATTAGGCATTATTTAGTGCCTACAAGCACCAGGCTACAATGCTGCCGTGTGTGGAGCAAACACTACAAGGAAGGTGAAAACATCCCATTCTCCAAGTCAACTGAGTATAATAGCAAATACTTCCATGTCATCCTCTTCGATTTCAGCCATTTCCCTGCCAAAAAAGCCATTAAGTCCAGATCCTAAATTTACCTAACTGCATCGCTGGTCTTCTTTCTCTGGCAATGCTACTGAAACAATCAAGGACTATGTAATTATTTTCAAGAAGTCAGTGAAGCACTGAAATCTCCATTGTTTGTATAATAAAGTAAGAGGTTGGTGGTGAGGGAAATCAATTGTTATGCTCTCGCTGGGTGGGATACACAGTGAAGAGCATGTGGTGCATTGCAATTTCATAGTTCTGGTGAAGTGTGCTCTATAATTATTCTTTAACTAAAACATAACGGTGCAATTTTGGCTTATTATTAAAAAGAAGCTGCAACAACTGAGAATATTTTAAAAGCAGATAACTGAAGCATAGCGATTTCAAGAGCTTATAGCGGCAAATGTTTGGGATACATATGAACTGTGCCAAATAACGATTTCTGTATTCTCCCAAGTTCTTTTACATGCACAGACCTCTTTGAGGATCATCTCCAGAGGACTTCTGTAAAGCATAGCGCTGGCCACAGTTAAAAACTGTTACTCTGCTTCAGCAGGGATATTATTCCTGATATCTATATCCAAAGCGGGATACATCTATCTCCATTGCAAGCATGGGGAACCCTTTTCTGACCATGACAGACAAGTCTCTTGTGGGTGGGGGTCAGATGCATTTATTGTATTTATTTATTTATTTATTAACTCTGCATACCGCCATTCATCTATAGATCTCAGCATGGTTCACAGTACAAGATTAAAACACAAAATGCATAATAACAAAACAAAACAATAATACCCTCACACCTATTTACAGTAGGATTCATTCCAGCCATACAAATGTCCAGAACTGTTAGGCACATCCAACCCAACCCAACCACATCTTTTCAACCTCCATCTGGACAAGCAAGAGACATTATCATGCATGATCATAGTTCAGAGATACATCCCAGCGGGCACTAGAGGAGAGAGGAGATGTGGCCTGGGGAGAGTCAATTGCTGAATAGAGGGGCTTGCAAAATTGCATTTAGCCTCCAGTTTTAATGTATGGCCTACCATGGTGCAAAATGTTACCTCCGTTAAATTTGTAATGATGACATTACTTCTTTCCACAGCTATACAAATCCATAAGTACTGCCTTAGTATATTCTCCCACATCTATACACCATTGGACGATGCCTTCAGGCTGCCACTTATATTCTGTACAGCCAGCATCAGACAAACATTGGAGGAAAGTACTTCTGTTAGAGAGAGAGAGAGAAAAGCAGAATTATTTGTACCCAGCCTATGAAACAAGAAAGCACAATAACAAAAGTAGGCAGGGGGTGGTATCATATTCTGCTTTAGATATGAGAAAAACTGCTTCTTCAGCCTTTGGCTCCTGTCCTTTTCTCCTTTACTTCCAACCACCATGTTATTTATCCTACAAGAAGAACATTCAAATTAGCAGGAACACCCGGTATATCAGAACAATGCCACCTACTGGGGCAGGGTGGTACTGAACAGGTGAGACTGGGACTGCACACATGTACACACACACACACATACACAAATAGTGCAAGTGTTGGATTGTTGCTCATGCACAACCCCTGCTTCTGTGCCACTAGCAATGATGCCGCTGTTGGCAGGTCTCCACCACCAGTGCTGGATTTACGTATAAGTTAAACAAGCTATAGCTTAGGGCCCCACTCTCTTGGGGGACCTCCAAAAAATTAAAGGAAAACACCTGGATGTACATTTCCAAAATATAAGATAAGATAAAAAACAAATAAAATAAAACCTACATACAGCAACAGTGTTTTGTGTTGTGTAGGCTCCTATGATGCAAGTAATGGGCCCCGCCTGCTAGCCTCCTCCCTAAAATATCACTGGTTTGCTCATTTCTATATCTAGGGTGCCTACATTCTGCATGGGCTGAATGCATGGCAACATGTGCAAATGGCTTTAGATACCTGTTAGGTCCATAAATTACCACATAGCTTATATTCAACACAAAAAAGCGACGATTTGTTATTGACAAAGGACAGCTGGACATATAAAGGTCCCCATTACCTTCAGTAGCTTAGGGCCTCATCAAACGTAAATCCAGCCCCTAACCACCACTGCATAGCAGGGAGAAGTACTCACTCATCTTTCCCAGGACTCCCTTTCCTTCTGCTAATGTGTCTGAGCCCTTGGTTCCCTTTTTGGTGATAAGTCTAACAGAAAGCAGGCATCCTTGTTTCTTTTGCCAGTCACAGTGTAGCACTGCATGCATAGAACCAGTTTATTCAGTTCCAGGATCTACAATGCAGCTGAATTAACAATTAAGACTCCTGCTAGAAATGTAGCTTATAGGACGTACAGTACTTCTCTCTAATGCATATTCGAACATCTTATTCATCATTTCTGCTGCTCTTGACACAGCTTGTCATTTTTAAAAATCTCTCTTATCCGGGAAACACAGCAAAGCAGATCTCTTTTGCATTGTGTGAGATACAGTACAATGAAGGACACATATAACTCAACACTTTAACTTTTCATAAATCTAAAGTTCAATCCAATTGGAGTTTGGACTGAAGTTGAGAGATCATTTGTGTTCATCAAATTAAACTCTTTAAGAGCCTTGCTATGTACGCAACATTTAAAATCTTTGTATAAATGACCTTGATAAAATGAATAAATTGAGCAATAGTATCACCCAGTGGACAGAAATAGAAACAATAAATTAGTTTCAAATTGCATAAATTATATGTGGCATTTTTTAAAAAAATACAAGAATAACACATGAAACTTGTCAAATGTTAAATCTATTTTACAACATGACATAATAAACATTTCAACGAAATACTGTTGTACTAATTATTTATCCTTAGTTATTTAGAAGCTTTCAGATATTATATATACACATTTACACACACACACACACAGAGAGAGAGAGAGAGAGAGAGAGAGAGAGGGAGAGAGAGAGAGAGAGAGAGAAATTCTATAATATTCTCGGCATCACTTCAGCATCTCAAACTTAAATGTGTGGCCCATCTACAGTCACACATATATTTTATTTTAGCCCAAATTCCAATCCATGGTCACTTCATACTGTCTGCATACAAAATTCCTTTGAAGTTTGATCCTTGTGATCTCTGGTATCTCCAAAGTCTTCTAACTGGAGTCAGGGAAAGCCACTGCCAGCAAGCTAAATTAACCAGTATTCCGAACCTAAATTACCATTGTGTAGTGCAGGAGTGGGAAACATTTTTTTGGTCCAGTAGGTCAGATTTCATTTCCTCCTACCCTCTGGGTCAGTTTTGACAGACCTGTCAATCATCTAGCATCATGATACTCAAAGCTGACCACTGGGGATGGGCAGGCACAGCCAATGCAGAATTGAACTCCAGCCATAGGTTGGCCCGGTTTCAGTGAAAATGATCTCGAGAACCAAATTGGATCTTCTGCCAGGCCAAAATAAGCCCATGGGCCAGAGACTGCCCACCCCTGGTCAGGTAGTGCAGCTACCTTTCCCTTTTCCCTATTATTAGCTAACAGGTGTTGGATGGCGTCTTGCATGCCTCTTTCTGGCAACTCCTGCAGCCATGCTGGTGCCAAACATATTGTTCTGCTTTCTTTTGGACCACATCAGTGAGGCCAATAGTGGGGCCTTGCTATTTGGGCAGGACCTCCATACACACTGCCCAGGAATGTGGAGGTCACCTCAGTGCTACTAACGCAGCAAAAAAACTATGGAAGAGGTGGCACTTACGGGTTACCAGTCTCTGCAGCCACAGCGGGCGCTGTGATTCTCTAGTGGTTTGGCTTCAACCCTGGAGATACATTCCATTGTCTTTTGAGACAGACAGATGCCAGCCAACTAATAGGCACACAAGACGAGGAGAGCCTCTCCAGGAGGCTTCCTTCCATAGCTTAATCAAAACTAAAGTCACTCGCCCTCCCAAGGATAACATTATTGGGGGGGGGGATGACACCAGATTTTCCCCACCAAGCATTTTAGCCACAGAAAGGGAATTTTTTTAGTTTCAATGTGTGCTGTAAAAGAAAACAAGGGGGAGGTCGCTACATGTTCACACACTGTAACTCACTAAACTCCTCATTGATAGAGTGAAATAAATATCCATTATAGCAACTCAGTTACTCAGAGTTCATCTGTGTATAACTCTAGGTGGCCTGCTAATAGTGCTATGCTTTACACAAAGTAGTTCTGATCAAGAAACAAGAGTTGTCCAAGCTTAGAAAGCCTTCAAGTGTCCAGCCAATTTTTGACATACGAGTCATCTTGCCTATGTAAGCAAAAACTTTGAGTTAAAAGTAGCCCTTTTGCCTATGTTCTACACTTTCCTATTATATGTGAACATTACTCACCGAGGTCACAATGTCCTTAGAAAGTCAAAATACTTAAATCTTTGGGACGGTAACTATAAAACGTATGAAGTTAATCCCATCATTATACCTCCAGCAGAGTGGCATTATATTTGTAAACTATGCAAACACTTAAATTTGACAAAATCCTGTTCACATCATTTCCAATATGTGTATGTAGTGGGGAGTGGGGAGACAAATTGCACCTGCTGGCTCAATCCCTGACCTCTCCATGTGTACTGGAGGATGCGAAGAGAACCAACCTGTGTAGAGAGACCAAATGTATGGAGCAATCCTACATGCATAAATTTATAGGCATATAGTAGATTCATTCCACTTTCATTTGACTGCATGGAGATCAAGAGAAATATATCTATATCATTAGCAGCAGCAGCAGCATTTATATCCCACCTCTTTTTCTAACAGACTCAAGGTGGCTTACAGCTATAATAGAAAGAGCTAAAAACATAGGGGAAAGCAATCATTTTAAAAAAGAAAAGAATTCACACACACATACACACAATCCATTGAACCCTACAGAGAAAAAAGAAAGGACGTTGGTACAATTTCCCTCCCTCCACATTCATCTGAATGTATGGATATGGAGAGGGAGCCTCAAGGCACCCATTCCACTGTAAAAGTTATGCACATTTTGGAAACTGCTATTTCATTCCTAACAGCAGACTCTCATCAGCACTGCTGTCAAGCCACTGAAGTTCACCATTTTGGTTCCTGTACATTGCGTGCACACTGCAAAAGGAACCATTGCTGATTCTACAATATATTTTTACTTCTTTTTAAGTACAAGGTGGAATGTGAAGCCTAACGTTTTGCATTGAGCCCAGCATATGAGCTGCTCCATTTAGTGATGAATATTACCTTAAGATGGCAGATTCATGTCAGGAAAAAATTAGAACCAGTAGCTGCTGCAAATGTTGACGTTCAGATGGCAAAGTAGCCAAGTAAAATCAAGACGCTATGGGTATTGTACACAGACTGCAAACCAATGGCGAGACATTATTACGCACAGTCAGAAAACATTTAGAGTCACACAGAGAAATACACCTAAGGAAGTTTCCAAATAAAGCATAGGAGATAAAGGAGAATCAGGGATACACAGGTTGCACAGCCAGCCAAAGTAGTACATAAAAAAACGCTGCAGGGACCAGCAATTGATGTTGACACAACAGAGAAGTGAAAGCTGCAGAGGCAAGACACAGCAAAGCCACCTTCAAAGCAGTATGTTAACAGGAAGTATGCAGGGGCACCCAGCTGGGTACAAAAGCCTTCCTTGTGTGCATGTGCCCAGTGACCAAGCCTTGCACACTTTGTGTCTGACTGCTGTTCATAAGACTCGGAGGATCATCAGCTCTAGCCAAAAGCAGTAAAACCTAGTTTAGATCACAATGCCTAGTGTGGTATACTATTAGAAGAATGATGTGAACACAAGGCTTTGCACAAGCCATGTGGGAAAGGCATAGAGATAGCTGCAGCCAGGAAGTGTGTGCATGTGAGAGAGGTAAAGGAACAAATTAATAAAACCAGAGAACTGCTTCATGCTGTAATCCTACACCTAAACTGGGTGTGAGCCCCATTTTATTCAAAGGGCTTTTCTTCAAATTTACATATCTAGAATTGCTGTCAATTCCATATCAAAGCTTTATATTTTAAGGAAACTGTTTCCAAAGTTTTCAGCTTATTCATGGCAAGTTCAATCAATGCACACCTTCAGTGCTCACCCCAATAATGATATGCACACTGCCTAGTTTTGACTCTCTTGACGTTAATGCAATAACACTCATCTAAGCTCATCTAAGCTTTTATTAGTTTGCATCACTGGAGATTAGGGCAGCAAATTACTGGAACCCCAAGAGACATTCTTTGACAACAAAAGGATTTCAGGACATCACCTTTACATAGCCTGTAATTTTTCTGATAGCCAGATTATTTCTCCTGATCCCAGAAAAGGATGTGCAAAGTAAGACATGCAGTATAGGTGGAGAACATGCACATAATGGAAGCTGTATGCCCCAGTCTGAGTACTTCCTCAATATATAATTTGATTGGTGGCAATGAGGAAGAAGGCTTTCTCAATGGAAGCCCCCTGGTTATGGAAGACTCTCCAACTAGCCCCAATGTCAATGCATTTTTGTCATCAGGCACAGCGTTTTCTGTTCTTCAAGGCCTCTTAGCATTTTAATGCTTTAACATTTAATTGCAATAATATCTCTAAGTCTCTTTTATTATATGTGATTTTTTTTTAGTCTCTAGGATAAGTTTACAGATGATTTAACTTGCATTTCTGGGGTCCTCTATACATCCTTTTTGTTGTGCATTCATGACTATTTCTGCTATAAATACTGCTTCCACCTGCAAAAGCTTTGGGGTGAATTTCCTACAGAAATCCAGTTATACTATAAATGTTCCTGGGCTTTTTTGGTCTCAACTTTGTTGCACTATAGTGCACACAGAAATGTGATAACGTGGTTCAGCAATGCTTCCCCAATGAATAAAGCAGAATGACATGTGGTCAGTCCAGTATAAATCCACCACCGATGGACCATTATTGCATCAGTGGCATGTTGCAGAATACATCAACACACACAAACAACCCCACCAATCTGGAGAGACCCTATATTTTGCCTGCTCTGCTTCTGTGTTGCTGTTTTTTTAATAGTTTTTGTGGAATTTATGATTCAGTGGCTTTAAATTTTTCAACAGCATGCTTCTCAGAGAATTTAGGTTATTGGGTCCCTAACAAATATAGAGTTGTTGTTGTTTTTAAATGAACTAATACATGAACTGATGTAAGGTTAGAGAAGTAGGTCTCTAACATTCCACATTTTGGTAAAGGTAGGTAATTGTATTGTGTCACTTATCTGAGCTTCATCAGCTTAGTCTAGTCAGGAAAATTAATATACTATGGAAGAAGCTTTCATATATCACAGCTGCTAAACAAGGGAAACTTCTGTATGAGTCTACTGAGAAAAGACTCATTTGTTACCCTCACAAAAACGCACAGATGTCCTCAAAGTCTGTCTCCCTTCTGGGTTTTTATTAGTGTGGATCTCATTTACCAAAAGCCGCTGAGAAATTCCTTGCTAAGATGTTTACAGTCAAAAGCACTGGGTGTTAATTCCAGTAGCCCAAGCTTGCTTCCTCTCTTCTTTTCAGGCAGCACATTTGGCAAGACTCTTAAGTGGCACTGGATAATTGCTTTATAAATCTGAATCCCTAAGCTTCTCCTGTATGGTGACTCAACCCATTTAAAAGCTGATTCAGGGCTCAAAGGTGATTGCTAAGCAGCTACACCTTGTTTTTTTAACCCTTCAATAGGGAAGGGGTCACTTTGCTCTCTATTGCTGACCACTAGTGGAGAAGAATGGATTTCAGATTTACAGATAGTTTGCTGGAATTGTTTTTGAGAGATTTTAAACAGAAGGAAACTGCTGCTTGAAGAGCAATGTAGCTTAGGTAGCACTTATTCTGCACCCTTGCCTTAGTTTCCCTTTCCTCTTAGTAGAAAACAAGATGTGATTTCTCTGTGCACATTTTTTAATACAAACAGCAGACACAGGGGAGGAGTGTTGATAATTGTTGAGACTTGGCAACAGGGGAGAAGGTAGGGATTAACCTGCTGCCATCCTGATTAAAACATCACACACACACACACACACACACACACACACACACCACTGCTTGATGCTTCTATTTGCACTAGGAAGAAATGGAAGACCCGTGGCACTCCAAATGTTGCTAAACCTCAGGGCAGCAAAAGCTGTTGTTTCAGCAGGAGCCCGACCCTCACCTAGAATGCTTTATGTCCAAGGAAGTCAGTGTTCAATCAGGAGAGCAATCTCTGGGGTTAGCCAAATAAGGGGAAACATAGTCCTCTTCTGCTGAATAACTGCCACGTCTCAATAGCTTTGTCTGGAGCATCTGGCACAAGAAACCAAGGACTCTCACTGCCTTGATCTGTGCTCTTCACAAAATTGCTCAGTAACCTTAGTTTATTAGAGTTGTTTTGACTGACTAAGACAAAAGCTGTAAAAAAAAATTACACACAGTAAGGAGGAGCAGTAATACATTGCTACTGCAACCTTTCATCTCTGGGACCAACAAGGCAATAAGTAGGCCAAGCCATTGTTCTGCAGGGCATTAATTGGAACCCAAAATTAATTGGGACATGCTTTTGTGTAAGCATTTGTGAAAAGTCTCATGTTGAGAGCACTTTTGCTTGCTCTACCCGCATTCGAGTTTCCTTCCCTATTATTTGCAACTGATAGGCTTTGCAGCATTTGCTTCAGTGCAGAAAATCTACCCATCATAGGAAGAGATCAGGAGAAAAGCAAGAGGCTATAAGTTTAACTATAAAGCACTGGGAAGTGTGTTGCTGTTTCAGTCTCTTGGCTGCACACAAACTCACTCTCTTAAGTTGATCCATAAGGTGGCTATCATTCACAATCACGGCATAATCATGTAACCTGCCAGAGGAGGAAATCCACAACCATCCCATGTTGTGTCAAAATATTTTAGGTCAGGTGGGCACAAGGAACAGTATGAGAGTCACTCACTATTCTCACTCTTAATACATGAGCACAAAACTTCATATGAATGCCATTATAGCAAAACTGAAATAGGCTCCCTCTCTGATCCGATTGCAAACTATACAGTCACTCTTATTGATACCGCCAGTTCCTATTCTATTCAGGTGAAAAAAAGACTCTTGAAAGAACATCATGTTCTTTTTCTTGTGTGTGTGTGTGTGTGTGTGTGTGTGTGTGTGTGTATATATATATATATATATATATATATATATATATATATAGCTACATCCAATTGGATATGGAGAAACGTAATGAATATACTGGTGTAGGGATGTCAACAGGATTTGCTGGGCCTGGGATATCATATGTGAATTGGGGCCCCTTCATCCCCCCCCCCAAACAATGACCTTTTTGGTTACAAATTACAGTTGCACTGAAGCATACTAGTGCATTGATCAAATCATGGAACAAAAAATAAATAAATGGAAACTTGATGTGATCACAGATTGCCATTGAAATTATTTTTTGGTGCTGCATTTGATCAATGCACTAGTGTGTATGTTTACATTAGTTAAGCCACAGTGCAAAAGGAATCCTGATGTGAACATTAACATTCCTTTTTCTTCCTGTGATGAAATCAATATGCATATATGCTGGACCACACCAGTAACCTGTACAAAGAAGAGAAAAGGCATGAACTGAAAGCTGTGGCAAACATGTGCCACTTCTGAAAGTGACTTTAGAAATTTTGAAAAACTAAACCAGAATAAATGGAGGGCAGATCAAATGCCGTATAACAAGAATTGAATGAAATGGGAGAAATCCATTCATCCCAATATGCTACTAGACTTTTTCCATATTCCACTACCATCTCTTGCTAAAATAATTTCAGGCTAACTCTTAAAGCAGATGGCTTTTATATATCACATCTAATATTTTGAAACCTCACACATATGAAATATGTAGGAACAAATATCAGTTGTATTTTCTGCAGATTTACGTTTGTTTCGATTCAGCAGTAAACAGAGGGTTTTCCTGGGGAAAGTGGTGGACAAAAGAACCTCTCAGACACATGACTAGTAATCATGGGACAAAGGGAAGTATGGATGGACCCTAAGTAATATTAAAATGATCTAAGGATCCTCCAGGTGTGCCAGTTTAGTGGCAAATAATAATAAATTATATAGGGAACCCTAGCACTGAACTTTGATTGTGGAACTAAGGCTAAGGCATCTACTGGACTTTGTGCTAAGGCAGCAGCATCTGTCATATTTGAGTAATCTTTGTCAGTATAACTGCCTTCATGTGTTATGTGTGCACATGGGATCTGTATGGTAACTGGGCAATGGGGCTGCAGTGCTGGCCCCAATCCAGGTATCACTTGGTGAAGCTAATTGTTATGGCGAAGTAGTGTGTGTGACCATCTGTAAACATTCTCAGTGGACCATCTGGGTGAATGGGGCACTGCCCCACCAGACTCAGTCTACTGTCAGTCAGCTTTCATCTGCCTTCCTTCTTACAACATAGTCCAGGGGGTAGCATTACCTGTCAGTTTCATCTTCCTTAGTCTCATTGCTGTCCCTTGAAGAATTCAGCTGGGAGGAGGCCTGCCTGTTAGCTGCTTTGGCTCCACCTACAGTTGATCTCTCTTCCTTCTTCCCCACCATTCTCAATGGGCACCAGCCACAACTGAGGAAAGCAGACTGAAAATGCAGGGTACATGGGCCAGGGAGACATTCATACAGTATTTCAACAATGTTCCTAAGTTCCTGATATATGTGATAATTCATGGAATTGAGGCTGACCTGACAACCTTCAGAAAAGGACTATCTAGCTAAGAAAAATCAAACCCATCTCACTTTGGTGTTAGGAAGTGTATGGCTCCATAAAACATGTCCTGTATAGCTTTGTCCAAGTTGTATCTTTCCTAAGAAACCTTTTATCTTATTCCTCTGGGCCATTATAAATTAACTGTGAAGAAGATCTCTTTCCTACTGCTTTCTTCCCTTTCACTTCTTATGATCATCAAGACTGTGGGTGATTTCCTAACTGCTCCAAAATTGGTAGTAGGAGTTCAGTTTACAAAAGTAAGGTTATCAATCATCCACCAGTATATATTCATTTAAAAAAAATATGTCATCTAGTCTGCAATTTACTTAACATTGCAGATAAATTAGCATTTCATGGGGAAGGCTTAGAGAATTGGAGGGGGGAGGAGAAACAGAGGTTTAAAATTACTTTTTTGCTGGAGTGGTGGGGGACATACCATTCCCCCCTTCTTTATGACCCAAAAACATATCTACAGATTAACACAATAAAAATAAAGCTGAAGTACCTTGTGTCCCCCTCAATTTTCAACTTATAATTGCTTTGGGCTGTTTCTGGAAGCATTTGGAGAATACAGAATTCAAAGTGAGCCAAGGCCCATGTTTCTATTGGGTTGTAAAAACCCCAATAGATGACAGCTAACCCTGGTGACCAGTTTACTTGCTAAAGGTCACAGTATACTTATAATCATGGCCAGCTGTGTTTGAATGCATTTCAGACATTGTTTATGCCTTTAGGCAGTTTTACAACTTTTCATATTAAAGTCCAGAGTGCAGCTATAAATATTTAGGACCTCAATGAAAACAGGTTTGCACAAAGTGGCTCAGTTCTCAATCTTCCTCTAATGATTCATCCCTGGTCAGGAGTCGGTGATCTTTTGTGGGCACTGCTCAGAATGTGGGTATGCAAAGGAAAACAAAGTCTCAGACCATAAAGCCACCCGATGCACAGGAAACAGAGTCTGAAAACCAGTTGGTAGCAAGTCTAGCCAATAAAAGATTCAGTGACTGTGAACTGGAAGCTCTACAGATATGATAGCCATTTGTGCCTACCAGGGATATGCATCTAATCCAGACAAATCCCAGAGCCTGAACTGGGCCAAACTGGGAATTGTCTGGAGCAGGTCAAGAAAGCCCTCAATCACCCTGGTTTGGGTCCATCTGAAGCAATCTGGGACTATCAAAAGCAGGGATGGTCGGTGGCCAGGAGAAGCAGGGAGAGGAAGATTATGCCAGTGAGAGTCTGCATGCCTCCTTCTTCCTGCTCCCCACCCCACTGTTAATCTCAATGCCCCCTGATTTCGTTTAAAGCCCTGATCAGTCTGAGTTAGATCAGGGCCCAAGCAGGATTGTGGAATTGGACCCTGAAGCAAATTGGGGGTGCCTTGCACAGCCCTAGTACCTACCAGTGGACACAACACCTAAAAGCTGAATGACCAAAGTGATGCCTGTGCATCAGTCACCTATTGTTTGTGTGTGTGCGTGGTGTGGGGGGGATAGAATTACTGGAAGCACACCTTTATAGGAATTAATATTTGAATAGTGCAGCTGATTGGAGCTGGAAAATAGAGGCAGAAAGATGGATGAGAAAGAAAAGCAGCTTGGTTTAAGATGGTAATTCCCTGATGTGGCAGAATTCAATAGTAAATCATAAAAGGCAAGTGGCTGGGCAGGCAGTCTGTGCAAACAGTATGATACAGTGACAGCATGAGGCTTCCAGGTCAAGGAAGGGGTCAAGAACAATGGCAAACTTTTATTGATGTAGAATGTTTCAGAGCACATTGATTTCCGCGAGACACTGACCAGATATATAGAAATCTGTTGCTTGCAAAGTCCCCTGACCTATTTTTCCTGCTTTGGGGCAGTATTAAATTTATTTGTTTTTCTCTTCACAACATAATCCGAACACTGAAAAGAAGTGTAAAATCACAAAGGATTTTGGATTGAAGAAGCATTTGGAGGAAATCTTCTACCAGTATCTATTTCATACTAATACCTTAAAATACTACACAAACATCCCTGTAGAGAGCAGCTCAATTAGTCAACATACAAGAGGAGTTGATACGGGATATGCTGCTGCAAGGCTGTTATTATGCTTCTGTGGAAGCAGTTTGAGATGTTACCTCTAGCTGACTCCATTGCTGTTTAGCTCTTCTGGTGTAATCCAGGTGAAACTACAATGGAACTGCAGCCACAGACTGTGATTCAGAGCCTATCCTGCCACGCTTGGGAGAAGCACTCTCATTGCCTGGGTCCAAATGATAAGCTACTTGGGTTTCTGAAGGGGATTCATCTCCTGTTCCTTCGCTGCAAGACTATTACACTTGTAGTGATGGGTGTCACCAGCTCCTCCACCACTCCAATACTTCTCCCATAATGGGATAGGATCAGTAAGTTCTGATCTGATTAGCTGTGTTTTGAGATTTTTACTGTATGTTTCTGATAGGTTTGAATGTAAGTCGCATTAGGTCAGTCTGTGAGAAAAGCAACTCCCAAATTGTAAATAAATAAATAAATAAATAAATAAATAAATAAATGCAGATGACACCCAGCTCTACCTCTTCTTTAAATCAGAACCAGTGAAGGCGGTGAAGGTCCTGTGTGAGTACCTGGAGGCGGTTGGAGGATGGATGGTGGCTAACAGATTGAGGTTGAATCCTGACAAGACAGAAGTACTGTTTTTGGGGACAGGGAGTGGGTGGGTGTGGGGGATTCCCTGGTCTTGAATGGGGCAACTCTGCCCCTGAAGGACCAGGTGTGCAGCCTGGGAGTCATTTTGGACTCACAGCTGTCCATGGAGGCGCAGGTTAATTCTGTGTCCAGGGCAGCTGTTTACTACCTGGTACGCAGGCTAAGACCCTACCTGCCCGCGGACTGTCTCGCCAGAGTGGTGCATGCTCTAGTTGTCTCCTGCTTGGACTACTGCAACGCACTCTATGTGGGACTACCTTTGAAGGTGACCCAGAAACTGCAATTAATCCAGAATGCGGCAGCTAGACTGGTGACTGGGAGTGGCCGCTGGGACCACATAACACTGGTTCTGAGAGATCTGCATTGGCTCCCAGTACGTTTCCGAGCACAATTCAAAGTGTTGGTGCTGACCTTTAAAGCCCTAAACGGCCTCGGTCCAGTATACCTGAAGGAGCGTCTCCACCCCCATCATTCTGCCCGGACGCTGAGGTCCAGCGCCGAGGGCCTTCTGGCGGTTCCCTCATTGCGAGAAGTGAGGTTACAGGGAACCAGACAGAGGGCCTTCTTGGTAGTGGCGCCCACCCTGTGGAACACCCTCCCTTTAGATGTGAAGGAAATAAGCAGCTATCCTATCTTTAAAAGACATCTGAAGGCAGCCCTGTTCAGGGAAGTTTTTAATATTTAACGCTGTACTGTTTTTAACACTTGATTGGGAGCCGCCCAGAGTGGCTGGGGAGACTCAGCCAGATGGGCGGGGTATAAATAATAAATATTATATTATATTATATTATATTATATTATATTATATTATAAATGTAGTGAAGTGTAGGGTCCATTTCTTTTTCCCCTCCCCAGTGAAAGTGAGCCTACCAGGTAACTAGTAGATCCAACAGGTGCCCATTGTGTACACATAGTGGAAACAATTGTCCGTGCCCATGACACATTGCTGAGTGTACACAGTTTTTCCCCCCAAACCAAGAGTAGGAAGACTGTATGAACTGGCCTTTAACCTGTGTGGTCAGTTTTAGCAGGCAGCCACTAATCCATCTGTGGTAGTGGCAGCCATATAAGTTATGAGCATGAGATGGGATGAGAAGAAGCCAACTCATTATAATGGCAAACAGCACTAGGCTGTGGAAAATGAATGTTTGTGGAAGCCAGCACCTGCCTGCCGAAAAGTCTACAGATGGAGGTAGCTGTATTGGGAGTAAAGTGATTATCAAAGATGGACAGCAGCTCAGAACTTGCCACTGCAGAGAATTCAAACAAATGTCTGTCCTGGTTCAGTAGAAATATAATAAATTGCATCTTAAACTGTTGCTGTATCAGCCAAGGGGCACAGATAAGCTCTTCAGTCTCTATGGTTGTAGGATGCCAGCAACCATGACACCAGAGCTCACACCAGTCACAGCCCTAATGATCGCCAAGCAGCAAAGTCAATAGGAGAAGAATGCCATGGGAAACAAAAGCTAATGTGGCAACACAAGCAGTCATTCTAATATTCTTGCCACCACCCATTAATCACAATAACATGCATTAACAGCAAACCCACAATACAAAAAGAGCCAACCAGCATGATGCAATGACCAGGAAGCTATGACATCACAAAAGCCAGTCCACAGCACCTCCTACACACAATGCACAGCACTATTAGAGGGGCAGATATCATGACATCCCTGTTGAACAAAGATTATGCCCATTCAACTCTGATGAGATTGAGTCCATTGGGCATGTTCTTCTCTACTGTGCGTTGTATCATGATACCTGAAAAGAGTTAATTCAACTGTTGTTAAGGAAATGACCTGGCCGTTCAGAGGAAACTTATGTTAAATACCTTCTGCCAATAAGGATCTGGATATCATCAGGCCTGTCATGAAATTCTGTTTTATGGCAACAAGGACAAGACAGGCCATGGTGATGGTGATGGCCGACGAATGAGTACTGATTCTAATCTCTGGAATACAGATGTTAGCTGATGGAATACTATTTTAATGTAAATAAGTTTATAGAGAATTTTTTAATCATGTCTGCTTCTTGATGCAGATGTGACATATGTTGCTGTTGTTAACTTTGACCACAATAAAGATTGATTGAGTGATTGATCTGGGAGGTTCAAAGCATTGTAAACTAAGGACAAAGCAAACAGAACCATGTTGAGGGATGAGGGACTTGTGGAATTGGCAGAGAAGCTGGAATGCAGGACAATTGACTGCCAGCAAGATGAAGACTGGCTATTGCTCAGACAAATGCCCAGATGTTGACCTGGAAGTTATTAACAGGTCTGTGACTATATAATAAATGAATGATTGATTGACTGACCTGAAAGCCTTTATAGGCTTCATAGTTACAGGAAAATCAATGGCTTTTCCAGGACACGGGGCTGAGGAGCCACACTGGAACCTGAAGGAATAGCCATACCCTTTGCTAAGTGGATATGTCAGATCATGTGGTGTGCTACCACACTGGTAACATTCACTATATATGTGGGATTTGTAACTAATATCATTATATGTAATGTCATGCTCTACATGGGTAGAAGACCCTGAGGGTACAGTCACCAGATGGCATCCATTGCCACAGTACTTTCACATACTCATCTAAAGTCAACAAATGCCATTAATGAACTGGTTTGTTTGTTGTCTGTCTGTTTGGTTTTCTTGTCTATATCCTGCCACTTAGATGGGCCATTACTTGCGCAGGAAATTGAGATAACACTGCCTAAAACACAATGAGCTCAATCCAGGTAGGAAAGCACCAAACTTTAATACTATTTATTTCATTTTCATTGGTAATGTCAGCAAGAATGAAGAGCACCTTAGCATTCCCGGCAGCCTCACATTGGTCATATCATGGTATAAATAACCATCATATGATGCTGCCATAGAAACCTTAATTGAATTCCCCAAATTTCATTCAAACCTCAAAATATGCTAATAAGGTTTTTGAACTAGGATGAATATTTATTCTCCAGTGGATTTCCATTAATGCTGTTGCAATCTATCAGGAGCAAGTGATGTTAACCTTCATGAAAGCGAAATGCTAAAGCTCTTTATAGATCTCACATGGCCAAGATCCAATGGAGAGTCTTAAAAAACCAGTCTTGGGTAGTGTTATTGTTGATGGCCCTCAAATCATGCTTCTACTGCCACAGGAAATTGCTTCATGAGTTATAAGTAAAATAAACACCCAAGCAAAGATTACATTCTCCTAAGCTCAACTAAGACAGATGCCAACCGATCATGGCACATGGACAATAGATTCTAAGTTAATCTGTAAATAAAACATGTACATATTTGATATTTAAATGTGCTAATGCTCAAAATTAATTCTGAGTCTGCCAGGTCTAGCAGAAAGGCTCAATTAATGTTTCTGGGAGTTGTTTTATCAGATGAAATGATTTATTCTCAAATGATTGTCAAGGTAAAGACACGAAGTCTGAATGAGTTTGGATTTGCATTTATCAGCAGCCTCAAAGAGCATCCCTCATGTATATTTCTTTTAATAAATAACTACAGATCTTTCAGAAACAAAGGCACATTTAGGATGAAAGCATGACTGCTAATTGTGGTAATGCCTCATGTCTTTGAGACAGGATTTTGTCTGTTTACTGAGATTGTTTAGGATGGCAGAATGTGTTGCTTTAGTGTGGCTGGCTGCATTCTTTTTAAATTTTTGTTACCCTTGAAATGTGCAATTAGGTTGAAATAGGATCTGGTGGGGAAAAAACAAGTTTTGTCCTTCTAGCAAGCTCCCCACACGTAAGTCAGGCCTGTTCCCCTCTGATCCGCAGGGAATTACTTATGGGAGTAAATCTGCCCAATGGCTCATAAGAAATCATGGTAAACCTAAAATAATGGTACAAATAACACCACTCAGCCTGTGGCAAATTACGACTTTTACAGGTATAGTGGGAAACCAACTTTTATGACAACACTAAAATGAGTGGTGGAAAACACCATAAAGTTTGTTGCTATTTCATAAAATAGTGTGCCACATATAAGGAAAAGGATATGAACTTTCTGTGAGTGTGGATGTAACTGAGATGATATAAATTTCCCTCCATTGTAACTGCTAGGGACTTTTCTTTGTATTTTAACCTCACAAAAGATATGGAAAAACCAATATAACATACTTAAAACAAGTGCTGGTGTGTATAGGCAAGTACTGCTACATACCCAGGGTCTTTAATATTCAGAACCAAATTATATTGATCAGAGTCTAAAAAGAATATCCAACACAGATGATCTCTTACTAAAAAGAAGGGCAAAAATGAGCAAGTTTCCCCTTTTTAACTTCGACTTATTGCAGATAGCTAAACACATGTTTAACAACGCTTTCCCTGAAATCAATAGAACTTCAATTTCATTAAAACTGATTGTACTTTTCATTTCGATCATGTACCAATATATCTCATTACCATGTAGTTGTCAATAGTCTCTCAAGTCTGTTAAAACTGTCCAGGGGAAAATGTTATTTCCATTCTTTTCCAATCAGCTTGTAAAATAAGTTATATATGATTAAAAGAATAATTTTGAGAAAAGGTAAATATCATGGCTGTCTCACACAATTAAAATCACATGTAGAGTGCTTTTATATATTTGGCAACAAATTTGAAAATGGAATGGTTCAGAAATGTTTGGTCTTCTAATATGTGAAGAAAAGGACTCATGAAATTGAGATTATGAGCATTTGCCTAGAATTCCTAATGGTTTAAGCCAGGAGTCATACAATTGTGATACTGAGTATTGTTGTAAATTGCCTTCATTTTTTCCTCCTAGCTTTCATCTTGACCAGGCATGGACAAACTCCGGCCCTTCAGATGTTTGAGACTACAATTCCCATCACCCCTAGCTAATAGGACCAGTGGTAAGGGGTGATGGGAATTGTAGTCCCAAACATCCGGAGGGCCAGAGTTTGCCTATGCCTGATCTTGACTATCAGTGTCTGCTAAGCTGGAAAGCGCCAAGGACAATGATTCTGAATTGACTGAATTTCCTCCACCTTGCACTGAAATAGAAAAGTGTGTCCCCTAGCCCCCATTAGGTGTCACTGTGGGCTCCTTCAGGAGGAAAGGCTGTACAGTGGTACCTTGGTTCTCAAATGGCTTATTTGATGAACAAATTGACTTCCAAATGCCAAAAACCTAAAAGTAAGTGTTCCGGTTTTTGAATGTTTTTTGGAAGCCGAATGTCCAATGCGGCTTCTGCTTGAGTGCAGGAAGCTCCTGCAGCCAATCAGAAGCCATGCCTTGGTTTTCAAACAGTTTTGGGAGTCGAATGGACCTCCAGAATGGATTCAGTTTGAGAACCAAGGTACCACTGTATATGAATTGGATGGATGGATGGATGGATGATGCATGCCCTGGGTTATGGCTTGGTTATGCAAAGTCCATTGTCCTCCACATCATAATACAATACCCTAGTACTGTTCATGCTTTACTCTTCAAAAAGGAAACCTCTTTATCTGTAAGAAGCATGTGGCTGAGCACACTAGCCTTGTAAAAGCCCACTTCATACATTCGCCCCTCAGCCCAGGGCAGGTTGGAGCCTGAGTGGGCAGAGAGATCCACACCAGGACCTTATGGGTAAGTCATACCCATACTGAGTCATACTCCTGTGCCCATCCATATTTCCAGATAATGCCTGAGCACAACACCTAGCATTCATCACGCTGGCAACACCAAGAGCCTTGATTAGTTTTAGAAAGTATCCTTGATATTTCCAAACCTTTTATGTCCTTGGAAACTCCCTTTCAGCAAACATCCTGTTCTCCATTTTCCCTAATGGTATAATTGCTTTCAGACCCCTGAACAAAGTGTGTGCTTTTTTGAGAATGGTCCTCAGGCCTAATCCTACCACCAGGCAAAGTGAGGCTTATCATGAAAGGGCAGGGAAATATTGGTTATATAATTTATTTCTATTGCCTTTATGGAATTTCTGCCTCAGTTGCCAAAATAGCTTAGCTGGCCTTTGCTCCTATGTACAATTTTCAGCTCCAGCCCAGGCAGCAAAATGGGCCAGACCTGATGCTTTTGCTGGCATCAATGCTGCTGCCATCCACAGCTCTTTCTCTCTCAAAGCTCCCAGCTTGGTGCCAGTTTTTGTACTGCTGCATGAAGGCTACTGCATGCATGCTTTTCCTGTGGGCTTCCTCCCAGGTCCCTGGAAGCAGAGAAGAGCCATCATGGCCACTTGCTGCTGATAACTTTATCCTCCATGAATTTGTTGAATGTTCTTTTAAAGCCATCCAACTTGGTGGCCATCACTGCCTCCTATGGGAGTGTGTTCCAGAGTTTAACAATGTCTTGCATGAATAAGTCCTTTCATTTATCCATCCTGAATCTTCCAACGTTCAGCTTCATTAGATGTTTGTGAGTTCTGGTATCACGAGAGAGGGAGAAAAGAAACTTTCCCTACCTGCTTTCCCCATGTTATGCATAATTTTATAGACTTCTATCATGACAACCTCTTACTCTCCTCTTCTACAAACTAAAAATTCCCAAATGCTGCAACTTTTCTTCCTCCTCTTCCTGATCATTCTGGTTGCCCCTTTCTGAACCTTTTCAAACCCTACAATATCCTTTCTGATGTGAGCTGACTGGAACTGTACATAATATTCCAAAAGTGGTTACACCATAGGTAAAAAGGTAAAGGAGCCCTGGACGGTTAAGTCCAGTCAAAGGCGACTGTAGGGTTGCGGGGCTCATCTTGCTTTCACACGGAAAGAGCCGGCGTTTGTCCACAGACAGCTTTCTGGGTCATGTGACCAGCATTACTAAACCACTTCTGGCGCAACGGAACACCGTGACGGAAACCAGAGAGCATGGAAATGCTGTTTACCTTCCCGTCCCAGCTGTACCTATTTATCTACTTGCACTGGTGTGCTTTCAAATTGCTAGGATAGCAGAAGGTGGGACAGAGCAATGGGAGATCACTTCGTCATGGGGATTCAAACTGCTGACCTTTCGATCGGTAAGTCCAAGAGGCTCAGTGGTTTAGACCACAGCGCCACTCGCTTCCCAATGGTTGCACCATAGATTTGTATAATGGCAGTAAGATACTGGTGGTTTCGTTTCCAATTCCTTTCCCAATGATCCCTAGCATGGAATATTTCTTTTTCATAGCTGCAGCACTCTGGCCTGACACCCTTGTTGAACTATCCACTACAACTCCAAGGTCTCTTCCCTGGTCAAATCACCACCATTTCAGACCTCATGGATGTATACCTGAAATTAAGCATATGCATCTCTTTGCACTTGTTTACACTGAATTGCATTTGCCATTTACTACCCATTCACTCAGCTTGCAGAAGTCCTTTTGCTGCTCTTCTCAATCTCTTTCTGTACTTTTAAACATGAACTGAATATGGCCATGATTTTAATGCACTAACTGCAACTCTCATGCCTAGTAATGACGTGGGGAATGGGAATTTGAAACAGGCAAGTCCTACTAGAATGCACTTCAGGTTAGGCGATCTCTGTTCCCACAGTGAAGTCTTTGGTGAGGGATCAGCACAAAAATGAGTCACAGGATATAACAAGGTTGAAGTACATAAGCTGAGGGAGAACATGGAAGGAATAAATGGGTGTAGGAATAGGATGAGACACGCCTGCTTTGTAAATTACAATTCCTACAGAGAGATCAATTTCCACAAAGGAGAAACTATGTACACTGCAATATTTGAAGTGCAGTGCAAGTGTCATGTCTACAAAGATAACTGCTGCACATATTGGTACTGAGGAGGTATATTCATGGAAGGAAGGAGAAAAAAAATCCCTCTGAATCAGCGATGCTGCAATGCACACACTTTTTCATCAATGGAGATGGACTTCTGTATAAGAAATTGTAATCTATTAATTGACCCACAGAGGGGGAAAAGAAGGGCATCAATGTCAATGCAGCAATTTCAAACAAGAGTGTATTCTGCTCATCAAATGGGCAGACACATGCTGAATTCACAAAACGAAAAAGCAGAGGTGTCATGAATGCCAGACTACGTCTGCTACCTAGATATTTACAAAAAAAAAATGTTTGCCAAGGTGCTCTGTAATGATCTGAAAAGAGCAGAAAGCCCTTTGGATGACAGTCCAGTTCATGTCTCGACACCATCACATTTTGTCTGCCATGTAGTTGCACAAAAAGAGAAGAATGAAATGTTATCTAGAAGAGCAACCAAAGCTTAAGCAGGAAAATATGGATGGGCATTTTGTTTGAAAGCCAAAGCAAATCATTTGGCCACTAAAAGCAAAAAATTACGAAATGAAAAGCTGCTCTGCTGTTTCAGCCTCCTGATTAACAATAAAGGTGCAACAGTTTGATCGGCAGGAAGCTAGAAGCAAGCATTGGCAGAGCCATCTTCTGTTTGCCTTTCAAACATGGCACTCCACAGATGCTGCTAATGAATATTGGCTGCCTGGCACAGGGTTTATGCAGAAGTGTTTCTGTCACAAGCACCATTTTAGCCACTTTATCTAATAGAATAATATAAATTTTTAAGCCTTAATTTCTCCTGGGCAGGTTTTTAAAGTTCAGAATGAATCCTAACTCCATGCCTCCTCTTTTCTCATCCCCCGTCCACCAACTTCATTGGGTGGCTTGCGTCTGTTTCTTCATGACCGTGTGGTTTCAAGCTGAATGAATGGGTATTTTGTATTTTTCAGATTATTATTATAATAATATTTTATATGCTGGCGTTCTCACTGGGTTGCCTCAGCCACTCTAGTGTAGTTATAAAACTGCAGTAAGACATCACACATTAAAAACTTCCCTATACAAGGCTGCCTTCAAGACATTTTGCTACCTGAGGCAGAACAACAAATTGTGCTTCGCCTCTTAAGGCAACCTGCATAATACTCAGGGGTGGCCATGTTATTCTGGAACCAAAGGCTGGCTAAATAAATAAATAAAATACCATAAGTGCCTCTCTCTGACAGTAAAAGCACAACAATAATAATAAATGACACAATAAACAACCAGTTGTCCTTTCATGATATGCAAAATAAGCTGCCTGAGGTAGCCATCTCTCACTACAGCTAGTCCTGTACACTATTTATGCTTATTAGGCTGGCCTCAACTAGAGCCAAGGCTTTTTCGGCTGTGGCTCCAATCTGGTGGAACACTCTGTCACAAGAGACCAGGGCCCTGCGGGACTTGACATCTTTCCGCAGGGCCTGCAAGACAGAGCTGTTCCACCAGGCCTTTGGCCAGGGCACAGCCTGACTCCCTCCCTCGGCAATCTTCGCGGAGCTCTGGCCCAATGGTTGCCAGTGGCTTGAATTAATTAATTTTATAATGAATGATTTTAGAGTGTTGTTTATGCTGTACTTTTGTATTGTTTTATTGTTGTTAGCCGCCCTGAGCCCAGCTTCGGCTGGGGAGGGCGGGATATAAATAAAATTTATTATTATTATATTATTATTATTCAGATTTTTTTTTATTAAAGTAGCAGTGCTTGAGTTGCATTGGTTATGAATTCATTTAACACTCTTTGCATCTTTCTGTATATTGGGATCAACTTGAATGTTTAGTAAATGTTGAGAAGCAGTGGCGGAGCTTCATGCTCTGGCACCGGGGGGCGGAGAACAGGCAGAGGCGGGGCTGGTGCATGTCCTGGGGTGGGGGTACCGCCTGTGGGGGCATGGCGCCCAGTGTGGGCAGGGGGCAACCGCGATGGCACCCTGCCAGGTTCGCGCTGCCGGGGGCGGTGCACTCCCCCCGCACTCCTCTTCCTCTGCCAGTGTTGAGAAGGTCTCATAATGAAAGGAACACGAGACATTTCTTTGTTTTATTATTTCATCTATCCCCCATTTTCCTGTGTGTTGTATTAAAATTATATAAAACATAAAACATTATGGCCAGGATTCAAATACTGAGTCCCTTCAACAAAAGAACCTCCACTTGCACACAGGGGATTTCTTCCTTCTCCTTGCTCTGTGTACCACAAAATTGACTCGGGGTTTGTGTGTCAAGAAAACCCCAAGAACAGCACAAAGTATCATAGGGGAGCTGACAAGAAGTCCCTGACATGAAGGGGGAGTAGAGCTAGCAAGTTCCGTCTAGCAAGCCAAAATGCTTGCCCTCACAGAACGATCACCTTTGTGTGGCATTGAATTCCTCCCTACATGTAATTATTTGAAAGTTACAATTGTGCTCACATTTGAGACACTTCATGGAATAATCCTTGTACCGTGGTACCTTGGGTTACAGACGCTTCAGGTTACAGACTCAGCTGCTAACCCAGAAATAGTACCTCAGGTACTATTTCTACTATAACTTTGCTTCAGGATGAGAACAGAAATCACACAGCGGCAGCACGGCGACAGCGGGAGGCCCCATTAGCTAAAGTGGTACCTCAGATTAAGAACAGTTTCAGTTTAAGAACGGACCTCCAGAACGAATTAAGTTCTTAACAGGTGTTACCTCTGTTCAAACCTAGTAGAACATACCGTATTTTTCACCCTATAGGATGCACTTTTCCCCCTCCAAAAATGAAGGGGAAATCTGTGTGCGTCCTATGGGGCGAATACAAGCTTTCGCTGAAGCTTGGAGAGCGAGAGGGGTCGGTGCGCACTGACCCCTCTCGCTCTCCAGGCTTCAGGAAGCTATCAGCAAGCCTGGGGAGCCCGCGGGAGTTCCCGCGGGACTCCCCACGCTGCGGATAGCAGCCTGCCGCCCGGCGCGCGGGGTGCCCTGAAGCAGAGCGTCCCGCGTGCCGGGCAGACATCCGCAGCCTGGGGAGCCCTGCGGGAGTTCCTGCAGGGCTCCCTAGGCTGCGGATAGCAGCCTGCTGCACGGAGTGCGGGGCGTGTGAAGCAGAGCGCCGCGCGCTTCAGGCAGACATCGGCCAGCCCCACAAGCTCGGGGGGCAGCGGGGAGGCGGAGCGCCGCCATACCGCTGTTCCCCGACCTGGTTTGGGGGGGGGAATAAAGGAAAAAAAAATTCCCTTTATTTCCCTCCCAAAATACTAGGTGTGTCCTATGGGACGAAAAATACGGTATGTAGGATCAGCATATAGGGCAGAGATGTAGGCGTGGGACTAGAAATCTAATTCAATAAAAACTATTTGTCATGATGAGAATTCCCACCAGACATGCCCAAGGCTTGCCCAAGCGATGAAGACCTGTCTGTTGGGCTCCTGGCTGGGTCATAACAGTGCCTGATACCAACTTTGTGTCATATCACAATCAATTGTCATTCTGAATCAAGCTGTTATTTTTAACAGAGAACTGAATCAACAACATTAATTACTACCAGTGTTTAGCCCCATAATGTGCAATGGCAGAGTGGCTGCTTGCACCACCACGGAACTCAGTTAGGTTTTTTATATAGAAATCTAAATTTGGGGAGCTTCCTATAGAGTAGTAAATTTGGATTGATAAAGCTGAAAGCTTCGACTGGGTGATGTAGTCACTCAGCACTGCAAATGCTTCACCACAATGTGAAGCATTTGCTGATCTCCACATGTGCTGATCTCCACATGTCTTCTCTCAGCTACACCAAATAAGACATGTGAATGGTCCTTGCACTTCATTAGCAACTAGGATCCCATATACAGAAACTCTTATCACCACACTGTGGTTATGTCACTGATATGCTGAGTGACTGACTACATGAATTCTCTGGACTGCATGAGGAGTTTCTATGTGAACAATGGCCACATCCAGGAATGGCCAACTACGGTATAGAAACTCCATTGGGCTGATCCATATGGTTAGAGTTGCAGACTAAGGTGCAATCTACACACGTTAAAAACATTGTGAAAATGCTTTTTTAAAAAAAAATCATTTTGAAAAATGCATTGAATTTGCTATAGCTTAGAGCAGGCATAGGCAACCTTGGCCCTCCAGATGTTTTGGCCTACAACTCCCATGATCCCTAGCTAATAGGACCAGTGGTCAGGAATGATGGGAATTGTAGTCCAAAACATCTGGAGGGCTGAAGGTTGCCTATGCCTGGCTTAGAGTCACCATCTAGTGTCACAAATGTATATTGCACTTTACAACACATTCAAAACATTGTATTTGCGGCTATGCAGCTGAGTCCTAAGACTAGAGAGATCCATTTTCAAAATACTACTCAGCTGTGATGCTGATGACCTTGAACCAGTCATTCTTGTTCTTAGCCTGAACTACGTTTTAGGCTTGCACACCGTGCTGTGCTCCTTGGAAGAAGGATGGCAGTCAGGTTGGCATCTAATGAAGCAGATTTTTTAGTGCAAGGACTTCTGGCTGGGCAATGGAATTTCCCTTCACCCTGCATACCTCCCCCAAACTGCTCCAGAGGGTTGGGGGAAACCGAGAACAAATTTGTGGGGGGGGGGGTTGGGGGGTGAAGAGAAGAGAGAAGGGAAATTCTATGGGGCAGCCAGAGATTCTTGTACTAAATCAGGCATAGGCAAACTCCGGCCCTCCAGATGTTTGGGACTACAATTCCCATCATCCCTAACTAACAGGTCCAGTGGTCAGGGATGATGGGAATTGTAGTCCCAAACATCTGGAGGGCCGGAGTTTGCCTATGCATGTACTAAATGAACTACTTTGTTGGATATTGTCCTGAATGAATGAATGAATGAATGAAGTATTTCCAGTCTCAAATTTAAACATTCTTTGCACTAGTCCTGAAAACACAGATCACTCTACCAGAATTATCCTTAGGTAGCAAATCCGAAGTCTCATTAAAGAGTGATGGATATAGTCAGCTATTTCATTTATCATTATTTTTAACTTGTGGAAATTACAGTTTGGATTTCTGCCTCATGTGCCCAAATTCATCAGATCAGTCCTGGCAAAACACTTTGGCCATTTTTAGCATTTACAACTAGCACAGCTTAGCAACACATCTATGTGGTGAATTTCATGTGTAAAGTTAATTAGGTAGCAACTTATTACATGCTGGTTGCATGTTCACCTTCCGAGTTTTGATACCAGCCCTAAATACTACTACTGGGGAGTTGCTCAGGTTGCCTGGGCCAACTATATGTAAGAAATTCCTATTTGTTTATCAAAGGACAGCAATCTCTTTTTTCCTACCCTCCCTTCTACACAGCAAGAGGGCTGCTAATTTGAGACCCTAGACCTCAGGCTTTAGCCTTGGGGTTATCTATAACTATGTTTGCTAGCTTTCATTTCTAGCCAACAGGTTGGCTGCTTACAATTGTTGCCTGTGGAAGATTATTACCTATACCCAAAGCAAGACAGAAACAAAGATGAAATAAATCACCAGGAACACATTGCACCAACTTTTTCTTTCTCTGTATATTTTATGTGAGGAAATATGCCAATGTTCTTTGTTGTAAATGTGAAACATCCTCTTCATGTTCATTAACAGAAAAATGTATTTACCATAGGAAGGCATTCAGAGAATACAGGTGAATTTTGCACTGAGGTAGTGAATCCACAGACTGATAGTTAGCACAGATTCCTAGCAGAAGGATGTGCAGCTGAAGCCAGGGGCAGAACGTCCCGTTTCACTGCTTGAGGTGAAACAAGAAGTGCTGCGTGAGGAGGCAAAGTATGTATCTCACCCTGAATACTCCAGAGTAAGGACAGGGTGAAACAAACTGATAGTGTAAATGTAACATCAGTATTGGATTCTAAACCACCAAATATTTTCATGAGATGCCCAGGTAGGACCACTGGTGGCTGGGAGAAGGTGGGTGTATTCATTTATTTTATGTACAAGGGTAAGTGCTTAGTGTTATGAATGTTTTGTACTATGGTTAAATACCGTAGCTTGAAATAAATCACGAAGAAAAACTGTATCTGATTAGGCCTCTGAACTCTATGAACATGACTGCTTACAGGAGCCTCGGAGACTGTTGCTAAGGAACACAGCATCTTTGGCGGTTAACACTACTGAAGGGGAATGTCCTAGGTTTACTGATCAGGGGTATTAGAAGAAAATGATCTGATTGGGGTTCTGAGGGTCACTCTTAAAACTCCTATGTAGCAGGAGGCCCTGCAAGATGACCACATGTCATTGGCCAGAGGCTGAGGCCATCGGAGAATAAAAGGCCACATGAAGCCCTGTCAGGGGTCAGTTGGTGCTGGAATCAACCAGAGAGAGTCAGACAGAAGGCTAAGAAAGATGAGATAAAACTGGTGAGATTAAGGGCCTTTCCACACCTTACATTTGCAGTGGAATAGTTGCTGTTTGATCTGATTTTGTAGCATATTGTCTGCACCTTTGCTCACACGTTGCTGCTATTAGAAAGTGAGTGTGGGGTTTTCCTTTCCACACTAATGGTGGATTGTACCTGAATTGAGAATAGTTCCATGGCTGTAGCTACACACTTAACAAACCCTTGTGTTCCTCCAGCCAGTAAATATTGCAGTTATGAGTAAGCACACCGGGGTAATAATAATAAATTTTATTTATACCCCACCCTTCCCAGTTTAAAAACCGGGCTCAGGGTGGCTAACAGCAAATATAAAAGTGCTTTCATGGCTTTTAAAAAGTGTTATTGAATGCCTAGTATTCCTCAGTACTGATTTTGTGGAGGCAATGGAGATTAGAAGAGGAACTATGTGTCTGCCTGAGCTTATGGCGAACTGGTTAATGTGATGCAATTTTATCTTCCGTTAATGAGTGCTATTATGGGCAATACTTCAGTTAGGTACCACCATCTCTATCTTCCATGTTCCTCGTTTAACTGAGCTCACAAACTGACAGCTCACACTGTTCAGAGGCAAGTGGCAGGAAACAAACACCTCCCAAAGCACACCTACCAACCCCAAGCCCCTCCCCACAGAAACTGGGATCATGCTTGTATACATGCCACACAAATGAAATATTGAGAATCCATCACAATAGTTGAATTCACAAAAGTTGCATTCAACACCCGCCCCCAGTGAAAGAAGAAACATTCTTCCAGAATACTAGCTGAATGATGCCAATGTCATGTGACAACATACAAAAATAGGGTTGCCATATTTCAAAAAGTGAAAATCCAGACACAAAAGTTGTTGAACTTCTTTTGGCAAAGTTGTGGACAGATTTACACCTGGCCACTGCGTCCAGCTGCAGTATTCCAGCTATCTACGGGAAATTCCAGGTGTATAGCAACCCTAGCAAAAAGAAAATGGGGGGGGGAGCAAATATTCCACTGTAAGTGGTAAGTGCAGAATGGCCCCAAGGCTGAGGAGACGTTCAGCAGGCTACCAAAGCTGGTAGACTTAACAAGTTTTCAGCAAGGAAGTAACTGAAAACCCAGTGGGGGAGCTTCATGCTCCAGTACCGGGGGGTGGAGAGCAGGCGGGGTGGGGCTGGCGCACGTCCTGGGAGCGTGGCGTGCCGCCCGTAGGGGCATGGCACCCAGTGAGGGGGAAGAGCAGCCGCAATGGCACCCTGCCAGGATCGTGCTGCTGGGGGTGGTGTGCTCCCCCCGCACTCCTTGTGGAAACCTCAAGTTATACTGGCTCATGTGAAAAATTGACTTCAGGGGAAAAGCCCTCATTCTGACTGAATGTCCATTAGACCAGCCTTTCTCAACCTTGGGTCCCCAGATGTTGTTGGACTACAACTCCCATCATCTCTAGCTAGCAGGACTAGATCAGGGATGATTGGAGCTATGATCCAACAACATCTGGGGACCCACAGGTTGAGAAAGTTTGCATTAGGCCAATGAGATGGGGAGTGAGGGCTGGACCTGAGAAAAGTTCAGAACCGAAACTAATGCTGTTCTGTGAGTGCTGGCTTGGGATGAGGAGAGATGGAAGATTTCCTTTTTTTTTTTTTTTTAAGGTACATGGTGGCAGCAGGAGTTCATTGACAGGATTAAGTTACAATTTTTCTCCACAGTGGCTTTTGGAGCCACTATTGTAAATTTGCTTTGGCACTTCATTGTGGCATAGGAAAGACTACCAATAACTGTGTTGTACTTCACAATTCTCTAGGATTTCACTGAACAAAACTATGCAGTCATTAGTGTCTTTTATTTTGGCAATAATACATTCACAGATCTCTAGATAGATATTTTTCTATTAATAAAGAGATAAAGAAATAATTTTACACTTAAGTTCTCAAATTTACATGGCTAACTAAGATCTCATGGCTTTGTGGTATAACAGGCAAAGCACAGATATTAATTTGTCTAAAAGAAATTGTTCATTTTGATGTTTGCTCATTTCTGGATCTCTAATTTGAACTAACCTCTGCTGACAAAGCAGCTAACACCCTCATTCTGAGAGGGCTGTACCAATAGCAGACTCTTATGCTTCTGTACAACTTGTTCATTCCAGTGTGGTGTTTGGAGGATGGCGCACCAAGCTCAATAATTTGTAACTCATTAACAAAAAATTAGATGAAATACAGTGGAATCTTTGTAACAGCTCTATAATTTACTCAATCTGCAAAGAATTAAAATTTCATTAGGAATCAATAAACTATCAGCTACAGTGATGTGAAGTGTATCCATTATTGATATTCAGAATTATTTTCATTTTTAGAGCAGGGGAAAACAAGTTGAGTTGGCTTTTGAGAATTATGCAAAGGATCAATAGAAAATACAGCAAACAAAAGACCGTGCAGTTCTGTATTTCTTGAAAGTGCCATGGCTGTTTCTTTCAAGTCTGACATTACTAAGCGCTGCTGTGTTGGAGACACGGTCTATTGTTTATCATATAATTTCAGACAAATCAAAAGCTTCCCAAATGCTATGTAAATCAGTCCCTTTCCTTTGCCTTCTAATATAGTCATTCAGCTTATGCACATCTTTCTTTAATGATTGAAGAGGGGGGAAATCAAAAGGTGTTTCTTTCTCGGATAGAAATGAATAATATGTATTGAAAACATTTAAATGTTGATTTCATGCTCTGCTGTTCAGTGCTCTTTGCTTTTTAGAAGCCCCTGGGAACAGGGCAGCGCTGTTCATTTTGTCCACAACTGACACAGAGTGCCATCTCAAGAATGGCAAATTACTGATAAAGAACTCAGTGGGGGTTATGTTTCTATGCAAGATTTGGAAGCTTGCTAGAATCATAGTATTCTATTGGCCCAAACCTTACTAAACTTATAAGAAATGAAGACCTCTGTAGAGTAGGGCTTCGGCCTATACATAGAGCTAAGTACTATGACATGTAACTTCTGATTGTCCTGAACTGGTGTACATTGCCTGCATGGTGATATTGCCTGCACATCAAAAATGAGGACTCAAGAGACCTCAAATGTTACATGTGTTCAAAGATAATGTGGGGATCTGTGGCAAACCGTACCAAACCATTTAGTGTGGGCATGTGAAAGCTGTGTAACTGGAGAAGCGGAAACCTCATGCCCACCATTCTGGGGAAAAGCACTTCAGTGGAGACCCATCACCATATGTCTGTAATGAGATGCAATGTTTTCTACTGCCCTGTACAGGGGTCCATGTATAGGGGTCCCAAGAAAAGCAAACCAAAAAGCCTCCCAAATGGCTGTGAATGGAATGTGCTTAGGGAACTGCCCTTCATCCAGGAATGCCTCAGGGTGCAGGCCATTGGTATTCATTTTAATCCATTTACTTGCTCACGCCAAAAACCAATTGGAATAAAATGAAACAGCCAAACAATGAGGCCCAAATCCACTTTAAACCAATCACATAAGGGACAGTATGGAGTAGGTTTATTAGCCTTTGCATAATTTAAAAATCGAAATTGATGGCCTTTTAAACTCTCTCTCTTACTCGGTGTCTCTCTCTCTGTGTTATTATGGTATGTATTTTTGTGTTTTTGTATTGAAAACTACCCCGTGACCTTTGGATGAAGGACGGTATAGAAAATTAATTAATAATAACAATGTGAACCAGAAGACCAATTGAGGACCCCCCCCCAAATCCCTACCCAACTCCCAATTTGCACAGTCCACACTGCCTAATATGCTTATCCTTATCCTTAAGCAAATGTGCATAGGATTGCATCTTTAATTGTTCAAAATGAAAAGATTGCAACATTTCCAAACTGACTTACAAGTGGATGAACATTATTTGCACTACAATGCTGGGAAAATGTGGGATGTTGGTGATAGACTACTTGCAGTATCTTAATCAGTGTACTGGATCCCACCCCATATCAATGATAGGGGCCCTTTCTTGGGAGTAAAGAAGTCCAGCTTTATTCTAGTACATAGACAGTCAGTACAAGCTCAGCAATAGGAGAAAAGCAGGAACTAGTTCAGATGCCCTTAGGTGCCAGTGATGCAGAAAAAACCAAACCCGGTTAGGAGAGGAACTTCAAGGCTGAGGGACAAGACCAGAGGTAATGACTGCAAGATCAGGAGCCGAGATCTGAGACTCAACAGGAGCATGAAATTGATTCAACCACTGGTCCCACCTACCAATCACACTTTTATACAGAGACAGAGGAAGTCCAGTAATTCGCACAAATGCCTGTACCGCTGAGAGCTCCTGGAACCTTGGGGAGAAGGGACGGTAATAAATTGTAATAATGAATTATATCCTCATAATTGACAGCATCTTCCCCCTCCTTACACAGGGAATTACTGTGGGTCCATCATGTTCGGCCTATCTACAGCAGAACCAACAACATTACAGAATTACAATCCTGCACACTGACAAAAACCAAACCATAGCAATAGCTGTAGAAATAAAAGTTAATATAGAAGGATCAATCAACATGTAGCATTGAGAAAATGCCACGATGATGACACTTTACGCTCTCCACATCTACACTTCTATACAATGTACCCAAAACTTTTAGGGGAAGTCTGTTGTGCTTTTAGGTCAGAAACCACCCATAGCCACATCTTCAGGGCTTTCTCAGATCAGTCCCTGGTAACCCATATAAAACCAGCAGCACCCTTTTCTCAGGGCTGTGATGGAAAGAACTGTTGCTTCAATCACTACCAACAACCACTGTGCTCTCTGAGGGATTTGGTGTCATTCTGTGATTGGTCTCTGAGTTAGTGAGCAGCATCCCGCTCTCCATTGCGGTGATAAAAGGTGCAGGAAAGTTGCCTTTGACATAACAGTTGCACAAGTCATAACTTCCCACCATTACAATAGTATTGAAAATCTGAAGGCAGCCCTGTTTTTAATGTTTGGAGCTTTATTGTTTTTATATGTGTTGGAAGCCACTCCGAGTGGCTGGGGCTACCTAGCCAGATAGGCAGGGTATTGTTGTTATTATTATTATTATTATTATTATTATTATTATTATTGCCATGGTTTTTCTTTTCTCTTCCTCCCATCCTGTCAATATAGCATTGTGTCCTACTAATACAAGGGGGTTTGATCCTATTCTTGTGGCCGCAAATCAGGAATGGGAAGGCACTATTATCCTCTCAGGTATTTAATTGAATTTCTTGCAATTTTGCATGCATTATAATAGACTTTTTAGTCCACGAGAAAACAAGGTTTTAAACATGTGCTGTACGTTAAATATTCAGCAAGGCAAAGAAAACAGTTCTTGAGGAGTATAGTAATTTTACAGTCTCTGGTTTCTAATAAATTTTTACAGCAATCCTAAACTGCATTAGCAAGTTCCAGTTTATTGTCAAGCTTCTGCACAACATCGCTCAATGACATGTCAAATCTTTACCACGGCAGTTGAACTCCTAAAGCTGTCCTCATTGGCAGGAAACTTGTCAGATTAAATTGCCACCTCTTGTCAAGTGAAGATATACAACCTGATATCTCTCTGCTGCTGATGACACAAACAGTTGCTTCAATTTGGACAGATTATGAATTTTCTAGCCTGTCCCACTCTTTAAGGAAGCAGAGATATAAAGCTCAGGGTAAGGGAGGAAGTGTAATTTATTGACCACTCGAGGTACCTGGTTCATTATAGATTTCTAATACTCTTGCCTCCCCTTGCCTATTTCATATTCTGTTGCATTTAGCAACCATGAAACAGTTTGGGCATATTGGTTTAGCTTCCTAGGGGATTAGATAGCAAAATGTCATCAATGTTCTCTGCCTCTTTCTGGTGCACCACTTTGTAATCGGTTGCCCGTATGCATATTTAGTATTTTGAACATTTCCCCCCATCAAATTGCTCTTCCTCCTCTTGCAATGAGATTCTAATGGTAGAATCTTGTGCTGCTAAGAAAATATTATTCATAACATGTGTATCATTACAGAGCACAGGAGATGATGGGCTAGATTAGCCAATAGAATAGAAATTTGTTTTGTATAATGCTCTTTTACAGGCAAGACATTGGAAAGTGCTTTACATAGCAATGAGTTAAACACTTCTATTAAGCAATAACAGCAGAATGCTACAAAGCCAATCTATTACATCTGTGCTTTCAGTAGCATCTCCTCTGCACCCCAGAATATTGAATCGGTTTGAGTCTGGCGCCCACTGCCCACTCAATGAGGAGAATGTGTTCTTTGTGGTTCTTTCACATAGAGAAACTTGATCTGGAAACCATAACCTGGATGCTTGACCCCCTAATGCCAGCAGTTATTTTATAAACACTCCCCAAAGTATTAACCCCATGCATTTTAAATTATGCAACCATATCCTAAAATGGGCAACAAAGGTTATATGTCATCAGTGCTATCATTGGATACAACTAGTGGAGTAATGGAATGCTGGGATCCTGCTGCATGCAACTCCAGCCAATAAGCCTCCAGTTGTTTTATTATTAACCTTTTTTTTTAAACTTTGCTTAACCATAACCAGGACACTGAATGTGTACAGAAGTATGGTATGCTACAACACACTAGTATTTGCATTCTGATACGCTCAGGTGTAAAGTCAACAAGATATATGGAGTACAGTTCCTTCCCTTAAATTTGTCAGTATAAATGTTGAAGGCTTTAAAGCAATCCACACTTACTTAGGAGTAAATCACATTGATCTTAATGGGTATTAGTCCTGTATAGGAATATAAGGGATTGCACTGTCCAGGGAACAAGATATTGTGGAGAAATCGTACCTCCTCCAGTTGTAAGTTACCCATCCCTTCTGCTCCCAATGGTTGGCAAAGAATAATTCTCCATGAGTCAGCAGAGATGACTCATTTGCCACAGTGCATCTGCAGGCATCTTGTGACTGTCAGATCTTAGTTGCCGGACAGAACTGGAATGAAAATCTGGGTAGATAAGGGGCTCAGGTTACAGCATTCAGGGTGGTCCAATAGTAGGAGAAATTGTCTGAAACAGTATGGATCAGTTTGAAGAAGAAGAACTAGAACTGTGGTCAAGGCTGAAGACTTTGTGAAGAGTTGCAGGACTTTGCAAGAAACTGAACTTAGGACTTGATGGCGGACTTGTCTCAGAGAGCAAAGACTACTTGTAACATCTGTATAGTGGTGTAAATTGGTGTTGGCGTAGTAAAGACAACCCTGCTAAACAGCTGTTTCCTGTGATGCGCTTAGCCACTTGGCTGAGCTTCCAAGGTGCATACCCTTAACATCCAGCAATTGTTAGTAGTAAATAAATGGTTCGGGAATCAATTCCTCCAATTCAAAATTTCTGAGTCTGTTATGAGCCGAGTCCAACCCACTCTGAAGCTCAGTTCCAGCTCATGATGGGCTCATCAGCCACCTCTCCCTAGAACAGGAGTTGCAGTCGGCAACTTTCCATTCTTCCCCAGAAGCAGCACATTTCCCAGGGCACCAGGTGCCTGGAACACTGTTTTGACAGCATTCCCAAGCATAATGAAGGTCCTGGTGCCAGCAATCCTCATAATGAGTTTTGCCCCTCCTGCTGCCACTTCCACTGCCAGGTACATTTTGGGGGAAGGAAGGAAGGAAGGAAGGAACTCACAAGGAGGGAAGGGATGCTAGGGTCCAATTGTGCTGCTGGTGATCTATTCAGGAGTATGATGAGACCCAAACCTCAGAATGAATGTGGAAATAATACTTATTTTTCTCATGCAGAATGATTTATTTTATCTGAGTCATTTGGAACCAAGATGGGAGGAGCAGATGCTGATATTAATTAGAAGAGGATATGAAGCTGATACTGCTTCAACATCAACTGTATTGTGTAGTGCAGTATGGAGTTGTCAACTGTGATAATTCTGGACAAATACAACAGATAAGAGTGCTGGGAAAAGTTGACAAATCTGACTTTATCCAACAGAGAAGCCAAGTGGTTCATGTGAGCAAGACAATAATCCCACAACTCGTTAGAAGCTGGATAAAACCTGGCAGTTTAAAATAGATATGGCAATTTACTGAGTACCAAAATGACATCTGTCATAAAGACAAGAAGTGGAAAACATTTAACACAGGTAAGGATCTTGTCACTACAGTAGATGATCATAAATTTTGTGTGGAAACAATGGCTAACAGATGCAGAAGTGGCCTTTTCTTTCATTATTTTGCCAGAATGAAAGTTAGGCTCTGTTGCTTTTAAAAGAGGCTGTGATATTTTTTAACAGCACAAACTAATGTTACCTTATTAAAATCTGATCTACATTGAATTACCATAGATATGAGCAGATAAGCCATATGCTACTGCATCTGCTCTTATGTATGAATAAAGAGACTGTCCCCTGTAGGGCTTGCAAATTAATACGCACTAAGATGTCTGCAATGTACATGATATTTCCGGACATTACTATTTGTAGGTAGACAGTGATCAAATTATTGCTTTTATACCACATGTCACTTTTTTCTGTACTGCAACTGAGTCATGATTACAACCAATGGTACCAATATTAGCAACTGTAAGTCAAGGACTTTGAGACTTCTTTATGCAGGGAAGGAACAACATGCACATGAACTTTGCACATCAAAATAGTGGTAGAAAAAGTGTTTAGTACCTTAAGAGTTATGAATAAAACTTCCCTTGTTTCATTTTCAAGTAGAGCTGAAAGAGGTTTTTGTCCAAAATCTGTTTTAGTGTTGCCTAGAATTTTCCAAAATCATGTAATTTTTTCTGTGTTCTGCCTAATTTTGATATACAGAACTTTGTGCTCACATTAACTGATTTAGTCTATCAGGTTTATTTATTTTAAAGTTAGCCTCATAAACAGACATATTTAATAATACCCAGGATATTGTGGATGTATCTGGAGTCCTCTTTGAGAAACTTTCATGCAATCTTTGAACCTTCTATTTTAGTTTATTTAAATAAAGAACACCAGCACTTCAAGATGAACTGTATCAAATAGAGGTGAAATCTCCCAAAATCTCAATGGGGTGTGACTGCACTAATCAATTTGTACTCTCAGTGGCATGCCCATGGTAAAAGCAGATGAAGTTGGAGACGATTCATTGAAGAACACCCCACCCCCATGAAAAAAGGAACTCTGCACCTAAGTCAGGAGACAAATGACAGAGCATTAAGATGTTGCAAAGAAAGGAATCAAATGACTAGAATATATCAATGTAGTCATACCTACACCTGTTGTCACCAGGCCAGAATTTCTGTATTGGTGGGAGAAAGCACAGCTGACTCATGCTGATCCAAAAGCGTAGCAAGGCCCCATGACCACCCTGTTGCCTAGGGAGTAAATAACTAGACAACACACAGCATATTGGTTTGGGATCAAATAAGGCCACAAGTTTATTGGTTCCAGAAGTGAAGGTTTGGCCATAGGCATTGTGGTAAGCAATGCTGTACGTCACTCCTGCCCGTCCGCTGGGAGTGTTTATAAGGAGGAAGCCAGTGGTGGTGGTGGGGATGCCCTATGACCTACGTCAAATCGGGGCATCCCCCAAGCGGTCCTGTTTGAGGAGTGGTATGGCCCTAGCCCCCATCTGGGCATCGAACAGGAGCCACTCCTCCCAGATCTTTTTAACAGGATACTCTTAAATGTGGAGGGGCAGGCAGAGGCTACAACCTCCCCTCCAACCAAGACTAGGCTTATCCAATGCTTATACGCCTTACAAAGTTGTGACGATTGCTTTGAAGTAGGCAGAAACCCAAATGGTGGCACCAACTTGCCAGATGGGGAAAATTGCTGCCCAGACTCAAAAATTGGCAAACAACATTGTCCATAGCAAGGTCGTACCATGAGCTAAATCCTAATCTGAGGGAGGGTGGGTGGGAGAACTGGTGCGACAAGCCCCCCCCCCCCCCGCCTGAGATTTAGCCTTCCACTGGGTACAGGACAATGCACCACAATTGTTCAGTTGGTTCTGCGCCCAGGTGAATGCCCTCTAATTCCTGCCACTGTTGGCCAATTTGGCAGCAGGAAGACAATCTGGCCTGCAATAGGCCAGTTCACAGAGGAGGCCACCCACCCGAGAAGGGACGAACAGTCTTCCTAATGCTCCAAATGGGTAGCTACTATCGTAGTAATCTAGAGAAATCAAAAGATGGAGGAATGGAAGGTGTGTGGAATCGTAAGTTCTGCTTGTGTAAGTGGGACCCCACAATTGTATATTACCCCAAAAATATGTGCATGTGAATGTGAAAAGAAAGTATATTTTCAGTGCATAAGTTAGATTGGCAATGATCAGGTTAACACCATAGATAAAACAGAGACACTGGCTGGCCAGGCAGGCAGGAAGAACAAGTGAGAAATGGCGAAAATTATTTAAGGGAGTTCATGCCAAAAAAAGGGGGAAGTAGGATAGGAGAAGTCAGTTAGATAAACCAAGTGGAAGCCAACTTAGCAAGAGGCCAGAATATATAAAGGTGAAAATATATGCACGTATAGAGCTATGCTAATTATAGCACAAGGTTTGCACAGATACATATAACTGTGAATGGCTATATAAAAGTTAGTGACTTTATACCTGAGGAGTTCAAAACAATCTGCATTATTGAAACTGAAGTGAATTTAAATTGAAAACAGCAAAACATTAATGGAAAAATGGAAATCTGTCCATCCCTACCCTAAATATAATAATATATAAAAATAGGCATTGTTTACTTTATCAGATACCAGCATCATCTCTACTGGCCTTCTTGCCATTAAGTAGTGATAAGTAACAGAATCCAATTATAGGCCATTGACCCTTCTGGACTGCATCTGCATGTAATTAATGGAAGTATTATAAACCACATGCTTCATCAGCTGTTCTTTTATATTTTTTAAAAAGCTAAAGGACTATGAAATAAATGCACACTGAGCAGATGTATCATCATAACCAGAAGTAAAGAATCTTACTCATCAGATAACATCATTAACAAGAGGCTGCTACAAAAGTCATACCACATTGCCCTGCTCACAAAGGGCAGACACTCCTTGTCTTCATTTACATTTACAGTGGTACCTCGGGTTAAGTACTTAATTCGTTCCGGAGGTCCGTACTTAACCTGAAACTGTTCTTAACCTGCAGTACCACTTTAGCTCATGGGGCCTCCTGCTGCTGCTGCGCCGCCGGAGCACGATTTCTGTTCTCATCCTGAAGCGAAGTTCTTAACCTGAAGCACTATTTCTGGGTTAGCGGAGTCTGTAACCTGAAGCGTATGTAACCTGAAGCGTATGTAACCCAAGGTACCACTGTACAGTGGTGCCTCGCAAAACGAAATTAATCCGTTCCGCGAGTATCTTCGTCTAGCGGTTTTTTCGTCTTGCGAAGCAACCCTATTAGCGGCTTAGCGGATTAGCGCTATTAGCGGTTTAGCGGCTATTAAAGGCTTAGCGGCTTAGCTGCTAAAAGGCTATTAAAGGCTTAGAGGCTTAGAAAAAGGGGGGGAAAGCGGGAAAAAATCTCAAGACTCGCAAGACATTTTTGTCTTGCGAAGCAAGCCCATAGGGAAATTCGTCCTGCGAAGCGCATTGAAAAACGGAAAACCCTTTTGTCTAGCGGGTTTTCCGTCTTGCGAGGCATTCGTCTTGCGGGGCACCACTGTACATGTAATCTGACCAGATCCCTCGCAAAGCGGTGCAGGGCTAGCTCAGGGAGGGCAGTGTGAGCAGCACTCAGAGCCATCACCCTGGCAGCCCCCCAAACTATGCCCCCACAGATGACACCACAGATAAAATGCTCATATCACCTCCAATGCAGCCAGCTCAGATAATCAGTTTCCAGTCACTATACACATGGGAATCAAATACAGAGAAATAAAGTGAAGGGATAGGGTATGGCAGAGCTCAGGTGATCGGGGACAGATGGCCCACTTGGCACTTCATATTTAGTCATTAACAGAGAACTTAAGCCTCTCGAAATGATCCAGACGAAATCCAGAAGTGAAGCAATTTTTGTGAACAGTGAACTGCGCTCTATTGCCAAGGATAAGTTTTGAGAGACGTATCTTGAAGTCCATATTGGAACACAATGCCAGGCCTTGCTATCATTCTTGTGTTCCTGGTGAGATGCAGAAACCTAGTAACCCCAAGGTCTTTTCACAGGATGGGACAGCAGGGTTTTAAAATATGTGACTAATAATACAATGATAGAAACATAGAACTGTAGAATTAGAAGGGACCATGAAGCTCTAGATCAACCCCCTGCAATGCAGGAATCTAAGCGCTCTGGAAAAGACCCTGATGTTGGGAAAGATGGAGGGCACAAGGAGAAGGGGACAACAGAGGACAAGATGGTTGGACAGTGTTCTCGAAGCTACAAACATGAGTCCAAACTGCGGGAGGCAGTGGAAGACAGGAGTGCCTGGCGTGCTCTGGTCCATGGGGTCACGAAGAGTTGGACACAACTAAATGACTAAACAACAACAAAAGCGCTCTGCCTGCTTGTTTTATTGCTATGATTGGGGAATGAATGAATTAATTATATTTCAGCCATCTTTACTTACTTTTGGCCACTCTGGTCTTATCCTCTTTTATTAACATATGACAGAATATATTTTTTATAACTAAACTGTGAAAAGTAAGGAAGAATCAACTTGGTTGTTAAATTTCTTCAGGTGTGCTCTCTGCAAAGAGACATCCCAACTGGGGGGAACCTTTACAGCTTTGGGAAAATCTGCAGAACTCTTGCTTTATTGGGAGTCTTTTGCATTCCAGCATAAAGGCTTTTCAGCCACGTAGGAGGCCTAACCTCTGTCATGTCTGATTCAGATTTAGAAGTCTTTGGAAATGGTAAAGAAGAGGTGACACGTTGCCCCTTGCAATTCAGGGAAGGAGGAAACCCTTATGTGTGAGGGATCTTCATGCTGGTGTCACATTGCTCCCTACAAGAGGGTATGGATGACGGTATCTGCCTCCTGAGAAAGGGCTTGAGATTGTAGGGATCATCAGGAACCGAGAAGCCAGCAATATGTGTACTAATACATGCAAGCATTCAACAGAGTTTTTTGGACCAATATGTTTCCCCAATATTTTATTTATCTTTCCAGAACAGATTTTACAACAGCTGAAGGCAAGCACTGTACCATTTTGAAAACAAACGAAATACAAAATCATAGAAATCTCTTACATGTCTGCAAAGCTTACATGTCTGCTATCAAAGTATGTTGGGGTGTGCCCTCGCATGTCAAACTGTTTAACAATGCACTTTACAAGGTCTCTAGATTTCTCCCTGAGCAGATGTGTTTTTCCCAACTCTAAGTATCGCTGATAGATACAATATACTTGCCATTATGAATAAGATAAAAAGCAGCTGCTCTGCAAGTATTCATTTTCCAAATATATACAGTTCAGTCCACTGATGATAATTAACTGCTAAAAGGGAATGTGGTGAGCAGATCTCAAGATAAATTGCTTTGGCTGATCATTAATTTATAACAGCCCTTTTCAAACTCCAGAAGTAGCTACAAGAGTCATATAACAAGCAAGCGTAAATATTCTGATCTAAACAACAGCAGCAGGTTAAACATCTCCACGGGGCTAACTTAGCTGAATTGAAATGTCTGATCTCAATTGCCTGTTGCTGTATTATGCTTTTCACTGGCTGGCATAAGGAAACTTCGCTCCCTGACAAAAGACAAAACATTTCTGCCAGCTGAGGTGACATTGTGCTCATTCAATAATGATACAAGGCCCAGAGGTCCTCCAGCAAGATAGATAACAAAGAAAACCCTCATTAGCTAACTGCAGAAGAATGAAGGTCAACCCACAGAGAGAATTTCATGCTTACATGTCAGTTGGAACATTTGTTCTTCATTAATTCTTTAAACCTAAGCTGGGATATCATCTCATAGCATTTTAATACGCTGTCCTCTGTCAGAAATCTCTCTCAGGGTGTTGTTTTCTTTGTACTCTACTTAAGAGGCCATTTCTATAAGCACTTGACTCCACATCATTGGGTACTAATAATGTTTTAGGATTGTTACATGATTGGATTTAATGTGCGCAATAACAGTTTGGAATTTCAAGATAGGATATACTGCTGCAGTCCTCATTTCAAGGAGCTTGTTATGTGGCTACATAAAGAACCTCAGCTCCACACAGGGTTATGTTTGCATAATGGCAAAGTACTAGGCTGGGTAGAGATTGTTTTTAAGTTCATACCTAGGGGTGAATCTAAGATGTCAACCCCCACTCTTTCACACAAAACTATAGTATATTATATAATTTAGTGCCAGTCAACCTGGACAAGCAAAAATAGGCATTCCTTCAAGTGGCTTTGGTCTGCAAGCTTTGTCTGCACCTGTGCTGATGTCTCCATGTCCTCTGAGACATAGGCAGTGTCAATGCTAGCTCAGTATCCATTTTACTCTCAGTCCAATTTACTCTCAGTCACTTTCCCAGAAGGAGGAGGCTCCTCATTGACAGGAGATAGCTTCACACCAGGAGTTACCTCCTCTGCCAGTCAATTTGGTCCACCCCCTGGATCTAGCTCTCCAATCCTTAGACTACTGGCCTTCTCGCTGGGACCAGATATTTGGCGTCCTGATATCCCCTCCCCTATCCTGCTAGGATGCTCTTCATGGTAGTCCTGCTCCAACTCCCTCCATAACAATTCCATGGCACTCATGACATCCTGTAGAAAGCAGTGGAGACTGTACAAATGTAGTACACTTGCAAAGTTGGCAGGACAACCTTAGCGGATGACTTTCTCAGAAAGAGTGGCTACTCAATATAGTAGCTAACATTCTGATATTACCTCAGAAAAATGCTCTCCAAGACCTCTTTAGTTCAGTATTGTGGGGAAATCCCCGCTCTATGAATAAAGTCAAAACTCCATGGCAATATAACACCCCTGTGAATTTTTTTTGGAAAATGAGAAAACAGACTCTCTCACACACATTCCTCCCAAGCGGCAAAAATGCTACACATAACCTACCTTCTGCTCAACCCCACGGTTTGTGTTTCCAGGTTTTGTTTATTAAGTGCAGTGTAGAGTGTGTTAATGACTGGGGAAAACACCCAGTATATTTTCTAAGCTATATTTGAAAAGAGGAACTGTCCAACTTTACAGCTGCCTTGGCCTTGAGTTTATATAAAGACTTATGCCCATTTTCCTATATACTGTACAAGAAACAAAATCCTTGCCAGCCACACTACCCATTTTCTAAGTGCTAACCACTTGGAAACTAGCATCTCCCCATGTCTCAGTAATTTCTTCTCTGACTTTTGCTCATTTATTTATTTGATAACAAGCAAAAAGCTCTGAGAGTGAATAAGCAATTACCCAAAAACATCCTTTGGGATCTTTCCGAAATTGGAGAACAAGATGCTTCCGAGCGAGAGTCCCATCCCTCCACATCTAATTCCCTGATAGGAAACTTAATAGTCTTAAAAGCCGATAACATACCATAGTGACTTAGGGTTATCTAGGCACATGAACCATTTCAATACTTCCTGGATCAAAATTACTGACATACCTTTACTGTTATTACAGGAAAAATGGCTCTACCTCACAGGGTAGTCTTAGAGATTCTGCTTTGAGTCTTCCAAGGAAAGAACTTGGAGGGGAGAAGGGCATGTGGTGGGGAAATTCAGCAGTGTTGTTTCATGTTTGAACCATTATGAAGCTCTGCCTACACACATAGAATGCCTTTTTCCTATTATTGACCAGGTTGGCTTCAATTTTGAAATAACTGGGTAAATGAAGAAAGGCTTAGTAAGTCTCTCTGGGCTGGGGTCTGCTTCCAGTGCCTGCAAGGTGAATTCCCCCTTGTAGACAGGATGGTAGGCAGCAGAGGGAATTAGTCTCAACTACTGGTCTGTCTCTAAATGGCAATATAAATGATTCCCTATGACCAGCATAAGTTTCCCATATGAACTTTCACCCTAGGATAACAATGACAGTAGACAGTTTATGTTGATTTCCTCCCCTAATAAATGTGGGTGGGTGGGAGTGGAATTCATTTATTGTTTTGCAAAGTATCTTCACTCTGGCTATCTAGCTTACCTGCTTGGTTCCCTCGCCCCATCCCATTCATCAATCTAAGTCTATTTACTGAGAAATCAACAAGGCACTAGAGCCGCTAACTAATTCCTTGTGCTTGGTTTTCAATCTACATTACATTCATGTATCCTAGATGCTGATGGTTTTAGTTGTTGTTGTTTCCAGCCTCAGGAAATGAATCTCAGTGTGAAAAATGAAGATTAATATGCTTTATAATCACTCTGTTCTGCTAAAGCCAATTTGAAAATAAGGGAATAGGGATTCATTATGAAAACAACTTTGGATAAAAATAGTCATTGTGCATAATTGTAAGTGCCTAAATAAAATTGTGGCTTTATTTGATATTGTGCACATAAAAAGCATCATAGCAACATGCTCAGTGGCTTTTCTTTTTCAAATTGGCAACTATAGCATTCATTCTGCTAGCAGTTTGCTGTGTTGCATTCAGAGTATGTTAAAAAAGAAATGGCATTCTGAACTCTTGCTTTGCTTGGAGGGGGATACTTCTAAGGACAATTACATTAATAAATTAGAACTATTATTCAAAGATGCACTTCCATTTTATTGGTATAATACCAAGTGTTTTTTTCTGCAGAAACATAATGTCTGGGGGCAGAGGGACAATTATGCAGAGGCAATTGCATCAATGATACCACAGACCATTCAGTACTGGCGAATGAGATCTACCTACCTACCTACCTACCTACCTATCACATTTATATCCCACCTTTTTCTCCAAGGTGGAATCCATGGTTGTCATTTATTCCCCAACAACCCTGTGAGGTAGGTGAAGCCAAGAGGCAGGGACTGGCCCAAGGTCACCCACTGAGAGCTTCATGACTGAGTAGGGATTTGAATCCTGCTCTCTCAGGTCTAGTTGACACTCTGACTACCACACCACATGGGCTCTGTTATACTGAGTCACACCTAGTGGTTCATCTAGCTGACTAGCAGTGCTCCGTGGAGTTTCAAACAGGGGGCTCTCCCAGCCCTGCCTGAACATGCCATTGGGGATTGAACTATTGAAGATATTTTGGCATCTAAAGCAGAAAACCCCACAAGCACCTCTCCCTATCCCTGGCGGTAAAAAACACATTAATAATAACAATTTATTACCCTTGCATGGCACCGCAAACCTGAGCCACCTGTCTCATGCTGCCTAAAAGTTGTGTATCAAGGTCCCCAAGACACCCCAAATAAAACACAATTGACACATAATTTTTGTTTAAGATTTTTGTCATAATTTTGGCCACAACTTTATTAAAATTACAAGCGATGTGAGTGGTTGCTTAGGCATTGGTTGCGACTATCTGACCCCGCACGGGGACAGTCTGACATTGCACGCCCACGAAGTCAGAAAGGGGGAAACATTTTGGGGAGAGAGACGGGACTGGGAATCATGCCTCACCTCTCCCCAAATGCTCCCAGGGGCTCTTGCGTGGCCCTAACCCCTTGACACGGTTCAGACAAAAGCATGGCGAGCCCCCGGGTTCCTTTAACGGAAAACCCCTGCAGCAGCAGCACTTTGGAGGGGCAGGCACAGCCAATCCATACCCCTCCACCAACCAATTCCAAAACCAATGCCTAACCACAACCTTACAAGTTGTGACGATTTGCTACGCAGTAGGCAAAAATCAAATGGCACCCACTAATCAGCCAAATGGACAAAATTCCTACCGGGCCCCTGCCCCAAAAGCAGATGACCCCATGACAGGCATAGCAAGGTCAAGCGAACAACCTGAAAACAGGGAGGGAGGGCAGGTGTTCTGATGCATGCAGTGAAAAGAGGAAGCTCAACGCTGCGCTCAGGGTATTTAAGAGCTATGGCTGTCAATCACAAAATAGCAACATTTAAATCTCCCCAGCAACAGGAAGCTTAATGTTAATGGTGGCCAAACTCTCTCCGCCTAGCAATAGTGGGTGTCTTGCCCGCTCCCACCGCAACATGTGCTCTCCATGTAGGAGAACACGCTTTCCCTACTGGATGTAAACTGTTTGGTGAGTAAGGTTTGTCAGCATTGGAGTTTACCGTACCACTCACAAACATGTATTTTCCTTAAACCAAAATATAGCCTTGAATGGCTATTAATTTTGTCATGAATTACAATTGAGTCAACTCTTTAAAACACACTTAGAAATAGCAACTATTATTTCCAGAGGTGTTTCCACCATGAATCTCTGTCCAGTTAGATTTGTTATTTTACTCAAGGGCATGTCCATCTATTTTTCTCATTTTATCAGGTCACAGATCGTAGAGTTCATACATACACATCCCATTTCCAGTAACTGTTCCACACCATTGCTTAGGACGCAACAAAGTGATGGCTCTGTGAAAAGCCCTCCATTACAGCTCTGTCAGAGTCGGAGTTTAGCATTGATCCAGTGGCATCTGCCTTCTCAGTGATACCAAGTCAATACATTTCCATCCTCCAGATTTTTTTCTGCTTTAATTTAAAGCTTGTAAGCATAGCTGTTGGCATACAGTTAAGGGATGCATGCCTCTATCTCTTGACAAGTCTTGGCGGATCCAGTTAACATAGGTATGTCTTTGTAAGGAGGTAGGAATACTGCAGACTAATCTCTCTTTATACTCCTGCTTTCAAGATGTTTCACCTAATTTTGCCTGCTTAAAAATAGCAACAGACGATTGCTACCCACACACCATTTCCTATAATTTAGATAGCTTTGATTACAAGCCTGTGCAACACATGAATATTTTACTATTTACAGCATCTGGCATTTGCAACACATTTCTTCCTAATTTATGTCACATGAACTGGTTTCATCTCTCACAATCTTTCATGATGTATGAGCTACCTTGTTTGGTAATGAAAATGGGTTTTTGCAGTTTCATAACAGAAAGCAAGATGTATCAAAGTTGCCTTGAGACTAAATGCTTGAGCTTCTAGAGTTCTTAACAACCCTGCATTCCAGAATCTTCTCATAGAATTGTAGCATTGGAAAGGATCCTGATGGTTATCGAGTCCAACTCCCTGCAACACGGGAATCTTTTTGCCCAGTGTAGAGCTCAGATCCATGACCCTGAGATTAAGAGTCTGGTGCTCTATGGACTGAGCAATCCGCTACTGAGAAATTACATTGGATCAGATTTCAGCAAATTACATTGAAACAGTTTCCAGAGGTTCAAAGAGCAGAGCTGCGTGAAAGCCCTTTTTCAAACAGCCTTGTGGTACTCTTTGAACCTCCAAAGACTGCAGATTTAAACAGTAGGGCAGGGCTGTCTGCAAAAGCACTTTCAAACAGGCCCACACTGTGCTTTGTCTGCCTGCACCTGTCCCTGGCAGGGAACTGGCACACTAAATCAATGCAAAATAAAACACCGCCCCATCAGCTGGCATCAGAGTGATATCAGCTGATTGGCAGGTGTGTGCCGTCATTGTTTATATAACTCTGTGGGCCAAATTTGACCTCTTGGGAGTGTCAGTATTAGTCCTTAGACTGGAAATTCCCCACCCCTGACAAAGTATTTGTAGAACTTTGCTATAAGCAAAAAGGCACACCACTAGTTTAAGCTTTGGGCAGTAAAACAGACTTCCATATAGCGCAAACAACTATCGTCTGTTAACTTTACCATTTTTATACACCAGTATCCAGTGTACTCCATGCCCAAACAAAACAAATGCCACAAGAGACAAATTTCTTCATTAAGGAAAGTAGAATTCTGGGACTTGTATAAATTATGCAAATAAATCACATTTGCATATTTTTATTTTGCCTAATGTATTCTGCTTCTAATAGTCATGGGGATAGCAAAGCTCTTCACAGGACGCTGAATCTTGTCCCTTGAACATTTGAAGCCTTATTTATTCATTTAATTTGAGCTTGTCCACACACTCTTTTAAACCTCTCCACGGAATAATAAGGGTTAGCAAAAATTCCATATGAAAAGAGAAAGTTATAGGAAACATGTTTTGTTTTTCTACCTTGCATAGAATGAGGAAATACACATAGTTCTGCCTGTATCTCACAATAAAGCTATTATCACAATATATATATACAGTATACGCATATGTCTTTCTCTCTCTCTTAACAACATGCACACATGGTTACAAGTTAGCCGGCCCTTGAAGTTTCCAGTTGCACAAAAATTTGTACAAAATCAGTGTCTGCAGGAAAGGAATATCGACTCAGATCATGAGGGTCCTTAGACAAGGTGTGTGTAAACCTGGAATGTTGTTCTGAAGCTAACTCAAAAGAATGCCGTGGAAGCTTTTCTTACACATCTTCTTGTATGCTGAATTATTTCATTTGTCACTGCATAGAAAGATTTCTATTTACTGAGGAGTCATAGATGTGTAGCTTTACGAAATCTACTGATTTCATAAAATTCTTACAATTTACTAAATTTCAAACATATTAACTATATTCCAGATTATCCGGTACAATATCACATTCATAACAGGAGCAACCTCTATAAAAATAATTAAGGTATTTCCAACATGTCAAGAGCCCAGACCTCCAGGTGATTTGCTGACAAATCCTTATCCCTATTTTATGTGCATAGGGACATGGGCTAAGAGGTGATATCTATGTCTCTATTCCCATACTGTTTTAGGGTATACAAAATGCAGGGCTCTAAAATTTAACCTGTAGCATGTGGAGCAGGCCTTGGAGAGCATGGCTGATACAAACTTTCCCTGGCTTGTTGTCCTTAAAGTATTCCCCACCCCATTAGGCTAACCCCAAAGTGTCCCCTCTTGCACCGTTATCACAAGCAATTGAAGGATGAAGTGAAACTTCCTTTGTCTCTGAATTTGGGTGCAAAGATTGATTAGAAAACTAAATGGGCTTGGGCAGCATGCTCACAGTCCTGAAAATATTTTGAGGACCACTCTACACATTACCTGAAAGGAAGAGTATACAGCACATATATCTTCTACACGCAAGGGCAGAAGCTTGGGAATTCATTGACAAACGAGGAGAAAAAGTGAGTGTCACACAAGGTAATGAAAACAACATCATCACTGAATGATTAAAAAAATTCACCACAAAAACAAATGGATAACGAGAAACACAAAAGAGATGATGGAGGTGGCCATGAGGATAGAAAGAAATGGAAAGAAACCTAAGTAACTCATTATGTGGGGATAAAAAGGGTTCTGCATTTCTCAAGAGGGTCAGCCCAAGAGGAGGAGAGAAATGAGACGGGAAAGACTACAGAAGCATTAAGCTGAGCTGAAAATAGTGAAGAAGAAAAGGGTGGTGTTCCCAGAGCACAGAGATGAATAAATATAGCTCCAAAGACGAGAGAAAATGTGCTGTTTTATGGATATCTGCTCAAAACTGGGAGAAGCACTGAACTATTTATAGTATTAAAATGGATCTATTATAAATAGTTCAAAGTCTTTTCTGGTAAATCTCTTGAATATCATTTGGGGCACTCAGCACCTTTGTTGTAGATATGGCTGTCCATAAAATTCAACAGTATTATGTGCTTCATGTATATGATCTAGTGCCTTTCAAAGAAATCTTTATCTTCAGATAGCATACATAAAGACTCAAATATTACAATACTATATTTTTAAAGCATCTTGTCAGGGCCAGCCCTGCTATTAGACACAATGATTCAGCTGCCTCAGGTAGCAGATGGTGGGGGCTGAAAGTGCTGGAGAAGTGTTGAATGACAGAGCTGTGTGTGCCACACCTAATCTGCCCCTTTGCCCCCTAAGCTAAGCTGGCACCCTCAGATACAGTGCTGGATGCTCTACGATTCAATTAGCTGCCCAACTGGCTCCTGTACAGGAAATTGGAGAAATGACATCTTGCCCTTCACTTCAGGCAGCAATATTTCTTGGCTTGGCCTGATCCACCCAACATCTCAATCATGGCAACATTCAGTTGGAGGTGGGCTCAGTGGCACTTACTTCCAGGAAACTGCTTAGAACCATTGATTTAGTGTTCTAGTTGCAGTAGAGGTGACCAGGAAAAGGTCCTCCTCTATAGTCATCCCAGTTCCCTAGAGCTCCCTCCAATATGACATTTTGGCTGAGGGCAAATATCACTCTTTGTAGAAGACCTTTTGGCCTGTAACAACATTTTCAATAGCTAGCTGAGATAGTTTTATGCTTCTGTGCTGAAGTACAGGTCACATTTATTGCTTTGTTTTCTGATGCTACTTTTACAGATCTATACTGTGATAGATTACATTTTATCCTTCTGTTTTATGCTGCTTCTACTTGGTAACTGGAATTTTTAATGTTTCTTGCTTTGATAGCATGGTTGTGTGATGCCCTGAACTATTCTTTAGGAAACGTATGGTGTAAATCCTAAAGCAAGTCAATAATTATCATACAAGCATAGAAGCCACCCAGAGCGACTGGGGCAACCTAGTCAGATGGGTAGAATATCATCATAATCAGTCAGGCCATTGCCCTACCTAGCTCAGTACTGCCTATATTGACTAGTAGTGACTCTCTAAGTTAGTGAGTCTTTTCTAGTCCTATCTGGATATGCCAGGGACCGACATGGGGCCTTCTGCATTCAAAGCAGATTAACTGCCATTGAGCCTTCCGATCATAGTTGGAATTGTAGTCTCACAGGTATCAATGGTAATAAATACCTGCTCAACTGAGCCTTCAAAAAGGAAACACCTAGAAATTTCTTAATAGTGCTTCAGAGTAGGGTTGTGATATTTCAAAAAGTGAAAATCCGGACAGTTGTTTTGAGCTATTTTTAAGGAAATTTGCCAAAACATTCCCGTCTGAAAACCTGGTTTTCAGGGGGGCCACTAGGGGGCGCATTGGAAGATGGCCGACAATACCATCTCTCCGACCCACATGGGGTAATTAAGAGGCTGTTATGGGAGTAGGCAGCCTCCCTTGTTGCCCCAAGGAAATGAGGAACACTGCCCTTGCCTGCTGTGCCCATAAATCACCCCCTAATTCAAAAGAAGGGGGTGAGGGCCCTAGGCAGAATGCCCCTGTGTGGACCTCGGCTCTCCTGGACGCTGTCTCTGATCACGCACTAGTTGCAGCAATTTGGAATAATTAATTACAAAAGAAGCAAATGCACATATTTCAAGTGAAGAAGGGGAGTGAAGTCTGCTAATTTAAGTGACCTCTGCAAAAGAAGACGACGGGCTGGAGAAACAGAAATATTTTACGATGAAGATACACCAAAGGCGGGGTATGTTGACAACGGGACTGAATGGGGGGGGAACCTTTTTTACTTTCCTTCTATGTGATTTACAAGAACCCCTCCTCATTAGAACTGTTGGTTGAACTGACCCAAGCAGGATGATTAAGGTCTGTGTGGAGATAAACTTTAACCAAAAGTATGCTTTATGGAGACCGAGAAGCAATAAGAGCTTTTGGGAATGGCGCAGCAATTAATTCGGAATCGCCATCTTGCCAAAGGATTTATAGCCGGGAGGAAGAACGGATTTGTTTTCAGACTGCATTCCTAGTGAATCGCCTCAGAGGTTTTGAGAAAGGAGGCAGATGGGTGAAGATTAATGACGCTAAGACTGTTTTGATGTATGGAAGTGATGTTATATGGAAAACGTCTGGATATGGCTACTGGATAAAAAAAATAATAGCCACGCATGATTAAAAACTGTTCTAACCAGCTTGCGGAGACTATCAGAGGTCACAAAGAGAAAGGAAAAATATATGAAAATAACAACAAGAGATGTGGAAAAATAATAAGAAAGGACTGGATAGTACTGTGAACATCATAAGGTTAGATTTGTGGACATTAAAACAGCAGTAAGAAGCAAGAAGTTGATTGGATCCCTTCGGAACTTGAAATATGGGTACCCCCAACAAAAATTTAAAATTCGGCTGTGTAATTTGGAATTTATGTAATTTGGTTTGATTTGATGTGATTGGTCGGTTAATAAAAAATTATTCTTAAAAAAGAAAAGCTGGTTTTCAGATGCTTCCAGATGTCATGGACAACATGTATTTAGTTGGACCAATGGCCCCGCTCAGTATACCTGGAAGTCAACAATGGGAAAACAATGCCATCTGGAATTTCTGTGAAATGAGAAAGAGAAAGTGGAAATTCCAGAGAAAAAGTGCTGGTGTAGAATCACCCTATGTTTGGTTTCATACAATAACAGAAGTGTTTTTCATGAGTTATTTTTAGTAGTAGTACCAGAGATCTGGAAAGGGTTTCATCCAATTCCTGCCACATCTATGTGCCTTGATTAGCCCATAAAGCATTTTTACATCAGAGTGTGTTCGCAAATTGGTTTTTTTTTTTTTTTTTCTGTAGCTCTGCTCATGAACTAGTCTGAATTTCATATTGTATGTAACACACACATTTGCTGCTTTGTATAGTGGCATCTCTAAACATTTTAGCTGTCACATTTTACATAATATACACATTGTATATCCTATCATTAGCCTGATTGATGGAGAAGCAGCATATGTTGCCAAAAAGATAGGGGAATAATACAGCATAGTATTTCCTTCTATATAAACTGGGAAGCACAAAGTGCTGCCAATAAATAAATAAATAAATAAAGGCTAATGACTGCACTATAAATCCATAGTGCTGTTTTCAGGTTCCTGTCCACTTCATGAATAGCGGTTTATATTAATACTAGCGACTCACTTCAACAGGTGACATTTTTATCCCCTCAGGCTGTCCATTATCCAAATGATGGGCCATCTGGAAAGGGATTCTGTTCACTGAAAAACGTGACAGGGCTGATGGTTTTTTAACTGCTAGTCATCTATGATTGCTAGTAAGCGCTGGAAATTAGCATTGATCCCCAAAATGGAAGAGGCTGGAGAATACTTAAGACAAGGCTTGCGGAAACACCTTCACGGCAGATGTGCCAGCTAATTAATGTCGTTGGTAACTTCCCTTCATGATTTGTAAATTAATACCGTTTCTGTTTTCTAAAACAAACAAACAAACAAACAAACAAGAATACAGCTCGGAAAGCAGTTTGTAAAGGCGACCACAGAAAGTGCAAATTGGAAAGTGAGGTGAAAATCACTCACTCCTGTTTGCTTGCAAACTAGCATTACTATATAACATCAACAAATCAGCTAATTTGACACCAACAACAATGGTTGCAATCAGTTAATTTGTCAACACACAATGCTGGGAGATCAGAAACAAATACTGACAGAAAGCAAAAATAAATAAAACAAGAATTCCTAGCATTTCTTTGGAAATGTGTGCAGATTGTTTTAAAAAATGAGACATAATAGTATACTATTTGCCTCTTCGAACATACATTTGTTCTTGGCTGCCACCAGACATTATTTAATATCCTGTTCCTTAACTCAAGGACTACTGAAGTGTGAGACTGAGAACTGCACTGACTGAGAGCCACTTTTCTGCTACCATCTTCCACCTATGCTCAGTCCATGTGACTGGCAGGGAACCTGTGGCTTTCACTCCCATCAGCCCCGGCCAGACTGGGAATGGTGAGGTATGATGGGAATTGTAGTCCAGCAAGGTCTGCAAGGCCTCAGCTTCCCCATCCTACGTCTTTGGTACAAGGCATGGAAATTGAGTTGGTGTGTGTGACTTTTTGCCCCTGCCTTAGTTTTTTAGATGAATTCTGGTGTCCTTTAAAAGATTTGGAAAACAACATTGTGAACCCTTATCAAGCCAAGATTGTGTGTATAATAGTTTCCTGGCTCCTCTTACCTTGCCATCAGAAGACACACATAAAAGTAACTTGCAAGTTTCACAGTCTACCTTGTTGCTTTCTGTACTCTTTTCCATAAAGCTTCCTTCATGCCGGAACACACAGCATGGAACAAACATGTTTTTCACTCATCCCTAGGATCATACTGTGTTCCTTTTTAAAAATGCACATGCTGAGTCTCTTCACAAAACTTCAGCCTACCTGAATTACCTAAATAATTTAACCCCCCTTCTTTCTTTGGTGAGTTCACCTGCACATTAATATAATTATTGCCCCATCCATGGAACTAATGGGGCTTTTGTTCTGGTTACTGGCCCAGCGTCGTGAATGTTGACAACCCAAGGCAACTTCCTTTAGTTACAAATGAGCAGGTGCTTTGCTCTAGGGTTCTCAATATTGTAAAATGGTATGATTGTAAGGGATGTTGCTGTATGTTACTAGGTCCAGGATACCTCAGGAGGTGGTGTGCTCTCCTTCAGTTGGAGTTTTTAAGCAGAGGTTGGATGGCCATCTGTCATGGGTGCTTTATTTGAGATTCCTGCATTGCAAGGAGCTGGAGTAGATGACCCTTGGGGTCCTTTCGAACTCTACAAACCTCTATGGTTCTTATTTACCTACCAGTGATCCTTTAAAGCAAGGGTAGGGATCAGGTTGTTGTTGAAGAAGAAGAAGAGGAGTTTGGATTTGATATCCCGCTTTATCACTACCCGAAGGAGTCTCAAAGCGGCTAACATTCTCCTTTCCCTTCCTCCCCCACAACAAACACTCTGTGAGGTGACTGAGGCTGAGAGACTTCAGAGAAGTGTAACTAGCCCAAGGTCACCCAGCAGCTGCATATGGAGGAGCGGAGACGCGAACCCGGTTCACCAGATTACGAGACTACCACTCTTAACCACTACACCATGGCTACATTCCAGATGGTGAACCTTCTGGAGACTACAGGTCCATGGTGGGCAGGTGCAGGCTGCATTCCAGATGGTGAACCTTCTGGAGACTACAGGTCCATGGTGGGCAGGTGCCAGAGGTTGGAGGAAAGGTGTGACTCTTACATTTACCCCACACATCTGTATCCAGACAAACAAGAAACACTATCACTGTTCAAGAGCACATTCTAATCAGAAAAACATTTGGAGAGGATGTAGGTCAGGAATGAGGAGGGAAGGAACCCAAAGGACCAACAGAGAAGTTAGAGAACCACGTCCTACAATTCTCCAACCTGATTTAAGGGGAACCAGTATAAACAACCATTACACTATTAAGGGTCACTGAGCAGTTAAATGTCCTCAGCAGCCATTTAAAAGAAACAGTAGAACTGTTGAAGTAGCCAACATTACACTATTTCAATCTTTAGCTCTTAAAGATCTCTTCTAAAAGATCTCAGCATGAGGTGTGAAATCCCTTTAATTATTCTGTGGTTACTGGTTCTTCTAAATGTGCTTGCATGTGGCATAGTGGAAACACAGCCACTCAAGGCATATTCTGAATAACAGGATTCTACATGTTTGTTCTACTAGATGGGTCAAATTCACCCATATTTTCCCCTTTCTTTCCAGACAGAAATGATACTATCAGCTGGCCTGCTTGAAGAACATTGAAAGGAGTTCACAGTAGGATAAAGGTGTGAATAATTCAATATAGGAAACACATTGAATCAATTGGTTGTGTGAAGATGGGGCGGGAGGAGGAAGGGAATATTGCGAAAGCCAGAGCTTTCAAAACTTGCCAACAAATAAAATGAAGGACTTTGTCACACCACAAGACACAAAGCAGTCTTAATTTTTAAAGCATAGCTCTGACGCACAGAACAATCAAATTATTTGATTGCTTGTCTAACATGAAGGCAGCATTATCAACGGACATTCTGCAGCTGTGAGATAAGATTGCAGGAAAGCAATCCTGCAAAACTACTTTTCCATGCAACTGACTATGATTTGGTGATTTGGACATTTCAAATTTAATAAAAAGGACTATTTAAATATATATTTTAAAAAATCTTCAGACCAAGGGGACGTATTTACATTGTAGCAGGTGTGCGTGTATTTCATTATTAAAAGTCCTCTTTTCAAAATGAAGTGACTGAATTAAGCATTTGAAATTACTTTTAAATTAAGGCACACACAGCTGGTGCAAATATAAGGGGACCTCCTAAAGTGCTCTCTTCTGATTGGGATAGTGAGTAGCCAGCAGAGCATGTTACTTGTCCCCCCCCCCCCCCCATGGCTGATTTGAATGGCACTGTAACAAAAATATTTAAAATGATTTCTGGTCCTCTCTGATATCACAAATCATCACACACACAGAGCTACAGGAATAATCAAAGATCCATTTGAATGATGGCTCATTAAAGACACAAAAACATTGCAGGTACCAGCCAAGCTTGTGTATGCAGGGCTGCAACATTCCCAACTCCCTAGTAGTTTCTTTATCTGTGAACCATGATGATTCCATATTGAGGCCAAACATTGCCTTGGAGAATCACAGGATGCTTCCACCAGCAAAACAAGAGGAGGTGTGATTGTTTTCTCTCTTCCCCCAATAGCCCTCTGTGCCCCTTAAGTATCTGTAACTTTCTGGAATGGGACCTCCTAGAAGCACCAATCCTGGTAACACCCCTACAGAAAGCTTACTCTGTGGCAGGAGCAGGCAACAGACATCCCAGTACTTTTCCATCTAGGTCAGAGGAGAAACGTCATATCAGCCTAGAAAGATTCCTAACTGTCCTCTCTCCCTGGCAAGCTTGCTGGGAAGACACAGGTTGCTGATTTTGGAGATGGAGTACCCCTTGGACCCCTCTGGAAACTTAGCATGCATGGGGACAATGATTCATCCATGGGCATAAATTTCCTTTCACAGGAGCATTGAAAGGAAAAGCACCAGGTCAGCTGGCTAATGTGATTACCATCTTATTTTCTCCAAGTGCCTCTAGCCCAGAAGCATTTTGGGGGTGAGGAAGGAAAGATCTCAGCTGTTGCATCTGCCTGGCTTAGTACTTCTCCTTTAATTGCCAGATCTTTAATATATCGAATTAAAAAGTAATAACAATAATCCTGGTGTCAGCCCTGGTGGACCCCTATGGAACCCATGGACCCTAGCGTTATGCCCTGGCGTTCTGGGTGATGGCAATGGGCCTGCTCCTCTTGAAAGGTTTTGCAGACAGGCATCCTTCTGTCTCTGTAGTTTGTATTCTGATAAATGCAGGGCTACAGGTTCCCCACCTCTTGTCTAGCATGTGGGTTCCCTGTAAGGCAGAGACCAAAAGTAAATAAAAATGTGCAAGTCATATCAACACAGCACAAGATAAATTTTAGATGGTGAACCCAGTAAAGAAACGATGAATGCCTTATTGAAGAGTCGAAACAAAGTAAAAAAAAAAAAAAATCCTTCTAATAGCACCTTAGAGACCAACTAAGTTAGTTATTGGTATGAGCTTTCGTGTGCATGCACACTTCTTCAGATACTTCAGATACTATTGAGGAGTACAGTGGTACCTCGGGTTAAGAACTTAATTCGTTTTGGAAGTCTGTTCTTAACCTGAAACTGTTCTTAACCTGAAGCACCATTTTAGCTAATGGGACCTCCCGCTGCCACCGCGCCGCTGGAACACGATTTCTGTTCTCATTCTGAAGCAAAGTAACTCAAGGTACTATTTCTGGGTTAGTGGAGTCTGTAACCTGAAGCATCTGTAACCCAAGGTACCACAGTAGTACTTATTGGCTCTAGAGTTCTCACACAGGCTAACTCCCATCCTTAAGTGGCAGAATGTTCAGATTTCTCATGGGACAACATGGCTCCCTGCATTTTTGTCTGTTTCAAAGAATATCATCTTTGATTAGCTATTGAGGAGAAGAATCCTGGAACTGGAGAAAGAAGGCCTTCTACCACCTAAGAATGGGAGTTGGCTTATGGGAGACAAACTGGTGGTGGTTTGCATTCTGATGCACTGTTTATTAGAGATCAAAAAAATCTCACACTTGGTCTTCTAATTAGAACAATGCCAAGTTAGCAGTGGCTGGGATTTTTGCAAGATCTTACAGGGAAATCTTCAAACAGAAAGTACTACTCTGCAGTGGAAAACAGAGGCGCAGGTGCATCTCTTTTCAGAAGCAGAAGAGGCTTCAGGACTTTTTTTTTAAAGCAATAGACCAAGAAATAAAGGTTTGATGAATCAAGCGTGGAATCAGCAAAGTAGAATAAAAAAAAATACACAGGCAAATTGGTTTCTGTGAAACCACACATTCTGTTTGAAACCCGAACTTGCAAAATTCATAGTAGTCCTAGAGGCTGACATTTTTTATTTTATTTTTTGTAACCTGCTAAGCTCCATGCTTTAGTGACGGGACATCTCTTTAGTTCTAAGACCCCAGGGATGCAAATAAATTGCTAGCAGTGTATTCGGGGCTATGAATGAAATTACTTCTGAAGGGAGTAACACATTTGCATGCATGAGATTTGGAAAGACAATAAAATAAAAGATGTGGCCAAGGCTTGAATAACATCAGCTTTGGAGACAAACATTTTCAGCTCAAGCCTTAAGTGTATATCTTGACCATAATATAAGAAAGAAAGAAAGAAAGAAAGAAAGAAAGAAAGAAAGAAAGAAAGAAAAGAAAATGGAACAGACATTCTCAGTTATAGACTATTATGAAAAATCAAAACTTTGTTGCATATAGTTACTTTCACGGATAATATAATAGCACATAAACCTGCAGATTCATTGTAATTAGAATATGTACCATGAAATAAGCAGTGCTGTAAGGGGCTGCAGGATAGATGGCCTCCTACTGCAAGCCCAGCAGGTCAATTAATTCCCCAGTCAGACATTCAAAACTCTGAAATTCAAAATCTATTTGCCACAAAGCTAACATTAATTGCTCCACAACATTTTAAGAAATTTAGTCACTCCTGGCTTTATGCTACTCTCCCATTTTGTCCCACTGGGACGTACCCTGGTGAGTCTCTTCATGGACAAATCTCCAACTCTTTCCACAGAAGCAGCTGTGAGTTTTTAAGACCAATTTCC